>NC_090447.1:1119440488-1120065488 GCF_031143425.1 Pleurodeles waltl
TTCCTGAGAGGGGAAAGTCATTGAGTTCTCGAGATGGAAAGGCTCTACAGGGTAAGGAATGACATGAGGCCGGAGAGTAATAGCCATGATACACGGGGCTCAAAATGAAGTCATGAGAAAAAAAGGACAGAAGTCAAAAAAAGAAAGAAGGAAAGAAAGAAAAAAGGAAAGGCAAAAAAGGAAGAAGGAAAGAAGACAAGAAAGGAGGCAGAAGGAAAGAAGCAAAGAACAAAAGGAAGAAGCAGAGCAAGCAGAAAAGAAAGAAAAGAAAGAAACACGAAAAATAAAGAAAGAAGGACATAATTAAATGAAATGAACATGGCAAAACATAAAGAAAGAAGAGAAAATGAAAGTAGGCAAAAAAGAAAGGAAAAAGAAACAGAATTAAGGAAAAAGGAAAGAAGGCATGTAAAGAAAGACGAAAGAAAGAAACAAAGATTTAAAGAAAGACGGCAAAAGGAAATATGTCAAGAAAGCAAAAAAGATGGAATTTAAA
Source organism: Pleurodeles waltl (assembly GCF_031143425.1). Lineage (NCBI taxonomy): Eukaryota > Metazoa > Chordata > Amphibia > Caudata > Salamandridae > Pleurodeles > Pleurodeles waltl. The sequence goes on from NC_090447.1 coordinate 1,119,440,985, forward strand.
GGGAAAAAAAGTAAAGAAGTCAAGAAATCAAGATGCAAGGAAGGAAAAAAGAAAGAAAAAAGGAACAAAAGCAAAGAAAGAATGAAAAGAAAGAAGGAAAGAAGACAAAAAGAAAGAAGAAAAGAAAGAAGAAGGAAAGAAATAGGAAAGTAGGCAAAAATGAAAGAAGGTAGGAAAATGAAAGAGAAAGAAAGAAGCAAACAGGAAATAAGGGAAATAAAGAATAAGAAAAGGAAGGAAAGAAGGGATGAAGGAAAGGATGAAATACAGATAGAAGTAAAAAATAAAGTGAAAGAAAGAAGGAAGCTAAAAACTAAGAAAAGATTAAAAGAAGAAAAGAAAAAGGGAAGAAGGCTAAAAGGAATGAAAGAAAGAGGGATACAATAAAGGTAAGGCAAAAAAGAAAGAGAGAAGGACGGAAAGAAGGTAAACAAGAAAGAAGGAAAAATAAGGTAAAGGTAAAACAAAGGAAATTAAAGCTAGAAGGAAGGAAAAAGGAAAAATAAAAAAGGAAAGAAAGAAGATTGAAAGAATGAAAGGGTGTTCACAGTATTAAATACTGGATTTTAAAAGTCAAATTACACCCCACCTATCCTTAAGTAAAACTGTTATATGTGAATGCAAATTAAACACCATAAGGTTTGGTTCGCTTCCTGGGCAAAGTTTACTAAAGAATCATTAGTGAAACCACATCCGGGAACACAGTATGGTATGCTGTGAAATAGCAGTAGTCAACTTCAAAACATATTTACAACAGCATTGGAAAGAGACAGGAACTTATTAAGCTGGAATGTTCCCTATGCTTACTTTAAATGTGTCCTACTAGCACATCATGTAACAATAGCACTAAAGAGAACTCCTTGTGTGTGATTGTGCACATTGTGAAGAGCAAGCTGCAGTCACTCAAAGTGACTTAACCTGTGGCTTAAGTGGGCTGTCCATTGATTGCCCCATGCCGTATGCTGTAGTGGGCAGAAGCAAAATGTGAATGACGTAACAACAGACCAATGGGTGAAGAGAGGTGACTGAAAGCCTCTTTAAGAGAGTAGATAATAGATATTGTTTAAGTAAAGTCAAAAGGTCTTGGCAAATGCAAGACCCAAAAAGGATGTCCTTGTTAAACAGGGAAAGTATATGTACTAGGCAAAGTGTTCCTTAACCTCTTAACTAGGGGCAGAACAATTAATTTTCAGATTTGTGAAATAGATGCCGACATTTTTTGTGTGATTGTGAAAACTGCACAAGGTTAAAAAGTAGAACTCATCTGTTATCAGCCAATGGATGAATCATCCAGGCTCATTTCAGAGATTTACATGGAACAAGCAAAAGGCTCATAAGGCAGTCTTATTATGTATTGAACCATCGAAGATCACGTTTCAGATGTAAGCATGAACAGAAGGACAAAATCTACTCTGGTCTGGTCAATCTGGTAATAAAGTTAGAAAAGTCAACAGATATATTTGTTTCTATCGACTGATCACCACACCAGTCTTGTAAAACAATCCATTTTTTGAAGCAATCTTTTATCTCGAAATGAAAGAGTTGGCTGGCCAAATTCGAGATACAGTGTTATTAATGCTGGCCAGAAAACACCAAAATTAAAGCTACAGCATGCATCAAAAGCAGACACGGAAACAGTGCATTTAAGCATTGACCTGCACCAAACCGGACAACATTTCTTTTCATGCAAGTCTATCCTGCATCGTACTAGCAAAAGCAAGCACGCATTGTTTTCCAACTACTTTGGGCAAGGACCCCACAGATTTACACAAGTTGCAGTAAAGATACTGTTCAAAGATCAAACCTATTAACATACAGCTTCTTTGAGTGTAATCGCCCTTCACTTTTCACAGAGGGACACCAGAGGATAAGGGGACCCCATCCCAGGTGAGTAGAGGTAAGTATTAAACAAAATATTTTTAAAGTGCCATTGGGGTCCCTGAAATGTCTCCCCCTACATGGCACTGGGTGCAATGGTCATGCCCAGGGGACACCTGTCCCCTGTCCTGGCCACTGGGGTAATGGGCATGACTCCTGTCTTTTATAAGACAGGAGTCATGAGGTATGGATGGTTTTGCGTCAGGAAATTACTCTAGGCTGGTTAACGGCATTTCTTTTGCCTCAAACCAGCCTAGCGTCATTTTATGAAGCAAAAGCCCCTTCCCCTGTACCGCCACCCCCACCCGGCTAACGTCATTTCCCCAGACGCTAGCCCACCCTGAGCGCCGGCTTAGTGGGATTCCATAAATTTGGCGCCCGGCTGGCACTCTGGAATGATGCAAGCCAGCGCTATACCTTTTAATGCAAAACTGCGTTTGCACAGTTTTACATCAAAAAATATAAATATGGGCCATAGTATGTAGACTAAAATTCTTTCCCATTGATTGTGGTCTTCTCTCTCTCACACTGGGGAAATGTCATATGCCTAATCTGTGAAATATATGCAATTATGTATTTGAGTTTTCCTGTATTGACAACACACTCTGAGAGGGTTCTTTGCTGCAGTTTCAAGTCACTGATATACTCGAATATTATTTGCCCTCTTAGATGAGTTGCCGGGCTACCAAGTAGTTCTAAATGTCACCACGATCATCCACACAAATGTATACATTCCTTGGTGCAGAAAGCCAATTTGGATGCAGTTTAGAAGTGCTGGGCCGCATTATGGGGAAAAAAAAACAAACGTTTTTATGCATTAGATTTTGTCTAAGGCACAACGATTTGGCATTAAAACAACGAACTTCAGGAGCTGAAGACCCTGGGCTGAAAGAGGTGGCTAGAATGAGTCATTCAGCTCTGGAGTGAGGCAGACTAAAAGAGGATGCAAAATGAATAATTTCTGCACGCATGTGGTTTTAAGAAGCAAAAATGTAACTCCAACTGTGAAATTATAAAGAGTTGGAAAGCACTTTCTTCGAATAAGCATTTAAAACAGTTGCGTTGAGATTGGCGCTGAGCACAATCTGCAAGAACGTTTTGACACCGAGCCAAAAGTGCCCAGCATCAACTCATACTTCTAGGGATACAATCTTACATCGAAATCCCGGCTTTAAAACTATAGTGCAATTCTTAAACTGCATTTTAGAATCTCCGTACCTTCCGGTTTACCTAATTTACAACTTTATTCTCTGAAGAAGACCCTCCATGCTGCATGAACGCTGGTAAAATAAATTAAAATATCTGAACACATATTCTCAGCACTGATGTGAGTAGAGGCTGAATTTAGAAGCCATGCCGATATTTATCTCACAGGGAGCTGGCCACTCAGGATAACTGAACTACCTGACAAAAAGCAACCTAATTATGAAAAGTCTTCATTCTTTGCAAAAAACAGACATACTCCTACCAGGAAGATTAAGGGCCTGATTACAACTTTGGAGGAAGGTGTTAATCCGTCCCAAATGTGACGGATATACCACCAGCCGTATAACGAGTCCATTATATCCTATGGAACTCGTAATACGGCTGGTGGTATATCCGTCACATTTGGGACGGATTAACACCTCCTCCAAAGTTGTAATCAGGCCCTAAGATTCAAAAAGTTCAGAGCTCTGTCACAGTCATTTGCAGGGATGCTTCCTAGATCTGGAATTCCCTTGCTCCACATATTTAGACTAACCTGTCTCATAGAAACGTCCAAAAAGGTATGCAATTATTACTCCAAAGTCAGTATGCATATTTGTATATGATTTATTTCTTGTACATTTCATACCTTTGTATGAAATTACACCCTCATATTCCTATAAAACCTCCAGAATAAAGTAGCTAAATATTGCCCAAAAACGTATTATGAGCCCAGATGTACTAAGCTACTTTGCAGTCACTAAACCAGAGCCCTTGAAACTGCAAAATAGCTTTTTGGTGTGTACACAATCCAAGTAGCGATTTGGTAACACATTACCAAATCACATCTTGGGTTTAGGAGTATATGCCAAATAACTATTTGGAAGGGCTGTGTTTAGGCACTAGCGCAGGTATGCGTCAAAAAGTATAAATCTGGGCCTATAATTGTAATTATGCATAATAATTTGCCCCAGTTAGGTGGTTATGACAGTCTATCACCATTTATTATGCATAGAACACTTAATAATACAGTGCAAAGACGTCTTACTGTAGCTTAAGCTCAGTCCTAAAAATGCATACTTCACGCTTTACTTTTTAAAATGGTTTACCAACATTAGATGCTCCGGTGCTTTTAGATCCACACAGGTGTTATACTTTTTCTGCCAAATATTGAAGAACATTTTTGCAGATAGCCCTATGGGAAGTGTATATATTAAAAATGTGCTCGTTTTCATCAATTAGAGGGAAATATAGGATATGTTTGACATGGAAGACTTTTGTTTTTTTAGGATTAAATATCTTTACTGAAAATTGACAGACGCAAGTTTAGCTGCCCACATCTCATTGGGACAGCAGCAATACATTTGCCTACAGATATGGGAACATCTACCAATTTTCAGTTAATAAAATCACTTCTTAAGTACAGCACTATACCAAACTCTTTGACCCACAGCCTACCTCAGAAAGGAAAAAGCAAAGAGCCAAAAAGGAAACCCTATATACATAATGCTTAATAGAAATCCATGTCCCCTTCCCCACAGAGGAGCATCACCAATGCATGCAACACTAGCTGATGAAGCATGACCCACTCCAGCCACCTCACCCCGGAACTCCCAGTCCTCCATCACCGAATCACTAGTGGACACACAGATCACAAAATGGCCGTTTGCACTTATGCAAAAATGCACTACTTTTGTTTTTCACTTTCAACCTCACTGAGAATGTATTTATTGGCCTTCCAGCAAAAGGCTCTGGGGAGATTGCCTTCTAGCATGCTCTCTGGTAGCAACGTTGGACAGATAGAGTAGGTCACTTAGTACTGAGACTTGTGAACATATTAGAATAGTGAGATAATATCTTCCAAACTGAAATCTAGTGTAAGTCTGTGTTGTTGGACTCTCAGGGGTTGTTGTTTTTTTCCTGACCTTCTCTTCATAAGATGACAAAGAAAGACCGCACTGTTGTAACCCAAGCAGGAAATGCAGGTGAAGGGGCTCAATGCTTCATTGGGATTCCTACTGAGGTTAAGGGCAGAACACATTTGGAAGGATTACATATTTTAAGAAATGAATGTGCACTGTTTTGCACATCTTTCTCAAAAGTGGACTTTGAACTAATATTATCTTATCTTATCTTATCTTATCTTATCTTATCTTATCTTATCTTATCTTTCATTGATTCTATATTTCTACTTAGGATCCCTGAAGTTGCTACAGAGTCTAGCATGCTAGATATAAGCTAATTCAACTAAACACAGAAAGAATATCATCTTCCTGATGATAAGTGCTGTAACTGATTAAATGTCTGTACAGACCTCATTGCTTTTAGTTTCTTATGGAATCAATACTGGTCCTCCATTGCTTTTGGGGAGACAGGCAGGTCAGAATTGTTAAAACCCTTAGAGAAGTGGTGAGATGGGAGTCATCAGCCAACAACAATGGTTGCTCCAGTTTGCCATTACTATGCTCTTGTATATTCTGTTACTGGCGCAGCTATAGCTGCCTAGTTCTTTTCAGGTGGTGAAAGATGCCAAATGAAATTAGGTGAGTCTGATCAATTCAGACTTAAGAGTACAGCTGCAGTGAGTGCAGACATTGATTTTCAGCTCAAATTGTTAGTGACTTTAAGCATATTCTTTACTTTCACTAACTTTGCAATTGTTTTCAATTTCTTTACTTCTACTCAGGGTCACACTGGCCTATAGGGCAATGAAGAGCTGCCCGATGGGCTGCTCTGACAGGTCAGTATGTGTGACAGGTGTCTGGTATTTGTGGGACTGCTGACTGGTTTTTAGTGATTTGTGTGATATTAAAATATACATTTGCTGCAGCAAGCTCAAATCCTTGCAGTCTTCCATACCTTGCAAAATAGTATAAATAGAGTGTCTTTAGAAATTCAAAACTGTCCCTATTTGCAAACCTTTTTGCTATTTAATTCACCAATGGAGGCCACTTTTATTTTGGTGCCTGGACCTTTTTTCTGTCCCAGTCCTACCATGGTTCTATTTAAGACCCTTTGGATTGCCCCATTCGTCATAATTAAACCTGTAAACATATTAATTGACATGACATGAGTGAGAGGACCACCATAAATCAGCATTGGTCCCTTCCTTTAAAATCTGTGGCTCACGTGCTACATTTGTAGGTTAGGGATTCTCTAGGTTTGCAGAGGAGTCTTACCTGGCTCAATCTATGTAAACCCTTACCTGGTGGCCCATTTGCCGCTGGACTACTAGATCATAGAAATGTTTAACCCTTCCTACTGAGGGTATGGTGGCAGTCACTAGATTTGCCTGCTCTGGATGGCCATGTGAGACAAGCTATAGCTTGTGTATCCCCAGGAATTCTGAGGTAGGTGTTAGAACTGACATTCTTGGCTTGGTTTCCCCTATCTGTTTTGCCTTCAGACCTCCCACTTTTGCTGATTCACTTTGCTGGGCTTAGGATTCTGCACACCTTACCACTGCTAACCAGTGCTAATGTGGTTGTGCTATTTCCCTAAAACATGGTAACATTGGCATATACCCAACTGCCATACTTAATTTACTTAAAATTCCCCAGTAAAGTGGACTATCTGTGCCCAGCACTTATAAATTATATGCTGCTGGTAGGGCTGCAGCACTGATTGTGCTACCCACTTAAGTAGCCCTTTAAACATGTTTCAGATCTACTATTGCATAGCATGGGTGTGCAGTTTTGAACTGAAATTTCAACCTGGCAAAATAAACCTTTTGCCATGCCCAAACCCTCCCTTTTAATACATATGTTACCCCTAAGGTAAGCCCTAAAAAAGTCCCACAGTCAAGGTGTAATGTTTTTAAAAAGCTGGACATGTGCTTGTAAGTGTTACCAGCCCTGGTAGTGATAAACTCCTACATTTGTTTTTCATTACTACCAGGCCTAACTCTCCCATAGGATAACATTGGAATTACCTTATTACACTTTATAAATGCAATTTTAAAATGGGATGAGATCACTCCTTCAGGTTTCGTGTCTCTGGCATCACAATTTTAAATCATAACTTATGATGAAGTCAGATTTTAAGATGCACTTCTGAAAATTCCACTTTTAGAAAGTTGGCATTTTCTTGCCTTAGCCATTTGGTACCTGCAGCCTTTTTTCTGATCACTTATCTGAGGTGGGTATTGTGTGTTCTCCCTGTACAGCCACACACAATGGGAGCTCAGGTGTGACTTGATAGGCCTTGATGGGCCATCCTTTTCAGGATGTGAGGGAGGAGCTGGACACAGTCACTCATATATTTGAATAGACTGTGGCTTACCTACACACAAAGGGCTGCATATCCCCCCTGTAGTGAGTCTGGAGCCAGGGCAGGATGGACAGGACATCTGTGCACTTCTAAGACATGTCTTTGAGGTCTCATTAAAGGCATCGCTGGAAATAAGAACTGGACCTCAGATATCACCTCTTAACTACACTTCTGGGCCTGTAGATACTCTGCCAGGAAGGTGCACTGCTGTTCTGCAAAAAGACTGCCACTCTGCTGGACTCCTGCTTTGCTTTGCTGAACAGTGTCTGCTACATTCTTTACTGAGAGTGAGGAGGACTTGACCTGTACCTCTCCAACCCAGAGTGAGTCCAAGGGCTAGTGTCATGGTCCTAGCTGTGAGCAGGGCTAGTCAAGCCTTAGTCATGCCTTATTTCCTCCCTTATGAGTGATATCAGCGAAGTTGCTATGTTCTTTTCATTGCAGTACCAGTTTGAATCATGTTATGCCTTTGAAACCTAGTGTAGCTTGGTGTCAGAGCGTCCAATTCCTCGGAGTCTACACGTTGCTGAACAAGAGGCCCACCTCCCGGCAACACCAACTCAGAATGCCTTTGTAGCACTGAGTTATGGAGGTGCCCGAAAAGGGGAAGGGAAGTAGGAAGGGAACAGCCAGGAAGGAGATCTGACAAACAAAAGTTTTAAAAAAAACCAATGCAACACAATAAAACTGCAATTACAATTGCCACTCTTGAAAAATGTAATATCTTGTGTTGTCACTAAAGGAGTAATCACTGGGCGCGGAAGGAAAGTCTGAATAAGATTTAGTCAAACAATCAGTTGCCAGAAACAACAACAAACTGAAGCCGCTAAGATTTACTAGAAATTAGCATTAGACAGAATGCAGTAGGCTTTTCAGAACAAAGATTATTTGAGAATGGCACTTGCCAATAAACGTCTTGCTGCACAGCACCACTGTGGTCCTTAAACGTAAACAATAAATAACATTTCTTAATAAAATATGAAACACAGTGGATCAAAGTGTCTTCTTGAACTAAAGTCTTCCACCACTAATCTCTTTTGGGAGACATTGTCAGCAATACTTTGATAATTCGTTCGAGTTTATATACACGGAAACAAAGATCATTTTTGACAAAACCGCATTAAAAAGAAACACAAAAGAAACTCACAAATTACTGTCAGCAGACTCTTAGTATTGCGATTGTATTTCTCAGACCCTTGTTGAATTCTGCAATGTGAAACAAAGTATCTCAAATGCGAGTGTATCCAGAAAGCAACCAGAGAAGGGAAAAAACCCAGCTGGAAACAAACTCACCGCCTACTCGTTATTCTCTTCCAGCTCTTTTACCTTTAAAGAATCCGCTGTAGGAAACTCGCGCTCTCTCTCTCTCTCGCTCGAACCAGGTCCCCAGAATAGTAAGCATCTTTGCCAGGGTGTGGCTGGCATTTATAGCCCAGGCACACCTCAAGATGGCCCGCCACCAAGGCATGCAGGGATTTGTGGTCCTGTCTTGCTACAAAACACCACTCCCGAGACAGGCATCAGAACGATAGTTGCAGCACAACCAGCAACGCCCAAACCCCGCAGATAGATGAGCTTTTCCACATGGGAATGGTGGAGAGTGTTACTTGGCCCAGGAAGGAACAAGTAGGGTGCTGAACAGTGATGGGTAAAACCCTGAATGGAGGGGGACCGAGACCGTGCAGTCTCTTATACTTGACCGTACACCCCCCCTGAGCACAGGCGAGGGCCCGGCTTGGTCGGATGAAGGAGGTGAAAACGACAAAGCATACCAGGAGCATGGAAGTTCGTTGCAGGTTCCCATGAATCCTCGGGTCCATAACCTTTCCAGGCCACCAAATACCACAGAGATGAACCACGAAAGCGGGAATATAAGATTGAGCGTACCTCATATTCCCATTGTCCTCGGACTAGGAGTGGAGCGGGTCGTGGTGTACACAAGGGATTGGCGGGTTTCATCAAAGAAGTGTGAAATACCGGGTGTATTTTTAAGGATGGTGGTAGTTTCAGTTTGTAAGTCACTGGGTTGACTTGGCGAAGAATTTCATAGGTTCCCACAAATTTAGGCTGAAACATATTCTTATTCTTAAAAACAACGTTTTTTGTAGACAACCAGACCATATCTTTCACCTTATATTCAGGGCCGGTTTGATGTTTCTTGTCGTATTGTAATTTGTACTTTGTTTTCGCATGGTGTCGGTTGATTTGTACTTGTGAATGTATCTTTTGCATGTGTGATACCATGTCTTGGATCGCAGGCATGGTATGTATAAAAACTGGTAGTTTAACTGGTGGGATGTGTGGGTGATGACCATAGAGGCCACACAAAGGGGTAGTTTTAGTTGAAGAATGGTGAGAATTATTGTATGCTAATTCTGCAAGCTAAAGAAGGTCTGGCCAAGTAGTCGGTGAGTCTGCAGCATAACACCGTAGATATTGTTTTAGTGTTTGATTTAGTCTTTCGGTCTGGCGATCAGTTTGAGGGTGATAACTGGTGGATAACGTGGACTCAATATGTAAGGCCTTACACCACTTTTGCCAGAAGTGTGCAGAGAATTGTGACCACCTATCAGAGAGAATGATATTGGGGAGTCAATGGAGTCAGGCAATGTTTTAAAGAATAATGGTAGCTAAAGCTCAGTCTGTTGGGAGACCTTTGCATGCAATAAAATGAGCGTATTTAGTGAGACTGTCTATTACTACTAAAATTGCAGTAAAGTGGCGTGTTTCAGGAAGCCCTGTAATGAAGTTCATGGAGATGTGTTCCCAAGGTTGTTTTGGGGTAGGTAGAGGTTTTATTAAGCCCTTTGGTTTACTATGTGTGCTTTTACATTTTACACACACTTCGCATGACAGTAACATCTGTTTCAGTTCCTTAGAGAAAGTAGGCTACCAGAAATATCTTTTCATTAGTTCAGTTGTTTTTTGAGGGCCTGGATGCCCTGCTAAGGGATGGCTATGTAACCAATGGAAAGCTGTTTGTCTCAGATCTGTTGTGGGCAAGAAAACTCAAGATTCATGTAAGGGCAGACCTTGATGAACAGAACGTTTGGTATTCTGTTGTAGCCATTCTTGCCATTCTGTGATGTGAAAGTGAGTACGGATAAGATCTAGGAATCTTTCAGCTGCTATGAAGCATAACACTTTTGAAGGCGTTATGATTGGCAAAGGCTTGGTTTCTTTATGCATAATTGATGAGTCTTGTCTGGTTAATGCATCGGCCTATCGATTATCTGTCCCTGGTCTGAAAGTTACCACAAAATCAAATTCAGTGAAGAATAACATCCACCGTAATTGTTGTGGGGTCAATACCCTGGCTGAACTCATGAACTGCAAATTTCTGTGATCGGAATAGATTGTGATTGTGTGTTTTGTTCCAAGCAAATAATGCCTCCACTCTTTGAAGGCATCACAGATTGCTAATAGTTCTTTTTCCACAATAGTGTAATTTTGTTCAGCTGCACTTAATTTCCGTGACATGTAAGCAACGGGGTGTAATTGTCCAGTACGAGAATGACGTTGGGAAAGGATAGCCCCTACTGCTACATCAGACGCATCTGCTTCTACTATGAACGGCTTTGTGATCTTCGGATGAGCTAAGATGGGGCGGATGTAAAAGCTTTTTTTAGATATTTGAAATCTTCATCAATTTCTTTGGACCAAAGAAAGAGGGAATTTTTATGTAGTAATTTAGTAATTGGTGCTACCTTTTGGGAAAAATTATCAATGAAGCGCCGGTAAAAATGTGCAAATCCCAAGAAACATTGAATGTTTCGTACTGATTTTGGTGTGGACCATTCAGTCACGGCTTGAATCTTCCGTTCTGTCATTTGCATCCCATTGGGCGTTAAGTTAACTCCCAAGAATTCCACTTCTTTGGCATGAAACTCGCATTTGCTTAATTTGCAGTAAAACTGATATTTTTACAAGGTTTGTAGAACCCGCTTCACATGTTCCTCGTGGATCTCTTCTGAGTTAGAGTAGATTAGGATGTCATCAATATAAACAATAACAAAAATGTCTAAATACTCTCTTAGGACGCCATTCAAGAAATACTGAAAAGCTGCGGGGGCATTGCATTGGCCAAACGGTATTACTTGATATTCGAACAGGCCGTAACGGGTTTTGAAAGCTGTCTTCCACTCATCTCCCTCACGTATACGGACTAGATGGTAGGCCCCTCGTAAATCAAGGTTGGTATAAATGACTGCTGTCTTTACTTGGTCTAATAATACTGGGATGAGTGGTAAGGGATATTTATTCTTAACGGTGACTTTGTTCAAAGCTCTATAGTCAATACAAGGCCTCAGTTCACCGTTGGCCTTGGATACGAAGAACAATGGAGAAGCTGTCGGGGAGCGTGATGGCCGGATCAAATCATTAGCCAGACATTGATAAAGGTATTCACGCAAGTATTGGTTTTCTTTTTCTGAGAGTGCATAAATTCTGCAATTAGGAACATTGGCCCCATGTATGAGATCAATTTGGTAATCAAATGGCCTATCAGGGGGTAAGCTACTTGCAGCCTTTTCATTAAAGACATCGACATAGTCGGAGTATGTCTTTGGTAAGGCTATCTCTTTTTCCACAGCCATGGCCAGGTATAGTTGGGGTTTTCATTCTTCTCTTGATTGGAGACAAAGATTTTTACATTGGATTGAGGAAAAAATCATGGTTTGCTTTTGCCAATCTACTTGTGGATTATGTAACACCAACCAAGGCGTCCCCAAGATGAAACCGTACTGGGGAGCTTGAATTATATCAAAGAGTATTTCTTCGTGATATTCCTGGTTATTGGCATCCTTGCATGTCATCTGCATTTGTGAGGTGTGCATAGTGACTGGACTTCCCGCTAATTCACTGCCATCTACTGCTTGCACAATTTCAGGTACTTCCTTTTTGATACTGGGTATTTGTAGTTTTTGGGCAGTTTGTAAATCCACAAAGTTGCCTGTAGCCCCTGAATCTATCAAGGCATGTTTTTTTCCTCAGATCATGAGTTGTATGTTGAGTAGGAAGTGTTTAACTTGATTAATACAAGAAAATACTGAAGGGACTATTAAATTACCCAAGAGGTCCCCTTCCTTGTTTATTGGGCTTCTTAGTTTTCCTTTGGGTTTTCAAGGGTTGCTATCTTTTTCTTTGGGTTATCAGTGGAATCCATTTTGGTTTTCGGTTTTAACTGACATTCCTTTACGAAATGCCCCCATTTGTCACAATACAGACATTGACCTTTGCGACGTCGTAAATCCTTTTCTTCTTTAGTTAAGGGTTTTTGGACGGTTCCTATTTCCATTGGTTCAGTAGTGGTTTCTGAGGATATTAATGGTGTTCGGTACTTGTCGAGGTGCCAGTTGACTCATTCGGGTCTTTTCTTTTCCCCTTTTCTCTCTGTAAGTCTGTGATCTAATCTAAGGGCAAGGTTTATTAAGTCTGTGCAGGTTTTAGGTTGGGGATCAATTTGCGCCAACACATCCTTCAACTCCTCTTTCAGTCCTTGGTAAAAAATTGCAGATCTCTTTTCTTAAGGCCACGCAGTTTCTACTACCAGAGTGTTGAATTGCAACAAATAAGAAATAAGATCTTTATTTCCCTGGCGCTGTTCCAGTAGCTCTTTGTCTGCTGACATGGTGATAGTGCGTCTATCAAAGACCTTCTCGAATTTGTTCACAAACTGATGCCAATTGTACAATAGCGGACTGTCTAGCCTCACCAATGGGACCACCCAAGTAGCTGCGTCACCAGTCAGGTAAGAGATGAGAAAAGCAATTCGTGATTGCGCATCCGGGAAGGCACCAGGGCGGCACGTAAAATGTTACTCCACCTGTGTGAGAAAAACCCTGACTTAGGAGGCATCCCCCGAAAATCTCTCTGGTGCTGCTAACGGAATCTGTGTGGGCACATTGACCACTATGTTAGTAAGTACTGAAGGCATTAGATGTGGAGGGGGTGTGTCCCCTGTACCGTCCACCTTAGCCTGTAATTGAGTTACCTTAGTAACCAGTTCAGCAATAACATTTTTTGATTCTGATAACTCTCTCTGTATTTGAGTGATCGCCTTCATCAGAGCATCTAAGGTGGCCATCTTGAACAACTCTCGCGTAGACCAAGAGAAATTTTAAAATCGTGGGCTCACTATTCTGTCAGAGCGTCCAATTCCTCGGAGTCTACACGTTGCTGAACAAGAGGCCCACCTCCCGGCAACACCAACTCAGAATGCCTTTGTAGCGCTGAAGTATGGATGTGCCCGAAGAGGGTAAGGGAAGTAGGAAGGGAACAGCCAGGAAGGAGATCTGAAAAACAATAGGTTTAAAAAAAAAACAATGCAACACAATAAAACTGCAATTACAATTGCCACTGTTTAAAAATGTAATATCTTGTGTTGTCACTAAAGGAGTAATCACTGGGAACGGAAGGAAAGTCTGAATAAGATTTAGTCCAACAATCAGTTGCCAGAAACAACAAAAAACTGAAGCTGCTAAGATTTACTAGAAATTAGCATTAGACAGAATGCGGTAGGCTTTTCAGAACAAAGATTATTTGAAAATGGCACTTGCCAATAAACGTCTCACTGTAAAGCACCACTGTGGTCCTTAAACGTAAACAATAAATAACATTTCTTAATAAAATATGAAACACGGTGATTCAAATTGTCTTCTTGAACTAAAATCTATCACCACTAATCTTTTTTGGGAGACATTGTCAGCAATACTTTGATAATTTGTTCGAGTTTATGTACATGGAAACAAAGATCATTTTTGACAAAACCGTGTTAAAAAGAAACACAAAAGAAACTCACAAATTACTGTCAGCAGACTCTTAGTATTGCGATTGTATTCCCCAAACCCTTGTTGAATTCTGCAATGTGAAACAAAGTATCTCAAATGCGAGTGTATCCAGAAATTGACCAGAGAAGGGAAAAAACCCCGCTGGAATCAAACTCACCGTTACGAGTATGGCCTACTCGTTATTCTCTTCCAGCTCTTTTCCCTTTAAAGAATCCGCTGTAGGAAACTCATGCTCTCACTCTCTCTCGCTCGACCCAGGTCCCCAGGATAGTAAGGGTCTTTGCCAGGGTGTGGCTGGCATTTATAGCCCGGCCACACCCCAAGATGGCCACCACCAAGGCATGCAGGGATTTATGGTCCTGTCTTGCTACAAAACACCACTCCCAAGACAGGCATCAGAACGATAGATGAGCTTTTCCACATGGGAATGGTGGAGAGTGTGACTTGGCCCAGGAAGGAACAAGTAGGGTGCTGCAAACAGTGATGGGTAAAACCCTGAATGGAGCGGGACCGAGACCGTGCAGTCTCTTATACTTGACACTTGGCAACTCAGTTATTGACATAATGACAATGTTTAAAACAGATCTAGACCAATGCTAGTTGTCAAGATAACTTCTGAACATCTGGGCCTTACCCAGGTAATTCAGGAAGCATGTGTCAACTGTCTACAATCCTTTGGGCCTCACCCAGGTAATCCAGAAAGAACATGTCAACTGTTGACAACTGCTGGTTCTTTATTTGATCCTCCTAATGAAAAAAGACATTTGAGAATCATGTGCAATTATAAATATGACTAACGAGTTCCTCTGTTTTCCCCATGTGTTTCCTTGATCCTGGTTTGGGCTGGCTATAAAAGCTGGTGTTTCAGACTAAATCCTGCTTAGCCTTGTTTAGCTCAGAAGCAAAGCTTACCTGTCTCCAGTCTTTAGCAGTTTTCCCTTTGCAGTGGCAGTCCTCTCTTCCCAATGGCATCCATCCCTCCACAGTGGTAGGCTTCTCCCCGCAGTGAAGTGCTTCCTGAATTCTGACCCAGTATTCCCCGCAGTTCCCACAGTACCGGTAAAAGGCGGGCAGCCTGCGATTCATCTCTTGCATCACATTTTTTTTGCGCTAGACATGACTCATCCCAAATAAGGTTACACAGGTTTTTCTGTTTAATTTGGGATCTTGATTAGCGCTGAGAAATCAAACTTATGCAAAGCCAGCAATAATACTTAGATCAATCTTGTGACTGAAAAGACATTAGAGGAAAGTTATATTTCTTGTCATAGCTGCACCTTCCTGGATTTTGTGCTCATAGTTGGTTTTCCTTCCATGTTTTCTCAATCAGAATCTGATGTTGGTGGTCTAAAGGCTTTTGGGACAATTAAGAACTATAATCTGATTGCCATTGCATATTTGCATATGAATCTTGAACTCTTGAGACTCATGAACTACTGAAGAATTTGAAGTAGTTTTGTTGTGATTAACTCAGTTATTTTCTCTCAGTGGAAATCCTTGTACATGATAATTCCAGTTCATGATAATTCCTAGATAACTCTTGAATCACACTGGGGAATGTTTCTAGTGTTAATTATTAGTATGTTGTTTTGATGTTAGTTAATTCCAAAGATCTGTTTTTATACCTGTTTTAAAGTGTAAGGGAAATCTGAGTCCAGACCCTTGTAGCTGAAAATTCCTGATTGTCAGTATCCTGAATCAGACTCCAGATGTCCCTGAGACCAGCATTACTAGTAGAGAACTCTGAATACGCAGAAATCCAGGTACTTCTCTCTTTCTCTTCACACCCCAACCCCCCTTGGAAACTCCTAGGATTGCAGTGTGTCCTTCATTGTTGCCTTGTCAGTTGTCATTGGAACTTGGAGATTATTGGAACCACCTTGAGTTCAGGTGAGTAGCTCACAACAACTGGTTGGATGGATCTTGATCTGAAGTCTCAGGGACACAAATACTTTGAACCACCCTGTTTCTGCACCTGGACTCTGCCATCTGTGAGTCTACCCTGACAAGTATTGCCCCCCCCCCCTCCTGGGCCCTTGGAAGTGGGCCTAAGGTGCTTCCTAGTGGAATCAATGTATCTTCTCTGCTGAGCAGTGCATCCCTGAGCAGAACTGACACAATGCCGCTGCTGTGCAGATTGTACTCAACAGAGAAGGCTTGCCTCACTGCCACATTCCACCTCTGGGGTCTTATGCATCACCTTGGGAGCCACCGCTAAGCGACACTTCTTGAGAGTAGGTTCTTGCATCCCACATCTACAGCATCCTCAACGACGATGCCAAAGCTCTGCATCACAGCTTCATCGCTAACCAGAACTGATGCATTGTCTCAGCTGCGCAAAGTATCCCTTACACTGGCCTTTGCATCACAAGCCCTGCTGATGGAATTCTTGACAATGACGCACCAGAATCTCACACAGCAGCCTCACCGCATCTCTGAACCAATGCATTGAATTGGCTATGCGACGCATCTTCGCCTTGGACCCACTTAAAACTTGCCAACCAGGATTAAATGTTCAGCAGGACTAACTGTGTCCCTGTACCCAGCCCACGCTTCATCGTTGTCGGCCTGAACTATTGAATTTTTCCCAGTCCGGAGCCACCAGATATCCCTGGTTGGCGTTTTTTGCTTCTAACCACTATTCTACAATTTGTTTTTCTACTGATTGGCCTTTGGTCATTTTAGTCTTGTTTTCTCTAGTAAATTAGGGTATATTTTTCTAACCTGTTATGGGATCCTTTTTTGTGGTGTTTTCACTGTTTGACTGTTTGAAGTGTTGCACAAATGCTTTACACATTACCTTAAAGTTAAGTGTGACTGCTCTGTGCCAAGCTACGAGAGGGTGAGCACAGGTTAATTTGGGGTTTGCTTGTGCCTTACCCTGGCAAGAATTGTGGTTGATGCTTGACCAGGATGCTGCTCACAAACCAGTCAACAAACAATCCAATTTTGCACAATAGGAATCACAATAGCACCAAATATCATCAACACAATATTGAAGAAAAAAATTTCAACAGGTAAGTATGGATTTTCTATACCTAACTCCATATATATTTACCCTATTAGCAAACAAATAGTGTTAAAGGCAACATGACCTCTGGGCTGGAGACCAAAAGAAAGGAGATGTCCAGAAAATTATTCTTCACACAAACTCTGATTGTATCAGACCCCCAAGCTCCACAGGGAAGATGACTACTTCCATGGAAATGTCCCTCCTCCAAGAGCATTTGCAATGCTTGCACAATAAAGAAATGGCCAAGTGGTGGGAGGCAGAGTATCTCCAGATGTACATAGAAGTTGAACGAGTCCTGAGAGGACTAAGAATCTTCACAATACCAACATATGAAGACCCTGATCCTGATATGCTAATGAGTGGGCAAGAAATTCAAAGGAGTGCTTGCTAACAATGATGCATATCCTTATCAAATATACTTTATAAGGTAGATGTAAATTACTGGAAGAGATAGCCAAGCTCACAGAGGAATTACAAAGTCTTATTTACAAAGAAGCTTTTGAAGAATTTGCAGCTAAATTTCAAACTTGTCTCAATAATGTGAGGAGGAAATAGCTAACAAGAAACAATCAAAATTTATAAGAGGCAGACTACAAGGACTACAAGGCTTGAAGAACCCTTACTGTTGACAGAATTTATGATAATTTGTTCATGGAAGGATAGCAAGAAAAACAATAGTCTGTGAATAATAGTGATAAGGGCTTGGAAAGAGAAGATGTGGAGAACAATGTATAAGATTTCTGTGACATATCCGATACAGGAGTACCTTCGGAAGCTTAATCTGTGTATTACAACAAGAGTAAGCAGTAAGCAAAGAAAAGACAGAACAGAACTTGTGGAGGGTAACGGGCAGAGGAGGTCAAGGAAGAGGGAGAGGGACAGAAAAGCCAATGCCAGAAGCAGGAAAAGAAGCCTGGGAGAATAAGAACAAGGGCCAGACAGCAACGAAAATAAGTATGATTTTTCTGCCAAAATATGAGTTCTCTAGGAATTTAATTTATTTATTATCCCTAGGACTTTCCTTTTGTCCCACTAACAGGCTGGGCTATACACAAATGAGAATAGACCTATTTGTCTTCCTCAGAATACGTATACTCAAAAAGTGGTTCCATATGAGACCAACTAAGTCCCCGAAACAGGGAACCAACAGACTTTTAGCAAACTATGCATTGAACATGTTGAAATTCAACATACATTATCGAAGCTTGATGGGGATAGTAATTACCATGAAGATCCTTTTCAGAATTTAATTAATCTCACTATAGATATGGATTACTCTTGCCCCAGTACTTTCAAATCTACATCAACATTTGTCTCTGCTGTACACTGTGATGCTAATGAAGTATTTGTGAGGGGTATTATCAATGCATTGAAAAAATTCAGACACAAGCCCAGAAAGTTGATGAGACCAATCTATCTAAAAACCAACAGAAGCACTCGCTGATCTTATGGGAGACCCATCACTTGTGATCAGGCAGTCTGATAAAGGTGGTAATGGGGTGATTTTACCCAAACCAGATTATCTAGCACAAGGCTGGAGACTAGGTGGTACTGAGTATTAAAATGTACCAAGTAAGTCTAAGATTGTTGACTCGTATCACAGATACTGGGAGATGTTGGGTGACTGGAAAGACAGGGGATTGCTAGAATGGGAGGAATATTTGTTCCTTAAATGCGAGCATACATGCATACCAGTTTTGTACCTACTGCCTAAAATTCACAAAGATGCATAATATCCACCAGGGACACCTGTAGTGTAAGCCATGGGGTCTCTTCTGGAATGTACCTTGAAGTACATCGATCACTATCTGAGGTTATTTGTCACAGCTTTGCTTGCATATGTATGTGACACCACCAACTTCCTTACTCTAATTGAAAACGTACACTGGGAAGAAAATTACCTACCCTTTACAATGGATGTTGCTAGCTTAAATACCAGCATTAGATATGCTCTGGGTATTAAAGCCACACCATACTTTCTGAGAGCTGGAGCCATTTCTCTCATGCTACACACATATAAGTTGCTTGGTCTGATGAGTTACTGTCTGACCAATAACTTTTTCTTCTTTGACAACAAGGTGTATAAACACAATCATGGGACAGTGATGAGCACTTACTTTGCCCCCAGCTAATTGAATCTTTTCATGGGCTGGTGGGAGGAGCAAGTGTCCATTGAGATGCCAGAGTTTGATGATCATATCATCATGTGGGTGAGGTTCATTGATGATATTTTTGTAATTTGGAAAAGGGATGAGTGTTCTGCCAGCACTTTGCCTTGTATTTCAATGCAAACAGACACTACATCCAACTTACTAGTCAGATGAGTTTGGAAATCTATTGTGTTCCTGGATGTGGAGATTGAGTCTGGTAGTGGGCTGTTAACCAGTAAATTACACCACAAACCCACTGCGGGTAATAGCTCACTACATACTAAGAGTGCACATCCAACCAGTCTGTTGTATAGTATTCCCTATGGAGAAATGCTCAGAGCCAGATGCACCTATGGTAGCCAAAATGCATTTGAAACTGAGAAACAAATTATTATACAGAGATTCATGGAGAGGGTGTACAGTAGGAAAGTGATTATTCAAGCCTTTGTTAAAGTGGACAGTATCACTCACATGGAATTATTACATTCTGTGGCGAGGAAAGAAAATTCTGAACATGTGCGATTTATAACTACCTATTCTGATTGTGCATATCAGATTAAGAATATGTTAAAAAAAACTGGCATATCTCAAAAGCTGATGTTGTATTAAGCAAATATCTGAATAATGCTCTTCAGATCACATTTTGCAAAAGCAAGTCATTAAGAGACTGACTGAATCACAACATGGTTACACAGGAGGTATCTAGAGACCATGAGAAGGATTGGGGCTTCTTTTGTTGCATGAAATGTAAGGCTTGAAGTAAGAGCTTCAACTGTACCAAACTGAAAATTGCTAATCATAATTGGAAACATATGTTTAAGGGCACATATAGTTGTCACTGATTGCTGTGTGTATTGCCTGATCTGCCCATGTAACACATTATGGGGGTCATTCTGACCCTGGCGGTCCATGACCGCCATGGCGGAGGGCGGCGGAAGCACCGCCAACAGGCTGGCGGTGCTTCCTGGGCGATTCTGACCGCGGCGGTAAAGCCGCAGTCAGAAAAGGGGAGCCGGCGGTTTCCCGCTGGTTTCCCACTGGCCCAGGGTATCCGCCATGGCGGCGCTGCTTGCAGCACCGCCATGGGGATTCCAACCGCCTTCCCGCCAGCCTGTTTCTACCGGTGTCCACCGCCAGAACCAGGATGGCGGGAACGGGTGCCGTGGGGCCCCGGGGGGCCCCTGCACTGCCCATGCCACTGGCATGGTCAGTGCAGGGGCCCCCTAACAGGGCCCCACAAAGATTTTCACTGTCTGCTTTGCAGACAGTGAAAATCACGACGGGTGTTGCACCCCTGCAACTCCGCCGGCTCTATTCCGAGCCGGCTTCATTGTTGAAGGGGCTTTCCCGCTGGGCCAGCCGGGGGTCTTCTGGCGGTCGCCCGCCGGCCCAGCGGGAAAGCCAATATGGCAGCCGCGGTCTTTTGACCGTGGAGCGGTCTTTCGGCGGGAACCGCTTGGCGGGCGGCGACCGCCGACCGCCGCGGTCAGAATGACCGCCTATATGTGGGCAGCACTATACACAAAGCTGAAACACGTTTTCTGGAACATAGATGTGCACCGATACAATGATCATCAGTACCCAGTAGACAGGTATTTTAGTGAATTACACATCCACAATGACAATCAGGTCTTTTTTGCTGTTATTGGATCTGTGAGACATGACTTCAGGGGAGGTGACAGAGAACACAAACTGCCCGTGTTAGAGTCCAGATACATCCCGTATTTTGATACCATAGTCACTAGGAGCCTAAATTCAAGTGAAGAATTGTCTATACATGTGGGTTGAATAGATGATCGATGGACATCCATTGTTTGACATCTTTTTGCTTCTTAATTTTGAATGTGTTATGAGACTGTTTTTAACAGTTGCACATTTTTTATACATCATTTTTTATATCTCTGTTTTGCACTCAGGTGAGGATCTACACATATGATGCGTGAGGTAAACACTGACCTTGGCTGTCACTGTGCTGTCTGCCTGAGTTCACTGAATTCAGAATGTCACAGGATTGTACATTGAAGACTGTAACACGTGTGGACTCGATAAGTACTATTAAATTCTTCTGTGCATTTAGAATGTACCCCAAGTATGTGACCAAAGCACAGAGATATTCCCCTAGGACCTAAGGGGGAACTCTTGCACTATCAGTTATGACCACTTCCTGACCTTGATTATATACATTGTAATTAGAGCTGCAGCCCACTGGGTCATGATTGAGCATGTTATGTGGCACAACTGTATATGTGATCACTCAAGTATATTGACAGGTAGACTTTATATCCATTTGATCTACCTGCATGCATTATAGTTGAATGTTAGTGCATGGTATAACATTCTGCCTTTGCTTGAGTTAGCCTATATACTTTGAGACATTGGTCTGAAAATGGGTGAATGCACGTTGAACTCAGAGCCGTCTATTAAGATTATGAAGGTCTCCACCATCACCTGGGGGTTATACTCCGTTTTGCAGCAGTCAGCGGATCAAGGCTACTCGCTGCTTCAACATGTATGGCCCGCAGACCTAAACAATAGAGTGTTGTCCAGTCTGATGCACTGCCACACCAATAGGAATGATGTAAAATTATGGTACCCAAAATATCTGATTTGGGTAAGGATTAGAGCTCTAGGAGTGGAAGGGTTTATACTGTTCAACATCTACAGTGTGAGGAAGACCTGATGTCGACCGTTGCTACACGGAGGGTGTATAGACCTACACCACTAGCTAGCGAACCCTTCCAGTATATTGCAAAATGAATATGAATTGTCGGGTGCATGAATAACTTGGATTAATATTGGTACTGGGACTCTCTGGCACTACACCACCCAGAATTCGTGACTGGGGTGATTATCACCTACGGAAGGCAGGGCGTGAATGTGTGTAGTGGGATCTTTGGAATTAGTTATGATCATTCCAGGACATTATTTTCATTAATATTTCTCTTATATATTACAAATACACGCAGATGCTGTTAACTTAATGTATGAAAATAGAAACATATCTCCTAGTATTCACATATGCATTTAATTTTGGTGAATCATCCTGCTATCACGATGACATATTTGAATACTTTCCAATATGGCACTCACCTTGGTGAGGGAATGTATAATGTGCAATCACTGTTGTCCTTTGTTTGTGTTGATGAAAATGTTTTGTGCATTAAAATTGGTTGTCAAACTCCCGCTCCATACCGTGATCGGGGCTCCGGAACGCGCTGAGTGAGAAGGCATTTGTTGACAATAAATCTGAACTGAGATCTTGAGATCTTGAGCTTGGAGTGGCTGGGTCTGCCTTAATACCGATTTTGACAGTGGGACAGTGTTGTGTGTGATGTTTGGAGCTACCAGAGCCCTGCCTGCCCCGCCGCAGGTGTGTGCCTCTCCAATCCAGTCTTTTGACGTGGCACTTACATATATATACATAGATATAGATCTATCTATCTACATATATATATATATATATAGCTATTCAGGTCCTCATTTCAACCTCGGCGTTCTTTTTTAAAGACCGCCGAGGTACCGCCGTGCTGAAGACCGCCAGTGCAGGCGGTTTTCCGCATAGCGTATTATGACTGCTGGCAGCCCCCGTCCTCTTACAGGTGGAAAGCCACCAGCAGCCATACTGGAGGTCAGCGAGGAAGTGGAGGCTGCTCCACCTCCACCGCCACATCATCAGAACACCGCCCACCGAATCACGTTACATGATTTGGTGTGGCGGTGTTCTGGTGACAGGGAGCTGGCAGCGGAGCAGCCCCCATGGATCCCGTTCCCTCCTGGAGGATCACCGGACCAGGTAAGGTGATCGTCCGTTAGGGGAGGGGGCTGGGGGGGTGTTGTGTGTTGTGTGTGTGCATGGGGGTGTGCATGTGAGTGTGTAGAGGGGGGGTGTGAGTGCGTGTATGCATGCGGGGGGTGTTGGGTGTGTGGAAAATGTGTGCGTGTCTGTCTGTTTGTATGTTGTGAGTATGTGTGCGTGTATGTCTGTGAGTATGTGTGCGTGTATGTCTGTGAGTATGTCTGTTGGAATGTCTGTTTGTATGTGTGTGGGTCTGTGCGGTTGTAGTGTATGTGTGCCTGTAGGGGTGTGTGTGTCAATGTTGGAGGTGGTGGGGAGGGGGGTCCTGCCACCTTTGTGGGGTGGTAAGGTGGTTGGGGAGGTGGGTGGGAGAGACCCCTATCAGTGCCAGGAAAGACATACCTTGGCACTGATAGTGCCTACCGCCATGGATTTAGTGGCGGTACAGAACCCCGCAAAATTCATGGCGGTATGCAGGGTCGTGGTACCTCCGGTGGTGTAGTGACAGACGCTGGTTTGGAGACCGAAGTCTCCAGGCCAGCGGCCGTTACCACCCTGGCAGTCAGAGTGGAGAAGTGGCGGTTTAGCATGGCAGTCACCGCCATGCTTGTAATGTCATTTTTTTCCCCGTCGGCCTGTTGGCGGTATTACCGCCATTTCTCCACCAACCGCCAGGGTTGTAATGAGGGCCATAATCTTCATGGTACATAGATGTTGAGTTAAGAAGAGTACATCTATATTTCCTCTATAACCACTTACCTTTGTCTGTTTTGCCTCTTGATAACTTTTCATGATATTAGTGTATCACAATATTCCATGCCTCAGTATTCCATGGTACAATCCTCTAAAAACCTCTGTGTACCAAATTGTATATAAAATCTAGATATCTATTCCTTGTTTTCAAATGCACCACTTCTATTTTGACCAGGGTTAGTGTCTCTAAGTTAAGTTTTGTTCTAGCCCCATCTTGTCTGTCTAATGTTCTCAACAATAGATAGCAGAATGTTAGAGCCTTTTAACCTGCTGAAGTCCTAAACACGTTTTCAAGCCATGAAGTTTTTTGTTGTTCGATATTTTTGCCCAAGAAACTAGTTTAGCTTTGGTATGTATCATTGTTAATCCACAAAGTTTTAAACTTCAAATGTTTATGGAGTTTAGTTCACTGTGAAGCTATATAGACAGAACTACAATCCAGTACAAATTGGGGTCTTTATAATCTATCTTGCAAAAGTTTGAGGTCCCACAAAGAACATATACCACAGCAACATCAGCTTTTCCTATAGTATATTATTAATAAAAAATGTTCTTTTCATGCAGACTTTTATGTCAAAGTTAGTCACGTCAACGCAATTTGTACATGGGCCCTCGGGGAAAACAAAACTTTACACGTGGCCATAATTAACACCTATCATATTTCAAATTCATGCAGAGTAACAAGGGCTGGCCTCGTGCCAATTTTCCACTGTTTTCCGGATGATATGCAATTTGTCCAAAATTAATCAGTTTGGGAACATGAGGGTTCGGCTATAATAGCTTTTCTTAATGTGTTCTTTACAGAACTTGCCAGGAAAACGCATTATCTCCAGCAGCCTACCGATGTTTTAATTCTCCGATAACCTTTGAAACATGAGAAAGTTTTAAGCACAACAGCCCTATTCGCCAGTGGCGAGGCTAGATGATTGCTGTGGGCTTGATTTGTTTTCAGCTGGAAAAAAATAAAAGAGCCCCGCAGGCCTGCGCTGTGAAATAAATGTTTTTTTCTCTCCTCGGCATAACTTATTTATTAAAACCGTTGAAGCATAACTGGGAGAAAAAACAGCGCTGAAATATAGAATACAATGGCTTTCACGTCTTAATGGGCGAGATGGCTAGAAGCTGTTGATGAATTATTTAATAAATCAAAGCATTTTGTTGCAGCCATGCTTCTAGGTGTGGTAGCTACCTTTGCAGTGTTCGTGTAGGGAGCTGTTTGAAAGTTTTAAAGCCACAGGCATCCCAGAGTGGGTGATGTCTCCGAAATGGAATTAAATCCTCAAGGTGGGTTGCAGGTGTTTGAAGGAATACTGAATGAATCGATGATTTATCCAAGTGCTAGAAAGATCTCCCGGTCAGAATTTACAAGTGAATACAAACAAATGTAAAGCCGAACCAGATAGCATTTGTCCCTGGCGCAATTCAATGTCATCGGGCACAATTCACATTTATTGTTTGCTGTTCACAAAGGGATTTACGAGTGATTTTTTTACCAGTGCGGATGCTTCGCCCTTAAAAATATAGGAGCTCCCTATCTTTATTTATGTGTGGAGACTCCACACTGCTAATGATTCTACTCCTAAATCCCTTTGTGAACAGCAAGCAATTGCAAACCTACACAAAATTATAAGTTTACTTTTGTGAATCAGGCACTTTGTTGGTAAGTTAAGGCAGTGTGCTCCAAACACATTTTGCCACATATTATGAAAACAGGATTCTGGAGGTGGTAATGTGTGATAAGAACGTGTGTGTATATATGTTGTGTTGCATTTTGTTGCTGTGTTCTGCTGTTTTTGTGCTGCTGTATATTTGTCCAGTGTCATTGCAATAATAATAACACGTTTTTGTGTTAATATTGTTGTGTTATTCTGCAGATGTGCTCTGTTGTGTTTTAGTTGTGTTGTTATTTTGCTTTATATATACTATTGTATTTTTCTCTATTGTTTGTTCTAGCTGTGTAGACAAATGTTGCTACATTTAAAGGCCAGAAGCAACACATTCCCTGAATGTTCCTGTGACAAGCATCCATCTACCACTGTTTAAGATGGAAAAGTAATTCTCCTCCAGCAGTTCCGCTACTTAAGATACCCATCAGTTCCAAACTATGGCATACTGGGGTTGACTTAAGAGCCCCTAGCACATCCTTGGGCCATATTAGCATCATTTTCTCTATGCTAATGTGGCCCAATGAGGCCAAAATCGCCACACCAAATTTACAAAGTAGCGCAATGCATGCATTGTGCCACTTTGCAACCCTTTGCGCTACATTATTCCTGCGCCCAGCATAATGTATACAAAGTGGGCGTGCCCCCGTAAGGGGATCCGAGAAAATGGCGCAAAGAAATCTAAGTGATTTCTTTGCATCATTTTGTTGGTCACTTTTAACACCTGCTCAGAGCAGGACGAAATACGTCCACCAGCAGCTGCTCTTTTCCAATTTGTTGTATAGGGATTACATACTATCTTCCACCTGTGTTAGCCCTCCTAACTCCTAACAGGAGTTTGTATACTTCTGCTAAACTCACAATCATATTTGCCTGAAATAAAACACCTTTCAGTTATAGGTTCTGCATGAAGGACAATAATTAAACAGATGTGTTAGCCTATTACATAAATTGAGTGAGGTGGTGGGAGAAAAATGCAAACTGTTGCAAGTTATGGATAAAAAATGCAATTTTTCATTTTAGCAGTAGCACTAGTCTGGGACGTGCCCCATGCAAAGAGGTATTCCCTGGTCATCCTAGTGTCTGCCAGGTTACAGAATTTTTAATCTAGCCCTTAGGGTCTTTAACTGTGACTAAATTAAAGGAACAATCTGTTTCTTTTGTAAAAGCCAGGTTATCCTCATGCAGACTTTGAGTCAGATACTTCCTGATACAGTGGGCATGGTGCCTTACTAGTTCGCACCATATATAATGTGGTGTACTCCAGGACTGCTCCAGGTGGAGGTGTATTTTGTTTGCACTTGACAGAAATAGACAGGCACAGTGACAATAAACAAATGCGTTTTATTAGAAATGTGCATTACTAATAGTGTGCAGAACAATTAGGGTCTAGTTTAGATTTCAGTGGATGGGTTACTCTATCATAACAGTGACAGATATCCCTTCCGCCAAAGTATAAATCTCACAGGAATTAATGGGATTTGTATTTCGACGGGTGGGATATCCATCACTGTTGTGACAGAGTAATCTGTCCACTCAAATCTAAATCAGGCCATTAATCTGCACTCAAGTTCACGTGTGTATACCTATGTGGGCCGAGTGAAGTTGAAAGCAATTTGCTACAACTTGTCAAAGTGTGTTTTCCTTGCTTATGATAACTAGGCCACAGTTAGGCCTCAATGCATTTTTGACCAAAATTGGTGTCACAGCATTGTGTTTATTTTCTGTTTATGTTTGTGCTGCACATAGTCAAGGATGTTGTGGATTTTTTCATCCCTGAATGACACTGTTCTCAAAGAAAGCCTACTAGAGTGCCTGTTCTAACACTTTTCCAAGGACCTTCCACTTGCGCACAGTATTGAATTCATCGACAATGGTTCACTGTTGTTTATGTAACTATTTTGCTCTGACACCTCCAGCTGCCATTAACGTAAGAGAGGCTGAATATATACATATAGTTTGTTTGTTCTAGGATAGTAGGGTTATGTGAATTTTTAAAAATCTATATTTTGATTTGTTGAAAATGCTTTTCTTTGCTCACTGCTTGATGAGTTTGCAGTTCTAATACTTTGCTAGAGGGAAAATAGCTACATGTATTCTTGAAATTATTGGCGAGATGGACCATTTTGGGTGTCTACTAAGGATGCTGCATGATTTAGCTGCACATTTGAGACATAGCCTATTGTTTATTATGCCTATTATGTTCCATTGTCCCATTAATGTGATCCTTCATGGCAATAATTTATTCATTTAATTGAGACTGTGACCATATGCACTTTGCTATTTCTGTATTGTACTCTTTTTGAGTTTTGCAAGAAATCTTCATGGGTTTTCCTAAATTCTGCACTAAAACTGATTTTTTGACTCAGTCCTTTTTTTCACTGTATATTGAAATGCTGTTTTGAACTCCGTGTCCGAGGCACATTGTCTCATGATATTGAGGTTAACACCATATCCTAGCCATCCAACTCCTGGGCATGCTACTCAGCTGCGATATTTTGGGATAAAGCACATCCACAACAGTGCTATGTAATAACAGTCTGTGAAAAGCAACCTACCATTTCATTGCCTAAAGAGGTCATGTGGTCTACTTTCTATGCTATACTTTTTTTTTTAACCAACAGTCCAGTCTTGCAACCCTGGCTTCTCGATTTGTGCAGTCACTCTACAGCAGTAACCTCACCGGCCAATATCGAGAACATTCATAGGGAGACTCATCACAATTAAAAGAACCATATTGAATCAAACTCAACCATTTTTTTCAGCCCCCAAGTGTAGTGCAATAAGCAGTTGAATACACTTAATCTAGAAATGACAAAATTCAGTTGTCATCTCAAAATATGTTTCCCCCATTGGAAAGCTCTTAAGTTCATTAGAGTAAGGGCTATAAAATATCTAATTTCACAATAAGATATTGTATTTGTGAACAGGGGATTGGCAGTCATGTCACTGAGCCATCATCATTTTGATTAGCACAAGAAATGCAAGATTCGAAATGCTTGTCTACAAGGCAGCAAAGAAGCAGAGGGTGGCTCAGTAGGTGATCATATCCTGGCTTGCTGGAATAGCTAGCATCCTTAGGGACAGCAACTGAACAAAGGCCCACTTGCATGGCTTTGTCATTCCTAACAACGGGGGTAAACACCTTCTGCAGCAGCCAATCCTCACATTCAGTCGTGGCTAGTGAACTTTGAAAATGGTGGCATAAATACCTACCTTGTACAGGACTAAGGGCCAGATGTAGCAAAAGAAAATTTTGCGATTTGCAAATTGCGAGTCAGACCGACTCGCAATTTGCAACTCGCAAAATTGTATGCAGAAAGGTGTCTCAGACACCTTCTGCGACTCGCTATGGGGTCGCAAAGACCCTCCTCATGAATATTAATGAGGTGGGTCGCATTTTGCGACCCCATAGCGAGTCCCTGCACTCACAGGGATGGTGGCCTGCTGGAGACAGCAGACCTCCATGTCTGTGACTGCTTTTGTAATAAAGCATTTTTTTTTTTTTTGAATTGCAGCCCGTTTTCCTTAAAGGAAAACGAGTTGCAATTCAAAAAAATAATGAAACCATTTGGTTTCATTTTTTCAGAGTAGGCAGTGGTCCATTGGACCACTGCCTGCTCTGAAAATTTATTTTTAGCGACATTCACAAAGGGGAAGGGGTCCCATTGGGACCCCTTCCCATTTGCGAATGAGTTACCACCCACTTCAAGTGGGTGTTAACTGCAAATTGATTTGCGACCGCTTTCGCGGTCACAAAGCAATTCTGCATCGCGGTGCGAGTCGCAAATAGGAAGGGAACACCCCTTCCTATTTGCGAGTCGGCTCGCAAAATGTGAATCAGCATCGCAATGACCGTTTTGCATGGCGCAAACTGCATTTTTCGCAGTTTGCGACATGCAAAGCGGTTCCTACATCTGGCCCTAAGATAGCAAAGCAAGAGCCAGAATCTTGGTAAAGCTAATTGAGCCCTAAATGAACAGTCAGGTGGTGAATTTCACAGTATAGTATTAAAAAACATTGTCTAAAAATCTAGAGTATGTAAATGAACTGTTTTAGTAATGTTGTGGTGTGCTAGGCAACCTTTACCATTCACAGAGATGTTGGATATGCCATATGGAAGAACACCATTTTTCAAAATGTACACGTCTTTTTTTGTTTTTCTTTTCTTTCCTCCATCTTTGGTATAGAGTTTCAGTCATATAGTATACCTACATTTCTACTCAAAAGGGTAAAGGTGGAGCCATCAACAGTTACACATGTCTCACGATCATAAGCCAGTAACACCTTGATTATACAAAGCCTGCAGGTGCATACAACAGTACAAATAAATTGCACAGAGCTTAGAAGATGAGACAGGTAGGGCGACTTGTGCATGCTTGGGTCTCAGACAGTAGTAGAGATAATAATATAGAAAACATCTTTACCTCTAGTTAGAGGTGAAAGATACATGCCCTCATTATGACTTTGGTGGTCTTTTCAGAAGACCACCAATGCCACAGGTGGCAAAAGTCCACCAGTGTTGTTCTAGAAGGGGGGGTGCTGGTATGGAAGGAGGGGTGGAGGGTACTGGGTTTGCAGGGGGTGGGTTAGGGGAGTTGTCTGCTGGTGACAGAAAAGACATTTCTTGTCTCCGGTAGCCTTTCCACCAGGGTTTTTGTGGCGGTGCTACTGCTGCGGAAACCCTGGCGGGAAGCCGACTCGTTATACTGCCAGTGGTCTTAAGTGGACCACTGGGTCGGAGATGCTAATCTCCAGCCCAGCTGTCCAGCAGCCCTGGCGATACAAGTGGGGACGTGGCGGGTTGGCAGAGGCCAACCCTCCAAACTCATAATGTGGCAATGGGCCGGCAGTGAGCACGCCGCCGCGTCCCTGGCAGTCTTCAGACCGCCACGGTCCAAATGAGACCCACAGTGTTTTGTGACAGTTACTCGAGAAGGATCCAACAGGCCAATCCGTTACCTGGAGCATCTGTAGTAGTCAGTGAGGAGGGGGTATTTTGAGAGTGAACATCCAATTGAATCATAAGATTCCAACACAACCCACTACCGAAGCCAAAAAGAGAGGCAGACAGGATGAGTTGGCAGCTCTTTCAGGCATATCATTCGTGTTAATTCTGTAGGTGACACTTTACTGCTAATCACAGTGTTCTACTGGGCGTACTTGAGATTTAAACGTAGTGTACAGGCATTGCATAGATAGAGAATGACCGTACCCAAAAACACAGTCACATATGCAGATGTTTTGTTAGTATCACTGAGACGACTGGTATGAACACAAGCCAGCAGCAAAGATCTGCATAATTTCTGACTTTAGGACTCTAGGCACTTTACCACTGCTGACCAGTGCTGAAGTGCAAGCACTCTCTGTCTAAATTGTATTGATGATTGGCTTATCCATGCTTGGCATATTTGATTTACTAGTATGTCCCTAGTATACTGCACCATTGGTGCCCAGGGCCTGTAAATCAAATGCTACCAGAGGGTCTGCAGCACTGATTGTGCCTCCCACATGTGTAGCCCTGTAAACATGTCTCAGACCTCCCACTGCAGTGTGTGAATTTTAAACTGGCATTTCAATTTGGCAAGTGCACCCATTTGCCAGGCCCAATCCTTCCCTTCTACGACATGTAAGTCACACCCAAGGTAGCCCCAAGGTAGCCCCATGGGCAGGATGCAGTGTATTTGAAAGGTGGGACACGAACTAGCGTGTTTTACATCTCCTGATAGTGAAATATTGCTAAATTCGTTTTTCACTATTGCAAGGACTATCTCTCACATAGGGTAACATTGGGATTGGCTTGAAATATCGTTTAAGTGTAATTTCCCATTGGGAGCAAATAGAGATCATGAACTCACAATTTAAACATACATCTTTTGGTGAAGTTGGGTTTTAAATTGTAAGTTTGAAAATGGCACTTTTAGAAAGTGGGCATTTTCTTGCTTAACCATTCTGTACCTCTGCGTGCCTGAGGAATACACGTCGGGGTCAGGATGACAGTTGGGCTGTTTGTGAATTCATTCTAGACAGTCACCCAAAGGGAGCTGAGGTGTCCCTTGCATATCCTGATGGGTCTTCTTGGGCTAGAGCAGTGGGAGGAGCTGGCACTTGCACCTGAATAGGGCTGTGCCTGTCCCTACACAAGGCAGTCTCCAATCCCCTGGAGTGTGTCTTGGGTTAGGGCAGGAAAGACAGGGTATTTTGCGCTACAAAGACTTTCCTTTGAAGTTTGCCTACTTCAAAGGCAGAAAGGAGCATAAGTACTAGACCTCTGAGACCACGGCCCATATTTATGAAACGTTTGCGCCGCCTTTGCATCATTTCTTTTTACGCAAAAGCAGAGCAAGCCTACTTCTATATTTATATTTTGATGCTAGACCAGTCAACCATCAAAATATCTGAGTTAAACTCATTTTTTGGGAGTGCCAACCCACCTTGCATCGTTTTGAGACAATCATATGCAAGGTAGGCACTCCCTTGCAAAAAATGATGCTAGCCCTCCAGCACCATATTTACCCTGATGCTAAAATGATGCACAGAAAGGAACCGGTCCCAAAAAATGACACAAAGCCCGAATTGCATCAAATTTTAACGCCTGGTCAGACCAGTTGGTAAAATGAGGCCTACACACCACTACTTATGGGAAACACACAGAAGGAGCATTGGCAACCTCCTGGACAACATGGAACTGTTATTGCTCCAGCTTGGCACATGCTGCAGATGTCAGCAATGACAATAGGTCTCTCCAGCACCACCGCAGCAACCCCAAACACCACCACAGCATCCACAAAGGCAGCACAGAAAACGGGAGGGGATATTTTGGCAACGTACAACCATCCTTGGGCTCAGGGAACAAGATGTAATCAGGAATTACCGTCTGAACCATGAATCAATTGTACACCTGCTGCACCACATATGCTGGTGTCAGGATCTTTTCAGACAATGGGCGCACAAGTGGGTGGTATCTCTAAGCCATCCCTATCTGCTCTCCTACCAAAGGTCCTGGATGCAATCATCCACCTCATACCCCACCACATCTGCTTCTCCAACACCCAGCAACTGCAACAGGAGACCAAGCAAACTTTCTGTATTATTGCTGGGTTCCCACACGTACTGGGTTCAATGAACTGCACCCATATTCAACTGATGCCACCTGAAGCAACAGAATACCTATATAGGAACCACAAGCACAACCATTCAATAAATGTGCAGACCATTGTGGACCACTGTGGGCTCTTCTCAAACATCCTTGTCAAATACCCCAGCAACATTCATGATGAGTACATATTCCGGCATTCCACTATCAACAAACGGTTCCAGGATGGGCAATATGTTGGTAAAACACCTCACCAATCGGTATACAAAAACACCAACCTTGTAGGACAAACAAGACATACTCCACACTAAACACACATGGTCAGGGGATCACAGATGTACAGACAACAACACAAATGCCACATGCCACACTACACCGCAATCATTGCACATCACACTCACATACACCCACATATACATAAAACAGCCACAACCTGACTGGCACACCACATGAGGAAACGGGGAACTATGTCTCCTTTACATACAGAACCTGGGCTCAAACCATTACACTGGGGAACACCACAAGGTAGATGATATGCTGGGGAGGTGAAGTCCCCACAACTTACCCTAATCGATCTATCGTTCAAGAAAGATTTGAGAGTACTTAAAGCCACATCCCTGATCCCAGCCTGGTGGACGCGGGACATCATAATCTGAGGAGAGATAGTATCAAAGGCCACAGATAAGTCTCGTAGAACTAGTATAGCACCATGTCCCTCATCCACCATTTAACGGATCCTATCGGAGGTGGTAATAAGCGCCGATTCGGTGTTATGTGCCTGCCTAAAGCCATATTGGGAGGGATCTAGCCCTCCTGAGGTAATTAGGAAATTGGCTAGTTCTTGATTAATGTGTTTCTCAAAGATCTTTGTCTGAAATGGGAGAAGTGAGATGGGATATAAATTATTCAGATAGTGTCTGGCTCCATCTAGTTTCTTTTTTAGTGGAATAACTGTAGCATTCTTCAAAGCAGAAGGAAAAATACCAGAGGTAAGAATCTTTTGAAAAATTGGGGCAAGAGCTGTCGAGGCCAGATCCAGCACCTGATGTAAGATGTGCAGAGCACATGGATCTCTAGGAGAACCTGATTAAATCTCTAACATAAGTTTTTTAATTTTCAAGGGAGGTAAAGGCTGGAAGTCTGTTAACAAGGGACAGCCTGTGTTTAAGCTGCTATCCACCGCCTCAGTAGGACTGTTCATCTCTTCCAAGGACTTAAAACTCGAATGAATTTGTAAAATGTTATTTTAAAAAAAAGCTGCAACCCTATTGCAAAACTCTTGAGAAGTTTCTATCTCCAATGGGGGAGTAGGAGTAGTCAGGGTGCTGATTACCTTAAAAAGTTCTCTAGGAGTGTTGGGAGCCTCTTTGATCTTCTGATTAAAATATTCAGATTTGGCTTTGAAGCTTGCCTCTTTGCAAGTTTTTAAAACATCTCTTAAAGTATCTCTCTCAACAAAATTGGGATTAAGCTTCCAACACTGCTCTTGCTGGCGGTATTTTCTTTGAAGCATCTTAAGATCCTTAGTAAACCAAGGATGACTCTGCTTTTTGTTTGCGCATAAGGCAGGGGGCTTAAGGGGTGCTAATTGGTCCATGGCCGTACTAATTTCCTGATTAAAACTATCTATAGCTGACAAGGATAGGTTTTTTTGTAGCTATCCAAGCTGCTTCTAAAGCAGGTTGTAGCTGTTCTTTCTTAATGCGGTTCCAGTGTCTAGTAGGTTTTCCTGTAAAACCAGGTTGCTGATATGCCTGAGTCTCAATAAAATTAAAAGTGAGTAAAAAAATGATCTGTCCAGCTTAGCGGGGAATTGGTCAGTTGTAGCTGGTCTTTAGCGCGGGCAAAAATTCCATTCAGCAGATAGCTAGCTATATGTGTAGGTAATGTGACTTTCAACTCCCAATCTAAGGCAGCCATAAAACTTAGAAATTCTTCAATATGAGGATTCTCAATATCATCAAAATGTAGATTAAAGTCCCCTAAAATGATGGCTCTAGGTGCCATAGTAAGGTGTTCTACTAAAACTTGTGAATGCTGTGTAAAATTCAGATAAGGGCCGGTGGGTCGATAAACCAACAGTCCTTCAAATAATAAAGTTCTGTTTTGCCATATTTGGAAATACATTCCTTCACACGTCTCAGACACAGGAATAATTCCGTTCCATTCACATAAAAGGTATGACTTACAAATGATAGCTAAACCTCCTCCCCTGCCTACCGCTCTGTTGAGTCTATAGTATGCATATTCCCCTGGTGTGACTTCTATAAAGTAAGTTAGAGTAATCTTTTGCCCAGGTTTCCATAATAAATAAACAATCAAGTTTATAATGATCAATTAAGTCAGCAATTTCTGTTTTATGTTTGACTAAAGAGTGGGCATTTACTAAAGCACAGATTAATGTGTTTCCCGCAGTAGATACACCTTTTGCTTGCTTGTTATTTAACAAAGGCAGACGCATATCAGAGACTTTCATCTCATTAGGAATCTGAGACGTCCAATTGCATAGTTTACAGTTCCATTCTGTAGCGGCATCGCATGGCATCTTATGGGGGCAAGGCCTTCCTGCTAACATGTGTAGCGTAATGGGAGAATATGAAACGCGGTCAGGAGTTGGCTGTCGAGGGGCATAATTCCAAGCCCCCGGGCCTGGTCGGGCACGGACGGGCATAGATGGGCGCAGATGGGCTTGCCTTAGGCGCACCTTTGGCGTGCCATCGGCACACCCACTGTGTGTGTCCACTGTGCGGCCGCTTTCGATGTAAAATAAATAGGCACCGGGTCAGGGAAACCCCGGATCACAAGACCCAAGGTAGCTAGAACGCTAACCTTGAAGCTTGTTAGGCTGGTGAAGGTGGGCACTAACAAACCCTAACCTTCCCGATCAAAATATACTAAGTTTTCGAAGGAGCAGGAAGTTTAAAATAAAAAATTCAAGATAAAAAGGTTCCAATATTAATAGGTGCAAAAGTAAAATGCCCCCATAAAAGCAGTCCGTATTTTACAAGATTATACACAAATAAATTAAATTGGCACTCACGCTCTCTTTCTCTCGCTGCACGGCCACATTCGATGTAAAATAAATAGGCACCGGGTCAGGGAAAACTTGGATCGCAAGATCCAAGATAGCTAGAACGCTAACCTTGAAGCTTGTTAGGCTTGATTCACACTCTAGTACACTTGATGGCTGGCATAGCCATCATCTGCCACAAAGGTCCACTAAATGGCACCCTGCATGCATAGTGCCACATGGTAACATGGAGACCAGAGTTTGGCTCTGTAGGGCTACCATGGTGTCTCTACATATGACACCACTGTGGTGCAAGGAGGTGTTAGGTTTCACCAACAACAGAACACTACCTCAAATATGGACAACACAAAACATATTTGCAATAGGTGAACCATCAGTTTGGATTTAATTTGACAATCCCTAGGTCCCTGAGCCAAAACCCAAGATTGTAATGTCCATCAACACAGACCAATGAAACCATTTCACAAAACAGGAACATACACAATACCAGAAGCAAATCTGAGTCATCACTCCAACTACAACTAGCATCTGCCAAGGTACATATGAAACTACTATTAAGCATTAGCAACTCATGTTCTCTCATTCCTTTGCAGGTTCTTTCATTCCTTTGCAGCCGACCAAGGTCATGGCATACAGCCATGGGTGAAAACTCCATTTTGAAACACCGCAATGGTTTAAGATCGTGCATATAATGAAGAGCACAGAAGGACAAAAAATGTAGTGGAGAGGCCATTTGGGCTTCTGCAGTCAATGTTCAGGTGCCTGGGCCTGACAGGAGGAAGCTTGTTGTATGCACCACCACTGGTATGCAAGATGATACTGGTATGTGCAATCTTGCATAATATGTTTATACGGACCATTGTTCCCTGGGGTGAACAGGTATATATCTCCAATGTGGAAGAGGATGACAATGGTGCAGCACATTTAGAGGGGGAACTACAAAACACTGCTGCAGGAGTTTGCAGGAGACTACAAACTGTACAGAACTTTTACACATACTTACTGTACAAATATCACTTTGTAAATACCACCAATGAATAACATTGCACCAGTATGTCCATACTCTATTCATTCTCCACAACATATACCATTGGAATGTTGCTCATGCCTAAGAGAGCAGGAAAGAAACACAAAAGTTACAAATATGGTTGCAACATAGTTTGCAAAGTAAGAGGGTCTAGCATCTCCATGCCACACATCAGTGCCACATAACTCGCAGCCATGTGGCTCTCGAAGGCCTAGATCCACGCACCACAAAACATCACATGGCATTAAGTGGGTAATGTGCAAAGTCCTAGCTTTTTTCCCCACATCATCCCCCCACCTGGCAGGATGTATACAAGCAGGGCATAAATAAGGTAGGGGCTGTTATCAAATGGTGCTTTAGTAATGTAGGAACTAAACTGTGTCAAATCTCAGGCAGATCGCTGCTATGCCAGCACTGTGCACGTGTGACAAGGGGGGAAAACATTGGTAACAATGGACCTTCATTTACTGTTCAGGGTTAGTAACCAACATTAGAGCCAAAGCCTGCACTGTATATCAATGGGCTTACATCCTGACACTGCCATTAGGTCCAACCCTGCCACATGGTGTGCTGTACCTTAAATATGGCACACACACGTTGGCTGTGGAATGCGCTATGGCTTGCTAGGCAAATGAAGCAGCAATGGGTGCTGAACCACTCCTCATACATATCGCCCATTTCCAGGATTTAGGAATTAAATGGGACAATACACCACCAAATAATATCTGGGTGGAATTTAGGCAGTGTGTGTTCTACTCCATAGGTACATTCTGTGCACACTTGTCACACAAATCTGCTGTCATGACACATGCCTACAGCTAATCCGGATATACATGTGAAGACTGATATATGGGTGTATGGCCTAGGAAGGAAAGGGTTTTCAATTACCTACAATGGTTGACATGTGTCAGCAAGGTAACCTAGTATAGTCTATATTACATCCATCCCACACCACTCATTGACACTCACATGCGAGACCCGGAGAAAGTTACCAACAGTGACACAATTCCCTAAAATGTCTAGGTCTCCAACATGCCCCTCAGGTGTAAGTATGTCCAAAAATGTCCAAACATGTCACAGACCCATCCAGAAATGTATGGGAGAAGAAGGAGATAGATATGTTGCATGTGGCTATTAAAAAGCAGCAGAGATGACTTCACACACACTAACATCATACACTCATGGTGAAAGAGACATAGGTTGTGGAATGCAGGATTTAGTGCACATCTGAGAGATTCCCATAGATACTTGGAAATACAACATGGAGAGGTCACTTGGAGATGACACAAGTATTGTGGCAGGTGTAATGTCATCATGTGTGTGGAAGTCATGTAATCTTGCAAAGCCAAGCAATGGGATGGTAACTATTGAGTAGCCAGTAGTAGAGGATGTGTACATCTTCAATTTACACCAATCACACATTGCATCCTGTCTGTGTATGGCCAGACAATGGTGCTGTAGAAGATGTGTACAAAGTGTAAGCAGCCTAAGGATTGGCAGCAATGTAGGACACAATCTATTCCTAACAAGATATATAGTAAAAAATGGAGAAGGTACACACATAGAGCATTACTGACTGTGCAACACATCAACGTCACAGTGTGATCACCCAACATACATACAGAAAGGATGCCTATGTCAGTATATAACCCACTCATGTATGCCACTACAATAACCCATCACATACTATTCTGACAAGAGGCAGTGACAGATGACATCATCTGTCCCCTGCCTCGTTCCAAAATTACAAGTTACAACAGAGATACAAGCCAAGCTGCTCATGGAAATTACTAAGGACGTAAAATCATGTCTGTCAGTCCATGCCAAATTATGAGACATGTCCTACATTTACAAGTAGCCAGTTCTCAGTATATGACAGGGCAAGGATGACATCAAGTACCCCAAAGGAAAAAGCAAAACCCACAATTATGCATGTGTCTCTCTGCACTGGACTGTGCATTGCTCTGCTGAAGAGCTATCATGAAGAGGCCTAGATCCCTGCCCAAAACTCCCTAACCCTACTGCTGAGGCTACATTGACTATTGCCATAGTCAGGGGCCTGATGCATGTGTACAATGGACTGAGTAGAGTGGAGCACCACAAGCCTGCACCTAAGCATGCAACCATGGGTCTGTGTGGGCAAAAAAAAAACAAAAAAAACACAGTAGTGATGATGACTAGGCTGCCATCTTTGCCTGACTGCAACACTGCTACACAGTGGTATGCTATTGTATGTGACAGTCATAACAAACATGATGTGGTTGATTATAACTACCTAGTTAGTGGCATTCACACATATGCCAGGTATCTGAGCACCCATGTACCACTTAAATGGCACAGGCCTGGTAATGTGTATTGGAGTCTACACAAAAGGTACCTTTCCACAAATTAAAATGCAGATGTATCACAAGATCATTGACAGAATAAAATGACCTTCAGATGTGTTTCAACATACGGAAACATAGGTGGCACTGATATGACTACACAGGCATTTGACAAAGTCCAGTATGTGTCCATGCAGGAAGACATGTGAGGTTTCACATCCCATGTACACACCGCTTTGGTCATATTTTACAGATATAACAAGTCTTTCCACACACACAGCACATACTAACCTTCATTGACACGTGTATACACCATCTCCTGCATCTAAGATGCATGGGGAACTGTATGTCACACATGTGTGACCAATGATATCAAATCATCTGAGTTAGGATGTTGGCATTATGTCTGATGCAATGCTGAGGATTGAGAATGGGTTGATTATTGCACAAGTGGCAACATGTGCTGCTATGGAATTGTGGGTTTTAGGAAAATGAAAGCATGCCCACATATATATTGATGTTATTCAGGATAGGTGTCAGAGCTGCTGTTTATTTGATTAGCATGCCTGTTGCCAACAAATGTGTTACTGCACTTATGACAGCACTGGTGCCACACTTAGCTTTCAGTTACTCACGAAACAGTACAGATGAAGTAAATGTCTTGATGTCTCTAGGGACTTATGTAGGAAACACTTGCACTACTGGTGCCTCACAGTCAGGAGAGTACACAGTGAGAATACAACTCAGCTCCAGATGGTTGTGGGGAATGTCTGTGGACTGTAGCAAGCTAGATCACTGCAGATTTACCAAAATGGTCTACCCCTCATAATATTTGTGATTGATCTTTGCAACATCACATGTGCATATAATGTGAATGCTGTGTGTGTACCAGGTACTTAGGAGATATTTGACATGCATGTGCACATCTTGTACAATAGATAGGCATACTATAGCTGCACCCAGTGCACTGCCAATCTTACTGTGCCCCTAAGAGCACCCATACAGCCACCGTGTATGTGCTGCACTACATATTTTTTCACAACAGAGCAGAGGGTTAGGGGCAATAGTTATGAAATCTATAGACAAGTTTGATGTGCTGTTCAGGCTTTACCAAAACTTTGTGAACACATTTCCTGAATTGTACATGTGGGCACATTGTTAGCAATGGTGTGCCCCCTTGTAACACATGCTCTGAGCAGGTATTAACCAAGACACTTGAATTAATCTTTACCTAACCTCAAAATTGATGGCGGGAAGTTTCCTGTCCTCCTATCAGCTGATCCCCACCTTGCATCCATGATGCCTGGGCAAGGCTTGATGTAGTACCAGGGTTGCCAAAGTGGTGGATTGCATACAAAGTGCTGCATATTGACAATGGCACAGGGATTCTGGACTTGTTGGCCCACTTGATCCTCACTAGTTTGATCACACAAATGTTGAGCAGGGACGCAGTAGTCCACTTACCTCTGGGCCCTGATGGTCAATAATGGATAGCCGTTACCCCAGTGACATGTACATGATACCTTAGTGGGCTACTAGGAATTTGGTATAGATTTGGAGTCAGTCAGTGTTGTGGAATGTGAGATGGACTGAATGTATCATATGAGGATGCTGTGTAT
This sequence comes from Pleurodeles waltl, assembly GCF_031143425.1. Classification (NCBI taxonomy): domain Eukaryota; kingdom Metazoa; phylum Chordata; class Amphibia; order Caudata; family Salamandridae; genus Pleurodeles; species Pleurodeles waltl. The sequence goes on from NC_090447.1 coordinate 1,119,481,578, forward strand.
TGTTCTACCCCAACTTAATGCTGTATTTAATGTTTTATTCTCTTCATATTTCAGCTGCCAGTATGACCCAAGCAGAAATACGTGCTTTCAACAAGCTGGCTGACAGGTACAGGCACATATTGGAGGTGAACGCTGGGTACCAAAGGACGGAGAGGAAATTTAGGAAGGAGAAAGCCATTCACACATGGGGACCTCCGCAACAGCCAACAACAAAACAGACCAAATCGGGGAAGAAATCTGGAGTCAGGGTGGCCTCAGGGGGTCCGAACCTCTCCACATCTGCTGCACCTGTCTCTAGCCAGGCACCCCAACTGCCACCTGTTCCAGCCACAACATCTAGCTTTGAGTCAGGCGTGAGATGGGACTTGGACGCCATGATTGCCAGATTAGACAAGTTAGAGAAAGACAATGAAAAAAAGTTATAAGTTGCTCAAGTACTGCAAGAAAACATTGAAAAATCTGTGAACTCTTTGTGCCACAACCACTCAGTTCCTTCCCTCTCCCTTTTACTGATGTTTAATATTTATAGTGTGTTTTAGATGGGCAGTGTTAGGTTAGCAAAATAGTGTGGAAGCCATAGGTTAGAGTAGGTATAGTTGGGGGTGGGTTTGAGTACATTTTTTATTGGGGAGGGGCGCGTTGGTTGGGGGGTTATGTTGGGATTGCTTTGTAAAAAAATAAAAAAACACAAAAAATTATAAAATCTAAAATAAAAAAAATAAAAATACATATATATATATTTGTTTAGGGCACAGGTTATGACACTACATGTGTAGCATTAGTTTATGTTGACCTACTCATATCTTGTCTCTGAAGGGGGCTGAGGGGACAATGTTTAGAGTATGGTCTTACATGTGTAACATAAGTTTAGAATAGGACAGATAGGTGTAGGTGTAAGTTAAGAAAAGTTAGTGTAAATTAGTTTATTGTAGGGTAGTATATAGGGAAGGTTTAGATATGATGCTCTTAATTTGTTTTTATAAATCATGTTACTATTAGACAATTATCTCTCCATGTTGATTGAGTGTCTGGGTGTTGTCATGTGTGCACTGGCCAAGTAGGAGGAATGCCGTAGGGTATGTTTACTGTCTTGATTTCCATGGATAACCATGTGCATCCCCTGTGACAAAGGAGCTGTTAGATAGCCTTCTAAATGACATCAACTACTCAAAACATTTGTAATTCACAGTTCCAGCCATTCACATTGTGCATGTATAAACACTGGAGATGGAAAGAAGAAAAGATGGGGTAAATTATAGATAAGTAACAAAATAGAGTAAAAAGGTTGGTTTTGGAATCTGATTATTTTGTAAATCTGGGAACTCATGATATTCATGTAGCTAAGAGAGGTGAACTATTATTTCAACAGAAAACTAAGGCGCAGATTTAAGAAAAGTGGCGCTGCACCCAGTGCAACGCCACTTTTCTTGTGCCCCTTGTTGCCCCCGTAATGCCATCATGTGTGCGCCATATGTCAGTTTGTTGATGTGATGGATACTTAGTGAAACATGAAAAACAAAATGTAATTAACCATCAAAAGCCTATCTATCAATCCCCTGAGAAAAGAGAATTGTGATAGTTAGCACCTCTTCGACTGTTCAAACCTTGACGTACTAAATTACAATTACTTGACTATTATAACTACTATGACGATTCTTTTAATGCTGTCAAAGATAGTATTCAGTGTTCCATGTTTAAAAACTATTTGCAAGTGTTAAATGATGAGATGCAACAGGAAGAAATTATTGCTGCTGAGGTAGCTAAGGATAGTCCTCAAAGCAGCCAAAGTTCAGCACCTTCAAGTCATTATCTTCTTGGAAAACCTATTACTGAAAATTAAGCTGCATTAGCTATAAATAAAGTGAAAACAACTGCCATGAAACAAGCTAGACAAGAATTAGTAGATGTGGAACAGTTAGTTGGACAACTCAACAACAAACAAAAAGAGAATTACACAAGAAGTAAAAGACAAAATAGAACATGGATTATGACATGAGACAAAGGAATACAATTGCTTATCATTGGAGCCAATACCATTATATATTAGGCTGGTACTGGGAAATGCTTTTTAATCAAAGTTGTCTCTACTTACTTACAGAAAACTACAGATTCAAACGTATCATGAGTAGTAACAGCACCTACCGGATTAGCTGCACACAATATCGAAGGAATAACATTAAATAGACTACTAATGCTACCGGTTGAACATGAGAATAAATAGGAATACCATAAGTTATCTGGTGAAGCTTGTCACGAGGTAACAAGAGTTTTGAAGAAAATGAAGCTTTTGATTATTGATGAGGTAAGCATGATTTCAAATCTAATCCTTTCTTTTGTCCACCTACGAATGCAAGAGACTTAAAAAACTGAGTACGACGTCTTGTTTGGAGGCTAACATTTGACTGTTTTTGGAGTACTACTACAACTTACTCCTGTGAAAAGACAACCTGTTTTTAAAAATCTTTCACGTGAAGAGACTCAAAAGTCATTGGGAAGTATTGGCTATGCCAACATGTGCCAATATTTTCAATACAAGGAACTTGTGAAAAATATGTGTCAAGCTTCTGAAATGGAGCATGTCAATATTCTAAACGACATAAGAGTAGGAGTTCTGACAGAGGAGGGAAAACTCAAGTTGGAAATTTGTCTAATTAAGAACTGTTTTCATCTAAGAAGACGGCAGCAGTGCTAATGTATAAGTTTTGTAATGAGGGAAAACATATGGATTACTTGCTGCTTTTTCATTAGTGTGCTGTTTTTAATGATGAATTACTAAAACTTGAGAAGGAAGACATATTGCAGATTACTTCTGTTGACAAAATGGAACACCAAGGAGTAACTCTACTGTTGAGTGAAAAATGTTAACATAAACTGAAATCGTTGGAGAAATCAGTATCCAGGACTGGTGGACTAGAAAATTGTTTACGTGTTTGTAGAAACTATAGAGTAATTTTTAGACATAATTTAAATGTAGAAGAAGGATTGGTAAATGGTGCCATGGGTACAGTTGTTGATTTCATTAATTTTCCTAACCATGATCAGGTAAAATTCTTAGTTATAAAATTTGATCAGGTTGATGGCGTGAATCAAATTGGATTATGTGTTGTACGCTTTTTGCTTGTGAAAGATTTGTATGTCAGACAAAAGCAGTTTCCAGTTTCTCTTGCATATGCTGAAATGATCCACAAGTCTCAAGGCTTAAATGTTAATGCTGCATTTATTAATATCGTAACTGCAGTATTTAAAGAAGAAATGTCATATGTGGTATTGTCACAAGTTTGAACGTTAGCAGGTTTGTTTCTGATTGATTTTGATGAAAAGAAGCTTAGCGCAGATGCAAACTGCGTGAGAGGGTACAACTGATTAAAAAGTAAATGTGCACCTCATTTAGGACAGTATCCTCTTTTTTATCCTTTTCAGGGCTTAGACACTACAAATTGGCGACAAGGAGAGGCGAATCCACGCCTGTGGCTCGAGCCCTGCTGCGGCCGCGTGACCATCGCGGTGCTCGTGCAGTGGGGCGGGCAGCCCAAAAAAATAAATAAATACACAAAGAGAAGAAAGAAGAGGAAAACACATACAACGAATAAAAATAAATAAAAGCGCCCATACTGGAATCTTCTCGCACATGTGTCTTTTGAAGAGAAGAATCCACATCAAAACTGGAAAACAGAAGGAGATATCAGGACACAGTGAGTACAAGTGTCCCTCCCCATAGACGGTAATCAGGCACAAAACAGAAAAGGTGCTCTTCATCACAGGCATAGTAGCAATAAACCTGTCTAACATCACCCCAGCCACAATGTCAGCAATACCTCCAGTAGAACCCTTTGTGGTAGAAGGGGCTCCCTCTACACAAGCGCCCAAGTGGAGAGAATGGGTAGAAAGAGTGTTGCTGTTTTTTGAGGCAACAAAGGTAGCAAATGACCAGAAACGTGCCATGCTCATCCACATAGGCGGCAAGGACATATATAAGATATCAAAAAACCTTGTGGAAGATGCGCCCAAAACACACACGACACTTATAGCTGCCCTCAACCACCATTTCGAGCCAATGGTCAATACTGATTACAGGTTTATATTTAGACAAGCGAGGCAACAGATGGACGAATCCCAAGATGCTTTTCACCTAAGGCTAAAAAAGCTGGCGGGCACGTGTAGATTTAATGACGAGACTGAAGAAGTCCGAGGACAATTAATACAAGGGTGTGCCTCCCTCCCCCTTAGGGAACGCATCCTAGAGGAATCCGGGAAATCGTTACCGGACATTCTACAGCTGGGCCGAACAAAGGAGCTCTCCAAAGCCAGGGCTTCCCACATGGAAGCGGCATTACAACGTCCCATAAAAGAAGAGGTCACCAATGCAGTCATGACACACCGGAAGAAAACCCCACAAAAAGTGAGTAGTCCACACCCCAGACAATGTGGGTATTGTGGGGGAGTGCCACACCGAGCCTCCGAGTGTCGGGCTTGGGGAAAAATATGCTCTAGCTGCGGAAAGATGAATCATTTCGCAAAGGTCTGCAGGTCCAAAAACACCCGAGGGGCAGCCGTCGACATCGCGCTCGAAGAGGCCCCTCCTGAAAAATCAGAGCGAGGGAGCGACATGGATGATGACGAAAATGTTATTCATGTCGTCTACTCCTTATTCGCAGCCACACCTACCAGCCATCGCCAAGCGCAACTTCCAAAGTGCCAGATACTTATGGGTCACCATGAAGTGGTTGCTGTAGTGGACACAGGAACATCCATAAACCTACTGGCAGCAGAAGAACATTGCCAAATGTCCCCGACTCCAGCACTGACCAAGACAAATGTCAAGGTATATGCATATGGACAGAGCACTCCCCTTTCCCTGAGGGCTATGTTCCAGACCACTATCACCCATGGACAACACTCAATATCGGCGAAGGTCTATGTGACCTAGGGAGGAACTGGCATGCTGTTAGGCTGTCAGGCGGCAGAGGAGTTACAAATAGTGACGTTAGCACTCAGCATCCACCAAGAATCGGTGACGGAGTTGGTAGCCAGGTACGATGGAATCTTTAATGGCATTGGGTGTCTCCGAGGCCGAGAGATCAAGCTCCACATTGATCACACAATTCAACCGATAGCTCTCCGCCATCGGCGAGTAGCGTTCCATCTCAGACCCCAGGTGGAGAAAGAGTTAGACAGTCTGGAGAAAGCTGGAATCATTGAGAAGGTTTCTGGGCCCACCCCCTGGTTATCTCCCATTGTAGTAGCTCGGAAGCCCAAACAACCAGGCAAGGTGAGAATCTGTGTGGACATGCGTCTCCCGAATGCAGCCATCAAAAGAGAAAGACACCTGACCCCTACGATTGATGACATTTTGGGAGAGCTCAGTGATTCTAGATGGTTCTCGAAGCTTGATCTCCGGTCTGGGTACCACCAGTTCGTGTTGGCCCCGGAATCCCGCTACATAACGACTTTCTCTACCCATGTGGGGCTCCGGAGGTACAACCGTCTGAGTTTTGGGGTATCCAGTGCGGCGGAAGTATTCCAAAATGTTATCCAGGAGCTGTTGGTGGGTTTGCCTGGAACAATAAATGTCAGTGACGATATCCTTGTCCATGCCCCCACCATTGCCGAACACAACGCCCGACTACAAAAGGTCCTACAACGCATTCAGGACTCAGGACTCACTTTGCATCGGCAAAAGTGTGAATTTCTATAAGACAGAATACAATTCTTTGGTTACACATTCTCGGAGAGTGGGGTTGCCCCAGATCCCGCGAAGGTAAACAACATCAAGGAGGCGCCACCGCCCACCACAGTCACGGAGGTCAGAAGTTATTTAGGGATGGTAAATTACTGTGGTCGATTTATAAAAGATTTATCCAATCTGACCCAGCCTCTGAGGAATCTCCTCAAAGCGTCTGAGTCGTGGCAATGGGAGTCTACTGAAAAAACAGCGTTTGACAAAATCAAAGAAACTTTGTCCAGTGATACTTTGCTGAAATATTTTGATCCAAAAAGAAATACCAAGGTCGCTGTTGATGCGGGACCCAAGGGTTTAGGTGCTGTGTTGCTGCAGGAACAGGGAGAAGGAATGTGGGCTCCTGTTGCCTATGCCAGCCATTCGCTCACTGACACTGAACAGCGTTATTCGCAAATTGAAAAGGAAGCTATTGCGGTCCACTGGGGTTGCAAGCATTTCCATATTTACGTGTATGGCCGCCCGTTTGTTGTGACCACTGACCATAAGCTATTGTTTCCTCTGTTCAATGGAACCGCTTCCAAGCCACCGCCAAAAATTGAGAAATGGATGCTACAATTGCAAGATTATCGGTGTCAATTAGAATATCGCCTGGGATCCGAAAACCCGGCTGACTATCTGTCGAGACATCCCAGAAGTGCCTCAGAGGTGGAGGTTGAAGAAGCAAAAGAAACTGAAGAATATGTTAGATATGTAACTGATCGATCCCGGCCTTTGCCAATGACTATGGGGGAGATTATACAAGCAACTAAGTCGGATGAGTGCCTGCAGAAAATCATGGCAGCCGTCCAGAGTAGTCAGTGGCACTGTATCAAAGGTCAGTTGCCTTTGTTGAACACTGAATCTCAACGTATCATTGGAAGTCTCTATGGCGTGAATGGTGAGCTCACCATTGACTCTCAAGGGTGTCTGTTAAGGGGAAGTCGTCTGGTTATTCCTTCATCTCCCACTACCAAAGCCGTTGAGTTGGCACACAATCGCCACCAAGGGATTGTCAAGACAAAGAGCCGACTCCGATCTAAGGTATGGTTTCCCCTCATGGATGAAAAGGTTGAGCGTTTGGTTAGGTCGTGCCGTTGGTGTCAGGCTACCGGTGAATCGACTAGGCCTGTTCCTATTGAAACTGAGCCGACCCCAACAGGTCCATGGGTCTCCGCGAGTCTGAATTTTGGTAGTTTACCTGATGGCCGCCACACCATGGTCATCATTGATGATTTCTCAAAGTATCCTGAGGTTGAAATCATTCCTGCCCTCACGGCAGAAGTGGTGATTTCTGGATTCGAAAAAACGATGGCCACTCATGGTCTTATTGCCGAGATTAAGACCGACAATGGGCCGCCTTTTCAGAGCAAGGAACTGGCTGAGTATCTGAAGATCACTGGCACCCGTCATCGCTGGATCACCCCGCGTTGGCCTCAAGCCAATGGGGAGGTGGAGCGGTTCATGCGGACTTTGAATAAGGTGATTAGAATTGCGGTGGCCGGTGGCCAGTCTGTTGAATACGCCATTTTCTCATTTCTACGGAACTATCGACAAACGCCTCATTCCACCACCAGCCTAGCTCCGAGTCATGTTGTGTTTGGGAGGGCGTCTGTTGATGCGATTCCTCATCATTCTTCTTGGTTTCCTCCTGAGATGGCCCGGGACTTGGTCCAAGAGAAACGGCGGATGTCGAATCTACGGGTCAGCCGTGCTCGGCGAGCCACTGCGTCTGACCTGAAAGTCGGTGATCAGGTATTGCTCAAGCAGACTCTGCCTGGTAGTAAGTTTTGTACGCCGTTTTCTACAGTCCTATGGAGAATTGTTCAACGAAATGGATCTGCTGTGGTTGCCCAGCGTGGCAATGATACAGTGACCGGCAATGTGTCAATGTTTAAGAGGTTTCATGATGCGAAGGACCTTCCAGAAGAAAACATTGGAGAAGCCGGGGAGAGTGATCCAGTGTTTGTAGGGCCTGAAGATGGTGTTTCACTGAGCGGGTCGATGAGTCGCACTGTGGGTGATACTGTGTCTGTCCCGATTGGACCAATGACTGGTGGTCCTGCCACTGAGGTGGCGTCTCAGGGATCCGGATCTGCCAGATATGGTTTGCGGGGCAATCCCTGTCCTTCCACCCGTCTACGGGATCATTTGTGTGATTATTGACTAATTGTTCTGGGTGGTGTTTCTTGTTTGTTTTTGCATTTTGTGGAGGGATGTAATGTTGCTGGCCAGTGATGTAACTGGTCAGCCGATTGAGCTGTGTGACGAAGGGGTGTTGTGTGTTATACAACACCCCGGGTGAAATCCCTGGATGTTTCTGAGGGATTTCACCTCGATGTTAGTGTTTGTTGGTTTGCTCCGTGGCCTCCGGCCCGGAGCTATAAAATAAAAAGAGGCATGGCTGGAAGGCAGTCGGAGCCGCGCAGCAAGACTGAGACCCGTGCAGACGGGCTCATCTTGCAAAAAGGCCGAATCCAGCCACGCCGTCTGGAACGTTAATACACAGAGTCGCGTGTATTATTTCAACGGCGGCGCGCAACGTCTACTATGTGTTACACACTACACACTTCTTATACAGTGAAAAAAGTATTGAAGCTGAGAATAGTGGGCAAGAGAACATAACATGTCTACATAATATGTGTAATTGTCATATATAAAATATAAAAGCTGGTTGTGTTTTGTTAATAATAATTATAATAATAATAATAATAATAATAATAATAATAATAATAATAACGATAATAATAATATATTTTATATTACAGGTTTACAAGTTTTAACAGATATATTAATTATATCAAACTAACTATTTGTCTTCTTTCTCTTTAAAAATAGATCAAAGGGCATTTTTTAGCAGTACTGCAGGTAAGTAATTGGATGCTGCTTTATTGATGCACAAACCATACAAATACTTACACACCCCGTCACTCTCTCTTACAGGTACTCATGCATCCATTCACTCAATCAATCAGCCCCTCATGCACCCATTCACTCACCCATACAGCCACTCACACACCGTATCAATAACCCATACAGCCACTCATGCACCTACTACTCACCCATACAGTCAGTCATTTACCCATTCACTCATCTATACAGGAACTCATGCAGCCAGTCAATCCTCCATACAGTCACTCACACACCCAGTCACTCCACTCTCCCATATAGGCAATCATACACCCTGTCAGTCACCCATTCAGTCAAACATGCACACATTCACTCACCCATATAGCCACACACAAAAACTGTAATTCACTTATATAGCCAGTCATGTACCCAATCACTCACCCATACAGCCACTCATACACCCACACACTCACACATACAGTCACTCATGCACCCAGGCTCTCACCCATACAGTCACTCATGGCCCATCCTCTTACCCATGCAGCCACTTGCACACCAAGGGCCAGATGTAGGAAACAGTTTGCGACTCGCAAACGGCAAAAATTGCCGTTTGCGAGTCGCAAACCGGAGTTTCCTATGCAGAAATGCATTTTGCGAGTCGGAACCGACTCGCAAAATGCATTTCCGACTCGCAAATAGGAAGGGGTGTTCCCTTCCTATTTGCAACTCGCAGTGGGATGCAATTCCATTTGTGACCGCGTACGCGGTCGCAAATGGAGTCGCAGTTACCATCCACTTGAAGTGGATGGTAACCCACTCGCAAATTGGAAGGGGTTCCCATGGGACCCCTTCCCCTTTGTGAATGGACCCCAAAATATTTTTTCAGGACAGGTAGTGGTCCAGGGGACCACTACCTGCCCTGAAAAAATTCCAAAACAAAAGGTTTCGGATTTTTTTTTAAGTGCAGCTCGTTTTCCTTTAAGGAAAACGGGCTACACTTAAAAAAAAAAAAACTGCTTTATTGACAAGCAGTCACGGACATGGAGGTCTGCTGACTACAGCAGGCCTCCATGTTAGTGAGTTCCCATAGTCGCTATGGGGCCGCAATTTGCGACCCCATAGCGACTCGCAGACGTTGTCTGAGACACCCTTCTGCATATGGTTTTGCGACTTGGAAATTGCGAGTCGCTCAGAGTCGCAATTTCCGAGTCGCAAAACCAAGTTTTGCTACATCTGGCCCCAAGTCACTCACCCACACAGCCACCCACTCACCCAGTCTCTCAACCATGCATACAATCATGTACCCATTCACTCACCCATACATCCAGTCATGTACCATAAGTCATTCATACAGTCACTCATGCACCCGCTCACTCACTCATAGAGACACTCATGCACCCAACCTTTCACCCATTTACCCACTGATGCACCCATTCACTCACCCATACAACCACTGATGCATCCACTCAGTCATACACCCACTAACATACCCTTTCACTCACCCATACAGCCACTGATGCACCCCATCACTCAACTATACACCCACTCACACAACCTGTCACTCATCCATACAGTCATTCAAGCACCCAGTTAGTCACCAATACACCCACTGACACAAGCAGTCACTCATCCATACAGTCACTTATGCACTCATTCATTCACCTATACAGCCACTCACACATCAAGTCACTCAACCATACAGTCACTCATGCACCCTATTGTTCATCCATTAAGCCACCCATACATCCACTCACTCACTCATAGATCCACTCATGCACCCATTCATAAACCCATGCACCGAGTCCCTCACCCACACAACCACATACACCCGCCATTCACTCACTCATGCAGGTACTCATCCATCTACTTACTCACTCTCACAGCTACTCATGCACTCATTCACTCACACATACAGACACTTACACAGCAAGACAGTCACTCATACAGTCACTAATGCTTTCACTCACTCACTTATACAACCATTTATAGACCCAGTCACTCACCTATACAGGCAGTCATGCAGCCATTCACTCACCCATAGAGACACTTACACACCCAGTCACTCACCCATACAGATACTCATACACCCTTTCATTCACTTATTCAGCTATTCATGCACCCACTCACTCACACACACAACCACTTATACACCCAGTCACTCACCCATACAGGTACTCATACAATCATTCACTGACCCATACACCTACTAATGCAGCCACTCAGTCACTCATTGTTTAAAGTAAAAGAGATTGTTCTAACAAGAACCATTGATTGTTTTTTATAAATGTTTTTGTGTGTTTTTTTCAACAATTTTGGAGTTTTTTGGGTGTTTGCTTTTTTATTTTAGAAAAGAAAGTAACATGATGCAACAGCAAGTAAAAAAACTAACAAAAACTAACAAACAGTGAAATCCCAAAATAGAAAATAAAATTAACATTTATGTGTATTTGTTATTTGCACCAGCATAGGAACTGCTTGCCCCCCTATAGTCAGAGTTGCAGTGCATTTTGGGCAAAACATGCCAAATTTGCCATACTCTGGAGTTGTACGTGGCACACTGGAGACATGAGGAGTGCTTGATAACGTCCCCGGTTGGTTGTTCCCAGAAGAAGTTGTTCCTTTCTCAGTCTCCAACATCTTCATGTCTGCTCTTGCCAAACGAGTGGAGCATATGGAGCTGAGGTGCTTGTACATACTATTTGTATACAAAGCTGTATCTCTTCTTACTGCCCCTAGAAAGTACCTTCTGGCAGATGTTACAGGTTACTTTACGACTGTTTACTTTTTTTTGTCCCTCTGGAATACTAAAGAACTCTCATACAATGCTCTCCTATTTATTCATTGGAGACTCTTCTTGTTGTTCTTCTTCTGCCACAATATTCTGGTCTACCTCAGGGACAATTTCTTCAGCAGCTGCAATTTTTTTCATTGCTCCCGCAAGCCAAAAAAGGAAGAAGATGAAATGCAGTCTCCAATTCTTCCAGTAGAAGTGTGCACATATACTGCCACACCCAAAATGATAGAGAAAAGAGGTGGGACCTTTCATTATTATAGAAAGGTGTTCCACCAAACAGAAGCATCTTTTCCTATGTCACATGGGGTATGCAACACCTTCGGGGCGCCATCGTGTAGAGGTCGCAATTCTATAAAGTGTATTAAAACAAGGTAAAAAGTGAATAATTTTGTTATCTGCACTATTTTTTTCCACTACTAATAAAAGTCTTTAGGTAAATTACACTTTAGAAGTGTGTGTTATAGAATTTGGTTATTTTTTAATAAAAAGGCACATTGGACCTCCTTCATTCCTTTATTTTAGCCCGGGGAGGAGGTGGTCCCCAGGGCTGTGAAGGGGGTTGCCCAGCCCCCACATACAATTCAGTTCTTGACCCGGGGAGGTAGCGATCCCTGGGGTTGAAGGAGGCCGCGCAGCCCCCTGCATATAACTCAGTCATTTCCCCAGGGAGGTGGCAGTCCTCGGGACTAATACAAGCCCATAGGAGGGGGCTCAGTGTGTCACCCTCATTTTTAAAGGCTCCAAAGCCCACGGGACATGGCCGCCGGGGCAAAAGAAAAGGACAGGAGACCAAACCTTTTTTTTTTAAATGTTAGGAAAATCCACAGATCCGTGGACTTTCCTGACATTTAAAATAATGCTTTTTTGCAATGGCAGGGTCCCTGAGGGAACCCTAGACCAAGGCCAGGAGTTGCGGGTGACCCTACCCTAGACCCTTTTTCTTTTTTTTTCTACTTTTTTGTGGGACTTGGCTTATATTACCTAGTGATATGCATCTTACTGCCACTGGGTAATATAGTTAGGACCAGGTTTCCATAGAAAAAGCATTTTTTGACTATATATATAAAAACACAGTGGCACTCGCCACTGGGTAGTTATAATTAGGACCATGTTTCCATAGAAAAAGCATTTTTTGACTTGCCTATATCTTTAGCACCATTTGACGAATCATCACAAAACATTTTCAAAAAAAGTGTTGTGATGATTCTTGTTGCACACATAAAGTTTTGGGGTGATCCATGCAGTGGGGGCCAAGAAAAATGGGGGGTCAAAAAAGTTGTGTTACCCATGTTAGTTACCATAGGACCTTTAGACACCTCTACAGCCCGAACGGCGGGACAGAATTACACCAAATTTGGCAGAAAGATAGCTTTAAGTATGCTGATTGATCCTTTGATGTAAATCTGTTCAGTAGCTTTTGAGAAATTTAGGAACATCCAAATTTGTATATCTCTGGCTGCAAAGTATTAGTGAAAAAAGACAGGCTCGTGCAGGGAAATGCACAACTCTGATTGGCTGGCAACACTTCACAAAAGGAAGTATTGGCAGCCATCTTGGGACTCGGTTTCATCAGAGTTCCAGAATAAAACACACAAAAAAAAGAAAAGGGGCCATGGTAGGGACACCCTGACACCTTAGCTCTGGTAGTAGGTTTTTTTAAAATCTTTTTGCTGCAAAATTGTGATATTCGTGGCAAAAAAATAAAACAATTGTGGGCTCTTGCACTTGTTTTTTGATAAGTCCCCGGGTGGGCCAGGTCGCAGGAGCATTGATAATTTTGAATGTGGGGGGGCTCACAGCCCCCCAAAAGCCCTGGGGACCATCACCTCTATGGGGCTAATTTTGTCATTTATGTGGGGGGTATGTGGCCTCCACACACCCCGGGGACCACCACCTCCCTGGGGAAAAATTCATGAATTGTGTTGGGGAGGCCCGTCAGCCAAAGATTTAGTAAAGTGATGGGGGTCCATTTCAGGTCCCCTGTAGCTCTGGGGATCACCACCTCCCCGGGTCTATGTGCACATTGGAGAGGGGCAGCATGCCCCCCCTCGAGGAGACACCAAGGGCCCTGGGGACTGCCAGCACGCAGGGTCAGCCCCTTCTATGTCCCGGGATGCCCACCTCCAGGACAGAGCTGTTTACTGTGGCTTGGTAGCAGCTTTGAAGCTGCAGCCAAGCCACAGCAAATACTCTTGTTTCTGATAGCGGGACCTGTCAAACAGGTCCAGCTGTCAAAAAGCAGAGCTTTCATCTCAGTTCCTTGCATGGAAGTATGCGTGCACTGAACGGAGATGAAATGTTTGCTTCCGCAACTACGGAGCTGCTGTTAGAAGCAGCTCATTGGTTGCTGAAGCAATGGAACTGCGTGGGAGGCCTTGAGGCTTCCCCAGTGGTTCCGGATAGCCCGTAAAGGGCAACTTCTAAGTCATTAAAAAAACAAGTAGTGACTGCAGGGGATCCCTTGAGGTTGAATGGTTTAAAAAAGAATAGCTCAGTGTCAAGGTTACAACTTCACAACGAGCTTTGAGGGTTCGATTCCAGCCAGACTTGCTTCCCTCTTTTTTTTAGTACAAATGTTTTAGGATCAAATTAAAGGTGATTTTACTTTTTTTAAATGACAAATACAATTTTCTTTTTTTATATTGTACAGAAATATCTCATTCTAAGTATATCAGACATCAAAGTCTAAAAACGTCTCTATACCCTCTTCCTCTCTCTCTCTCTCTCTTTTGATCTCTTTCCCCACTTACACACCCACTCAAACACTTATGCATCCAATCACAAACCCACTCATACACTCAAGCACCCACTCACAGACCCACTGAGACCCTTGTGCACCTTCTCACAGTCCCAGTCAAAACTTCATACAGCCTCTCACAGACCTACTCAGTTACTTACCTACCACAGACCCACTCAGACTCACACACCCACTCACAAACCCACTGATACTTTCATGCACCCTCTCACAGACTTGTGCACATACTGACACATCCACTAAAACACTGATATGCACTCTCATACACAGACAGACACTCTTACAGCCACACTCACCTCCAGATACACCATCTCACACCTATTCTGACACCCAGAGAGGCCATGGACAACTTACGCCATGCCCAGTCAAAGGGCTGTGCATAGCATGGCTGGGTGGTTAGGAGGTTTGGTCACAGGGACTGGCTGCAGGCCAGCCATTGCAGGCAACCCCTGCTGTGCACAGGCAAATGCTGAGCACTGTGCAAGGTTGGGTGCTTATAGGGGATGCGCCCATTTACTCTTCACATCACCTTTAGAAAGCTACTTCTTCCCTTTCCATGAAAAGGAAGAAGGACAAGGAGCTTATAGCCCCTCCCATCCCTAAGAACTTCCTGTGTATCATCAAGCACCACATCACCGGCTGATGAAAGAACCGGTAGGGAGGGAGCGACGTACGGAATGGGACGTAGAAGGAAGAATCGGAGTAATGAAGATTACCAGTAAGTAATCTGAGCATTACCTCATCATGATCCTTCCTCGTCCCATTCCTAACATTATGGAGGAATGCCCAACAAGGCCACTATTTGCAGCCCCCAAGGAGCCACAACGAACACAAAGCAGTGCAACACAAACGTTAGTGAACCAAAAGAGAAAAAGCCAAGGGCATAACATAAACAATCCTCACCCCAGGTACAACCTAAAGGATCCCAGTCAGGAGGAGAAATTAGCAGCCACCAGGAGTCCCAAACCAAAGGACAACTCAGAACCCTGAGCCACATGCAATCTGTAATGGGTACTCAAAGTGGAGGAAGAGGACTACATGGTAGCCTAGCAAATGTCCCAGAGTGGAACACCAGACCATTCTGATCATGAGGCAGCCATACCCCTGTGGAATGGGCTATAACTCTACCCGGAACCTCTTTGCTGAGGGCACTGTAAGCAGAAAAAAAATCACAGACCTAATCCACCAAAATAGAGTAGAGGGAGAGGGCTTTTCGCTCTTCCGGATAGGACCAAAGTTGACAAACAGGTGGTCAGAGTAGTGAAACTGGGAAGAGCTAGACAGATAATCTTCAAAGCACAGACAACAACCAAAAGAGACAAATAAGGATCCTCCTGAGGCCAAACAGAGAGAAAAATCATGAAGAAAGGAAGAATACACCTTCAGGAGGAATTGAGGATCCAAAGAAAGTATGACATAGTCATCAAAAACACAGAGGTAAGGATGCTTGCAAACCAGATTATTAAGTTTCCCCAAATGCCTGCCAGTGGTAATGACCACAAAAAAAAAACAGGAAGTTCTTAGGGATGGAGGGGGTGTAAGCTCCTTGTCCTTCTTCCCTTTCCAGGAAAGAGAAGGAGTACCTTTCAAAAGGTGTTGTGAGGAGTGAGTGGGCTGTATTAACATATATTAATGAAAATTACTATACGTTAAAAAAACATAGAAATTCACTGAAAAAACAAAGGTTACAAGGATGTTATAGTTAAGAAATAGAATTAAAAAACATAGAAATTCACTTAAAAAAACAAAGGTTACAGGGACGTTATAGTTATGCTCACATGTCAAACATGCAAAACTATAGAAATGCACAAGTTATAGTTACCTCAAGTAACTATAACTTACACCCTCGCCATGCACTGCTAATTACTCCACAAATTACGGCACTCATGACATCTTTGATAGCATCATTGATAATATCAATGTAATATTTGCAGTAAAATGTTTGACAAGCTTGTCTTTTTTCACAAATCATCACAAAGGAACCGCGGTCCAAGATATACAAATTTATTTTCCCTCTAATATCTCAAAAGGTACTGAATCAATTTACACTAGATGAGCGAAGCCACAATCTGCATACCGTAAGCTAGCTTCTGCCAAATTTGGTGTGATTTCAGACAGCTGTTCAGGCTTTAGTTGTGTTTTAAGGTCTTATGGGACTTAACATGGGAAATGCAACTTTTTTGACCTGCCCCCTTTTTCTCAGCCCCTGCTTGACAGATCACCTCCAAACCTTTACGTGCACAACAAGAATCACCAGGGCACTTGCTTTGAAAATGTTTGTGTAGATTTGTCAAATGACACCAAAGATATAAGCAAGTCAAAAAATGATTTTTCTATGGAAACATGGTCCTAACTATAACTACCTAGTGGCATTCATCACTAGGTAATATGTATATTATCAATTAATAAAAACTAACCAAGGGCCTGATAACGGCCACTCCTATTACAAACACCATCATATTTAAGACTATCCAAGGCATATCGGTCTGGTGGTCAGCTAGTTCAACCTCCCAATTGAAACCTTCCAGTAATTATAACTGAGTGAGGATCCAGTTCTCACAAAATTTTGGTGCCCAAATAACAAAACTATAAAAAGTTGAGGCTGTTGTCAGATCCGAACTTTAAAAAAAGAAGTTCTCTTTCAAACCACGATTTTTGAAATTTCTTTTATTGCCAGGAGAATTTCCAAGGCACAAATCTTGTGCACAGTCTTAATTCAAATATCATATTTGTAGCTTCCAGCCAACTCATTTAATTCTACGCAAACTTCATGAGGGCCAGAAACTCAGCACGCCTGCTCAGGTGCTTAAAGCACCATGGAATTAGAACTATTGTGGTGACTATACCGTTCTGTTATACTGACAACAATAGACCTAGTGATTTAGCCCTGCGCTGAAGTTTGCATAGAACGAAATGTGTTGGCTGCATGCTACAAATATGACATTGTGTATGGAGGGCGAGCGGACCCCCTCTCCCCCCCAAAAAAATCTTTAGGCCAAGCCCTGCGGAATGTGGTCCCCAAGTCGAGGGGGGGCACGTGACCCACATCTCAAAACAAAAATTCAATGTTTAGGCCAGGCCCTGCGGGATGGGGTCTCAGGCCTGAGACTCGCCTGGGGAAAGAGGGCCTAAGGTAAGTATAACTCGCGCCCCCACTATGCAGTTTTCTCTTCAATAATAATTATAATAATTTTACTACTAATATTTCATTTATATTTTTATTGAAGTTATGAAAGTTGTCATGAGTGCTGTAATCTCTGGGGTAATTAGCAGTGCATGGCGAGGCCATGAGCTATAGTCACCTTAGGCCACAAATTATAGTTACTTCAAATAACACTCAAATATAACTGCTGAATTTCTCTGATTTGGTGCAAGTCAAGTCAGAACCTAACTATAAAGTCCCTGTAACCTTTGTTTTTTTAAGTGGATGTATATATATCTATACATACATATTTATAATATATATATATATATATATATATATATATATATATATATATATATCTTATTATATAATGTATATAAATATAATAAACATATATATAATGAAAATTAAATTCATGATACAGTTACAAACATATGGGCTATATAGGACTGCGAGGGAGCACTCAATTGCGTCCCCGCTGTCCGTACATTTTTAATTACTTTTTTTAATTATAGAGCCATTTATGGGATATGTGGGACCCTGAGGAAGCCCTCAAGGGCTCCACCTGAGTCCCTACTTTTTTATTTCTTTATATTTTCTAAAAATCTTTTTTTATTAAAAGGCCTTGAACTGGCTATGTGGACTACGAGGGAGCCCTCAAGAGCTCCCCCGCCGCCCCTACTTTTTTGGGGGGGGGGAATAATTAAAATGGCATGTTGGGCCATGTGGCACTGTGGGGGAAGCATTAAGTGCCATTTTTCTTAAATATGCCATTTTAACTGTGTCCCATGCATGCGTGCAGCAGGCAGAGTCAAAGGCTCTGCTGTTTGACAGCAAGACCTACATTAAAGGTCCCGCTGTTAAACAGCAGAGTGTTTGCTGTGGCTTGGCTGCAGCTGTAGTGCTGCAGCCACACCACAGCAAACAGCTATGTCCTGGGGGTTGGAACTACAGGGTCATTGTTGGAGTTGTCCCTGGGGGTGGTGGTCCCCAGGGCCATCAGTAGCTCCAACAAGTACCTAGGCCTGGGAAGTGGTGGTCATCAGGGCACGATGGTCCCAAGGGGACCGCCTTTCTCTTTTTGAAGATTTGCCCTGGGGGTGGTGGTTTCCAGGGCAGCAGAGACCACAGGCCTCCCTGCATAATATTACCTCAATGCCGCCTGGAGGTGGTGGTCCACAGAGTAGCAGAAGGGTGGCCAAGCGCCCCCAATTTTACTTTTTTATTTTACAAGCAGAGTTGTAGATTCACTGCGTCTCCGCTCGTAAAATACAAGAGCTAAGGGGTCAGGGTGCAGTAGAATGCAGCAGACATAGAAAAAGCAAAAACGAGGAGGAATGAAAGCATTCCTCCTAGTTGCGCCTTGCTAACGCCACCCCTGGGGTGGCATTAGATTTTGGCGTCGCCTCAGGTTGATGAAAACTCACAAATCTGAGGTAGCTTTAAAATGCAATGGGTGTTGCTGTGGCACGCCCACAGCATGACCCATTGGAAGCCTCTTCCACCAAAAGGGCTGTGTGTGAAGGGCCATATTTACAAAGTGGTGTTAAACCACAAAAAGTGGCTTAACGTCACCTTGTACATACGGTGTAGGACATTGCGCCACTGGAGCTTCACGAAAAGTGACAGTCCTGTGACACTAGGGGCTTTTAAACATACCCCTTATTTGTTATGGAGCTCCCTAAGTTCCTCATTTACTGCAGTATCCTTAGTAGAAAAGGCTTTCAGTTTTCAACTTCGATTCCATCAAGGTGGCATTCAGCTGTGTCACACTTTTGGCATAAATTCAGAATGTTAGCACTCTAGTTGCTCATTAGAACATTGTAGTAAAGCTGCTGATCTTCAGGCAGCTAATTGGCAGCCTGCTGCTGGTGTTGAAAGTGTATGTTTCAGTCTGCATTTCAGAATGTTTTAATGAAATAGAAGTGGAAGATATTTGAGAACTCAGTAAACACTTTTTTCTTTCCATAGCATTAACAATAATTTCTGTGACAAAATGAACCCCCTCATGTTGTTCATTTCCAATTAAATGTTTTAAGATTAATCAGTTTGATTCAATCAAGATGGCTTCAAGTGTGCCACACTTTTGTCATAAGTAAAACTGTTAGCACTTTAGTTGTTATTTTTAGCATTCTGGGAAGCTGCAGTAGAACACAAGGGAACCAACTGACAGGCTGTTCCTGTTGGAGGTTCACATTTTACAGAAAATGTCATACTTCATTCTCATATGACTGAGAAAGACACTGTGAACTTACAGAAAATATGGTCTCATTTTAGCTTCTGGAGCACCTTCCATAGCCTGTAGGAGAAAATCATGAGAAACAATGTTCTCTCAAACAAGATTCATGAAATCAAATCTTAGCAGGGTAAAATCAACTTAGAAAACACCACAATTCCTAAAATTAGTATGCTACCATCAACAAATAATTTATATTGTTACTAAAATTTGTTATCACTCTTTATACGTTCTCTTTTTGTGACCCTCAAAACCTGCCTTTTACTACAATGCATTTCAATGGGGTGCTACCATGTATATTGGTCCCAAGATGGCTGACAGCACTTTCTAGTTGAAGTGCTGGCAGGCAATCAGATCTCACAATGAAATATCTACTTAGGCTCCACCCAGATATACAAATTAGGATTTCCTTTAATATCTTTAAAACAACTGAAAGGATTTACACCAAATAACACCAAATAACAAAAAGTGTGCTTTCTGGACCAACACCTTCTTTCTTGCTGAATTGGGTGTAATTTTGTTCAGCGGTTCGGATAGCCATTGTGTCTAAAATCTCTATGTAAATTGATGTGAGATACGCTCTTTTATTGATCCCCCATTTTTCTCAGCCCCCACTTGACGGATAACCCTGAAACTTTTCATGCACAACAAGACTCTAGGGGACACATTTTTGGGGAAAATTTCATGAAGATGCGTCAAACAGTGCCAAAGATACAGGGAAGCCAATAAACATTTTTCCAATGGAATCTAGGTTCTAACTGTAACTACCTACTGGCAACCCCCACTATAATACCCATTGAGAGACCCAGACTCCCACTGGCATTCCTAGTGATACACTGATAAAACCATTTACACAACCACTCACACATAATTCAGTGTTGCTGGTGTGTATTGTATGAGTGAATCCATAATGGACATCCGCATGAGAAGTAAAAACAATAGGAAACAAAAAATACAATAAATATGTCTATGGTAAAAGGATTGGCTCTGAAAAGAGACATTGTGTTTGTGATGTGTAGGTGATAACTACACGTAAAACAGAATGCAGTCTTTCAATTTGGGTAGAACTCCTTGTTGCCTTTTTCTGTCAAGTGAACTCCTTAATTTCTATACACACCGTCCATATCAATGCTTACATTACTGTGGTATATAGAGCTCATGTTGTGGTCACTGAGGAATGCAATTTTATTATCATGTTTCCTGGATTAGACTATCTGGGGACAAAAATCACTTGACCACTTCCACTTTGCCTTTGGTAAATGTTGAAAAATGCAAAGGCAGTGTGTAGAAAATGTGCCATTAATGTACCAAAGGTATTTTTCATTATGATTTCCAGTCCTACCCTGGTACCAGTGCCCAGGCCATTGCCACCACAGTGCACAACCATGAGGTCTGGATGTTGCCAATCTATAATGCTTTCAACCAAAGGCAGCAATTGATACCACTTCAAACCTCTCTACCCAATCCAAGTAATGTCCACATTAGGCAAGTCCAGGTCCCTGTCATTACTACTCTTTCTGGCCCAAACCACAAAGCTATGACCCACAATCCACACTCGGAACATTTTGGAAGGAAGTTGGAGTAGTACACAGGAGAAAGCTGCAGCTGAACGAGACACACCCAGTACATATTCATGCATACACTGACATACATAGGCACACACCTATGTATGCACTGATATACCCAGGCACACACTACGAAATACACTGGCACACCCAGACACACACTGATGCATACCCTTACACACCCATGCACACAGTGATGCATACACTGACACACTCAGGCAAAAAACACTGAAATACCCAGCCGCACACTGATGCATAAGCTGTCATACGCAGGCACACAATGACACTGACACACCCAGACACACACTGATGCATATCCTGATACACCTACACACACACTGAGGCACACACTCACATATCCACACATACACTGATGCATACACTGATATAACTAGGCACACACTAATGCATACACTGACACACCCAGACACACACTGCTGCATACCCTGACATACCTAGGCACACAATCATACATACACGAACATACCCAGGCACACACTGATACAGACACTGACACACGAAGGCATGCAGTGAAACATACGCTGATACACCCAGGGACCCACTGATGCATACACACAAGCACAAATTGTTGGAGGCATTGACACACTCAGGCATATACTGACACATACAGCAACAAACCCAGACACACACTCATGCATACATTGGCACAGTCATATAGTCACCGATGCAGACACAGGCACACCTAGACATACAGTAATGCAAGCACTGATACACCAAAGCTCACATTGATGGAGACACTAATACATCTTCTAACATAGCCAACTAAACAGCAATACATGTACTTACAGAGCCAGACATAAAATGAGATACACAGTAATATATTCAGGTAAACCTGATTGCCTGCACTGACCCATCCATTGACACACTGATGCATACAATGACATACTAAGTGAAACACAAACACCTGAGAAATAGGGTAGTTTGTGGTTCTAACCATCTTTGAAAAGATAGCCTTATATGCAGATGATTTGATATAGTTTGCTTGAAATGTTGAACGTGATATACCATGCTTATTGGCAGAGGTGAAGTCTTTTGGGAAGATGTCTGGCTATAAAATAAATGAAACAGAAACTGAGATAATGGTATGCAACCAGGATCATCAGGATTTTCAAACCTCAAAAGAGTTAGGATATTTGGGACTAACAATACTGCATGATTTGGAGACGGCTCCCTCTGCAAATATAGAAAATGTTTATAAGGAGGTAGGTGAGATACTAAAAAGATGACAGAATCTCCCTCTCACCCTGAATAGTTGAGTTACCCTGCTTAAAATGTCTATCTTACCCTGGTTCTTGTATTTGTATGATAATAACTTGTTAGACTTTGACAAGAAATCTCTCACGAAGATACAGGGCAGTGTCACATATTTTATATGGGCTAGTAAGGAGGCCTCTTGGAAGAAGTTGAGAAGGAGGGTAGGGAATGGTGGATTAGGGCTTCCGGACTTTCAGTTGTACTGTTGGGTGTACCAACTGAAGAATAACAGGATGCTCCTTCTTCACCTTGACAGATTATCAGTGGGCCTTTTGTATAGCACCATGTTGAATAATATACCCAAGGATGGCTTCTTGTATAAGTTTTGGGCTCCTACATTTAAAAAAAAAAGTTTGTCTGAAGTGCTTAAAAGCTGCAGTTAAAATGTGGTACGGGTTAGATCACTCCTGGGTATTCTGTATTACAATAAGCTGGTACCAGTGTGGGATTCACCAGGGACACCGGAGTACTTCCTGGGCAAGTTGGAAAGACCCCTGAGGGAATCTGGAATCTTGCACTGGGGGTAGATGGTGGAAAGGAGAAAGGGCCTCTCTTGGGATGTTTGGAATGAATTGACTAATGGGGTACTCTCCAGGGTTAAGTTTTATCAGAACCCAGGGGTGGATTGACAGTGAGCTGAACCCTATGGAAGAGGATATTCGGGATCCGAAAGCAAGAAAGAAGGAACTATCATGTTGGTACATGCATCTTGTAACTGCCACGAAAGACAGCATGAGATCTCCTATTTTGGTCCGGAGTGGATACTTCCAAAGCACAGAGTTGGAAGAGATACAGCAAGTGTCTATGAGCATGCTTTATTCTGTGATTAAATCAGCTGCAATAAGGAGAAAACATTTCTTCACCCTACACAGAGCTTACGGGACCCCAGTGAGGATGGCCATGATAAGACAAGTTGGGAAATCTAAATGTAAATGATGCGGAGTCGGAAAAGCGGATGATATCAATTTGTTGTCCAACTGCCCTGCTTTGGAAGAGTTCTGGTTGGATTTGGGTAAGACAATCTCAGACACATTGGGACTAGAAGTGGAGGTAAGACTGTTAGAGAGCAAACATTATTAATAAAATATGAGTAATCAAATCATATCCATAACATGTATTAAGAGTGCCTAATAAGAGAAACTTGTGCTAGAAATGTAAAACGTGCATATTTGAAATGTGGTTGAAATGGCGTCCACCATCTCAAGGTCTATGTGAAATCAAAAATAACTTTGGAAACATATTTTGATGAATTATAACCATTTGTACTGACAAAAGATTATTAATATTTATGAACAAAACTAATGATTTGAAATTATTATTGACTGATTAAATAAGGTACTAAATATGTTTTGAATGTTAAAATAGTTTTATTCTTCCTGCATTAGCATTAGATAAAGGGCCTTCGTATTTTTTGTTCAGTACAGTAATGTTGTTTATTAATTATCCCATTAAAAGCTCACAGTGGAAATCTGATGCCTTTTTCAACTCTGTTCATTCTGTACTTTCTTGTGATAACTATGGAAAGATTTAAGGATGGGTCTTAGTTTGTGGTATAAAATAATGTTAGTTGAAATGCAATGTTCTGTGCTTTTTTTCTACAATGTTAATATTCTGCTGAAACTGCCGTCTGTCCGGAGAAGAATGTCAACATGAGCCTATCTCATGGAAACTTAGGGAAAGTTACAAATTGGAGAAAGGATGTATTTCAATTGGTTGTTCATTGTCACACCTCATAGTCTTGTCCAATAGGAGTTCTAGCGAGAACATTTGGAACTTTAATTTGGTAAAATTCTAGTTATGTAGTTTAGTTATGGAACAGTTGTAGTTACATTCAGTTCTACAGATTTTTATGATTCTAAAAGTTCAGATACCTTAGGCCCAATTCTACTAAACTGTTGCCATTTTCATGTTCCTGATGCCAATCACTGAAGACCTGCTGTACCTGTGCTCTGCTGACGAAGACTCTGCTAACTGCTGTCTTTTCTAGGAGAGGTATAACAAATGTACATTTGTTTTCTTTGCAAATTTTCCTTAGAAATCTAATCACATAGTTGCTAGCGCCATAGTTCAGAAGTTTTCCAAATTAATTTTTGCCTTTCTTTTAATTTTTGCATGTGACAAAGCCCTACCCTGCACATGCTTTTCGAATTACAAATAGAAGTAGAGATGTTTCAACTGCACAACTAATTAAATTTGTTGTTATTTCTCAAATAGTTATTTTGTTATTCTGTATAATTATTTTAGAGTGTTTAATGGTGATTGTTCTTGTCAGTCAAATATGTTTCAGACGTTTTGAACCACTTGTGTTGTTCCTGTATTTTTATCATCTGGTTTTGCGTATTATTTATGTGACTTCAGCACTGTTAATATAAGGCAATCAATGTTCAAACTTTACTACATTGGTGTGGTGATTTATGGCTACATAGGTCAGGTATGTATAAATTACTGACTCCTTGTTTCACATTCTTGGTGTTTATTGCTATTGGTTATTATTGTTTGATTTAATGACCTTAATACTCCTGTCTGAGTCAAAAGATTTGAGTCAACCTCTGAGGGTAGAAGATGTCACTTTCCCTATTACGTGTCACCTAATTCTAATTTATGAGGTCACACACTCACAAGACCTACCTTGATTATGTTTGGTATGGAGCAACAGGTTTCTGGATTGGGAGGCCCCTCGAAATTACAAAGTATTTTCATATTTTACTTGGTTCTCTTGGCAAGGAGGGAGATATGCATGGTGATGTTCAACCCTCATCCAAAACTTGGCAGAATTTGTATAACTCAGTGAGATATTTTATGGAATTGGACAATAAGATTATTCGGAGTAAGAGCAATGCTGAATGGAACATTTTGGACATTTTGGAACTTGTTGAAATTTGATTGAAAACCATTATGTCCAATGATTACACCTGTTGATCAGTTTTGGATGTGGTGTCAGTTCTGTGGCTTGGGTCACGAACCTGACTGAAAATCGATTGCAACATGAGCACAAGGGGCAGATGCAGTCAAGAGAGTGCCTATCCGAGGTGACATGAGGACACAAAAATAGAAAAAAAACACCTTTTAGTAAGACAGGTAAGTCACATTGTATCCTATGTACACCTGGGAGGAGTGAACGGAGTCACACTACGTTGATCTCTGTGAAGTCGTGAAAAAACATTGCTGCGCTACGCAGAGTTCCGTGATCAGGCAGAGTTCTCTGTAGCATCTGTTGGCATTGCATTTGATGGCAAACGCAACGTGAAGTGCGTACTTGAGTTGAAAATAGCTTGAGAACGGCACCACACCTTATTGTGCTGGGCCTGTTTTGTCATCCCTATTTATCTTTGTAATCATCCATCCTCCTAATTAATCCATCCCTCTTTTTTATTTATTTCATTACTGTCTCTTTATCTGAATCTCTATCTTTACGTTTTACAAACAATTGTGTTTTTTGTGACTTTTTGTATCTTTGTTTATTTTTCTATTATTTTTGTCCGTTCTTCCCTGACCTCTTAATTTTCTTCTCTTCTTCACCCCACCCCACCCAGCACCATAGCATAGCAGGGTTGTCATAGCAGGACCAGCTACCTACCTTGTGGGCGGCAGCGCCATCAAGGGGTGCAACCTCATCCCATCTTTAGTGAAGAGGAGGTGGCAGCACTAGTTTTTATGTACAATGCCACCTCCTCTCCATGCTGGCAGCTGGCCTGGAAGTAGTTACACCCTTCGGGAGCGTCAGCTGTTGCGGGGGAGGGTGCATTGGTTGGTTAGTTGACAGACTTGGAGCCAGTGCACCCAGCAGCAGTTGATAAACCATTAAACGGACATAATTGAAGGAGAACAGGACCTGCTTAATGTGCTGGGTGTCGAGGTATCAGGGCTTGGTGAGTGATAGTTATATATTGTTGTGTGTGTTGTTCCACAATGATAAAATAAATTCTAATAGCAGTGTTGACTCTCTGAGGTAGGTTAATGTTACGTTAATTTATTATGTAATCCAATTTCAGCTAGCAAGGTGAGTCAGTGGTGGCGCTTCCTAATTGTACTCGTGGGCAAGCATTTTGCCTGATTATTTAAGAAGCCATGCAGACAGAGACTCCTCCTGTCACCAAGAATAAAATAATGGTGGCAGTAATAGGTAATATCAGTGAGTTAGCATTCCGCATTTCTTTATGTAGCTTATGCAATCCCTCCCAATCGCAATCTTCGGGTGATTTGTAGTATGGTATCATCATAGTATGCATGTATCTATACATTGAATTTTTTTTATTCTGAGTCACCCCATCAAAGGTGGTTGAGAAGCAAAAATAATGTGTTGCAATCTGAATGTATTGCTAGTAGTATGTAGATGTAAATGTAGAGCCATATTTATTTACAAGGCCCTATGCGCTACCAGAAGTCACGTTTATTCATTTAGCGTTGGTCTGTCAGTGCACACTGCAGGGCGATACTTACAAGGCCACGTAAAGCCACCATCTGTGGCTCTTCATGGCCTCATAAATGTGGACTGGACATGCTATTAGTGTTAACATGGGTGTTCCCACTTAACACTCATTGCATTTGACACATTCCCAGATTTACAAGGTTTTGTAAACCTGGGAGTGCGCCAAAAGCCTATACCTCCCTTGGGGAGGCATAAGGGAGACTCAATGAGGAAAAATATCTTTATTTCTCCTCATTTTTCCTTCTTCTATGTGTGCTGCAATGTGCAGCACACATAGAAAAAGGAAAACTCCACTTATGATTGTTTTTTTGCAGGAAGGTCTCCCTTCCTGCACAAAAAACAATCATCCCCTCAAAGGAGGCACCCTTGGAGCATGGTGCAGGGTGCCTGCATGGGCTCATGGCAGCTTATTGTTCACCAATGCAGGGGAAAAGGATAGGGATGTGACTTACCTATTGAATATATGGCACATTCATCCATCTCCTTCTGATGAAGGGCAGTACTGCAAGAAGGCTTGCAGCGCTGCCCTGCATCAACAGTTTGTAAATATGGCCTATAGTTTAGGAAATTGTGGAGTAGGGCTTAGGTGTAGGAATTAAGATGGTAAAAGGAATAGGTCAACTCGAGGGGAGTCCATCATACTAGATGTGCAATGTTACTGTGTTTGCCTCTGCTTGTCCAAAAATGGGGAGATTAAGGCCCTCCTTATGACATAAATCCCACTTACCGCCATGCTGACTGCCGCCAACGTACCGCTGCCGTGGCGGATATCCGTTCACCATATTATGACACACACACACACCAAGCGGTCACTATTCAGCCACACACACAAATCCGCCACACCAAAGGTCAGAGATAAACTGGCGGAATCAAAACCCACACCGTTACGCCAACAGAACTATCCCCACCACATTATGACCCACGAATCACCACAGCAGACATTCAATGGTGGTAAACCATTGGCGGTACATACCACTGTGCTCAAAATACACACACACACACTTACAAAACAACACCACATTGGACAATTCAAACTACACACACCTGACACCCATACACACACCACACCCACACACCCACACCACTATAAAACACACACCCACATTACCCACAACCTTTTACCATTACAAACCATTGGCACGAGACAGACACCACGACCACAGACAAGACCAGAGATACACACACAACCATCACCTATACACAACCCACGCACCCCACACCACAAACTCCAACACATCATCCTACACACCCTCACCCACAATACTCACACAACACCCATGGCACCAGAACAACACCCCAGATTCTCTGAGGAGGAGCTAAGGGTCATGGTAGAGGAAATCATCTAGGTAGAGCCACAGCTATTTGGAGCACAGTTGCAGCAGATATCCATTGCTAGGAAGATGGAGCTATGGCGGAGGATCGTGGACAGGATCAACACCGTGTGACAGCACCCCAGAACAAGGGATGACATCAGGAAGAGGTGGAACAACCTACGGAGGAAGGTACATTCCCTTGCAGCAAGACACCAGCTCGCAGTAGAGAGGACTGGCAGTGGACCCCCACCTCCTTCCCCAACTAACAACATTGGAGGAGCAGGTCTTGGCAATCATGCATCCTGAGGGCCTGGCAGAGTAGAAGGAGGACTGTCCTCTGGTAAGTCAACTCTTTACTACTTTCACCCCCCTACCTGCATGCCATCACATACCTCCACACTTACCCTCACTCCCATCACCCCACCACCCCCTACACACCCCGCCATCAGATCTCATTCATCCCAATGCCAAGCCCTGCATGCACCACCAATGCATGGACACCCCTCACAGACCTGCATGGGCACCTATCACTAAAGTATGCACACTAGAAAGAATCAGCTAGCCCACCACATAACAACTCACACATGGTAAAGCTGTCAGGGAAATAACAGCCATAGAGGGCAACACACCCATGTACAATATGTCACACACAGAAACAATAACACTGCATTTACATCCCCACAGGTATCCCAGCCAATGTCAACGGAGAAGAGGTGCCAGCCACATCCAGTCCCCCCACAGAAGAGGTCCACAGTTGGATACCCAGGCACAGTCACACACCACCAAAGAGCCTCTCCCCTCAGGAAACACCACCACAGCACCTACCCAGCGTGCCCATACCTCTGTCCCCAGGACACGTCAATCAGCAGTGTGTCAACCACTTCAGGGACCCCAAAGCACACCACAAACTCAAGACAATCAGGGACCTGGGGTCAATGGCAGTGGGCACACGGTTCAGGGGACAGAGACACAGGACAAACAGGGAAACTGGGAGGACTACTGTGCATCAGGGGGAGGACAGGCCCAGGGAACCATCTATCCAGGAGGTAATCACTGAGATCCTGGGAGCATTCCAACATTCCCAGGATACGCTGGGCCAGATCCTTGACAATGTGCAGGAGAACAGGCAGCTGCAGGAGGGACAGTACCAGGGGATCAGGGAGGACTTGAAGGCCATTAACACTAGCCTGGTCTCCATTGCAGGGGTGTTGGCAGATTTGGCCAACATTATGAGGGAGGCAGTGTCACACCAGCGGGACCCTGCCACTAGCCAGAGTACTGAACAGCCCTCCACTTCTGCTGCCGTGGACTGGGGGGCCCGCCACAGAACCAACAGGCCACCAGCACCCCTGCCCCTGCAGAAGGAGAACCACCCGGCAAACGTTCCCTGTGATCCAGGCAGAAGCCAGATAGTATTGCCAAGATCTCCGCCAGGAAATAAGGCTCTCCTGATTGTCACCCTTGAGAACCACTCTGTCACCCTGTCCACCTTGAACTGCCATTGCTCCTCTTCCTATGTCCCCATGGACACTGCACCTGTGTTACAAATAGACTGGAACTATGCCCTGGACTTTCTTCCATCATCACTCCAGCCCATTGAACTTCTCCCTTTTCTTCACAGCACAGCAATAAACACACTTTGAAAAAATTACAACTATGGAGTATGTCAAATTATTTCAGTATGTATTTGTTTAACAAGGTTTAAACATTGCAATTCAACTGTACAGTAATGTTTACATAGGAAAGACCTGTATTTGGCTGCAGTGAATACACCAGGAGCGATAGTGGGCCACCAACATCTGCAAAAAGAGTTGCCAAAGGTTGCAGTGAGTGGCCATAGAAGTGGGAAATCACAGCCTGCCAGTTACAATGCGAAACAAAAAACTGACAATGAAATGTGAAGTTACACTGTCTTAACTGTGTGTCATTGGAAGTACTGTTGTATCACTGCAGTTCTGTTGTCCTCATCCTCATCCTCTGCTTCCTCTTCTTCACTGTCTACAGAGTCCACTGCTGCCACACGCCCATCTCCAGCCTCCTCCTGCAGAAAAGGCACATGGCTGCTCAAGGCAAGGTTATGCAACATGCAGCATGCCATGATTATCTGTCAGACCTTCTTTTGTGAGTAGCACATGGATCCACCAGTCAGATGGAGGCACTGAAACCTGGCATTCAGGATGTCAAATGTATGTTCAATTATCCTTCTTGTTTGCTCATGTGTCTCATTGTAACATTCCTCAGCCCTTGACCTGGGATTCCTCACAGGTGTCAGTAGCCATGATCGGTTGGGGTAATCTGAGTTACCTGCAAATATCGTTGGACAACTGTTAGCCACACACTATCCCTTATGGCCCACACCATACCCATACACTAACATCCACTGGGTGGGAACCAGGGCTCACCTATTAGCCACACCCTGTGCCTCTGTAGTTGGCCCATCACATTTGGGATGCTGCTATTCCTCAGGATAAAGGCATCATGCACTGACCCAGGATTATTAGCATTGACATGAGAGATGTACTTGTCCGCCAAACTCACCATCTGCACATTTATCGAGTGAAAACTTTTTTGATTTCTGAAGACTTGTTCATTTTGCCGGGGGGGGGACAAATGCAAAATGTGTTCCATTAATTGCCCCAATGATGTTGGGGATATGTCCCATTGCATAGAAGTCAGCCTTTACTGTGGCCAAATCCTCCACCTGAGGGAAAACAATGTAGCTGCACATGTGTTTAATCAGGGCAGCCAACACTCTTGTCAGCACTATTGAGAACATTGGCTGTGACATTCCTGCTGCCAAACCCACTGTCACTTGGAAAGAAGCAGTTGCCAAGAAATGGAGCACAGATAGGACTTGCACAATAGGGGGCGATCCCATTGGGGTGATGGATAGCAGATATCAGGTCAACCTCCAATTGGGCACACAGCTCCATGATTGTGGCCCTGTCAAGTCTGTACGTGAGGATGATGTGCCTGTCCTCCATTGTTGCCAAGTCCACCAGGGCTCTGTACATGGGGGGATGCCTCCATCTCCTATTCATCCGCAGCAGTTGCAGTCTAAGGGACAAAAGAGTGCGGAGCCTGGCGTAGCCACTACAGTTCAATGCATGATGTGATTCTTAAAAGTATTAGTGGCATATGTCCTGTATGTACAATTGTGATCTGTGACACAGTTATGATCCATGCACTGCCCCCCCGAAATGGTATCTGCCTGTTCTGTATGGAGGGACAGGTGGAAGTGAGGTAATTCCCCTGAAGTTGTGAGCCATTGCAGCATTTTGCTTTCACTAATGACCGAGGTCACAAAAAAATCTCTGGAATTCACTTCCAAGTTCAAAGAAGACATTTAATATTACTTCACCACGAGATTCCTAAAAAATGAAGGTGATTAGTAGGTCGAAAGCACACATTAAAAAATAGTCACAGCAATGACAGGAAAATATATCAAAATGATTCTCAACTGAAATGTACACAGCAAAAATATGTGATTGTATTATAGATAGCATAATTGCAAAGCAAAGGATAAAGTAAACATTTATCACCGTAGGGCCTGCCCAGCTCTTCATCTTTCTCATGCCAGCAGATGACCCCATTCAACTGCGAGAACGAGATATCCACCCTCACGGGACAAGTGTGTGCGTCAGGCATTCCATGTCTAATCCTGACCGAGGTCTTGGAAATTTCCTCACTACTGAGCAGGGCCACCTCTTTTATAGTTTAAACAACCATGGAAAGAGCCTTCTGTAAAGCCCTTCCCTCTCAGATGGAAATATTCAAACATGCTGGCTACTGTAGGTCAGAGTTGGAAGAAAAATTTTGAAAACTTGCCAGCTTTTCAAGGCTCTCCTTCCAAGGCCGACCTGTTCCCTGCACTGAAGAAAACAAAAAATATGTGCTCTCTTATCATGAACTGTTCATGTTCGGTGAGGAAAAAATATGAAGAAACAAGCCTAGTTTTCCATATGGAAAACACAGTTCTAATGCAATTTATAACGCCATGATAAAGCCAATAGGCAGCTAAACTGAATACAAAATGTAATCTGCAACTGGTGAACACTGAACAACTAATATGCAAAGTGGTGCAACACAAAGTCAGTGGTCAAACATACCTATTTTTAATGCATGCGGGAGGCGGTCGGAATCCACCGTGCAGCACCTCATTGGATAATATGGGGCCTATGGGGTACAGTGGCCAATGGTGACAGACGCCGGCGGTGATGGTATGCATCGACGTGTACGTCACCGCCATTTTCTATCTGTTCACTCACTTGCTACCTGATCTTCAACAGGAGTGGACCTGCACTGCATTTGCTGCTGTGACCTATGTCTGGAATCTACCATGGCCCGTGTGACTGAGGAAAGGGCCCCTGACTTCACTTCGGAGGAGCTGGAGAGACTAGTGGATCTGGTCCAAACCCAGTACGGACTGCTCTATGGGCCTCCAGACCAACAGGTGAGTACACTGTGAGCACGATGCATGGGGCATGAATGCATGGAGTGCTGTGTGTGAAGGCCTCGTGTACGGGGTGGTTGCTGGATGGGCCGTGGGCAGCATGCAGCATGTATGCTGGGCAATCTATGTGCATAAGGTGATGGAAAGGGCTATGGTGGGCCATGAGTGTAACAGCCAGGACGGTCTAACTAATACCTTTCCCTGTGTGTATTTCGTCTGCAGGTCAGCCCCCATCAAAAGAAGAGTATGTGGTGTGCCATCGCCAAGGACGTGCGGACCCTGGGGGTCTACGGCAGGCGGAGCACCCACTGTCGGAAACGGTGGTAGGACCTTAGATGCTGGGCACGGAAGACTGAGGAGGCCCAGGTGGGGATGGCCTCCCAATGAGGAAGGGGTGCCCATTGAACCCTGACCCCCCTGATGGCCCACATACTGGCAGTGTCCTATCCGGAGCTGGATGGGCACTTGAGGGCATCACAGCAGACACAAGGGGGTGAGTACAGTGCCCATCATTACTACTTACGCATGGCGGGGTGGTATCCGGATGGGAGATATGTGTCTGTGGGTGCCCCTAGGCAAGGCCTGACATTGCAGAGTAGGTTCCTTATTGGGCAGGGATCCGATGTAGAATTCTTCCAAACTAGCTAGTAGGCATCCCATACTGGGCAGGGCTGTGTGGGTCCCAGGTATTCTGCAGTTGGTGGTATGTGTCCCTCCCCATGCCCTCGTGACTAGCATTGTTAGTGGTAATGCATTGCATAGTGCATAGGGATGTTCCCTGTGTGTGAGGGTGCTGTGTACAGCAACAGTGGTGTTGGTGCAGCCATTGACCCAGTGTATCCTTTGTCTCTCCCCCCTTTTTGTTTTGTCATCCTGTCCTTATGTGCATTAGCATCTGGCAGAGGAGTAGAGGCACCGGTGGCAGAGGGAGCTGCATCCCACAGGACCCAGGAGGCAGAGTCCACAGACGGTGAGGGCACCAGTGGGACGGAGGGCGAGGGGAGCACCATGATGGAGATAGGAGGGGACAGTTTGGACACGGATACCTCCTCCGATGGAAGCTCCCTGGTGGTGGTGGACATCTCTGTGCCCACCTCAGCTATAGGTACAGCCGCCACCCCCTGTACCAGCACCGCCCTCCCAGCAGCCCCTCAGCGAGTTGCCAGTGCCCACTCACCCAGGAGGGTGGGCATCTCCTTCTCCCCAGGCACCTCAGGCCCTGCCCCAGTTAGCCCTGCTGCCCTGAGTGAGGAGGCTATTGACCTCCTGAGATCCATCACTGCTGGGCAGTCAGCCATTGTGAATGCCATCCAGGGGCTGGCAGCACAAATGCAACAGACCAATGCATTTCTGGAGGGCATTCACATTGGCTTGGCAGCCCAACAGAGACCAATCCAGGCTCTGGCCTCGTCTCTGATGGCAACCATTGTCCCTGTTTCTACCCTCCCCCCTCCAACTTCCTCTACCCAATCCTATTCCCCTCAACCCAACCTATCCCAAGCACACAGGCAGACAAGCATGCACACAAGACAACACACATGAGTGGTTCAGGCAAACACAAGAACCACACTTCATCCCACAGACACTCACACAAACACCATCTAGATGCAGACATACCAACATCCACTGCCTCCACTGTGTCCCCCTCCTCCTCCTCTACCTCCCTCCCTGTTGCGTCTAGACTCACACCTGCATGCACTACATCCTCATCTACTACCTCCATCACCAGCACACCTATCAGAACACACACCTCACTGGCAGACACCACCCCAACAGCCATGCACATGTCCCCTGTGTCCTCTCCCACTGTGCTGTACCCCCTTCCCAAGGTACACAAACACAAGCACTCAGACACCCAACAGCCATCCACCTCGCAACAGCATCCAGCCCATGTTCCTACACCCAAACACAGCAGACAGACACCTCCCACAACCACTCCCTCTTCCTCCACTCCCAAACCTTCTCCCTCTTCCCGCCCCAATGTCCCCAAGCAGCTTTTCCTCTCCACCATTGACCTATTCCCTACCCTTAACCCCATCCTTCATGTCTGGCCGGGGTGGCTAAAGCCCAGGCAAGCACCTCAGCCACCCAGTCCCTGGACCCAGTAGTGTTCACAGCAGCTCATGGTGGGAAAGGATCCCGGGCACCAGGCACCACACGAAAGGGGTGCCTGCCCCAAGTGCTGCCAGGAAGGGCAAGGAGCCCTCCCCAGCTGTGGCCAGGAAGGTCAAGGTGCCACCCCCAGCTGCTGCAAGGAAGGGCAAGGAGCCACCCCCAGCTGCTGCAAGGAAGGGCAAGGAGCCACCCCAGCTGCTGCAAGGAAGGACAAGGAGCCAGCACCAGCAGCTGGAAGGAAGGGCACGGATCAATCCCCAGCTGCTGTCAGGAAGGTCAAGGGGCCTGCACCAGCAGGCAGAAAGGACAAGGGGCCTGGTGCTTGGACTCAGTCAGAGTCCCCACCACAAACCATGGTGGTGCAGCCGTCCGAGGCTGCAGGGGATGGGCTGGAGCATCTCCCCACCACCTGCAGCAGCACCGCCACCAGCACAACCACCAGCAGCAGCAGCGCCACCACCAGCACCACCACCAGCAGTGGGCAGCCATCTGAGGCTGCAGGGGATGGGCTGGAGCCTCCCCCCACCACCAGCAGCAGCACCGCCACCAGCACCACCACCAGCAGTGGGCAGCTGTCCGAGGCTGCAGGGGATTGGCTGGAGCCTCCTCCCACCACCAGCGGCAGCATCAGCAGCACCACCACTGAGCAGCCGTCACGGCCGCCGGACAGTCTGTAGTCCTGCGTCCGTGGGCTGGTGTCCGGCCTGCCCCCTGCAAATCCTGTGGTTATGACACCCACCTGAGAGACTGTGACCTTGCACTCCCCCACACCTGCATCACTGGGCTCGATGCCCCATCCAGAACCTGTGGGTATGGTACCCACTCACCCCATCCTCCCCAGGATGAAGATCACAGGGCACAATGCCCCCTCCAGAACCAGTGGGTAGGGCACTCACCACATCCTCTCCAGGATGAAGATCACAGGGCACGATGCCCCCTCCAGAACCAGTGGTAAAGACACCCACTCACCCCATCCTCTCCAGGATGAAGATCACAGGGCACAATGCCCCCTCCAGAACCAGTGAGTATGGCACCCACTCACCGCATCCTTTCCATGATGAAGATCACAGAGCATGATGCCCCCTCCAGAACAGGGGTAAAGACACCCACTCACCCCGTCCTCTCCAGGATGAAGATCACAGGGCACGATGCCCCTTCCAGAACCAGTGTGTATGGCACCCACTCAACACATCCTCCCCAGGATGAAGCTCACAGGGCACAATGCCCCCACCAGAACCAGTGGGCAAGTCACCCACCTGAGAGACTGTGGCCTTGCACTCCCCAGGACCAAGCACAGGGCATGTTGCCCCCTCCAGAACGTGTGGGCAAGTCACCCCCCTGAGAGACTGTGGCCTTGCACTCCCCAGGACCAAGCACAGGGCATGTTGCCCCCTCCAGAGCCAGTGGGCAAGTCACCCACTTGAGAGACTGTGGCCTTGCACTCCCCAGGACCAAGCGCAGGGCATGTTCACCCTCCAGAGCAAGTGAGAAAGTCACCCACTTGAGAGACTGTGGCCTTGCACTCCCCAGGACCAAGCACAGGGCATGTTGCCCCCTCCAGAAGCAGTGAGCAAGTCACCCACTTGAGAGACTGTGGCCTTGCACTTCCCAGGACCAAGCACAGGGCATGTTGCCCCATCCAGAACGTGTGGGCAAGTCACCCCCCTGAGAGACTGTGGCCTTGCACTCCCCAGGACCAAGCACAGGGCATGTTGCCCCCTCCAGAGCCAGTGGGCAAGTCACCCACTTGAGAGACTGTGGCCTTGCACTCCCCAGGACCAAGCGCAGGGCATGTTCACCCTCCAGAGCAAGTGAGAAAGTCACCCACTTGAGAGACTGTGGCCTTGCACTCCCCAGGACCAAGCACAGGGCATGTTGCCCCCTCCAGAAGCAGTGAGCAAGTCACCCACTTAAGAGACTGTGGCCTTGCACTTCCCAGGACCAAGCACAGGGCATGTTGCCCCATCCAGGACCAGTGGTGTTGTTCCATCTGCCGGCTGAAGTGCCCCCTGAGGTGCCTGCCTATTTTAGAACTGATGCCCCTGCAGTGTTCCCTCCATGTTGTTGCAGGAGTCAAGTGGGGCCTTGGACTTTGTAATGTGGCCCTGTGGCCCACGCACATTGAGGACTGGGCAGTGTCCTTTGTTTGTACATATGTATATACTTTTAGATTGAATTATCGTATTTCTACTTTATTTATATTATTACACACACTTACATCTATTCCTGTGGTCCTTGCATTATTCCTGAGGGGTACAGGGTATATATGTTATGTTACTGCATCTGCTTGTGTGTATGGTGTTGGGGGTGGGGGTTGGGGTGTTGCGTGTGTGTGTCACTCTCTTTTTCCTCCCCCCTTCCCTGTATGCTAGGCGGCTGTACTCACCGTGGTCGTCTTTGCCGTTGTTGGTGGTGGAGCAGGACGTAGAATAGCATGGGGAAGATCTGCAGTTCAGGCTCCATGGCAGCCTGGTTCTTCCTTGAGTCTCCAATGGTGAGTCGTTTCCCTTCTGTGCAGTGTTTCCACCAAACTTTTGATGTCGTTGGTACTGTACCGGAAAAGGTGGCGGATTTGCCTGTCATAATACAGTGGGAAGAACATTGGCTTCTGCCTGGCTGTTGGTTGCTACCGCCGTGGTAGATGTTGATTCCGCCCTGGTGGTCGGAGTGGTAAAGTGGCTGTTGGTCTGAGCTCTTTCTGCGATGGTCATAATTTGGTGGTATTTACTGCCAGCCTGTTGGTGGTATTACCGCCGCTTTCTCACTGACTGCCAGGGTTGTAATGAGGGCCTAAGTGTACCACATTTTTTTTTGTTATCTTCTTCTTTATTTCTTACCTCAGCACCCAAGAGGAAGAAGAGGGCAACATCGTCGACAGGTCCAGGAGGTGACAATGGAACCAGCAGTGCCACCAGCAGTGCCACCAGCAAGTAAGTCTTCCTATTATATCATGATCATTTACCTCATTTTATTTTTCACCTCTCCTCATTTCAAATCATTTTTCTTTTAGTATTACTGTGCCTATCTACCTTTTTTGTACTTATTTTCGTTCTATGTAAGATTTGTTAAATTCTTGTCATCCATGCATTTATCTATTTTACATGTTTCTTCTATACCTGACTTCCTCCGGTCTATAATAGCTTTCTTCTGCTTTGTTACTAAGCTTATCTTTCTCTTCTCCCCTTATTTATCTTGCAGTCTGGTACTTCAAACTAAAAGGACAGATTTTTAGGACAGATACTCTACAGACAAGGTTGTAAGTCCAAGTGAGCTTTTCTATACGTTTGTGAAGGTTTCTTTGCCTTGCTTATGCCCATTGCATTTGTCAACCAAGACCTCACCATAGATCCTCCTGGATTGACCAAAGTATTCCACCCTTTATTGCACTTCAGTGACTTAGCTCTGCCCCTCCATTATGAAAGATATGCGGATGATTTGTCTACCTTGCTTTTCTAACAACTAACAACATTCCTAAAGTGAATGATAGAAGAAGACAGAACTGTAATGATCTATTGTGGTTGTATTTATTTTGTTGGAACAAAATTGTGTAAGCCATACCAACCACCAGTGCCGGGGACAGTGGCAGCACCAGTGTGCCGTACACGGCAAGGGTCAGAGAGGCAGAACCAGCAGCAGCAGGAACGGAAGCTGGTAAGTCATATTGCTCTTGTTCATTGACAATTACTAATATACTCACTGCAAGGGTGTTGCTTTTGAAACCCCTGGTTTAGCAGGTGCAGCAGGGATTGAGTTCTTAATGGCCTCTTAATGGCCTCTTCTCTCTGCCAATCAGCAGATAAAAGTTCATAATGAATGGATACTATTAATGATGGCTTGATTGAAAAGCAAACAAAGGATGGATGGCTAAAAGAAAGAATATGAGTGAAAGGATTTGTGGAAGAAGGGAAAAGATGCATAGGTGAGCGATAGGAGATGCATAAGTGGATGAAAATATAAATGAATGGGGGAAAGGATTCCTTAGTGGTTTATGGGTGGATAGGTAAAAGCTGATGCTCAGGTGAGGAATGTGTGGATGGTAACAAATGATACACGGGTAAATGGGTGGATTTGTGAATGCATGGTGTTTGAAAGGGTGGATAATGGATAGGTGAGTCTATGGATGGACGGATGGATAAATGTAGATGGCTGGATTGGAATAGTGAAAGACTGGACAAGAGAGTGTAAGCTTCAATCAAATGGTGGTATCAAAACAGGGTGAATAAAAAAGATGAATGAAAAGATGAATGTATAATTGCTTGGATCAATAAATAAGGGAGCTGTTGTAGAGAGAGACATGTCTGCTGTTCACCTAATTCACTTGGTTTGCATGGTTATAAAAGCTTTGGTTCAAAGTGGGGGCATTTTCATTT
Source organism: Pleurodeles waltl (assembly GCF_031143425.1). Taxonomy (NCBI): domain Eukaryota; kingdom Metazoa; phylum Chordata; class Amphibia; order Caudata; family Salamandridae; genus Pleurodeles; species Pleurodeles waltl. The sequence goes on from NC_090447.1 coordinate 1,119,520,594, forward strand.
TCTGTCTTCTCCCTTTACTGACTGTAGTTGAAGCAAGACAGATATATAGCTTCCCACCCACCATCATACCTCCCTCCCCTTTAGTCACCAATGCTACTATGAGGTAACTGCTGCTTGGCAGTCTACAATAGTATTTTCTGTGCAATGTGTGCATCTATTCAATGTAAGCATACGATAACTGAGAAGTGGCCCTGCACTCTAATCCACAGTGTATCCCCCTGACTAAATATTTCACTATACCACAGAATTATCGGGGAAAAAATCAATGCTAGAAACATTTACACAAAAACAAAATAAATACACCACAAATATTAAATCATTGAAAAACAATGATTATATTATTCAATTAATGCAAATTCATTGTATGAAAAAGTCAAGGCAAATCACTATGTCTATCATCTATTTGATCATTGACTTGCTTCCCATATAACATTTTCAGCAGTGAAATACACCAATAATATTCATTACATGTATATCATAATTGCACATAGAATACATAGGTACAATTATGATGTACATGTAATGAATAATATTGACTTTTTGATGCAATGAATTTGCATTAATTGACCATAATAATTATTTTTAAATGATTGAATAGTTGTGCTGTATTTATTTTGCTTTTGTGTAAATGCTTCTAGTATTGAGATTCTCCCCACAATTCTTTGGTACAATGTGTACATCTGTTTCAGTTATTGCAGCATTTACAAAGTTGTCCATGCATTGCAAACTTAAAAGTGTGTTTCCCCTTCTACTCCTGTGCACACTCTGTCACCTCCAAGTACTTCCATCCTTTATTCTTTCCAAAGTTCTGTCCCAGCCACCTCAAAAACAAAATCCCTTTTGGCATGTGCCACATTTATGTTTAATTTAATATTTCATGGCTTTCATAATGGATTCATGGCACTTTCAATTTTACCCTTTTAACATTTGTCAACCACAGGGAAGAATGTGTAGATAATAGTCCTGTGACTCATCATAACCAGCCACATCAAATTCTAATGTCCTAAGGTACCAGCAATTTACTGCTACTGTGCCACTCTACTTTGTAAAAAATTGTTTGCACAAAGCACGATTTATAATTTTTCATTTTCCTTTTTTCCTTCCTGCTATAGCTACTCCTGATAGACATTATCATCCAACTCGCCAGGAGACAGGAGCCCGGCTGCGACCAGAGACTGGAGGGCGTCCGCAACAAATATCAGTGGCCTGAAGCCCTTTAGGTGAGGAGGTGGCAGAGGCAGTAGTCCTAGCAGCCAGCACGAGCTTCACTAACCAGCCACCAGTGCCTCCAGCCTTCCAGTGGCACCACCATCAGGCAGATGGCATCAGCCTGTCCCAGTTCCACAACTGCTGCCCCCCCCTCACACCAGGACCGCATCTTACAAAGTTGTATCATGCAAAACCTTGTGCACTTGGACCGCCGCATGACAAGTATAGAAGCGACCCTCAATGATCTCCAGACTAGACTGTGAATGATGCCCTCTTTTGACTAAAATTAAAAAAATGTAGTTCTGGTGTGAGGGACCCTTGTTTTGGGTGGAGAAGGTGGTAGGAGATTTGGGATAGGGTTTGAATTTTGCATATTGGACTTTTTGTTGGATATTTTGGGGATAGGACTATCTTGTGGGGGAGAAGGGAGGGCCTGTTGTGGGTGGAAAGGTTGGATTTTTCCATTTGTTTAAAATAAAGGGGATTATTTATTTTACTTAATTTATGCCTCAAATGTTTATGTCATTTACTTATACCCTTGCTTTATTGCCCTCTGCAACTATGTTGACCACTAGTGAATGATTTGCATTGCCCATTTTGCCTACAAAAACCTAGATACACATAGACACGTAAGACAACATCTTCTTTAGTAGAAGTTAATTAAATTATTAACTAAACAAGTTAACTTCAATCCATAGTTCTTCTCTTACCCGAGCAGATGAAGCAAGGGAGTCTTCTTAATTCAGGGTTTTTCCCAGGATGGGCAGGATGGCATCTTAAGGGCAGCGTTAGGTAGGTAGTAGTAGTGGCAGGCTAGCATGCTGAAAGGGAAGACAGAACTTCACAGAACTGCCTCTCACCTATGCAAACTTCAACTATAGGATTAATCAAAGGGTGATCCATCATTGTCAACTTTGCTGACACAAAACAAAGAGTTAGTGGATCATCATATTATCATAACTTTAGGAAGACTGAGACCAGACTATCACAATGACAGTATTTGACACACAACAAAGAAGACTTGATATGATAATAAAATCTAGCAATATCAATGGTGGGGAGCTATAAAACTAAACTTAGGAAATTAAATGATCACAGAGTCAGGAGAAGGGGGCTCAGACTCAAATGGTTGGACCAGGGTATGCTTTTACAGAACAAACACACAAGGCATGAATGATGATGTTGATGGGGCCAATGTGGAATACTGATCTGGTAATAGAAGGTTAAAAAGTCATGCAGTGAGTGGGTCTCACTTTCATCACATCCGCTCCAGTGTGTGATTCATTTATGATGTAAAATCAAGTCACACCTCAATAAATCACACAGCATGGGGGAAAAGGGTTAGGGGCTCAATGAATGGATGGGAAAGGGGAATTGGGAAAAGGTGTGCCAAAGACAAATACTACATAAAAGAAACCACTGCAATATTCATTGAAGTGCTGAACAACACACCATCATCAATCTGTTGTGGAAGGAAACAAATGGAAAAGTATGACACAGTTCAGTAAAATGTATTGCAAACAGTCCTTCTCCCCCAGAGTGACCCCAGATAGTAAATCCCACGCTTTACGTCGTCTAGTTTTAAATATACAAATTATGGAAGATTTAATTTAACCCGCCCAGTACAAAAAATGATGATTGTTAAAAGGAAAATTAAACTGTATTGACAAATTGGGCGATATATCTCCATTCTTCTTGTAATGTCTGTCTCTCTTGGATGCCTGTCTGGTAGGTAAGCTGGAGTCATGAGCTTTCCACAAGTTTTGTTCGTGCAGGAGAGGACTAGAAGAAGGCCTGCGTATTGAAAAAAACAGGAGCTGTATTCTTGAGTAGAGGAGAATGGCAAAAGGAAGCAAGGTAAGCTTCATGAGGAGTAAAGAGTGTACCAAGAAGACTCATTGGCAGAGTAAGAACATAAGAGGAGATTCACGTGCGATCTAGAAATGCAGCTAAAGCATAGCAGCATTTCCAAATCAACACACCTCTCTCCAGTTGACAGAACTGAATGATTATTAGGCATGAGAGATTTCACCATCATCATGGTTTCTCTTTGAAGTCAATAACTTTCTCCTCCTAGCTGTTACAATAATCTCACTCTGAGTCCATCCACCCTCCTTCTCTAGATTCTGAGTAAATCCTCCCCAGTCCCAAACCAAGCAAGGTAGACCTGTGAAGTGCACTGCTGTTGAGGAACAAATAGAGAAATGGAACTGGAGTATTTTATGTAGATCTGTGTTTGGTAACTAAACTGGCTGGTCTGTTTTGAGGAACCAGAAAAAAGGAGTGGACACTGCAGGGAAATTTCACTAATTTTGAAAGGTCAGTCACCTTCAGGAAAAATGATTGTTCATAAGCCCCCAATCATTGCAAATAATCGGAAACAAGTTTACAAATGTGTTGAACTCCCTCCCTCACTGCCAGCCACCCCATATATCAGTCATCACTCAAAATACCACCGTTCATTGGTGCAATAGATACTTACCTCTTCCAAACCAAGCACAGTGGTTGAACAAAATATCTAATCTTTGATGGTTTGAACACATTGGAATTTGGCATTGGCACTTGCAGTCTTTCAATGATCTTCTAGGGCAGCCCTACTAATTTATATAGAAACATGGGATAGGCAATGGCTTCTTATGGAGGCAGGCATCGTCTCCAATGCCCTGAACAGTATGAGGGGGCTTCTTCACTGCATATGGGTCCAACTCCAATCTGGGCTTTTATGTGACTATAAAATGGTGGGGCAGCCTAAATTCGACAGAAATATAATGTTGCACTAGCAGTTTTGTTTTGCAAAGAAAGAATGAAAAAAGGAAGTTCAGCAAAATATGTGTATAAAGTTCTATGGTGGCATTGGCAACTTAGTTCATCCTCAAACTCTGCAGGTTCACCCAGAAGCTGGTCAGCTAACATACTTGATTCTGACCAATCATCCTCTTCCTCCTCATAAGTTGTTTCGGGAATGATGTAATCAGGTGGTATAAAATGCTGGTTTTAATTTGAGCATGATTAATCTATCCATGTTTTGAGGAAAGAGACTGATCCTTCTCGCTGTAACAACTGCACCAGCTGCACTGACCACATCTGCAGCATACACACTGGCTATAGGACAAGCCAGAAACTTTATTGCCAGACTGCTGAGCTCTGGCCAATGGTGTATCTTCATATACCAATTCGCCAATAGGATTTGATCCACCTGCATCTCTTTTAGGTCATCCAGAAACTCCTGGTCATTGGTGCTGCCACTTACTCGACTGCTTTTGCCTTTGCCTCTGCACTGGACTTAAGACCAGCCACTTGAAGTCAAGCCAATGTAGAGGTTGGGTCTAATTCTTCTGTTGCTGTTGTAGGCAGTTTTCTTGTTGGTGGGGTTGGCGGATGTGAGACAATATTGCCCTCTCTTGAAGTTGAGGGTTGCACCCAAGAACTGAAGAGTAGGACTCTAAGTTCCTGCTGTTCCTGGTCCAGTTTTCCTGCTTGCTCAACAATCCACCTCTTGTATTGTGTAACCTCCCCTTCAGAAAAAGGAATGAAAGTGGGAAGATTTTTTTTGTAGTGTGGATCAGGTAGGGTGGCACAGATGCACTCTTTGGAGGAGATAATGTCATTTTGCAGCCGTGTATTACAAATCAAGCGATAGCTTAGGTTCTCAACCAAGACATACACTTCTGCTTTTACATTCGCACCCGTGAATGCGAACCTTTCAAGCACCTTCTTCAGCTGCTCTTTTAGCAGATGCAATAATAGGATAGGTTGGCCCATTGTACTGTCCTCCTTACTAACTTCTCACGTGAAATCCTCAAAAGAGAGCAACGTCTGTTGAGGCATTTGACTAGGTGCCATTTGTCTGCATCCATGGTCATTGCTTTCCCAACTGCAACCCCTCCTCTTTGAATGACAGTTATTGATCGGTTTGTACTGCTCAAACAAATGTTGCAACATATAATAGGTTGAGTTCCAACATGTCGACACCTCCTACATCAGGGCTTTGAATTTGTACTCTGTCATCACTTTGAATAATTCACAACTGTTTCTGGGCATTAAAGATGTCTGAAATGAGTGAAGATGCATCTGCAGGTGGTTAGTATGTTGCTGACTATGGTGGTCATTCTGACCTCGGCGGTAAAAGGCGCCTACCGCCGGTCAGAAATCCTCCATAATCCCGCCGCGGTCGCGGAAACCCGCCACGGTCATTCTGACCCGCAGAAGGCAAACCTCCGAAAATCCGACCGCCACAACAGACCGCCAGACCAGCGGTCGGCGGAAAGGTGGAGGTGACAAAACCTCCACCGTCACGCCAACAGAAATACGCCCATGCCATTACGACCCACGAATCCACGCGGCGGTCTTTCAAACGCGGTATTCCATTGGCGGGACACACCGCCGCGGTCAGAATACACACAAACGAACAAAACTCAGCCACATTGGACGATTTGAATCCCACACACCTGATACACATACACACACCACTCCCACACACACAATACAATATAAAACACCCACCCACATCACCCACAAACCCCTACGCTAAAAAATTCGTAAAGAAGGCAAGAGCGAAACACCAGCATCCAAAAAATAACAGCCACAGCCACTCAACACCATCACCCACACACTATCCACACACAAAACAACACACACCACCACACTCAACTCACTTAAATACACATACTCCACCCCACACATCATACACACCACCCCATGGCACCCCAAAGACAACCCCGCTTCACAGACGAAGAACTCAGGGTCATGGTGGAGGAAATTGTTCGGGTAGAGCCCCAGCTGTTCGGCACACAGATACAATACACCATCATTGCCCGGAGGACGGAGCTATGGCAGAGGATTGTCGACAGGGTGAACGCAGTGGGACAGCACCCCAGAAATCGGGAAGACATCAGGAAGCGATGGAACGACCTACGGGGGAAGGTGCGTTCCATGGTATCCAGGCACAACATCGCCGTGCAGAAGACTGGCGGAGGACCCCCACCTCAACCCCCACAATTCACATCATGGGAGGAGGAAGTCTTGAACATCCTGCATCCTGACGGCCTCGCAGGAGTCGGCGGAGGAATGGATACTGGTAAGTTGAAGCTTCAATACTGCTTCCCCCCCACCTGCATGCCAAATCAGACCCCAACCCGAACCCCCATCCTCGAACCCCACCCTCACCCCCACCCCCATCCTCACCCCCACCCTCACCCCCACCACCATCCTCACCCCCACCACCATCCTCACCCCCACCACCATCCTCACCCCCACCCCCAGCACACCTATTCCCCGCCAATGTCTCACCATCACAACCCACACATCCCAAAACCTAGGCCTGCATGCGTCCACTAAGCATGGACACCCATCACCAAAGCATGCCCAATGCATATACACATCCCCCCCACAAGCCACCCTCACCAAAGCCCCCACACACGAATGCCAGCACTTGGGGACACGAGAACCCACAGATACACCCATATGCCACACATTGAAACTATAACCATACCTCTATACCCCTGCAGGACCCGACCGTCAACACACCGCGGCGGAGGGGCCAGAATTCTCCACACCCCCCACCCAAGAGGCCGTCAGCGATGACAGCAGCTCTGTCGACCTGGACACCGATGACCAGCCCGGACCATCGTGGACCTCTGGACAGTCGGTTCCCCTCACACAGGCCCAGGCCACTACAGACCCAAACCCCTCTGGGAACACCAGCACAGCTCCCACCCAGCGGGCCCATGCCTCTGTCTCCAGGGCGCGTCAATCTGCGGTGTGTCTACCACTACAGGGCACCCAGGATAACCCACCACCCCAACAACAACAGGGACCTGGGGGCAGTGGTAGTGGGCACACCGGCCAGGGGGCAGAGGCCCAGGGAAACAGGGGAACTCGGAGGGCAGCTGTGCGACAGGGGGGGGAGGAGAGGCCCAGGGAACCCACTCTCCACGAGGTCCTCACCACCATCATGGGAGCAAACAACCGCTCCCAGGAGACGATGGCGACGGTACTGGCCCGGTTCCAGGAGATCCAGGTACTGCAGGAGGAACACTATCGGGGGTACAGGGAGGACATCAGAGCCATCAACACCACCCTGGTTACCATGGTAGGGCTGCTGCAGGACCTCGTCAACAACAGGGCGGACACTGAACAACACCCAAGGGCCCCTGCCACTAGCCTGGACCAAGAACAGCCAACCACCTCCGCCGGCGCTAGTGGACAGGAGGCCCCCGCACAGCAGCAGCCCATCAGACCCCCACCTCCTGCAGGAGAAGAACCACCCCGCAAGAGGGCCCTGAGATCTCGCAAGAAGACAGAGTAGGATGTCAAGACCCCCGCCAGCAATGGATACCACCTGATGTCATCCCACTGTCCCACATTGTCACCCTGTCCATCCTTGAACTGCCCATGCTCCATCTCTCCACAGGCCTCTGGACAATGCACCTGTGTGACTGTTACTCTGGACTCTGCCATGGACATTCCTTCACCATAGCCCCCACCCACTTGAAACCACCCATCCCATTTTGAGCACTTAAATAAACACCTATTTTGCACCAAAATATCTGGAGTCTGGCTGTGATTTCAATAGATTGTAATTGACATGACAGTGCAAATATGTCCTTGTACATGGTGAAGTCAACAAACAGCTGCCACAAAGCTGTAGTCCATGGGGAAACGAAGCACAGGACTCGTAGTGGGGACCCCAGATCTGAAATAGGGAGGGAAAAGCCAAAACTCAGTCATCATACACTGGGGCAAATAGACAGGCAGCAGAGATGCTGGAGAGTAGTTAACATTTACTAAATTATCTTTGAAATGTTACCTGTGTCCTATTGGAAGTACTGTTCAATGATTCTGTCCCTGTTGTCTGTTTCAGCCCCGTCGTCTTCCTCTTCGTCACTCTCCTCAGGTTCCACCGCTGCCACAACACCACCGTCTCGACCATCCTCCTGCAGGAAAGGCACCTGGCGGCGCAAAGCCAGGTTGTGAAGCATGCAGCAGGCCACGATGATGTGACACACCTTCTTAGGTGAGTACATTAGGGATCCACCTGTCATATGCAGGCACCTAAACCTGGCCTTTAGGAGGCCAAAGGTGCGTTCGATCACCCTCCTAGTACGCCCATGGGCCTCATTGTACCGTTCCTCTGCCCTGGTCCGGGGATTCCTTACTGGGGTCAGTAGCCACGACAGGTTGGGGTACCCAGAGTCCCCCACTAGCCATGCACGGTGTCTCTGTAGCTGTTCCATCACGTAAGGGATGCTGCTATTCCTGAGGATGTAGGCGTCATGCACTGACCCTGGGAATTTGGCATTTACATGCGAGATGTACTGGTCAGCCAAACACACCACCTGGATGTTCATTGAATGGTAATTTTTTCTGTTCCTGTACACCTGCTCCCTGTCTCTTGGGGGAACAAAAGCCACATGGGTCCCATCAATGGCACCAATTACGTTGGGAATATGTCCAAGGGCGTAGAAATCACCCTTCACTGTAGCCAATTCGCCCACCTCAGGGAAAATGATGTAGCTCCTCACGGATTTCATCAGGGCAGACAACACTCTGGATAACACCTTCGAAAACATGGGCTGAGACATCCCAGAAGCAATTCCCACGGTTGTCTGAAATGACCCACTTGCCAAGAAATGGAGTACTGACATGACCTGCACCAGAGGGGGAATCCCTGTGGGTTGGCGGATGGGGGACATCAGGTCGGGCTCCAGCTGGGCACACAGTTCATGGATAGTGGCACGGTTAAGACGGTAGGTCAGGATAATGTGGCGTTCTTCCATTGTCGACAGGTCCACCAGCGGTCGGTACACGGGAGGATTCACCCGTCTCCTCGCCCAACCCAGCGGACGGTGCCTAGGAAGGACAACATGGAGCACACAGTCAAGCAACCCACAGGTACGTACTCACAGCTAGCACAGTATACGATTCTCTATGCAGTGAATGGCGTGTCTGAGTGGCTATGCAAGGCCTAGGCCTGTGTGACGCAGTTGAAATTGAGCCATGTGGGCCCTGGAAATGGCGGCTGCCTGACCTGTGAAGTGTGACAATGGGATGTGAGGTCAATGCGCTGGCGTGGCACACCGCGGTGGGCGGCAGGCGAAGACCGCGGCGCAAAGCCGCATTGGTTAACATTGAAGCCTATGGGTTTCAGGAGCCAATGGCGAAGGGCGCCGATGGTGGCGGGACGCACCGCCGCGGTACGCACCGCCGCGGACGTCACCGCCATTTTCTATCTACTTATCCACTTGCGACTTGAACTTTCACAGGAGAGGACCTATACTGCAAGTGTTGCTGTGACCTCGGTCTGGAAGGGACAATGGCTGCTGCGCCTGGGGAAAGGGCCCCTGCCTTCACTGGAGAGGAGTTGGAGAAACTTGTGGATGGGGTCCTCCCCCAGTATGCGCTACTCTACGGTCCTCCAGACCAACAAGTGAGTTTAATTCAACATGGATTTGGGGCCACTGGCTGGCTTGGGGGCCTGGCGGGGGGCCTGGCGGGGATGGGGGGCATGTTGGGCCTGGCGGGGGGCATGGCGGGGGGCCTGGCGGGGATGGGAGGCATGTTGGGCCTGGCGGGGGTCCTGGCGGGGGGCCTGGCGGGGATGGGGGGCATGTTGGGCCTGGCGGGGGTCCTGGCGGGGGGCCTGGCGGGGATGGGGGGCATGTTGGGCCTGGCGGGGGGCATGGCGGGGGGCCTGGCGGGGATGGGGGGCGTTGGGCCACTGGAAAGGAAAATGCTGACAAACTTGAACGTGGTATTTCTCCCTCCCTGTACGTGTCACATAGGTCCGCGCCCATGAGAAGATCGGGATTTGGCGTGCCATCGCCAAGGAAGTCCGGACCCTGGGGGTCCACCATCGACGGGGCACCCACTGCCGCAAGAGGTGGGAGGACATCCGCCGCGGGACCAAGAAGACCGCCGAGTCTCTGCTGGGGATGGCCTCCCAACGTAGGCGGGGTGCCTGCCGTCAACTGAGCCCCCTGATGTTCCGGATCCTGGCGGTGGCCTACCCTGAATTGGATGGGCGCGTGAGGGCAGCACAGCAGACACAAGGGGGTGAGTACAAGCATTATCTACTCTGTTGTCGCGCAGTGGAGGTGTCTGGTTGGGGGAGGAGGGCTGGGGGTCCCCTAGGCCAGGGCGATATCTGTAGGCTGGGCACCCCCGTAAGCCCCTGTGTCCCCAGCCACCACCCTCAGTAGTTTGTCAGTACAGCCATCCCTGGGCCGTGTCATCCATGGGTGCAGTTGTCAACTCTAGGCGTGTAGGGCATGTTCCACGGAATGCGTAGCGGACCCCAAGTGCGCAACTTAGTGCAGGGGGCATCTGTGTCTGTCATGTCCGCTAACTGTACCGGAGATCCATGTACTCAATATCCCTTTATTTCTCTCTCCCCCCCCCTTTTTGTTTGTCTTTCTGTGCTTGTGTGCATCAGCATCATCAGGCGGAGGAGAAGTGGCATCGGGGCAGGAGGGAGCTGCATCTCACATGGCCCAGGAGGGCCATGCCACAGAGTCAGACTGGACCAGTGAGACGGAGGGCGAGGGGAGCTCCACGACGGGGACGACTGGACCCTGCAGCGACACGGACACGTCCTCGGAAGGGGGCTCCCTTGCGGGGGTGGCACCATCCGTGCCCCCCGCCATTACAGGTACAGCCGCCACCCAGCGCACCATCTCCGCCCTCCCAGCAGCCCCTCAGCGTTCGCCCCGTGCCCGCTCTGCCAGGAAGCCGGGCATCTCCTTCGCCCCAGGCACCTCAGGCCCTGCCCCTGTTACCCCCGCTGCCCTCAGTGAGGAGGTCATTGACCTCCTCCGAACGCTCATTGTTGGGCAGACTACCCTTTTGAATGCCATCCAGGGGGTGGAGAGGGAGGTTCATCGCAGCAATGCGTACCTGGAGGGCATTCATTCGGGTCAGGCTGCCCATCAGCGATCGTTCCAGGCTCTGGCCTCAGCACTGACGGCAGCCATTGTCCCTGTCTCCTGCCTGCCTCTACTAACTCCCTCCTCCCAGTCTCCTGTTCCTCTGCCTGTCCCACCCACACCATCAGACCAGCCTGCACACACCTCAACACCCAAGAGAAGCTCATCCAAACATAAGCACCACAGATCACGCAGACATTCACACGCGCAACATTCCGATGCAGACATGCCAACAGTCACTACCACCTCTGTGACCCCCACCTCCTCGTCTCCCTCCTCCCTCCCTGTGACGTCTACACTCACACCTCCATTCACCTCACCATCAGCCAGTGTTTCCATCACCAGCACACCCTCCACTCCAGTCCGCACACATGCAGTCACCACCCCCACTGCCATTTACACGTCCCCTGTGTCCTCTCCCACTGTGTCTGTCACCCCCTCTTCCACACCACACAAACGCAGCCACCCACCCACCCAACAGCCATCCACCTCACGACAGCCTATCCCTCCTGCACCTGCACCCAAAGACAGCAAACGTGACTCACCTACAACCACATCCTCTCCCTCCACTCCCATTCCCACTGTACCTACCACTCTCCATTGTCCCAAGAAGCTCTTCCTCGCCACTACTAACTTCTTTCCTGACCCTGAGCCCCCCCCTCCTTCTCGTCGGGGTAAGAAGAGCACCTCAGCCACCACCAGCCCTGCAGCCCCCTTGACAAGGGTGCAGGGGTATTGGAGCCCGCCAGCCCGCATGTCTGGATCTTCGCCCAGCAGCAAGGGGACAGCCAGCCCACCCCCTGGGAAGAGGAGCAGAAGGCGGAAGGGGCGCCGCAGGAGCCCGCCTTCTACATCACCCCCGGACACCACCCAGAGACAGTCACCAGCCACAGCTCCAAAGGGAGGAAAGGGCCACAGGCCCACGACTAAGGAGGGCAAGGGCAGCAAGTCGGAGAGGTCAGGCAGCAGGCCTGCTGCCCAGGAGGAGCCCACAACCCCCATAGCCGCTGCCCCGGGAGGAACCGGCACAGCTGCCCCGGGAGAGCCCACCACCCCCATAGCCGCTGCCCAGGGAGGACCCAGCCCAGCTGGCCAGGAGGGCCCCACCACCCACAGCCCAGGTGGGCAGTGAAGGAGCACCATCCCCGCTGCCCAGGAGGGCACCACCAGGCAATTAGCAGTTGGCCATAGACCGTCCGCCGTCTCAAGAACCGCTGAACTGGGCCCTTCAAGGCAAGGAGCGCTGAACTGGGCCCCGCCGTCTCAAGAACCGCTGAACTGGGCCCTTCAGGGCAAGGAGCGCTGAACTGGGCCCCGCCGTCTCAAGAACCGCTGAACTGGGCCCTTCAAGGCAAGGAGCGCTGAACTGGGCCCCGCCGTCTCAAGAACCGCTGAACTGGGCCCTTCAAGGCAAGGAGCGCTGAACTGGGCCCCGCCGTCTCTAGAACCGCTGAACTGGGCCCTTCAGGGCAAGGACCGCTGAACTGGGCCCCGCCGTCTCAAGCACCGCTCCGCTGGGCCCCGCCGTCTCAAGAACCGCTCCGCTGGGCCCCGCCGTCTCACGCACCGCTCCGCTGGGCCCCGCCGTCTCAAGAACCGCTGAACTGGGCCCCGCCGTCTCAGGAACCGCTGAACTGGGCCCTTCAAGGCAAGAACCGCTGGCCCTTTGGCAGACGTGGCAGGCCAGGATCTATCTCGGGCAGGGCTGCAGGATGTCCTCTGGCCAACTTGCCTCCTCCAGTGGCAGTGGGGTCTGTTATGGACTGTATGGACTGTGGCTTTGCTCTCCCCAGGATGGCCCAGTGGGCAGGCCACCCACTGTATGGACTGTATGGACTGTGGCTTTGCTCTCCCCAGGATGGCCCAGTGGGCAGGCCACCCACTGTATGGACTGTATGGACTGTGGCTTTGCTCTCCCCAGGATGGCCCAGTGGGCAGGCCACTCACTGTATGGACTGTTTGGACTGTGGCTTTGCTCTCCCCAGGATGGCCCAGTGGGCAGGCCACCCACTGTATGGACTGTATGGACTGTGGCTTTGCTCTCCCCAGGATGGCCCAGTGGGCAGGCCACCCACTGTATGGACTGTTTGGACTGTGGCTTTGCTCTCCCCAGGATGGCCCAGTGGGCAGGCCACCCACTGTATGGACTGTATGGACTGTGGCTTTGCTCTCCCCAGGATGGCCCAGTCGGCAGGCCACCCACTGTATGGACTGTTTGGACTGTGGCTTTGCTCTCCCCAGGATGGCCCAGTGGGCAGGCCACCCACTGTATGGACTGTTTGGACTGTGGCTTTGCTCTCCCCAGGATGGCCCAGTGGGCAGGCCACCCACTGTATGGACTGTTTGGACTGTGGCTTTGCTCTCCCCAGGATGGCCCAGTGGGCAGGCCACCCACTGTATGGACTGTATGGACTGTGGCTTTGCTCTCCCCAGGATGGCCCAGTGGGCAGGCCACCCACTGTATGGACTGTTTGGACTGTGGCTTTGCTCTCCCCAGGATGGCCCAGTGGTCATGGAGTCCCCTCGTGGATCTGGCGTCGTGTACTCAAGTGGCTGAGGTGCACCCCCTTCCCTTCCCCCTGAGGTGCCTGTCCTATTTTCTTTCTGATGCCCCTGCAGTGTTCTCTCCGTGGAGTTCTTGTCGTGGGACTGGGCCTTGCCCCTTTGCACAGGACCCCTGTGGTCCACGGACAGTGGTTGGACTACATTTAGTAGCTGTATATATTTTGTACATAGTTTATTTATTTATTGGGATTACTGGTGTACATATTTCAATATATCTGCCCGTTTATGATCTCTTCTTTTGGTCTTTGCATTATTTCGGAGGGGGGTGGTTTGTGGGTTGTGACAGTGATCTGTGGGAATGCATTGATGTGTGTGTTGTAGTGGGTGTGGGTGGGTGGGTGTGTGCCGGTAATCTTTTCCCTCCCCTGTGTCGTAGGTGCAGTACTCACCGATGTCTTCCGCGCCGCCGGGCGTGCTCCTGGTATATGAGCAGGAATAGGAGTGCGGGGATGACCTGCAACTCTGGTTCCATACTGCCGGAATCTCGCGTGGAGTGCGTAGAGGTGAGCGTTTTCCCGTTCGTAGTCTGTTTCCGCCGTGTTCTTATCGGCGGTGCTCCCGCCCCGGAAAAGGTGGCAGATTGGTGGGTCGTAATAGGGTGGGCGGTACATTGTCTGCCGCCTGGCTGTTGGCGGGAACCGCCGCGCTGTTTGTTTGTACCGCTGTGGCGGGCGGAGTGTTAAGTTGGCGGGCTGTGTTGGCGGTTCCCGCCAGGGTCAGAATTGCATATTTTAGACCGCCGGCCTGTTGGCGGCTTGGCCGCCGCTTTATCACCGACCGCCAGGGTCAGAATGAGGGCCTATGTCTTCTTTTTTAAGAAAGTCTTGCACAACCAGGTTGATACAGTGCGCCAAACATAGGATCCTGAAATAGCCACCATCTGCCATGGTCTTGTCTATGTTACTGCCATTGTCCATTGCAACAAATCCAATTCGAAGACCTCTGGTTTGCAGCCATTCAGACACCTTACTATTAAATTCATCCTAGATGTTTGCTGTGTGATTTCGCCATCAGGAACATGGCCACTGTTACATGCCACCGAACGTCCTGAAAACTTTCTTCAAGGCAAAGGCCTGTAAATAACTTTTGTTTTACTCCCACAAAAGAGATCCAGTGTGCAGTGTTGCACCTGTAATCAGTCGCAAGACAAGTGGTCGACATGTCTGTCACTGTCGTCAGGTGGATAGTGTGAACAACACTTTGCTGCAAAGCTTGTACAAGCAACTGCAGCACATCGTGATACAGTGTTGGAACAGCAACTCTGACAAAATAGGTTCGTCTTGAAACCTTCCATTTCGGGCAGGAGGTCTGCGCTTACATTTTTGCCAGCTTTCCATTGCCATTGGCTGGTTGCAGTCGTAGGGTCCCTCCTGCCTATACATGCCCATAATAGTAGCCCAGATTTTCTTATTTTCTATGGCCACTGATGCTGGCGACGTTTTCGAAGTATTGGTAGACTCAATGTGTGTTATGAGGCAGTTATATCCATGGTGCCACATTCTCCATCTGACTGTGAGTCTTCTTGAGCTATTGTGAGGTCACTGAGGTACTGCTGGTTCACTGCTGGGGACTGGTCTGCTTTGCTTGAGGATGATGTCACCATCTTCTTCCACAGCTTCCACGT
The DNA here is from genome assembly GCF_031143425.1 of Pleurodeles waltl. Classification (NCBI taxonomy): domain Eukaryota; kingdom Metazoa; phylum Chordata; class Amphibia; order Caudata; family Salamandridae; genus Pleurodeles; species Pleurodeles waltl. The sequence goes on from NC_090447.1 coordinate 1,119,535,915, forward strand.
GATTTGACCAGTTGTAGTTGATGTTTTCCATCTCTCCTCGCCTTCACCACTTTGACCACGTTCAGCCATTTTTTAAAGGTGCTCCTCCCACTGGATTGCGTGATGTTTTTTCATATGGGTCATCTGGTCTCCAGTACCTTAATGTGAACCAGACTTACCTTGTCAAACACTTTTTTGGCAAATTGAGCATATCGCAATGTTCTCCTCCTTTTGGCATTGTAAAAAAAGTCCCAAACTTGGGAGGAGTACTTTCTTATTGGCCCATTGCCTGAAGAAGAACTGGAGGTAGGTGGGTGTGTTGATTGCTTTTCTGCAGTGCATACTTCTACTGAGATACAGGTTGGTGGAGGTCTCTGGTGGGGACTTACAAATATGGTGCCTGTGCCACATCCCTCAGAGCAAGTTGCATAGTATCAAACTCCTCTGTGGCTGTGCCAGCTTCCACAATGATTGGCTCTACATCATCATCCACCTCATCATCCCCTTCCATGATTATAAGGCTTTCTGGAACTTTTTCCCCTTGTCTCTCCTGGCGGAAGATGATGGAGTAGTACCCTTCCTTTTTCTTGATGGAGATCTTGGAGCTATTGATTCTGAAAGAGGAGATTCTTGCTTGACAGAAAGCTTGACCTCCTGTTCTGCTCCAACTTTAGAAAGATCTGCTATTGCTGGCTGCATCTTCTGTCCACTTTGCATTGTCTTGTGAAACTATTGGGTACTACTTTGTGAAAGGGACAAATCCAATTCAATATCACTGCTCATTGTGTTACCATGATTGCGGTGTCTGCCTCACTGATAGACATAGTCTTGGGCTTTGGTTGGGGTGTGCTGTTGATGAGGGAATGCTGATCCAAGGTTCTTTCCCGGAGGCCTGTGTGGCAGGCACACATCTCCTGAAAAAGGTTGCGGTTGACATGTCACTGGTAGAGAGCTGCTTCTTCTTCTCACTGGCCACTTTCTTGGGACAACTTTCTTTGGGGCCATCTTAAGCTCCAGGTGGGCAGTAGCACTAAGATGCACAGCAAAAGTGTTTGGAGTACCGAAGTAACTGTAAGGCCTTATTTTTGGCAGTACTGCAGGTGATGTGGGGTCTCTTCTCTTGTGCACCTAAAAACAACCAAGCAAGAAAAACATGTAGATAGTGAAAAGTGGAATTGTTGCAGGTTGAAATAGTGCAGACAAATGCAATCTTAGCTTGGTTAATTACGTATGTATTGAATACCAATTTAATCAAACATTGTAAAGGCAAACCACACCATAAAAAAGTTACATATCAAATCAGACAGCACAATAGGCAGATCTAGCTCTTTGCTTTATCTTCATCTGTTTTAAAGAAGACACCTAGGGTAGTCAGAGAGAGGTACCTGGGTAGATTGGATAATCCTTTAATTAACCTATGGCAGCAGGGTGGTCCAGGGGAAATGGAATAATCATTAGCAAAATGAATTATGCTGTTGATTTGTCTGCAGTGTTCCACAGCCAGGGTGTCCTGGAGTAAATGGAGTTACAAAAAAGAAACCAAATGCTGTAGTGCAGCTGTGCATCTTTGGTAGATGGATGGATGAATGGATAGATGGAGGAATGGATGGATGTGGATGGATGGATCAAGGCAACAGGCAGAAATAAATAAAAATACAAAATTATTTAAAAAAAAGTAAAATTAAAATTAAAACACATTTTGAATAATTAAAAATAACAACAAAAATAAAAAAGTAAAAAAATAAAATAAAATATATATATATATATGTATATAAAATATAAAAATATAAACTTAAAAAATAAATGATCAATAATTAATGATGTTGGTATGTTAGCCTATGGCTAAAGGGACTATGGGGGTCATTCCGACCCCGGCGGGCGGCGGGCGCTGCCCGCCGGGCGGAAACCGCCAAAAGACCGCACCGCGGTCAAATGACCGCGGCGGTCATTCTAACTTTCCCGCTGGGCCGGCGGGCGATCTCCAAAAGATCGCCCGCCGGCCCAGCGGGAAAGCCCCTGCAAAGAGGAAGCCGGCTCCGAATGAAGCCGGCGGATTTGCAGGGGTGCGACGGGTGCAGTGGCTCCCGTCGCGATTTTCAGTGTCTGCAAAGCAAACACTGAAAATCTTTGTGGGGCCCTGTTAGGGGGCCCCTGCACTGCCCATGCCATTGGCATGGGCAGTGCAGGGGCCCCCAGGGGCACCACGACACCCGTTCCTGCCATCCTGTTCCTGGCGGTAAAAACCGCCAGGAACAGGATGGCGGGAAGGGGGTCGGAATCCCCATGGCGGCGCTGCAAGCAGCGCCACCATGGAGGATTCCCTGGGCCAGGGGTAAACCGGCGGGAAACCGCCGGTTCCCCTTTTCAGACCGCGGCTTTACCGCCGCGGTCAGAATGGCCCAGGAAGCACCGCCAGCCTGTTGGCGGTGCTTCTGTGGTCGTTGGCCCTGCGCCGCCAGGGTCAGAATGACCACCTATGGCTGGATGGAAAATTGCCTGCAGGCCAGCCATTTGGTCAAACAACAAGGAGCGAGGAAGGACATGGCAAACAAAGGACATATCCGAAACTATGGCAAGGGACACTGGCTGGATAGACAAACTGGCCACCAGAGAGCCACATGGTCAAACAATAACAGCAATGAGGCTTGGCAAACAAAGGGCACATGCAAGCCTATAGCAAAGACACACTGGCTGCATGCACAAAATGGTCGCAAGCCAGCCACATGGTCAAACAACAAGAACAAGGAGGAAAGAGGCATGGCAAACAAAGGACTCATACAAGCCTATAGCAAAGGGACACTGGCTGGATGGACAAAATGGCTGCCAGCCAGCCACATGGTCAAACAACAACTGTGAACAAGGAGGCTTGGGGAACAAACAACACATGCAAGCCTATGGCAAAGGGACACTGGCTGGATAGACAAAATGGCTACCAGCCGCATGTTTAAACAACAACTGCAAAAAAAGAGGCATGGAGAACAAAACACATATGCAAGCCTATGGACAGAAAATGGCCCCTGGGCTGTCCACACTGCATGGAGAACAAATAGAAATGGTGGACGATGACAAACACACACACACACATACATACTGGCCATGAGGAGGAATGGTGGTGTTGGTAACACTGAAGAAAAGTGACCATCAAATACTACCCCTGAACATATACATTTGCAAAATAAAAACATGGCATGCAAACAATAACCAACATTTTAATTAATCCAATGCCATCCCTGTCCTAAATCAAGTTTTAAATACATATACCACTCAAATATTTATTTCATGCACTGGTGACTACTAGTACTGGGCCTACTGGCTAGATGGCCCTTTGGAAATCTAGACCACATGGTAAAATAATACTGCAAACGTTACAAACATGTAGAAAAGGACAGGTACTACTGATCTGCATAACAATTTTCCATTACAAATGGTAAAAAAATCAATGAAATGCTAAATAAATAGCTAGGACCATAATTAAACTCCAGGTCACCAACCACTATATATTTTTCAAATCAAATTAAAGTACAAAGCAATATTGGTGCATGCCCAAGCAAACAAGCAACATCCTTATTCAATAGTTTTGGAACCTATTTGTGTGATTTACAAAAATAGTTCCACCTCGAAAGACAAGTTAAAAGTTACCAGGAGATGGACGAAGCACTGGAAGGAGACTGCTGGACAGGAACAGGAAGTTGAAGTCTCTGACACATTTCCTTCTTGTTTGAAAAAAAGGCTTCTCTCTCTAAAAAAAAATTACAAGGTCCATTAGAAAAGAAAATATAGTCAAAAATCTCTGTGTGGAATTCGGGAACTCTGCACTACTCTACATATCGCGAAGTGCCCGAATTCCGCAAACTCTGCCAGCGGAGCAGAGTTCTACACCCAGGCCTAGTCCTATGTGTATAGTAACAAGTATGCACATTTATATAGGTATAGTAAGAGACGTTTACAGCCATTTAGACACTTAAATGAACATTTATGTAGTTAGTTAGTTGCTTACATTACCTAAGTTAATACTATGTTTAGTAAAGGTAAATATATTCTTAATTTGCTTTCCAGAAAACTCCCTCTACTTACAAAAGGAGAATTACAATGCCTGACAAAACACACAGAAGAAAGAAACAGAAACAACAGTGCTACCTGTTTAAAACTGAGAGTAAAAAGGAAGATAATGTGTGTGCTGAGAAATAAAAGAAACTGGTAAGAGTACTAAGGGTTTTATGAAAAAAAATTCTGAAATATGCAAAATGAGAGAAAGTGGTCAATTAAAAAGGGTACTTTGTATTCTACTGACAAAGAGCAAGGAGTACATAATTTTGAAAGTCAGAAATGTTATAAGTCAACTGACAGTTGACATGGAGACAGAAACAATTTAAGCACATACAAGTGAAAATGTTTCAAACTAGAGTAATACAGAATTTTCTGTGAAATATGAAGAAGTATAAGAGAAAAAGTGCTGCACTTAAGCAAAAGCAACATATTTAGACTGTAGTTTACAAAGCATTGGCTGTTAAAGAGAAACTATTTCTTGATATTAACCAGAATGAGGACACTACATAAGACAGTATTGTCTACGAAGAAAAAACTCTAAAATAAGGCTTACTAATAAAACTAATTTTCCCACATTAAACCACGCATGCATACATCCATTCACACACAAGATTGTTAAAGGTGAACTGAAGCACACATCCAGTACAGAGCCTTTCTTTAATAAAGAAAGTTATTACAAAAGAACACATTAGTACATGCAGTTGATACAACTGGTAGATGCTATGAAATGAAAGATGGTACTCCCATTGCAAAAGAAAAGATGGTTCTCAGAAATGTACAAGAAGTGATAGCTGAAGAAGTATAGAGAAGACGTAAACACACCTGTGTTCATCAGGAATCAATAGATACATTAATAAAAGTGAACTTCAAGTATGAAGCAGAAAAACTGAATCTTGCAAAGATTAGATCAATGCAAGATGAAGAAGTATACTAATTTACAGGGACACTCACTGGCATTTCTATCAAATAAAGTTTGCAGGAGCACCTTTCATCACTTTAGTATGTTAGCAGTGCATCATTCTAAAATGTGAAATTTAGTTAGGAGACTTTACTATGTAAATATTCCTACCTTATGTTTAGAAGTGAAATATAGAGATCTATTGCATGGTACACTAGGAGAGGCAGAACATGTTTGTGAAATTGTTCAGCTTTGTTTCTTCTGTTCTTAAGATGAGTGTAGGAAAATGAGGAGTTGGTTGCTGAAGGTGTAGAGGATCAGAATATCACTATTACTATTCAAAACTTCAAACAAGAGATTGCAGAGTTTAGGACAGTTGCTTCAGACAAACCAAACTATGTTTGTATTTGTTGTCGATGCACTCACTACAAGAGCCAAAGTCGCGATGTTGCTGTATTCTCTAAAACTGAGATAAGTGGCAAGAACTTTGTGTATATTTGTAGGTGGAGGAACAGTTTGATTTGTCCGCACGGCAAATTATATTGCTGTGATACATAAGAGGATAACAAAATGCCAGTCGCAGAAATACATAAAAAGTTTGAATTGGTGTCAATTCCAGAAGAACTTCAACATTTAAAAATTAATGAATCAATTCTCATACAGTCAATACAACCTTTTCAAACAATAGTTTGTATGGAACAAAGAGCTGGGAAACTAAAATTAACAGAGCTACAGAAAAGCATAAAGGGAGAATTGGCAACTTACCTTTAGATTGTAAATGAAATGTTGAAACTGAGCACGTAGCAAAAGATATTGATGAACAGGCCACCAAAAGACCGTTGACCTTAACATTCTAGTAAATGGTGTGCCTTCCAAAAATAAGAAAAACTGGCAAGAGTTAGTAGCTGTTAGTAAAGTAAAAAAAAGCCACATTATATTTGAAATAAAAAATAAGTGATATCTATTACAAAAATGTTGGTGTTGTTCGGAGATGTAAGTTCCAAGGATTATAAAACATTACCATCAAGAGGACAGATTGAAAAAGTGGTTGGATCCAAATCAGAAGTAATATATGAAAACTATAGTATCCACCCACTGCATTCCATAGAAGTTATTGGCAATGCTATTGATAGCTTTCAAATGAAACAAGCAAAAGCATTGAGTGCCTCGGAAAAAACTTTAGCTACTCTGGCCCTCATTATGACCCCGGCGGACAGCGGTAATATGGAGGAAAGTACTGGCAACAGGCTGGCGGTACTTTCCTCCATATTAAGACATTGGTGGTTTCACACTGACCGCTACAGCAGTAACGATCTCCGGGCTGGAGACTTCACTCTCCAGCCCGGCGGCCATCACTTGCCTGCCTGCGGGATTATGACCCGCCTTCCACCATGGTTTTCGTGGCAACCTTACCGTTACTGCCACGAAAACCATGGCAGTAGGCACTATCAGTGACAGGGAATCCCTCCCCTGTCATTGATAGGGGTCTTCCCCACACCCCCCAGGTTTCCCCCACTTCCTCCTTCCTCTACAGACAATCCCCTTCATACATGCACCTTCATTCACACATGCACACACGCATACACACACCCATTCCCACATTCAATCCCTCATGCAGACATCCATTCACACCCACATCCACACACACTTACATACATACATGCAGACACGCATTCACACAACACAACATACCGCACTCACACATCCATACATGCACACATATACAACACACGCCTGCATACACGCACACACAGACATACACACACCCCCACACACAACACTCCCCTCCCCTGTCGGATCGCCCGACTTACCTGTTGTCAGAGGGTCCTCTGGCAGGTGAAGAGCCGGGGCGCTGCTCACAACAGCAGCATCCACCAGCAGAACACCACCAGGCCGTATCATGTGTTATGATACAGTCAGCGGCTGTCGACTGGCGTGGCACTGCTGCTGGCAGCATCGCCACCTTACTGCTATCTGCCGGCATGGCCAAAGCCGTATTTCCGGCATCCTTCTTTCGGAAATCCAGCTGTGGTCATATTCTGGCGGACGGCTGGAAGCCGTGGCAACGGTCTTTTGGCGGCCGTCGCCGTGGCAGTAGGCGGTATTTACCGCTATTGTTGTAATTAGGGCCTTTGTGTTTTCCACAACTATTTCCCACTGGAGTAGAGGTTGGTGTGATGAGAAGCCTGTATAAATACTAGCAGCTGAGGCCAGGTCAACTAGATTATATTCTAAGGAAGCCAGATTTCAGCAGTGTACTCCATCTATTGTGTGACTTGTCTGGACTATAATATGCTGTAAACCTCTGAAGACAGAAGTTAATCCACAACATCACTGTGCTAGGTAATTCGTTGGCAAAGTTCAAGGAAAGGATGAAAACTGGAATTCAATTTAATTATTTGATGGCATGTCAATGTGGTACCAATGAATATTAGTATTTTTCATCATGGAGAACTCAAACGTATGTTGCGAAACTTAGGTGCACCTTTTTGGTTTGTAACACTCAGTTGTGCAGAGTACGTATGGGATGACTTACTTGAGTTTTTTAAAAACGTGAACTCTAACTTTAAAGACATCAATATGCAATCAGCAGAAGAACTTTGGATCCTGCTAATGTCTGTAGATATTTCAATAATAGGTTTCAAGCCATGCTGTCTTTCATATGCAGTAAAAGAAATCCTCCTCTTGGCGAAGTTACCGATTTTTTTAGCATAAACAGTGCCAAAGAAGAGGTGCTAATCATATTCACATGCGGTTATGGATAAAATATGTACCAAAATGTGGAACAGACAGTGAAGACATTGTACTGGACAGTATGTGACATGTACCACCATGAAAGAAAAAGATGAGAAAGGCCTAAGGCAAAACGTTCTGTACTTTCAAACACATAGAAAGTATTATTGTTGAAAAAAAAGATGTAACGGAAAATTTTATACAAGGTGTAGTTTTGGATTTCCATGACCTCCCATTTCCAAAGTGAACAGCTTTTTATGTGCACTCAGACATACACATACACAAAAATCACCTAAAAACACTTATAACTTTAGAAGAACAGAGGCTTCCAAGTATATTAATGACTATAATCTAGTAATTCTGAAAATGTGGAATACAAATATGGATACATAATTTGTTGCAGACAACTCTATCGATGTTGCTCGTTATGTCACTTCATACATTAAAAAATCAGAGCAGACAGGGGTCAGGGAGAAATGGGAGATTTCTCGTGAAAGGTCATTAATCAAGAAATTGTACAGGTTCAACTTGAAAATTCTTTTGCATCAAGAGATAGGATCCCATGAATGCTGTGATCAGTTGAGCTCAGCTAGTTTGTACTCAAAGTCCAGGGGAATTGTTTGGGCAAGTCGCGAAACAGAGTCTTTCCAAGAAATTCAGTACCTAGCAGAGTTTGACCTGGAAAGTACAGATAATTAGAAACAAATATGATGGATACTTATTATCTAAGAAGGAGTCCACACCTTGAAAAAATATGTCTTTATGAAATACGTCAACACTATAGATATTGAAATAATGTATCAGTAATATAGATGAAGGGGAATATGCAGTAGTTGGTTGCAACAGTCGTTTGGTTCAACATACAAAAGAAAATGTAATAAACCACAGAAAACTTGGGCCCTAATTATGACTTTAGCTGTCTGACGACTCTCGGCAGTTGAACTGCCAGATTACGACCCTGGTGGTTGGACCACCAGGGGCCCAGTGCTAGGATCATGAATCCCAGTGGGATAGCGACAGTCAGAGTGATGGTCAGCCACGGTGGTGCTGAGTTTAGTGCTGCCATGCTGATCCTGAATCACCTTTCTGTCAGCCTTTTCATGGTGGGGGTCCCGCCACGCAAAGGCTGGTGAAAAGGCAGTGCTGTGGCTATAGGGGGGCCCTTACACTGCCCACAACCAGATTGCGGGCAGTGCAGGGGTCACCCTGCCCAGCACCCTCTGTCAGCTACGGCAGACAGTGAACATACCGAGGGTGCTTGGGGCTCTCTTTGCATGACAGCATTGACCTCAGCTCCATGAGGAGCCAAGGCAATGCGCTTCACTGTTTCCACTGGGCTGACAGGCGGTAACCTCCTAATATGGAGGTTTCCACCAGTCAGCCCAATGGAAACATAATAGGGCTGGTGGGGAGACCACCATCTCCATGGCGGTCTCCTTCCCACAGAGCAGGAGAGCCAGTGGTCTACCTGCTAACCTCATAAAGAGGCCCTTAGTTGCCAAACTCCTGAGGAAAGAGAGATTTTCTATATGCTACTTCTGCAACTGTTCAAGCCTTGGCATTCCAAATCGGAGTTATTCGGACAGTTTGACAGCTATGAAAATTCTTACAACACTGTGAAAGACAGTATTAAGTGTTCAGTCTTTCAAAATTACATGTTAAATAATGAGATCGAACAGGAGGAAACAGTTGCTGCTGAGATAGCTAAGAACAGCTCACAAAGCAGCCAAAGTTCAGGACCTCTAAGTCAAGATCCTCTTGGAAAATCATTTATTGAAAATGAAGCTGCCATAATGATAAATGAGGTGGAGACTGCAATGCAACAAGTGTTAGTTTGGAGCAGTTAGTTGAACAACTGAACTGTGAGTAGAAATAAATGTATTTGAAGTTAAAAGAGAAAATAGAATATGGACTCCTCCACGACAAAACATAATATAAATCCTCATCATTCAAACCAATATTATTTTATAAGTGAGTGGTCAAGTTGGCACTTGGAAAGGTTTTTTAATTGATGTTCTCACTGCTTAACTACACCGCACTACAGACTTTAATTTATTGTGTGTAGTATCAGTAATAACTGGATTAGCTACATACGACATTAAAGGAATTACTTAGCATCCACTACTTATGCTTCCTGTGGAAAATGACAACAAACAAGAGCAAAATAAAGTTATCCAGGGAAGTTTGTCATGAAGTCTCAAGAGTGCTGAAGAAATTGAAATGTTTTGTTATCGAGGAGATGTACATTGTCTCAAACTTAATGCTTGCCTTTGTACACGTGGGAATGCAACAGATTCTGAAGACAGACTATGACGTACTGTTTGGAGGAAAGCACTTAATTGTATTCTGTGATCTACTACAACTTACCCCTGTGAAAGGACAGCCTGTGGTTAAGACATTTCTACATACAGGACCTTGAAATTCTTTGGAAAGTATTGGTAACATAAACATGTGGCTAGACCTTCAATACAATGAACTACCTAGTAATATAGGTCAAGCATCTGACATGGAATATGGAATAATTCTGAAGGATATTAGAGTAGGAGTTCTCACAAAGATGGAAAACAATGCTGAGAAAGTCGATATATAAACAAACTATTGCCCACACAAAGACAGCAGCACAGCTAATGTTCAATTTCATTGAAGAAAGGAAATCTATTGTCTGCCTAATAACCATGCTTTCGGAGCACTCCTGTTTGAAAGAAACAATTACTAAAACAGTTTTTGAAGTTATAGCAATCATAAAATTGAACTTCAGTGGGTGAAAGTACTGGTAAGTGAAAACCTAAAAGAGAATTGGATTATTTGGAGAAATCTGTTTCCTGAACTGCAGGATTTGAAAAGTGTTTATATGTTTGCAAAACTTTGCAGCATGATTTCAATGTTGAGGCAGGATTAGTTAATGGTGCTATGGGTAAATTAACTGATTTCATGTTGTTTCCTAACAGGAATGAGGTTGAATACTTAGCAATTCATTTTGATCAAGGTGAAGGTGTTAAAAAGATTGAAAGGTCTGTTGCACATGTCTTGCTTAAAAAAACGTGTGCGTTCAGAGGAAGCATTTCCCAGTGTCTCTAGCATATGCTGTAACTATTCATGAATCACAAGGTTTAAGTGTAGATGCAGCATTCAATCACAAGGTTTAAGTGTAGATGCAGCATTCATTAATATTGGTACTACTGTGTACTGATATGTCATATGTAGCATTGTCTCAGATTATGATATTGTCCTGTTTGTATCTTGGTAGAATTTAAGGACAGTAAAGTAAATGCAGATTCAAGTTGTGACAGAGTAAAACCAATTTAGAAGTGTTTATATTCCTTATTTAGGATAGTATCCAGTTTACGAAAAACCTACCATCTACCCGAAGCAATAGCTTTTGAAGGACTGTTGTGATGTTGTTGAGAAGAAGTGTAAAAAAGAGGTCAAGGAACATCTTAAGAAAAAAACACTGACAATGTTGGTGATATTGTTGGGTAAATGTTGCCAAACCCCCCTGGTGTTAACTGCTATGCCTACGTGAGTCGCAATGCACTGTTCTCTTTACCTCATGTTGTTCATGCAATTGAATAGAGAAAAGACAAAATATTATGCTACACACTCTTTGCTTTGTTAGAACGCATGTGTAATGATAGAACTAAAACATATTATGCATCTCATATTCGAGAACTTGTACATGTGTGCACTGGATCTGTACACTTTTCTTCAAACACTCAAGAAAATGCACAAGAAATCTTGATGGTAATCTTTGGTATCTTTAGGAAAGTGTCTCTTTTGACATGGTTAGCCCCCCACTTTTTGCCTGGTATTTGATGTGATTTCAAAGTTGCAGTGCCCAGGGCCCCTGTTAAACAGGTTCCCAGGGCCAGATCTCTTTTCCCAAACTGTTGTGATGCGTTGACACAATTCGCAACACCTTTAGCTGCCACTATAAGTTCCTAGTAAATGGTACGTAGGTATCAGGGCATGGGGACCATGCATTCAAGTGAACACAGCACTGCCATTGCAGGCTGAGTGTCCTGGCACAATGCTAAAATGCAAACTCAACATGGCATACAGCCTATGTGACCTGTCCATTGCACACTGCATGCAATATAGGTAAGCCACCCCTCTGGCAGGCCTTCCAGCCCTAAGATAGGGTGCACTATACTGCATGTGTGGGCATAGGTGAATGGAGAATGTGCCCCTACTTTGTCAGTTCCAAATCTGGGATATAGTAAGTGTACAGAGCAGTCATTTTAAATGCATATGCTGGACACTGTTCAGTATGTTTTCACAGCTACATGTCGGCCACTCTGAAACCTGAGTTGCTTGGTATCAAATAACTCAGAACAATAAATCCAAACTGATATAACTTTTGGCAGGAGCAACAGTGGGAAAATGAACAAAGGACAGGAGGAGTGGCCACCACTAGTCTGCACCACCCCTGAGGTGTTGCAAGCGAGATGACCTCTCCATTCATTTTCCTCCATCTTGCATGGTAGGGAAATAGACCATCATGGATAGGGAAGTGACCTGTGCCCACAGGAAGTGGTCACATACTGGGTGTAGCCACCCTAAAGTAGATGGCGTATTGGCCACTACTTGGCACTCCCCGAAATGCCCCATAAATGCTGTATTTAGTGAGCATTTGTGGACCTACTGACCAGATTTGATGGACATAAGAAGGCCAGCAACAGAGAAGACCCATGGCCCAAGAATTGGAATTTTGCTGCACCTAGAAAAAGGTGCCAAACCCTACCTGCTCCACCCAGGACTCGAAAACCATCACTGCTGGATTGAATGGACATCAGACAGACTCTGAGAAACCCCAGAGGACCTCCAAACTTCTAAACATTGCCAAGGACCTACCTCCAGAGTGAAGGCATCACTCTCTTTAAAAAAGAAGCAGAAACCAGTGAAGTCCAGTTCACTGACCGGCTGCTGACCAAGGAACTGAACAAAACAGCCAGACTACATTCCACCCAACACACCTGAAGGACAACTCCTGCAAGTGTACCAAGTTTGTTGGCACTGCAACTTCCAGTGGCTGAACCGTGCAATTACCAGTGGTACTCTACCCCCAGTGTAGGGCATCCAGCAAAAAAGTCCACTCTGTGCTCTCCAAGGACCAGAAGCAAGCATCAGTCAAGCGACTTCAGGACAACCATAAATCACCCTCCAGAGTGACCCTGCTGACCTGCAAATTACCCTCCAAGTGAACTGCCTCCTGGTTCCAAGGGCACCTTTGTGCACTGTTCTTGGCTGACCTACTTGCTCTGCACCCGGTCTCCCTGGCACCTGCACTGGAGAACCAGCTGTGATCTATCGGTCCGCCACCCTTGCGACCTCCACACTCCAAGGGGACCCACCGGACTCACCTTGAAGTTCATTTCCAAGTGGTCCCCCTGGCCAGTCCTGCACCAGCTCCAAGACTTCAGCAGCTGCTCCCACTTGAACCAGGAACCGCCTGAATTTTTCTGGCTGGCCCATAGGACCCCTCGATTACCTCAACCTGAAAAAACAGGAGACATTGCCTGATTTTATGTGCATTTGTAAAGTGTTCTCCTATTGATTCCTATGGTGCGTAATTACACACAAAATGGCTATTTTTGCTAAACTTTGAAAAATCATAATATAAAAAGTACTTACCCGATATTGATGATCTTGGTCTTAAGATTTTATACAAATCTAAAGCATTTTTGTAAATTGGTCTCAAAGTTTTTCTTTTGAGTTTGTGTCCACATTTATTAATACTATGAGTGCAACAAATGCTTAGCACTTCTCCAAGATTGGCCTAACTGCTCAACCAAGCTGCCACAAAAATAAGAGCATTAGGTGATCTAGTTTTTTCCTCCGTAAACCAATGGGGGGGTTGCTGGGGCTCTATGCACAGTGCACATCATTTTTGTACACTGTATAGAGAGGTAGCCTTCTACAGTATCTTAGAGGACGGGATGGTACCTATTGACAATTAATTTGGATTTAGGTACTAATGAGACCATGAATGTGAAAATTGTCTTTTTTCATCAAAAACACAAATAGATTCAGAGTATTTTATTTACTTAACTATATTGGACTGCAAAACTGTAAATTTTAACAGATTGTTTGAAGAAGCTTCACAGAATAGCACCTGCGGAAATTGTCAATCAGGTCTCCTATCAATGTTGAATATATGAAGAAGAGGCAAATATCTTAAAGCCACAGTGACGTACAGCAGATGGAATTAGATTGGAAACACATATTAAAATTTTTAAAGCAGGACAAATATCTATTTCTAGAAAAACATATACCACCATGGCTATTATTTTTCATGATGGAAAAACCCTCACATGTTATCACTACACCATCTATTTAAAAAGTGCAACTGGATGGACAGAATGTAACAACAGCAACCTACCGTTTGAGAAAGAAACTGCCTTTAAACTACTAAATTCCTATCTTCTGGCATAATACATCACAGATGACAGAAAATTGGAAGCAGTCATTACAAACTAAAAACGAGGACAAAAAAGTATTTTGTGGAGAAAGAATGAATACTAAGGCTATTAAGGTTATTATCTTTAATAAATGAGTTATTATACCTTTGGATAATGCATATTGTATTTACAATCTTAAACCGGCTGGACACAATTCAATGAGAAGAATAGCAGCACAATCTAACAGCTATTGCAAAATGACCTACAAGTTACAAGAAGGATTAGAATCGTAAAAATGAAATAATCTACTTGTAGTTTATGTATTACCAGTTTTTATGACATCACACGTCCTACCAGGGGTAATTTTTAAAAATATTCTCAATATGCTACATTCCCTTAGAGATATTAACTGTATTGTAACAGCTATCTTTAGTATATGCTTATTTATCTTAGTTCAGTAACTATAGCTAAAGCAATTAGCTAATTATTTGTAGTGTGTGCAATTCATAGTGTTGCTAATTTAAAGTTCTGGGGCTTTTTTGTACAATCTATGTGATTGTGTTGTTCCTCTCTGTTCAATGAAACATATAATTTATGGTGTAAAAGTATGGAACCTGAGAACAGTAAAAAAGAGAAAATTAAATGTTTGAATTAAATGTGTGCTTGCCTTGCAGCATTACAAATGTGTACTACATTATTATTAACATGAACTTTTGCATTGCAGATACTTAAACTTCTTTGTGCAAGTCTATAACATTTAAAATTAACTTATATTTGTTTTGGTTTTGTACCTTTTTACACAGGTCAATGGAACAATTTATTACAGTAATGTATGTGAATAATTACATCATTCACCATTCATAATGCATCAAGGAAGACACCGAGGCAGAAATTGGTGCATACACTGAAACACCCTGATATACACTGAGACATACACTGAGACTCCCAGAGACATACGCATACATACACTGACATATCAAGGCACACACTGATACACACACTAGCACACACAGGCACACACTTCTACAAACACTAACACATCCAATGACACACTAATTCATACACTAATGGCCCCATGAATATGCTAATGCATAGACTAACTCACCCAGGCAGACACTCATGCATACACTAATACAACCAGGCACACTCTAATGCATTCACTAATACACCCAAGCAGACACTCATGCATACACTGACACACTAAGACATAACACTGATGTGTACACTGACATACCCAAGTACAGAATGATGAATGGACTGATGCACCCAGGCATGTACTAATGCAATCGCTGACACACCCAGATAGACACTCATACATACACTGAGACACCCAGACCACACTGATGCATACACTGACACATGCCAACAGACACTCATGCATACACTGACACACCCAGACACACACTGATATGTACACTTACATACCCAGACACTGATGTATATACTGACACACCCAGGAGCACACTGAAGTATACACTAACACACCCACACAGACACTCATGTTTATGCTGACATACTCAGGCACACACTCATGTATACACTGACATACCCAGGCACACACTAACAGATACACTGACACTCCCTGAAACACATTGATTTAGAAACTGACATACACCGACAGGCACTCATGCATACACAGAAACATCCAGGCACACATTGATACATACACTAATACTCCCAGAGAGACACTCATGCATATGCTATCATACCCAGGCACACACCAGTGCATACTCTTACCTATCCAGGCACACATTGATGTATACACTGACACACCAAGGCACACACTCATCCATACACTGACATACCTAGGCACACACTCAAAAATACACTTATGTAACCAGCCACACAATCATGCATAGGTTGAAATACAGAGGCACATACTCATGCGTAGATTGATACACCCAAGCAGACGCTCATGCATATAGGTATATGCCCCGGTGCACATTAATGTACATCCTGACACACCCAGGCACACTCTAATGCTTACACTAACACACACAGGCAAACATGCATCTATACTCTGACACACCGAAACACACACTGATGCATACACTGGCATACCCAGCTACACACTAACGCATGCACTGACATACCCAGGCACACACTCACGCATACACTGACATACACAGGCACACTCTGAAGGCTACACTAATACACCTAAGAACACACTGATGCATACACTGACACACCCAGGCACATGCCGATGCCTACACTGACACACCTAGGAACACAATGATCCATAAACTGACACACCCAGGTACACACTGAAGCATACACTGACACACCCAGCCAGACACTCAGGCATTCACTGACACACCCAGGTACACACTCATATATACACTTACAAACCCAGGCGCACACTATTGTATACCACGACACTCCCAGGAACACACTGATGCATACACTGACACACACAGACAGATACTCATGCATACGCTGATATACCCAGGCACACACTGATACATACATACCCAGGCATATGCTAATGTATGCATTGACACATCCAGGAACACACTGGTACATACATTTTCACTCTCCCACCCACATCATGCATATTCTGAGACGCTAATACATACACTGAGACAACCAGGCACATGCTAATGCATACACTGGCATAGCAAGGTACATACACATGCATTCACTATCACACCCAGAGACACATTGATGCATACAGTGACAAACCCCGGGGTGTCACTCATACATACACTGACATACCCAAGCACACACTGAGAGATACACTGAAAATCTATGCACACACTCATCCATACACTACCATACCTATGCACACAAGCATCCATAAACTAAAATACCCACATAAACAATCATCTATACACGGACACACCCAAGCACACACTCATCCGTACACTGACACACCTAGGCACACATCCATGCATGCACTGACAGACTCAGTCACATACACTATCATGCTTAGGCACTCACTCATACATAACATACCTAGGCACACTCATGTATACACTGATACTCCCAAACATACACTCATGCCTACACTAACACACCCAAGCACACAGTGATGCATACACATACACTCCCGGCACACACTCACACATACACTGACACACCCAGACACACACTGATAGATACTCTGACACACCAAGAGACAGACTCATGCATAAATTGATATACCAAGGGACATTAAAGGCAGCATATATACCTTAAAGGTACAAAAACACAGCTCTTATTATTAGAACAGAGGTCTTCAAACTGGGGGGTGGGTCCCCCTAGGGGGGTCTTAAGTGATCCCAAGGGGTGCGACAGACTCTTGCTAAAAGAAGCATTATACAGATGACAGGCCTTTGTTTTAAGCAGAAGCATGTTACTGCATTTTTTTAAAAGGTAACAGTAGTTAACTGCCATGTTCAAATAGATCTAGACATATTTAAACATTGCTATCTTTATAAAATAATTGTGATAAATTCTGAGGGGGGCCCAATGATTTTTATTTTTTGACTGGGGGCGCGAGGATTTGGAGACCACTGTATTAGAAGGTATGGTTCTAACAAGAACCTTTCTTTTTTGTTGTTTTCTTTTTTTAATAAATACACAAAAAATAAAACATTTGCAAAACAGTAGAAAAATAATCATAAGTGAAAGCATCAGACTTTCTAACTGAAAAAGACTGCGGAAAAAGTTGCATGCAGAAAAGAAAAAAAAATAACATTGATGATTGTTAATCACATCCAAATATTCTGCTGCAGATGTTCTGTTCAAGCCAACTGGCATGTGGCATTTCAAGAAGTGTTTAGGGCACATAGGAGAAACAGTGATAGTTGCCGAGGTGAATGGATAGGCAAAGTGGCTGTAGATGTTGAAGCACCACCAGCAATTTCTCTTTTCGGTACCATCCTCAGGTATGCTCTTTTGTGGATTGTTTCAAGATGCTTCCACATCTAGCTAATTCTGTGGCTGTATTTCTTGCTTGTGCCACAAGACAACTCCTTACCACAAATCATGCATTTCACGATTTCTGCTGTGACTTTCTTTTCCCCTGAGGGGAGATTAAAAAATTGCCACATCTTGCTTTGTTTTTGGGGTGGAGGACTCTGCTCCTGCAGCAGGACAGGATTCTCTAGTTCACCAGATGGATTAGATGCAGGCATGATTTCCAAAATCTGCAGATGATCCAAGCTGGAAGCCTCAAAAGCTGGGCTTAGCTCCAATTAGTGTAGCTGTTTGGTCTGTTCTATAGGAAATAACTGGTTTTGGGAGGGGTTGTTCAAAAAAGGATTTGGTGCTTATCAGGCCAATCAAAGAAGAAGGGTTGCTTGTGTCACTGTGCAAATTTGCAGACCTAGTTTGCAGATTTGTGAAGTACTAAAAAATATAAAGTGTGCAAATAATCTAAAAATCAAATGTATACTAACATAAATATACATTTAATATGTCCACACTGACTTCCTTCATTAAATTATTGTACGCTCTATATATAAAAGCATTTTTCAAAATGTTGGCGAATCTGAAATCATGAATACATTTTGATCACCTGATCAAAATTAAAACTATAGAGTTCTTCTAGTCCTGTCTTGCTTGGGTCCCAGGGAAGATCCGCAGATCTGAAAAATATTACAAAAAAATAAAAAGTATTAAAAACAATTTAAATGATTTACTACATTTCTTTTTTAGAGCATTTTTTAATTATTGTTACTAAAAATTGCAATAATTATTACAAATCTTTTTTGAAAATATTAAATAATTAAAAATGTGCAAAAAATAAAACAATACTGTTAAATTTTATATCATAAAAAAGTTTAAACACTTAAAAAACAAAAAATCTATGAAAAAGGTAAAGTAAATAAACATCTTTAAATGTATAAATACAATTTTGGAAAAAACATAAAAGTTCACTAATAAAAATGATATAGAAAATGTTCAATTACATGAGATAAACTTAAAAAACCTTAGAAATTCATAGAAATCAAAGGTGGCATGGACGTTTTAGTTAGGAAAAGAAAATATTATATATATATATATATATATATATATATATATATATATATATATATATATATATATCAAAAACGAAGTTGTCCTCATGTGAAAGCGCACTCCCAACAGGTTAATTAAATGGGAGCGGACTGGTATTTAAAGAGACTAATCAGGTGCCTGCAATTAGACAAGCTGAAGCCATGCCGGTCTTTTCAACAAGAAAGAAATGCCTGGAACACTTCCAGCACTGGCTGCACCTACGAGGGTGAAACACTTCTATATTTTTCTCTGCTGAAGAAAGGATTGACCTAGAAACACGTGTCCAGAGATGATTTTATAACCAAAGGCCTGGAATAATGAAACAGCTTAAAGAAATTCACTGTGAGTTGCTGGCTTTGCTTTTTCTTCCCGTTTAATTAACCTGTTGGGAGTGCGCTTTCACATGAGGACAACTTCGTTTTTGATATATATATATATATATATATATATATATATATATATATATATATACATATATATATATATATATGTATATAGTATGTAGATATATATATATATATATATATATATATATATATATATATCACTGAAAAAAACAAAGCATACAGGGACGTTATGGTTAGGCTAACATTTTAACCATGCAAAACCATAGAAATTAATCAGTTATCTCAAGTAACTATAACTCATGCCCTAAAGTAACTATAACTCATGCCCCCGCCATGCACAGTTTTTTCTTCAGTTTTACTGCAAGTATTACATTGATGTTATCAATGATGTATGTTATCGAAGATGTCATGATTGCCGTCATTTGTGGGCTACTTAGTGCATGGCGAGGGCTCAAGTTATAGTTTCCTTAGGACACAAGTTTTTAAATTGAATTTCTATGGTTTTTTAAAATTCTATTTTTTAACTATAACGTCCCTGTTACCTTTGTTTTTTTTCAGTGAATTTCGACATTTTATTTTAACGTGAAGTAATTTTTAGTACATGTTAATCCAACCACTGCCACAAGGCCTGTGACCAACACCCCCAAACCACCCAACCCCATGCTTTGGCCACGTGCAGTGGTAGTTGGCTGCAGGTCTGCCTGGCCCCTCTCCCCTAACCAATTTCAGCCCTAAAGTTTTTTGGGGGGAGGGGGACCACTCAGCCCTCCTACCCCAGCTGATTTCATCTCTGGGGCCCCTGATAAATAACCACAGTCACACATACACTTGAATCCTCAACCTTCACTGTACGGGTCTGATACCTTAACAACTAGGCCAAAAGGTACTCCTTAGCATGTAGTGTCCAGACTTAGCTATGACATTGAACCCAAAGATTTGGAGTGGAAAAATACTTTAATGTTACATAGTTAGGAATATTTAACAGTCAAAACATTGGAAAAGAAACTGCCATGAGATACAATGATTTGAACCTTCGGCTTACTGAGTGACAGTTCAAGCGCTTTACCATTAGGCCAGAAGTGATCATGGTCTGCTGTCCATCAGCCTGACTCTTTGAAGTAATTGAATGGTGAGACCATTGCTATAATTATATCTCTCTCTTTCTCTCTCTTAATGGGATGGAAGAGAGAGAGAGAGAGAGACAGAGAGAGAGAGAGAGAGAGGGAGGGAGAGAGAGAGAGAGAGAGAGACAGGTCCATGGAGGAACCTCAAGGTCCACGTGGTCCTAGCCTGCTCCTTATGTCCTGCAGGAGCCAGCATTGCTCCCACAAGTAGGGAGCTGCTTGCAATAGCAGCTCCTTGGTTGCAGGAGCAATGTTTTCATCTGTTTCCCTACACGCATATTTGTGTGCAGGGAAACAGACAAAAATCTGCTTTCTGCCAGGGGTAGCTGTATGACAGCAGACTTTGTTTGCTTTTACTGTCAGCTTCCACCAAGCAGAAGGAAACAGCTATGTCCAGGGGGTGGGCACTCAGGGACATTGCAGGAGCTAGTCCTGGGAGGTGGTGGTCCCATCCCATCCCATCAATGGCTCCTAGAGGGGGGCCCGCAGTCCCCCTCTAAAGTGTATTGCCCCGGGGCCTGGGGCCAAAACAGACCCCACCTCATTGTTTTATTTTAGCTATGGGGAGGTGGTGGTCCCCAGGGCTGCAGGTGGGGCAGCGTGCCCCCTCACACAAAGCTAAATCTTTGCCCAGGAGCGGTGGTGGACCCTGGGGTTGGGGTGCTGGGTGGTCCCCCAACATTCAGTGATATCTTTGCCCCAGGGAGATGGCGGTCCTCGGGGCTGCAGGGTGGACGCATGGCCCCCCTGCATGCATTATTAGTTTAGCCCCAGGGAGGTGAAGGTCCACAAGGTTGCGGGGGGTGCACAGCCTTGATCAATCAGTACACTTGTAGAGCGCACTACACACCCGTGAGGGTCTCAAGGCACTGAGGGGAGGGGGGGATGTGCTTCTACTGCTCGAACAGCCAGGTTTTCAGAAGCCTCCTGAATGTCAGCAGGTCTTTGGTCTGTCGTGGAGCAATGGAAGGATGTTCCAGGTCTTGGCAGTGAGGTGGGAGAAGGATCAGCCTCCGGTGGTCACTCTTCAGATGCGAGGAACGGAGGCGAGGGCGAGGTCGGCTGAGTGGGGCTGGCGGTTTAGGGTGTGGAGGGTGAGTCATCTGTTGAGGTAGGCTGGACCAGTGTTGTGGAGTGCCTTGTGTGCGTGGATGAGGAGCTTGAAGATTATCCTTTTGTTGACAGGGAGCTAGTGTAGGTCTCTCAGGTGGGGAGTGATGTGGCTGTGGCGGGGTACGTCGAGGATCAGGCGTGCAGAGGCATTTTGTATACGTTGCAGTCATTTGAAGAGTTTGTCCGGGGCTCCTGCGTAGAGGGCATTTCCGTAGTCAACTCTGTTGCTGACAAGGGCCTGGGTGACTGTTCTTCTTGTTTCTGTGGGGATCCACCTGTAGATCTTGTGGAGGATGCAGAGGATGTTGAAGCAGGAGGAGGAGACAGTGTTGACTTGCTTGGTCATGAAGAGTGTTGTAGTTGTGGATGACGCCCAGGTTGCGTGTGTGTTCGGTGGGTTTTGAGGCTGCTCCCAGTCCAGTTGGCCACCAGGAGTCGTCCCAGGCTGAGGGGTTGGTGCAGAGGATGAGGACCTCGTTCTTATCCGAGTTCAGCTTCAGTCTACTGTTTTCCATCCATTCATGACGGCCTTCATTCCTTCGTGGAGGTTGGATTAGGTGGTGAGGGGGTCCTTGGTGAGGGAGAGGATCAGTTGGGTGTCGTTAGTGTAGGAGATGATGTTGAGGTCGTACAGCCGGGCGACGTGGGCCAGCGGGCCATGTAGACGCTAAATAGTGTTGGGCTGAGGGATGATCCATGGGGTACGCCGCAGATGATCTTGGAGGCTTTGGATCGGAATGGGGAGAGGCGGACACTCTGGGTTCTGCCAGAGAGGAAGGAGGTGGTCCAATCCAGAGCTTTATCCCGGATCCCTGCATTGTGGAGGTGTGCGCGTAGGGTGCGGTGGCAGACGGTGTCGAAGGCGGCAGAGAGGTCCAGGAGGATGAGGACCGCGGTTTCACCGTTGTCAAGCAGGGGCCTGATGTCATCGGTGGCAGCAATGAGGGCAGTTTTGGTACTGTGGTTGCTGCGGTACCCTGACTGGGATGGGTCCAGGATGTTTTTCTCTTCGAGGTAGTGGGTCAGTTGTCTTTTGACGATATTCTCTATGACCTTAGCCAGGAAAGGGAGCAGGGAGATCAGACGGAATTTCTTGAGGTCTCATGGGTCCGTCTTGGGTTCCTTGAGTAGGGCGTTGATCTTGGCGTGCTTCCAGCTCTTAGGGAAGGTCACGGTCTCGAAGGAGATGTTGATGATTTTGCAGATTTGGGGTGCGATTGTGGCGCTGGCTTTGTTGAAGATGTGGTGTGGGCATGGGTCTGACGGAGAGCCAGAGTGGATAGTGCTTATGGTTTTGATGGTGATGACGCAGAAAAAAAGGGTCCTACATATATTCATATATCATGTAACCAAAATCGTATAATGTAGTGTGATTTTAGAAAAGAAAATAATGTACGGGGGAAATTGCACCCTCGGGGTAGTTCGCCAGTATTATAAATGTGCTTTATAATCATGAAAAATTTAAAATGTAGTAATCCGTCATAATTGCAAATGTGTGCCATGATTTCTTATTGAAACTGTTTGTGCTTAGCTTAAATTTAGTAGAGGCTTTGGCCTAGTTGCCTGGTCTCAAATTCTAACTGCGTGGCTTTTCCTTGAACTAATGTAACATATATTCTTGCTTGAAGTTGTATTTTTCGAGTAGAAGATGACTAATACACTTATCTCCAAGGTTTCGTACTAGGCCGGTTTCATCCCCTCTGATCCAAGGTCAGTCTGCAGGTGCGGACAATGAGGGTACAGATATCAAAATAATTGGCAAACCTTGTTACAACTTGTGTTTCAAGGCTCCAAGGACAATGTATGCATAAAAGAGTACTAGTAGAGAAACATTTTTCCTTGGTCAATTTGAAGCTACTCTATGAACCCTCCAATGGAAGACCCTGCAGAATTTGAAATGTTTTTTACTTAAACCCACTGGACAAAGAGAAGTCAACCATTTTCCTTGATGCCATCTTTGAAGCCAAACGCCAGACGCCATCTTAGACGACATCTTGATGCCCTTTTCTCTATTATTGAGAAAGAGACTTTGAGAATTCTCACCCTAGAGACTTTAACTTTAATTTACCCCGTCTTGCCCATGCAGTAACTTTGTCCCATTCTCCTTGCTGCTGCAAGGAAACTTGTCCTTAACTTTGCCCCTTTAAAACCCTGCCCCATGCTGATCGAACCAGTACCTGAAGGACGAAGACTTTCTTGAATGCTGAATGTAATTGGTAAATATGAAAGGATAATTGTATTATGCATTGTGTTTCTCCCTATAGGTACCAACTGCTATTTTGATAGGGCCCAAGCTAGGAGTTTTCCAAATTTGTGTTGACTAAATTCATTTTGCATGAAGCCCCACATGCCAATGCTAATTAGAGGCTAGTCGAGGTATGAACTTGATGCCCCATGTTGAATTGAAATCTTGTCATGCTGACCGATGTATGAAATTAGTCAAATTCAGTTGCTTATATTAGTGATTTGTATTGCCATAACTGAATGTACTATCATTCAGATATTTCATAGATTGCGTTTCTTCCGCCGCTATGGACAGCTAGTAATGTTCGTATACATATATCATTTGGTTTTGAGACTTATATACATTGTGCTAGCTTTGTTAATATAGAGAAATAAATTCACAAACTTTTGATAAACCGGTGTGGTTATTCATGACTGAAAGGTCATGGTGCGTCGAAATATCAACTGTTATTGATTCCTAATGTGTTATTTTGATCTACTAATTGAGTATTGGCTATCGCGCACAACAGTTATTGATTATTGATTTAAGTGTCCCGACTATTCAAGGATGAGGAGAGCCCAACTCGGCTAAAAGGTTCACCGACCTCCAACGTGTCCAGGTACACGTAATTTATAAGGGCTGGACGCGTTATCAGTAGATGGTAGCAGAGATTGATGGTTTCGCCCTTTGGGACCCCATCCGAGCAATAGACGGAGTTAGGTTAGAATTTTCTTTGATAAAAAAAAAAAATAAGTTGGAGAGATGATGATGCCCAAAGTCCCCAATGACTTTCCCGGGATCTCGGAGCTTGCGAATGGAGGACATGAAGGTGTGAGAATGTTTCGGCGTTTCTAGTGACGGTATGAGTGAAGTTAGGGTTTTGCGCTTGCATAGCTTATTGCCGCAGATGAATTGAGAAGTTGGTGAGGATTTTAGGGGGGTTAAGAACTCCAGTTGAAGCTTTAGAGGAGTGTGAGTCCAAAGTGTGAGAGTAGGGAAGTCGTCGAACTTCACATGTGTGTAGCGCTTTGTGCAGAAAAAAATGCCCA
This sequence comes from Pleurodeles waltl, assembly GCF_031143425.1. Classification (NCBI taxonomy): domain Eukaryota; kingdom Metazoa; phylum Chordata; class Amphibia; order Caudata; family Salamandridae; genus Pleurodeles; species Pleurodeles waltl. The sequence continues at coordinate 1,119,560,810 of NC_090447.1, forward strand.
CGTGGTTGTTGATGTTGAGACGGGCCCTGCGAGGTCAAGAGACTCCGGAGTATGTTGAAAAAGTGTATGAGACACTTGATTGATGTTGTAATCTGTTCGGTTTAGTAGGTTGATCGGGCATGGTCAACAAGTCGGTATGAATATTGAGGCATGAAAGAAAATTTTCGAATTTGAGATTTGACAAATTCTAAAGCGTGCTAGAATAGGTCATTGATCAGTTGAGAGTAAAGTTTGCGGGTCAAATTTTACTTGCGAAAGTGGGAGACCGAGAAAGATGGAATAACTGCCAAGGCTAGTGAAAAATCCCTAAGGTTTCTGAAGCGATTGTATTACCTTTCCTGTAGTAAACCGACAGATTTGTTTTCTTCTTTTGGTTAGTGCTCGCGATATTGCAGAAATTCGTTTTGAGTGAAGCTGAAGGAAGGAGGACAAGCCGCGGGACTTTGTCAGCTGCAGTGTGTGAGTGTGACATCACTAGGAGCCGCGCTGGGATAGGTTTGTTGGTGGGAAGGGTCGCGCACGGATTGGACGCAGTCCGTGAAAGCGCAGTTGGTGGGGAAAGGCAAGCGAAGAGTTTTCCGGGAATTAAAGTCACTTATTGATTACACATTTTAGAAAAATAAAAGACTGAAAGATGAAACTTTTCAAAGCATTTAAGAGTGCCATGAGGGGAGATGTTTACATCAAAGCAAATGTAGGAGAAGAGACACCGCCTGAGGGTACACCAGCTTACATCGTGATTGAAGAAAAGGGTGTCGCACCATGTCTTTGGCTAAAGCAATGGTGCAAATTAACAGAGAAGCATGGAAGTGCATCATTCCCTATCCATGGGTCGTTTAACAAAAGAGTTTTGGAGAATTTAAGGTTCGCGCTATACGACATGAAAGTACCTCCAAGGCCAGCACAGTTTGAGGCACTAGCAATTTGGGAGCTGATAGCTAGAAACCAACAACTAAAGAAATTTGAGACAAGAATAAGAAAAGTAGAAAAGACACTAGCGGATGCTAGATGGGACAGCACACAAAAGGTTTGGAGATCAGACGTACTGCAGGGAATTAAATTGTTCCCAGCAATTACTGATGAGGCAGAGATGGAAGGAAGGAAAGCTACCTATAAAACAAACAGGAGTCAGTCCAGGGATAGAAAAAATAACAGGAACTCAAAAAGATCAGACGAGTCAGATGAGGAGGAGTTCATTATACAATTGCTGAATGATCGCCGCCACCATATGTGGAAAGCGAAAAAGGATCAAGCATTAGTACTGCCCCTCCAGAACCAACACAGGGTAATGTAACACCGAATTTGAGAATATCACAAAGACAGAACGGTCCCGATATGCCTTTTTCACCACAAATACCACAAGTCCAGAGAATATATCCTGACGTGCCTAAATTGAAACCTGTCGATACTTATCAGCCGCAGGTTCAAAGACACTGCTGTGAGGAGCATAACTTGGGAACAACTTCTGGCTCAGGGAAGACAGGGTCATCAAAGACCGACACTGATTCAAGCCGAATCAACACAAGTTTTGATGCCTCAAGAACAGGTACAAGAAGTGCCGAGGTATGCTCTAGTAACAGAAAGCCCACCAGGTATGCCAGCAATGATGAACCATAATGTGGGGATTAACATGCCACAGAATTCAGGGAACAGACAGAATCCAGATGCAATATCTCTGCCTATTACTGTGGGTCCGCCAGTACCGTTATATATACAGGCAAACCCAAACGTATGCGATCAAGAGGTAATGACACAAAGTGAGACAGGGAGAAGATGCATAGAAATTACTCCAGAAACAACTCCGATAGCAACACTGCCAAATGGATTTGGGTCGTTGTCGGAATTTAGTCCAATTCCAATTTGTGCTCCGTCGACTGTGGTAAGGTCAAATCCACCACTATTAATACTGTTAACTTCAAAGACTGAAACGTTACCGCAACCATCAGTAGCAGTTGATGTAAGTGCTACATTGATGGGACTGAACACGCAACAGCTAACACAATGGTTCAACAGTCTGAACTCCCCACAGAGTACATCCAGCCGGAAGGGAGAAGAATACCTGAATAGAATAAGATTGGGCATGGAAGCAGATGAACTAGTAGAGGGAACAATGGGTCTGAACAGGTTAGAGTCATACACGGAAGAAGAGCTGAGATACATGTGCCCCAGGATTACAAGAGAAGTGAGCAACATACATGAGAAGTTACAAGAAATTGCAGACAGAAACGAGATCGATATAAGTAAGACTAAACACTTGAGCAGAAGCTACAGGTTAGACTTCGAGACAAAAGATTTTGAACACATGAGATCGTCAGGGATGAAAACGCACCTTAAAGAGATACTGCAGAGCGCACAGGTCTGGAGATGTCTAGATAAATGGGAAAGTAGATGGGTTAAGAAAAAGGACAAAAAGAAAGAAAGTACCCCAGATCGGAATGAAAAGGCACAACAGAATGATGATCTGATAACCATGTTGCCAATGAGAGAGACAGCAGGGGGAAAACGTGTACATGTACCATGGCACAGGTGCGATATTGAATCCTTTACGGATGATTTCCCTAAATTGAGGGAGAAACCGATTGAATGGTATCAACAGACAGATAGGTTTGTGAAACTCGCAAAATGTCTCTGGGAAGACCTGAATACTTTATTTGAAATAGTGGTTCCGGCAGATTTATGGGAAGACTGTAAAAGAGCTGTAAGTTGGCCGACGAGTGAACCAGAGAGAGATAGGGACACAGGTGCACCATCGCCTACGGTAATGAGTTTATACCATAAGGTGATCGAGCACTTGAAAACCAAGTTTGCGTCGAAAAATGTGGATTGGCAGAGGATCGACAGAACAGCACAAGAGGCTAAAGAATCGATACATGCGTACTATGAGAGATTGTTGAAAGCGTTTAAAAATTACAGTGGTACAGAGACGATTGAGGCAAAGGACATGCTCCATTTCGTGTTCAGATTTGTGGAAGGGTTGAGACCCGAGGTCAGTCAGATGATTAAGATGCATTTGATTTGTTGGCAGTCAAAATCGATCGATGAAGAGTTAAACTATGCAAAATACTGCAGTGATGAGATTGAGACAAAACAGAAAAGGTTGAAGGAAAAGGTGATGGTGATGCAGCTTAGAGCAGCTCAGACAGGTTTGCAAGGGTTGCAAGGCTTTCAACAACAGATGGCACAGCAGCAACAGCAGGGAAATGCTATGTTTCAGCTGCAGATGAGAGGCAGAGGTCGAGGAGGTTTTGTGAATAATGGTCCTGACATAAATACTGTTATGGTTCCAAATGGTATACAGGCAATGAAGAAGGTGATGCCATGTCACACGTGCGGAATCGTCGGGCATTGGAAACGGGAGTGCCCAATGATGGTGCAGGAAGGTGTAGGTCAGCAAAACAATGATGTCAATGCATTTCAGAATATGAGAGGACCGAAAATGAGGGGTCCAAACCCAAATTTTCAGAATAATATGAATCAGATGCAGGGTTTACAACCCATACAACCGCAGCAGGTGCAAATGCCCCGTGCACAAATGGCACAGTTACAGCCAATGCAACAGCAGTTTCCCATGGTACCTAATCAGCAAATGCAAATACCCTTAGCACCAATGAATCAGCAACAGGTAATGCTTCCTCAGCAGGTCACGGGTCAAGTGATGAATCAAAATGACACAGTACACCAATTCCCTTTCCACAGTGAGGATGTAATAAACGATGTATGGGAGAGTGAAAGTTCAGATGAGGAGGGAAATTGTAGGCTTGCAGCATCTTTGGAAGTTGATCAAAAGGGTCCGTATGTGGAAGGAAGAGTTATGGGCCATCGAGTTTCATTCTTGGTTGACACGGGAGCTACACGCTCTACTGTTAGGAGCATCGAAGTACCAAATTTGCCACTTTTAGGGAGAACAGTTCAAGTAGTGGGAGTAGCAAATAGGTACCTGACAAACCCAATCACTGACCCAGTGCAAGTCAGAATTGGTAACTATCAAGGGTCACATAAATTTGTGGTGTATGACTCAAGCCCGATATCACTGTTAGGGAGAGACCTATTGTGCAAATTGGGATGTTCGATTATGTGTTCAAATGATGGAATTAAAATCCAGACAAACAGTGATGGGGAAGAAGAGGACAGTGTAGGAGGGGACGAAGTGGAAACTGTCGACGAAGAGTATCCCCTGATTACTCTTTACCAATACTCACTGAATCAGATATTGCTGCTGAGTTACAGGAAACAGTCGGAAAGGAAGTGTGGGATATGACAGGGAAATAAGTAGGATTGGTCAAAGGAGTAGAACCAGTGAAAGTGACTGTGAAACCCAATGTAACTTTACCTCAGACCCCACAATACCATATGGCGCAAGACACCCTCATGAAAGTCGCCCAACTCATTGATGAGTTCGTAAAACAGGGAGTACTAAAAGAAGTGTTAAGCAGTCCATGTAATTCACCAATTATGGGACTGATAAAACCGAGTGGAAAGGTCCGGATTGTTCAGGATTTGAGGAAGATAAATGACATAATAGTCAAATGCTGTCCCGTAGTACCAAATCCAGCTGTGATAATGTTTCAAGTTCCCTGTGATGCTGAGTGGTTCTCAGTTATCGATTTGTCACAAGCATTCTTTTCTGTGCCTCTTCATGAGGACAGCCAATTTCTCTTAAGTTTCAAATTCCTAGACAGGGTCTACAGTTGGTGTCGAATTCCTCAAGGGTTTTCGGAGTCACCATCAATTTTCAATCAGATTCTAAAGAAAGATTTGGAATCGTTGGAGTTACCATTTGAATCAACCTTGGTGCAATACATTGACGATCTGCTAATTGCATCCAAGACAGAAAGTGACTGTACAGCTGATACCATTGCCCTACTGAATCATTTGGGAAGGAACGGACACAAAGTGTCCCCTTCAAAATTACAATTCTGCCAGAAGAAAGTGAAATATTTGGGTCACCAAATAGAGAAAGGGTCACGAAGAATTATGAAAGAAAGGATAACAAGTGTACTTCAGATGAGTCCACCAAAGACGAGAAGAGAAGTGAGAAAGTTTTTGGGGATGGTGAGCTATTGTCGCCAATGGATTCCCAATTTCTCAACTCTAGCAAAACCTTTACTGAAACTGACCCAGAAAGATGCGCTGGATGAAATAGAGTTGAAAGGAGACGAGATGGATGCTTTTATTGAATTAAAGGAATGCATGTGCAGGGCTCCAGCTTTAGGTATGCCTGACTACACAAAGCCTTTCACATTGTTTTGTCATGAACGTGATGCATGTTCCTTGTCTGTCTTGACTCAAGCCCATGGTAGCGTTAACAGACCAGTAGCATATTTTTCAGCTACTTTGGATCTGGTTGCAGCAGCACTGCCCGGGTGCTTGCGTGCCGTAGCAGCAGTTGGTATAAGCTTAAGTCAGAGTGAAGGAATAGTGATGGGACATCCTTTAACAGTCATGGTCCCTCACTCAGTCGAGATACTTCTGACTCGTTCCTGAACACAGCACATGACTGGTGCTGGGCTCACAAGGTACGAGACAATAATTTTGGGTTCACCGAATGTGCAGCTGAAAAGGTGCACTACGTTGAATCCAGCAACCTTGTTTCCCAGTGAAAATGTTGAAATTGAGAACGCTGAAGACGTCGAGCACGACTGTCTTCAGGTGACTGAATTTTGTACAAAACCAAGACCTGATATCAAAGACACCCGGTTGGAAGAAAACGATCAAGTCCTTTTTGTGGATGGTTCATGTTTAAGAGATGCACTGGGAATATTGAAAGCAAGATATGCTGTATGTATGATAACAGGTGTTCTGGAAGCATCTTGGCTTCAAGGAGTTTACTCCGCACAAGTAGCAGAATTGGTGGCACTTACCAGAGCTTGCCAACTTTCCGCATTGATGAAAGTCACCATTTATACTGACAGTCAGTACGGATTTGGAATAGTGCATCACTTTGGACAGTTGTGGTCACAGAGAGGCTTCATGACTTCTTCAGGATCACCAGTGAAAAATGGTGAAAGAATAAGAGAGTTGTTACATGCCATTCAGTTGCCAGAAGAAGTTGCGGTGGTAAAATGCAGTGCACATTCAAAATCACAAGACTATGTTTCTTTGGGAAACGGGTATGCAGATCAAGTCGCAAGGTTTTGCGCATTGAACTGTTTATTGCTCAGAAACAAATGGAACTTGATAAATGAACCAGAACTTGAACCAAGCGAAGCCTTTGCTCTAAAGGTTGGAAATACAATAGATGAATTGAAGTCTTTACAGAATGATGTTAGTGAAGATGAGAAACTCTCATGGAGTAAATTGCAATGCGTAAAGAAACCAGATGATTTGTGGGTCTCAAGTGAAGGGAAATTGGTTCTGCCTAACAGCCTGTTGACGCAATTGGCCAGATTCTACCATGGACAGGCTCATCTTGGAAGGGACGCCATGGTCAGACTATTCAAAACTCATTGGTTTAACCCCAAATTCCGCCAAGTTGCTGAAGCAGTTTGCCATTGTTGCGTCATTTGTCAACAAATGAACGCGTGGAAAGGAACAGTAGTAAATTTGAGCCACATTGGGAGAGCTGGAGGTCCATTCAGCAGGATGCAAATGGATTTTATTGAAATGCCTGTGCATGGAGGCTTGAAGTATGTGTTGGTGATTGTGTGTATTTTTAGTCACTGGATTGAAGCATACCCCACACGTAGAAATGACAGTCTCACAGTTGCCAAACTACTCTTGAGGGAACTAATACCACGTTTCGGATTCCCGATCTCCTTAGAATCAGATAGGGGAAGTCACTTCAATAACGAAGTAATAAAATTACTGTGTGCAATGCTGAACATTGAGCAAAAGTTGCATTGTAGCTACCGCCCTGAAGCCTCAGGTCTAGTGGAGCAAATGAACGGCACATTGAAGTCAAGGATGGCGAAAATATGTGCGTCAACGAACTTGAAATGGCCTGATGCATTGCCCTTGGTGTTAATGTCTATGAGAAACACCCCTGATAGGAAAACTGGACTGTCCCCGCACGAGATCCTCATGGGCAGGGCCATGAGACTTCCAGCAGTTCCTGCAAATGCTCTTTTGAATATTACAGATGATATGGTGTTGGACTACTGGAAAGGTCTAGCTGATGTGGTGCGCTCTTTTTCTCACCAGGTGGAGGCAACCACCTTGCCACCGATCCAAGGTCCAGGGCACGCCCTGAAAGCAGGCGACTGGGTCGTGATAAAGAAGCACGTGAGGAAGTCGTGTCTGGAACCTCATTGGAAAGGGCCTTTCCAAGTGATTCTGACGACTATTACCGCTGTAAAGTGTGCGGGAGTTCCCAACTGGGTTCACGCCAGTCACACGAAAAGGGTGATGTGCCCCACAGAAGAGGAAGTTGTAGCACTGAAATCACCAGTGACTGACAAGAAAGTACCAGGCACCGAGACAAAGCAACGAGAACCTGGAGGTGAACAAGCAGAATTAGAGGAGGGAGAAATACTCTCTGAGGAAGAAACAGCCGACACATTTGAGGAGAACGGAGGAGAGACATCAGAAAGTGACGGAGACCCTGAGGGTGACAAAGAGCCTGCAACAAGTGAAGAAGCAGGAGAGCCTGATCAGAGGAGGGCTTTCCCAGAAGCAGACGATACAGGAAAGGAAAAGGAAAATCTGATCGACCTCCTGGAGGAAGAAAAAGAGGAGGGACAAAGTGAAATCACTCAACCCCTTCCGGAACCGGTTGCAGGTCCCTCAGGTGAAAACAGTGCGAAACAGAGGCAAAGTATATCACCAGTGAAACTAAGGATTAAAGAAATACCAAGTGAGAATGAAGAGCCAAAGTTGAAAGAGAAAAGAAAAGAAGTGTCTGTCGTAATAGCAACACCCAGTGAAGAGAAAGACCTGACCAAGGAAGAAAGCACCCGTGAGAGAGAATCAAAGGGAGATGCAAAATTGAAAAGAAAAAGAATACCAAGCAGAAGGTATTCTGGTCCGGAGTGGGCATACATAGCCGCTAACGATTGGTCAGACGAGTTCTTATCTCTCAGTCTCGAGAACGAAGAGGCAGAACTTCACTTTGGCACATGAGAAGTGAAACTCCATGAACTTTACCGAATGAAACATTGATAACCTGATTGACTTTTAAACCGGCTAAGACATTGCTAAACTTGATTGACTCTGAAACTGATTTTAAGACAAAGCTGCTAACCGATAAGAGACTAAGCTGCTAAAGAAAACCATGCAAATATTGAACTCGTTCAGCTTTGTATATATCTGAAAATCCGATTTGATAAAGTGTCTTAAACTTTCTGATTCTATATAGATCATGACAGGCTACACTACACAGGGGCATAAAATGAAGTGTTGTAAATACATGTGTAGAGGTCTAATAACTGCATGCGTACTAATCATTGTAGCAATAGTCCTTGGAATGCATGGAAAGGATGAGAGAGGGACGGATGATGCTTTTACTTCTAGACCTGCTACTACTACTGAACTAACAGCTTTAAAGAAACTCGAACAAGATGAAAGGCATCTGCATGATAAAAAGGAACTTTCGTCTAATGTTTTCTATCGCTTGATGAGTGAGTATGTTGAGACCATGGATGCGAAAGATTGTTATGTGTGCACACAAATACCTACCTCAGTAGTGGAAGGGGTGACATATCATAGTATGCTTCTTACGTACGGAATTACATGTAGTATAATAATGTCCAGATTTTATGGTCAGCAGTAAGTTCATTATTTTTACTCTAATTATGATGTTACATTTGCATATGTCCCCATAATTGAGTACCTGAGTAAAGTAGCCAGAGATTATTATATAAAATTGATGAGAGGCTTCTTTGATCCGTTGTCACCTTTTCACACAGCTCACGCACATAGAGAGAACCTTACATGCTTGCTTTCACCGCTGGAGATAAACTTCTTAGACCGCACTGACGATAAGAGGAAAGAAATGAAGGAGGAATTAGAAAGGGAATTACACAAAAGGACATCTGTAGATAACTATGCCTTTGCTGCGATAAAGACACAGGGAAAAATAGCTTTAGATACGTTACACGTAGGGAGATTCTGTATACATAGACATAAATCATATTATGACACAGTTTTTGTGGGAACGAGTGAATGTAAACACACGTTTTTGTTTCAACCTAAATGGACGTTCATGCTGAATGGACAAGACCCAGTTATTCCAGGGATATACTATATTTGTGGACTTAACACCTATTATTGTCTTCCTAAAGGATGGTATGGGAGATGTTATTTGGGAATAGTGTTCCCAAAGATTTATCAACTAGACGACTTAAAGAAATTCCCAAAGCTGTCTGAATCACATCATGTTCAGAAGAGAGAGACAGCTTCTGGTGTGGTAGGAGATATATTTGGAGCTTTGATTACTTCAGTGGGAGTCATATTGAATTCAATCAAAATACGAAAGTTGTCTACTATTGTGGATAACATGCTGACAAAATTCTCAGGAGCTGTAATCCTGATGGATGCTGAATTCGCTGCAGAAAGAGCTATGACTCTTCAAAATCGGCTTGCCTTAGACATTCTTTTAGCAAAGGATGGCGGCGTTTGCAAAATGCTTGGTACTCGCCACTTTTGTACATATATACCGGACAACAGTGGGCGAATTAGAAAGATGCTTACAAACTTAACTAACAAAAGTACAGATTTAAAGGAATTGAAGGAACCAGGAGTATGGGAGAAGGTTGGAAAAAGAATTGCTTTGGTGGGAAATTGGCTCAGCAACGTTTGGAACGGATTGTTACTAAAAATAATAAAGGGAATATTAATAATATTAATTTGTTTATTAGGCATTTGGGGAATGTGGAAAGCTATCAAAATGTTGAAAGCAAGGAACAAAAGGAAAAGAGAAGAGAAAATAGAAAACAAAATAGTAGAAATATACAGAGAAAAATCAAAGGGAACCAAAAGAAAGAGGGAATTGGCTGAAGTGCCAAATTACTAAAACAGAATTTTAATGGAATAAAATTTGTGGGAAGATTTGATGTGATGACATAATTAGTCATCAGAGGAGGGATTGATGACGCAGAAAAAAAGGGTCCTACATATATTCATATATCATGTAACCAAAATCGTATAATGTAATGTGATTTTAGAAAATAATATAATGTAAGGGGGAAATTGTGCCCTCGGGGTAGTTCGCCAATATTATAAACGTGCTTTATAATCATGAAGAATTGAAAATGTAGTAATCCGTCATAATTGCAAATGTGTGCCATGATTTCTTATTGAAACTGTTTGTGCTTAGCTTAAATTTAGTAGAGGCTTTGGCCTAGTTGCCTGGTCTCAAATTCTAACTGCGTGGCTTTTCCTTGAACTAATGTAACATATATTCTTGCTTGAAGTTGTATTTTTCCAGTAGAAGACGACTAATACACTTATCTCCAAGGTTTCGTACTAGGCCGGTTTCATCCCCTCTGATCCAAGGTCAGTCTGCAGGTGCGGACAATGAGGGTACAGATATCAAAATAATTGGCAAACCTTGTTACAACTTGTGTTCCAAGGCTCCAAGGACAATGTATGCATAAAAGAGTACTAGTAGAGAGAAATTTTTCATTGGTCAATTTGAAGCTACCCTATGAACCCTCCAATGGAAGACCCTGCAGAATTTGGAAAGTTTCTTACTTAAACCCGCTGGACAAAGAGAAGTCAACCATTTTCCTTGATGCCATCTTTGAAGCCAAACGCCAGACGCCATCTTAGACGACATCTTGATGCCCTTTTCTCTATTATTGAGAAAGAGACTTTGAGAATTCTCACCCTAGAGACTTTAACTTTAATTTACCCTGTCTTGCCCATGCAGTAACTTTGTCCCATTCTCCTTGCTGCTGCAAGGAAACTTGTCCTTAACTTTGCCTCTTTAAATCCCTGTCCCATGCTGATCGAACCAGTACCTGAAGGACGAAGACTTTCTTGAATGCTGAATATAATTGGTAAATATGAAAGGATAATTGTATTATGCATTGTGTTTCTCCCTATAGGTACCAACTGCTATTTTGATAGGGCCCAAGCTAGGAGTTTTCAAAATTTGTGTTGACTAAATTCGTTTTGCATGAAGCCCCACATGCCAATGCTAATTAGAGGCTAGTCGAGGTATGAACTTGATGCCCCATGTTGAATTGAAATCTTGTCATGCTGACCGATGTATGAAATTAGTCAAATTCAGTTGCTTATATTAGTGATTTGTATTGCCATAACTGAATGTACTATCATTCAGATATTTCGTAGACTGCGTTTCTTCCGCCGCTATGGACAGCTAGCAATGTTCGTATACATATATAATTTGGTTTTGAGACTTATATACATTGTGCTAGCTTTGTTAATATAGAGAAATAAATTCACTAACTTTTAATAAACCGGTGTGGTTATTCATGACTGAAAGGTCATGGTGCGTCGAAATATCAACTGTTATTGATTCCTAATGTGTTATTTTGATCTACTAATTGAGTATTGGCTATCGCGCACAACAGTTATTGATTATTGATTTAAGAGACCCGACTATTCAAGGATGAGGAGAGCCCAACTCGGCTAAAAGGTTCACCGACCTCCAACGTGTCCAGGTACAGGTAGTTTATAAGGGCTGGACGCGTTATCAATGGTGTCCTCTACTTTCACATTGGCCCAGGCAAGCAGGGGGTCGTAGTCAATGGTGGGTGGAGAGTCTGAGGTGTCGGTGGTGGTCAAGGTGGTCTGGCTGTTGAAGCTGTCATGTCTGTCAGTGATCTTGTGGTGAAAGAAGGTGGGGAGGGAGTCGCACAGATCTTGCAATCACGGGATGTCGTTGGGGTTGGAGCTGGGGTGGGAGAGTTCCTTCACGATGTTAAGGAGCTCCTTGATGTTGTGTGCATTGTTGTCAAGGCGGTCTTTGAAGTAGGTCCTTTTGCCAGATCTGATAAGGTGATGGTGGTTGCGGATGGCGTTCTTGAAGGCTGCATGGCTGTCCGGTGTCTGTTCACGGAGCCATTTCTTCTCCAGCTTCCGGCAGGTTTGCTTGGATGCTTGGAGGTCTGGGGTGAACCAGCTGGCTCTCTTGCCGGCACCTCTGTTGGAGGGTTTCTGAGCTGGGTGAGGGTGTTGTCGCAGTTGTCGATCCAGCGCCTTAGGTTGCAGGCTGCGAGGTTGGGGTCGGCGGGTTCGGTGGGCGGGTTTTGAGCGAGGCCGGTGTTCAGCTGGCCTTCACTGACTTTGCTCCAGCTGCGGCGGGGGATCTGTTGGGTGCGGTGGTGGGTTTTCGGACAGAGGGTGAAGTGGATGCAGCGGTGGTCAGTCCACCTCGCACATACATAATTACTTTAGCCCCAGGGAGGTGGCATTTCAGGGGCTTCAGTCAAAATTGAAATGCCCCTGGGACCTAGCCCACCCAGGGACTGCATTTAAACAAGCGTTGGAGCCCACACGCCCCCCCGCACACAACTAAATCATTGCCCCAGGGAGGTGGTGGTCCCAGGCCTGTTGCGGTGCTGCATGCCCCCTCCCCACAATGATGTAGTGTAAGTCCCAGGGAGGAGGCACTCTCTGGGGCTGCAGCGGGGGCAGCTGGCCCCCGCATTAAAAATCTGAATGGACCTAGGACCTGGCCCACTCAGGGGCTGCATATAAACAAGGGCTGGAGGACGCACTTTTTTATATTTTTAGCAGACCCGCAGATCCACCGTGACTCCTGCTGAAATTTTTAAAACAATTCTTTTTCACTTTGGGGGTCACTCCAGGACCCTAGCACCAGAGCTAAGGAGTTGTGGTGTCCGTACCCTGCCCCTTTTCTTTTTTTAATCTATTTTCCTAGAGTTTTAAGGCTGAGTCCTAACATGGCAGCTAACACTTCCTTGTTGAAGTGTTGTCAGACAATCAGATCTCAGCATGAGACCGGGAAGGTTTGCGGAGCCTTCGCATCCCTATATCTACAAATTTGGGTTTCATTAATTTCTCAAAAACTACTGAACGGCTTTACACCAAATTACAAAACGGTTGCTTTCTGTACCAAGAGCATCCTTAATGTCAAATTTGGTGTACTTCCGTCCAGTGGTTTGGGCGCTATCACTGTTCAAAATGCCTTTGACAAAATGCATGGACAAAAAGCATTTTGTGACCCCCCATTTTCTTGGCCCCTGCTTGACAGATCACCCCCAAAACTTTCCAGACAGCTGACGTCAACCTAATTTTGTGGGGAAAATTTTGAAAGATTTGTCAACCTGTGCTAAAGAGATAGGCAGGCCAAAAATCACTTCTATAGAATCTAGGGGTGTCATTACGACCCTGGCTGCCGGCGGTATGTTGGCGGTAACACCGCCAACAGGCTGGCGGTGTTCCGCCAGAAATTATGACTGTGGCGGAATTGCCACGGCCATACCGCCAGCCCCTCCATTTTCCTGCCAGGATTCCGCCTGGCGGTCATAATCCCCAGGGCAGTGGTGCAAGCACCGCTGCCCTGGGGATTATGAGTCCCCGACCGCCGGCCTGTCCGTGGTGGTACACACCGCCATTGAAAGGCCGGCGGTAAGGGGACTTGGGGTGCCCCTGGGGGCCCCTGCACTGCCCATGCACTTGGCATGGGCAGTGCAGGGGCCCCCAGGCATAGCCCCGTCGCGCATTTCACTGCCAGAATTTCGGGCAGTGAAATGCGCGATGGATGCTACTGCACCCACTGCACATCAGCATTGCCGCCGGCTCTATTACGAGCCGGCTGCAATGTTGATGTGACATTTCCGCTGGCCCAGCGGAAATGTCATAATAGGGAGACAGGAATACCGCCGGCAATGGCGGTATTCTGTCTCCCGCGGACTCGGTGGTCTTTTCAAAAGACCGCCGAGGTCGTAATGACCCCCTAGGTCCTAACTATAGCTACCTAGTGGCGACCATATATATATATATATATATATATATATATATATATATATATATATGTGTATATATATATATATATATATATATATATATATATATATATATATATATATATATGTATATATATATGTATATATGATGAAGTATACATTTTGCCTCAAAGACCTAAGAGCCTTAAGAGAATGGGCTGAGTTGTAGTGCCAATACACTCTGGCATGCACTCAGGCATGGTAAGATGATAAGAAAATGTTACTTGATTCATAATACAAATGCAACGCAAAAGTTCTATATTAAATTTATATTTTCAGTTTCCTGTGAGGATTTGAATCATATTGCTAAATGCTTGAGGATAAGAAAGGAAGGCAAACTGTCGCAGAACAAAACTCAAGCACATAATCCGATTGGATAATGTCTGAAGCTAATAAAATGCTCAATTTGTCGTACCGAATGAAGCAGAAGCATGTCTCTCAAAAGAAAAGATGAATCAATAATAAAATCAATACAGTGAAATACAGTTTAAACATCAAATGACACCAATCTATACTTGGAATAATTAGGAATTGCATACAATTGTATTCATTGAATACCAGAAAGGCAAACACAGACCACCTGCTCCTGAAACAAACTTAACCATCCTTAAAATATCATCAAGTACCCATATTTTGAGTAACACCAGTACCTTTCAGTACCTAAAAACGGCAGGATATGTGTATGATGCATTTTGTACATATATTAGATATTATTATTGAAATAATCATGGTGGCAGAAAAGAAAAGTGAATGGGGAGTCGAATGTAGACGAATGCATTTAAAAGTGGCACGTAGGTTAGCCACCACTTTTAGAAAACAAAACTATTGGTCAGGACAAAAGTTTGGAGATGCATTGAGTGCAAAAAGTGGCGTTTGCCATCACATTTGTATTTTCCTCAATAGATTAGCAATTATGGGCATATCTATCTAAGTTTTGCATCATCCTTGCACCATACAATGTAGAGCAGCGGTGGCGTAAAACCTAGATTGACATTTATAAAGCAACCAAGGCCACCTTGTGTGTCCCTGCATGACTTGGTAAATCTGGAGTAATGCAAGGTAGTGCAAGTCACTGCCTTGCGTTGCTCTGCCTCAGGGATGTGTTCCATGGGTGGACCATGGGTTTTTCTCATGCATCAACCTATGTATTTTGACACAATCCCAAATTTACCAACATTCATAAACCTGGGAATCAGTGAAAATTCTACTCCTTCCCAGGAGAAGCATAACAAGGCAAAAAAGCCTTTATTTCTCCTCGTTTTTCCATCTTTCTTCATGTGCTACATTCTGTATCACATATAGAAAGAGAAACAGTTCACAGGAATTTTTTGGTGCAGAAATGTGTCCCTTCCTGCACAAAAATAATCCTGGCTGCAAAGCAGGCACCCTTGCCCCATGATACAAGGGTGCCTGAAGTGTTAGCTTGGTATATGGGGCGTATTCCGGCATTCTCACTATCATGCAGTGCTGCAAAGTGTCTTGCTTTATTGTGCTGCATGAAATAATGATTTACGTGACCCTTAGTCCCTGGAATCAAGTCATTTAAGAGTGAGCCAAATGACTTCCTGATGCATTTATGTTGCCCTGTGGCTGTGGTTAGCCAGCCACAGGGCAGAGGGTTTGCATTCTTATACACCCTTTATTGAAATCATTTGCCAGAAATTAGTTGGAAAGAGTCAACCAAACTTACCTCCAGCTATTGTCATGATGCTTTAAAACTCATCACATATTCTAGGTTTAACAACTCTTGAGGAAGTCTTAGTTCACACTAAGCCAGAGGAATACTCTGGTCTTGAGTTAAGCTGTGCAAATTCTGTGTGTGTAGGCCATTCATGAGGTTCTGATTGTAGTGTGCTGGTTAGGGGCCACAGTGATTTGAAATAAAGCTACATAAACACTTTGATGCAAAAGTGATTCAAGAGTATAAAGCTGAAGCAAATCCTGTTTAGAGCCATTGTGGTCTATGTGCCATCTATCTTTCAGGGAGCCTTAGCTGGAAACTCTGGGGCATAATTACAACAATAGTGGAGGAGAGCAGCAGAGCAATTGATCTTGCTGCACTGCCCTGCGCCACAGGGAAAGGAAAGAAATGCACCATATTTACAAAATACTGTGCATTTCTGCCCCTTCCCCCTGCAATGGCACACAATTGGCTACCTAACGCCAATGGAGGCACCCTTGCATCATGGGGCGAGGGTGCCCACATTGCATGCAGGATTGCTTTAGTGCAGGAAGGGACACCTTCATGTACGAAAACAATCCACAGAGGTGTTTTCCTCTTTCTGTGTGTGCAGCACACACAGAAAGAGTTAAAAACAAGGAAATTTTAATGTTTCTCCTCATTACACCTCCCCTTGAGACGCGTACGTTTTGGGCGCATTCCCAGGTTTACACATCCTTGAAATCTTGGAATGTTTTAAAACCTATGGGTATTGCATGGGAAAACCCACTGCAATGCCCATGTAACTCTCTCCTGCTGAAGAGTAAGGCAAGGCAGCGGCTTGCACTGCCTTACCTTATTCCTTGTCTACAAGGCCATAAAAAGCCATACAAAGTGGCTTTGCATGGCCTTGCAGATAGTGGTCAGCAATCTGCGCCATCGGAGCATCAAAAAAAGTGATGCACCGGTGGCACATGGGGCATGTAAATATGTCCCTTTGTATTTTGGAGAATACTCATCAGCGAAAGAGAGGTAAAAATAGTGTGTGTGTGCATGCATATGTGTGTGTGTGTGTGTGGTGTGCCTACCTGTGTGTATGTTTACAGAGCAAGGAAGCCAAAGAAAAAGTATCAGATACAGAGGGAGCACCACATGGAGACACCAAGGTGAAACTGGAGAAAGTGTATGAGAAAGAGAGTGAGATAATAGGGGACCTCTGAGAATATTGATTTTTACAGTGATTTAGGACCTATGGACAGGAGCTGAATATTGCAAGTGGTAAAATAAGGAATGGTGCTACTTTAAAAGCGAAACTCAGGCAAGGGTATAAAATCAGGCTGCAGGTACTCTTTTCTAACTCAAGCAGCCTTATCTGACCTTGAGAGAGTGAGATTCAGATGAAGCAACGGAGGGTTGAACAATGGTAATATGGTTTCATTTAAGGCATACACATATTATAGTTCAAACATGCAACACAAACACACACACACAAAAAGACAGACACTCACACAGAATAATCCATCTAGAAAGCTGAGGAAAAAAGATATGCAAAAGAATTTCACATGTCATTTTAATGCACAATCTGATCAGACTGATGCACTATGAACTAATTAACAAAAACCTAACTTTATCCATTGGCCCACATTTTTATAGCATGTCAGAACACATTTACTCTTTTAGAGGTCTCTGAGTAAGAGACCAAGGCCCAGATTTATACTTTTTGACGCACAACCGCGCAAACACAGTGTTGAGTCTGAAAGTATAGCGCCGGCTTGCGTCATTCCAGAGTGCCAGCCAGGCACCAAATTTATGGAATCCTGCAAGCCAGCACACAGGTTGGGTTAGTGTCAGCAAAAATGACGTTAGCCGGGTGGGGGTGGCAGTACAGGGAAATGGGTTTTGCCTCAATAAATAACACTAGGTTGGTTAGAGGCAAAAAAAAGGTCATTAACCAGCCTAGCGTCATTTCCTGACTTAAAACAATCCATACAACATGACTACTGTCTTATAAAAGACAGGAATCATGCACACCACCCCAGTGGCCAGCACAGGGAGCAAGTGTCCCTTGGGCATGGCCTTGCACTCTGTACCATGTAGGGGTGTTGTAGTTTGACTGTTGCTCTAGGCAAGACTGCTGGTTTAAGGATGATAGTACTTATGTTTGTAGTTGACTATGCCAGTCCTAAAACAAATCGCAACTGTCGTCCCAACCCTCCCGGATCACAAGCAGCACCTCACCAAAAACTCAAACAGTAAAAGGCGATTTGTGGCAGCCTTTATGCATGGTCTCAAGAGTGTGACATCTCAGGGAGTGTTGTGGTTAAACGGAAATTACCCCTTTCTCACATGAACAACATGTCTCAATCAAATACAGGCAATAAAGAAGATGCAGTGAGGTTTCAATAGGTTTTATTTAACAAAACTGCAATCTGTGATAAGTTGCCTGGGCTGCAATGATTAGGAAAATGAATAATGCAAGAAACAGAATGGTAAAGACAAGAGTCATTAATACAAAGACCCCACCATCTTGCAATGACATGAAATGACATTAAATATGAAATATGTCCTAATACCCTAAATCATGTACCTAATCTCTAACCTAAAAGAGAGTTAGGTGTGATAAACCTAATCTGCCAATGCCATGTCCATAAGAAGAGCCCCCAATCCTTGATACCTTCGAATGAGGTCTCTATCTCAGACTCCGTAGGGACACGAAAACTGGGTCAGCGTCAAGGCGACGTGCAGCAGCGATAGCAGTGATGGCATGTGGTTGGAATCCCTCTGACTATCTGTTTAAGTGAGGAGTATTTATACAGATCTGCTTGGACCCATGATTTAGGTCTGTTCCCAAACAATAGATAACAAGACATGCTTGGGATGGTAATTTATATAAACAATTCCCTCGAAGGCGTGAAGAGGGAAAGTACCTGATGTGAACACCTACAGTTTGTTTATCTTCGTCGCTTGAAATTGACGCCTTAGCGCGGTGGCACAGATAATGCAAACTAAAACATGGGCCTAACTAAAAACAAGGAAGCCATCTTAAAAGATTTAGGTGGTCATTACAACCCTGGCTGTCGGTGTTAAAGCGGCGGTAAAATCGCCAACAGGCCAGCGGAAAGAAAAATGGAATTACGACCGGGGCGGAAACCGCCAACATAGACAGCCACTTTAACACTCTGACCGCCACGGCGGTACAAACAAACGCCGCGGCGGTAACCGCCAACAGACAGGCAAAAGACAATGTACCGCCCACATTATTACAAGCCACCAATCCGCCACCTTTTCTGGGTCTACACATCCCACGAGGAACCAGGACGCCACGGAACCGGAACTTCAGATTCTTCCAGCCCTTATTTTCCTGCTCTTCTACCAGGAGCACAAATACCGGCGGCGGAGACCACGGTGAGTACTGCACCTACGACAAAGGGGAGGGGGGAGGGAAAAAACTGTGACACACAAACGCAACACGCAACAACCCCACCCCCACCCTCACCCACGACAACACACACACTAATACATCATGATACATCACAGTTACACCCCCAACCCCTCCTGGAAGAATGCAAGGACAAAAGGAAATGAGTCGAATGATTGTAATATATACGAAGACAGTAATAAAAAATATATACATATATTAAGATATTCACACTATAAACAAATGTATACACCAAGAATCCAAGTCCAAGGTATTCCACTATCATAGTCTGTGGACCACTGGGCCCAAAAGGCATAGGCGAGGCCCACACTCCATTCCCAAACAAGTCGGAGAGAACACTGCTGGGGCATCAGATAGAAATAAAACAGGCACCTCAGGGGGAAAGGAAGGGGGGGCACCTCAGCCGGATGAGTGCACGACGCCAGATCCACGAGGGGACTCCATGCCCACTGTTCAATTCTGGGGAGTGCAAAGCCACAGTCTCTCAAGTCTCTACAGTGGGTGGGTTGCCCACTGCTATATCCTGGGGGATGCAAAGCCACAGCCTCTCAAGTCTTTACAGTGGGTGGTTTGCCCACTTCTACATCCTGGGGAGTGCAAATCCACAGTCTCTCAAGTCTCTACAGTGGGTGGTTTGCCCACTGCTATATCCAGGGGAGTGCAAAGCCACAGTCTCTCAAATCTCTACAGTGGGTGGTTTACCCATTGTTCAATCCTGGGGAGTGCAAAGCCACAGTCTCTCAAGTCTGTAAAGTGGGTGGTTTGCCCACTGTTCAATCCTGGGGAGTGCAAAGCCACAGTCTCTCAAGTGGATAACATTCTCCACTGGTTCTGGAGGGGGCTTTGTGCCCAGAGTGCTTCATCCTGCCACGGACTGGGATAGTGGATGCTGTTCTCCACTGGTTCTGGAGGGGGCTTTAGGAGGGGGCTTTGTGCTCAGAGTGCTTCATCCTGCCAAGGATTGAGGTAGTGGATGTGATACTCCACTGGTTCTGGAGGGGGCTTTGTGCCCAGAGTGCTTCATCCTGCCAAGGACTGAGGTAGTGGATGTGATACTCCACTGGTTCTGGAGGGGGCTTTGTGCCCAGAGTGCTTCATCCTGCCAAGGACTGAGGTAGTGGATGTATCTGCTGTAGTGGATGTGGTACTCCACTGGTTCTGGAGGGGGCTTTGCGCCCAGAGTGCTTCATCCTGCCAAGGACTGAGGTAGTGGATGTGATACTCCACTGGTTCTGGAGGGGGCTTTGTGCCCAGAGTGCTTCATCCTGCCAAGGACTGAGGTAGTGGATGTATCTCTCCACTGGTTCTGGAGGGGGCTTTGTGCCCAGAGTGCTTCATCCTGCCAAGGACTGGGGTAGTGGATGCTGTTCTCCACTGGTTCTGGAGGGGTCTTTGTGCCCAGAGTTCTTCATCCTGCCCGTGGCGGCCTCAGTAGCCTCGGAATCATTGGTGCTCACTGGCCTGTGATGCTGCTGGCGGTGGTGTCCTGGGCAGCGGGGATGGTGGCGGCGGTGTCCTGGGCAGCGGTGCTGCTGGCGGCAGTGTCCTGGGCAGCGGGACTGCTGGCAGCGGTGTCCTGGGCAGCGGGCTGGTGGCGGCGGTGTCCTGGGCAGCGGGCCTGGTGGCGGCGGTGTCCTGGGCAGCGGGGCTGGTGGCGGCGGTGTCCTGGCCAGCGGTGCTGCTGGCGGCGGTGTCCTGGGCAGCGGTGTCCTGGGCAGCATGGATGGTGGAGGCGGTGTCCTGGGCAGCGGTGCTGCTGGCGGCGGTGTCCTGGGCAACGGTCCTGCTGGCAGTGGTGTCCTGGGCAGCGGGGCTGGTGGCGGTCTTGTCCGCCATGCAGATTTTCCCAGGCGTGCTGGTTTTACTGTGCCCCTTCCCCACCCTGGATGGTGGCGCAGCTGTCTCCACACCCCAACTGTTCCCCTGGGAGTGGCTTTGATGGCTGATTTCTTTCCTCTCTCCCGCCAGGCACTGGCCAACTATTTATGCTTTACAGGTGGGGGACTGTTCGTACTCTGGCTCCTTGCCACACTGGCTGCCCTGCTGCCTGGCACACTCAAGAAGCCGGTTACCACTGGCACCACTGGTCCCGCAGATGTTGTGGCTGAGGGGCTGGGTTGGGACCTGGAGAGTCGGGCCCTATGAGACTGAATGTGAGGAGATGGCGGCATCCTCCGGTGTACAGACCGCTGGTGGACCTGTCGACAATGGAGGTGCGACATGTGATCATCACCTACAGACTTGATCATGCCACAATCCAGGAACTGTGTGCCCAGTTGGAGCCAGACCTTATGTCAGCTGTCCGCCATCCCACAGGAATCCCCCCTCAAGTGCAGGTGCTGTCAGTACTCCATTTCCTAGCAAGTGGGTCTTTTCAAACTACAGTGGCCATTGCATCAGGGATGTCCCAGCCTATGTTTTCCAACGTGTTGTCCAGAGTGTTGTCTGCCCTGCTGAAACACATGCAGAGCTACATTGTTTTCCCTCAGGTGGAGGATTTGCCTACAGTGAAAGGTGATTTCTATGCCCTGGGACATATCCCCAACATCATAGGTGCCATTGATGGGACACATGAGGCCTTGGTCCCCCCCGCAGGAGTGAACAGGTGTACAGAAACCGGAAGAGTTACCATTCGATGAATGTGCAGATGGTGTGTTTGGCAGACCAGTACATCTCCCATGTGAACGCCAAATTCCCAGGCTCAGTGCATGACGCTTACATTTTGAGAAATAACAGCATCCCTTATGTGATGGGGCAACTCCAGAGGCACTGTGTGTGGCTATTAGGTGAGGACATGGACCCTATACAGTGTGACTAGGTGTCTGACAGTTGTCCCTCGACATTTGCAGGTGACTCTGGCTACCCCAACCTGTCATGGCTACTGACCCCTGTGAGGAATCCCAGGACAAGGGCAGAGGAACGCTACAATGAGGCCCATGGGCGAACTAGAAGGGTTATAGAGAGGCCCTTCAGCCTTCTGAAGGCCAGGTTCTAGTGCCTCCATATGACAGGTGGTTCCCTATTCTACTCACCAAAGAAGGTGTGCCAGATCATTGTGGCCTGCTGTATGCTTCACAACTTGGCTTTTCGACATCAGGTCTCTTTTCTGCAGGAGGATGGTCCAGATGGAGGTGTTGTGGCAGCTGTGGAGCCTGTGGACAGTGAAGACGATGAAGCTGAAGAAGAGGACATAGACAACAGGAACACGGTTATCCTGCAATACTTCCAGTGAGACACAGGTAAGAAGACAACACAGCCTGCTACATCTGATTTAATTCTACTACCTCTCATCTGTCTGTCATTTTCACCCAGTGTATGGTCACTGAGTTGTCACTTTCCCTTACGATTTCACAGATGTGGGTCCCACTGTGTGACATCTGCTTTGTTTCCACATGGACTAGTGCTGTGTGACATAGGTATGTTGACATTAAATTTGATATAGCATTTTGCCACTGTTATTGCAAGTACACATTTTCGAAAGCACAGACTGACTCCAGATTGTTTTTTGATTTAAGGGTGTTTATTTAAGTGCTCAATAGCGGAGGGGGTTGTAAAATGGTCAGGGGTGATGGTGGAGGAATGTCCATGGCAGAGTCCAGTCTATTAGTCTCACAGGTGCATTGTCCAAAGGGGCATAGGAAGTGGAGCTGGGGCAGTTAAGTATGGACGGGGTGACAAAGTGGGACAGAAGGATGACAATCAGGGTGGTCTCATTTCTTGGTGGGGGTCTTGGCATTGTTCTCTGTCTTTGTCCTGGATCTCAGGGACCGTTTGTGGGGTGGTTCTCCATCTGCAGGTGGTGGGGTGCTGGTGTGGTGGTCCTGTGGTGGTGCCTCTTGTCCACTAGCGCCGGCGGAGGTGGTGGGAAGTTCATCGTCCAGGCTAGTGTCAGGGGCCCCTTGTTGTGCCACAGTGTCCCTCCTGGTGTTGACGAGTTCCTTTAGCACCCCTACAATGGGGCCCAGGGTGGAATTGATGGATTTGAGTTCCTCCCTGAAGCCCAAATACTGTTCCTTCTGCAGCTGCTGGGTCTCCTGAAACTTGGCCAGTACCGTTGCCATTGTCTCCTGAGAATGGTGGTAGGCTCCCATGATGTTGGAGAGGGCCTCGTGGAGAGTGGGTTTCCTGGGCCTGTCCTCCCCCTGTCGCACAGCAGCCCTCCCAGTTCCCCTGTGTTCCTGGGCCTCTGTCCCCTGAACCGTGTGCCCACTACCACTGCCCCAGGTCCCTGGTGTCAGAGGTATGGGCCCGCGTGGTGGGTGCTGCGCTGGTGTTTCCAGAGGGGGCAAGCTCTGTAGTGGCCTGTGCCAGTGTGAGGGGAACCGACTGTCCCGAGGTCCCTGATGGGCCGGGCTGGTCGTCTAGATCCAGTTGGACAGAGCTGCTGTCATCACTGTGGGCCTCTTCTGTGGATGGAGTGGACATATCTGGACCCTCCTGTCCGGTGACATTGGGTAGGGGTCCTGCAGGGGTGTAAAGTCATGATTATTGCATCTGTGTGTGCCATGGTGTGCAATGGGTGGGTGATTGTGTACCCCAGTGCTTGCATTCCTGTGTAGGACCTTGTGTGATAATGGTTTAGGGGGGTGTATGGGTAGGTGTAGTGGCCATGCCTTGGTGATGGGTGTCCATGCTTTGGTGTTACATGCAGGGCTTGAGTTTGGGATGTGTGGTTTGTGATATTGGGACATACGTGAGGAGTTGGAGTGATGGGGGTGCAGGCGAGGGTGGGGGTATGTGATAGCATGCAAGTGGGTGGGGATGTAATATTTAAGATTTGACTTACCAGAGTCCATTCCTCCAGCTACTCCTGCGAGGCCCTCACGATGCAGTATAGCCAAGACCTGCTCCTCCCATGTTGTTAGTTGTGGGGGAGGAGGTAGGGGTCCGCCACCAGTCCTCTGTACCGCAATGTGGTGTCTTGAGACCACAGAACGCACCTTCCCCCGTAGGTCGTTCCACCTCTTCCTGATGTCATCCCTAGTTCTTGGGTGCTGTCCCACTGCGTTGACCCTGTCCACGATTCGTCGCCATAGCTCCATCTTCCTAGCTATGGTGGTGTGCTGCACCTGTGAACCGAATAGCTGTGGTTCTACCCGGATGACTTCCTCCACCATGACCCTGAGCTCCTCCTCAGAGAACCTGGGGTGTCTTTTAGGTGCCATGGGGTGGTGTGGGTGATGTGTGGGGTGGTGTGTGTTGTGATGTGTGGGGTGATATTTAGAGGTGTGTTGTGTGAGGTGCGTGGATGTTTTGTGAGTGATGGTGTTGAGCGCCTGTGGATGCTAGTTTGTAGATGGTGGTGTCTCTCTCTGGCCCTCAGTCGCAATTGTGGTTGTAAGGGTTTGTAGGTGATGTGGGTGTGTGTTTTATATTGTATTGGATGTGTGGGAGTGGTGTGTGTATGTGTATCAGGTGTGTGTATTTGGAATTGTCCAATGTGGTTGTGTTTTGTATATGTGTGTGTATTTTGAGCACGGCGGTGTGTACCGCTAATGGAATCGTGGATTTGTGGGTCGTGATAGTGTGGGAGTATTCCTGTTGCCATGATGGTGGAGGTTTTCTTATCACCAGTTAATCACTGACCTTTGGTGTGGCGGACTTGTGTGAGTGTCTGGCTTTTGGCGGATTCCGAGCTGTGGGTCATAATGACTGTGGCGGAATTCCGCAGCCACGGCGGTGTGTTGGCGGTCTGCTGCACGGCGGTAAGCAGCTTTTACCACCAATGTTGTAATGACCCCCTTAATCATTAAATACGCTAAAACAGAGCAAGTTAAGTAGGGTAAAAGTCACTAGGTGACAGGGGCACAAGTCTGCAAGCCAAAGGCTAAATTAACTCCTGTTTCCCATTAAAACAAACTAGGATTCCCTACACCCTCCCAATTGCCGTAACAAGAATGAAGTCTTAGTCATGACCCCACTGAAGGTGAATGAACCCAAATGCTAAAAATCGCTCTGGACTTAAGCTAAAAGCATAAAACAAGGTAAAAAAATCACATTTAAAAACGTGTTAAAACCCAAAGTAGCTAAAAAACATACAAAGAGACATAGGGGGGTCATTACAACCCTGGCGGTCCAAGACCGCCAGGGCTGTAACAACAACAGGGTGGCGGTGTTTCCCAGGTCATTACGACCGCGGCGGAAGTGCTGCGGTCGCTCCGCCGGGGCCGGCGTTTTCCCGGCTTCCCGCCACAATGGCTCCGGCGGTTGTAATCCAGGGGATTACGATTCCCCCTTCCGCCAGCCTTTTCCTGGCTGATAGAACCGCAAGGAAAAGGCAGGCAGTTCGGGGAGTCGCAGGGCCCCTGGGGGCCCCTGCACTGCCCATGCCACTGGCATGGGCATTGCAGGGGCCCCCTGACAGGGCCCCGTGCAGCTTTTCACTGTCTGCTAGGCAGACAGTGAAAAGCGCGACGGGTGCAACTGCACCCGTCGCACAGCCGCAACACCGCCAGCTCCATTTGGAGCCGGCTCCTGTGTTGTGCCCGAGATCCCCACTGGGCCGGCGGGCGGAATCCAGGTTTCTGCCTGCCGTCCCAGCAGGGATCTCCTGATGGCCGTGGCGGGAGTGCGCCGCATTGGCGGCCGCACGGTGGTCAGATCTTGGCGGGCAGCTTCAGCCGCCTGCCAAGATCATAATGAGGGCCATAATGTCGACCATGACAAGCACAGCAGGCCAAAGTAAGGGCAAGGGATGCAAATATTGAATTTGGTATTATAAGCCAATCATCAAATTTTCTAACAACAGTCATGATCTTGAAGAGCATCTTCAAAGCATTCGAATGGAAAGGACCTCAGGAAAGAGGTCACATCGTCAGATGTTAGAACGATCACAGGATAGGCAGACGGATCCACGGAGCAGTAGTGCGTAGTAGTCTCTTGTGCAGGTCCACCTGCAGGAGTGGCACTCTCCACAGTGCCAAAAAGAACCTGAACCATGCATTCATGGCACAGTTGAGCTGGTGGCAGTGGCTCCATTGCTTTGCGTAGCTGGAAAGACACAACCACTGTGAATCAGAAGAAATAGCAGCAGTATTCCACCAATCAATGCTAAAATTATAGGAAAGCTGCCAAACACACTTGAAAAGAGTGAATGGGTGGCCGATGGAATGACTCCTAAGACAGTCTGTAAGATGGACACAAATCCAGACCCAACAGCCTTAAAGAAATGGACAATCCCAGTAGTGCTCGAGGTGTTGAATATTCTGGATACCAGCTCTCCAAAGTGTCTTCGTGGAAGTTGGTATTTAATAGGGATTGAATCTCGGCTGATGATCTCGCAATCTGGAGAGCATACGACTCTCTAGCTGCTGTCAATGCGACTTTTACCTCACATGTGGGAGGGAATAAAACTAGTCCACAACACATAATTGCGGAGGCAATTCCTGGTTGAATACATCAACAGCTTTGGTCGCTTAGCACCACATAACTTCTATTCAAAAGTACATGAAATGCTCCCACTCTTCTTTAATTTAGCTATCACTCAGTCGCTCGCACCTGCCCAAGGAAAGATGTTTCAGGCATTTTGAAAAGCAAAGAGTGTAAATGGGCAGATGAATGATGTCATGTAGGAGCCATACTGTTGATGGACTTTCTACTACTGAGCGATGCCACTTTTCTAACTTCTCTATGTGAAGCATGGTGAAACTCACTTCCCTTTTAGCCATCACCTGTTGTTCCCTCGATAAATTGAAAGCAGTGAACAATTAACTACCGTTAATTTACTTCCATGGAACTCTGCCATTTTTCAAAGTCTGTAACGTCCAACCTAACTGCATGATGGAACGCAGCTGATTTTGCCCATGATATAAACGAGACATGTCTGTCTGAATGAAATCTATCGCAGACAACACTATGTTTGTCAGGGAGTAAATTCTATTAGACAGAGTATTTATACCGTTATCAAAAACAGCTAAAGCCTTTTCTAAGTTTTCCTTATCTATTTACCTTAAACACACAGCAGCTTCTATCTGAGAAAGCTTTCAGACCTCATTATACATAGCATAGATAAATCTTTTAAAGTGTGGCTTCCTAGGACCTAGCAAAATGTCCTGCAAGTCTATATCCCCAGAAAGACTGTTAAGATATTCTTTAACTGCAGCTAACGTGTAAAACTGTACCCATTGTTGGCACTGTTTACCCACACTGTATGTTGTAACTATACCTGTGTGTTGACCCTAGACAAAGTGAGGGCCTGGCCAGCTAATGTTGAAACCCCCTGAGGATTTCAAAAAACTTGCCTGACATCCATTGGTGTCTATTGGACAAATCAACCACCCTCCAGGACTGGAAAGTGAAGAGTTATAGGTACCAGCCGGAACCTTTGTATCTAGCTCTTCGTTGGTGACATTCAGGAAGAATTGCCAATTATTAAACTTTGGCAATGTGGGGATACTGGGAGTGTTCATTGTTTTTATTCTTGCTAACCCCAGACAGGATGTCTGTTGCAAGGTGAAAGATCATTTGCACAGGAACCAGGCATGCTCTAAATAAAGCTTCCCTACCTTGTATTTGCCAATCTTGTGTTCCCCATACACTTTGTAAATCAACAGTGTTCCTCCAGTATTTGCGTTAGACGCGTCTAGCGCCAAAGTCCATGGAGTTTGCGTCATTTTTTAGCGTGGACACCTACTTTGCGTTAATTATATGCAAGGTAGGCGTTCCCGTCTAAAAAATCGACTCCGAGGCATGAGCGTCGGATTTATACTCCCGGGCAAAAATCACGCCCGGGAGTGGGCGGGTCAAACAAAATGACGTACGGCCGCTTTTGCGCCGTTTTTTAGCGCCTGCAAAAGGCAGGCGTTAAGGGACCTGTGGGCTCTGAAGGAGCCCAGAGGTGCCCTCCCATGCCCCCAGGGACACCCCCTGTCACCCTTGCCCACCCCAGGAGGACACCCAAGGCTGGAGGGACCCATCCCAGGGACATTAAGGTAAGTTCAGGTAAGTATTTTTTTTATATTTTTTTGTGGCATAGGGGGGCCTGATTTGTGCCCCCCTACATGCCACTATGCCCAATGACCATGCCCAGGGGACATAAGTCCCCTGGGCATGGCCATTGGGCAAGGGGGCATGACTCCTGTCTTTGCTAAGACAGGAGTCATTTCTATGGGGGTTGGGAGTCGTAAAAAATGGCGCAAATCGGGTTGAGGCGAAAAAATTGCCTCAACCTGACTTGCCCCATTTCTTGATGCCCAAGCTCCATTTTCCCCTACGCCAGCGCTGCCTGGTGTACGTCGTTTTTTTTAACGCACACCAGACGGCGCCGGCGGCTAACGCCGGCTAACGTCATTCAATAAATACGGCGCCCGCATGGCGCTTCAGAATGGCTTTAGCCGGCGCTAATTTTTTTGACGCAAAACTGCGTTAGCGCAGTTTTGCGTCAAAAAGTATAAATATGGGCCTAGATCTTTTGTGTCATTCCCAGAAAAATAAGTAAATTTATCTGCATAACATTTTGGGCTCCCCACATGTGGTGTTGAGCAGTGTTCCCACTGTGTGTAGTTAAATATTGGTCTGGGTCTAGTGGCACAGTGCAGGTAGTAATGTCCCCAATTATTATAGCAGAACATTTCCCCATAATTCATTCTATGTCTATGTACATCATCACTTTCAAATACTGAATAGTCCTTCATTTCAGTTATCATAGAATCAACTGTCTGGACATCCCAAACATCAGACACAACAACAGGTGCAATTACATCAGTCATCTAAATTTTGAAGACATATGGAATTTGAATGACTTCAGTAGGCCCGTATATATCAAATGGAACGCTATCCCGCACAGTCCCATCAGGAATTGGTACAGCCGAAAAGTTCACAAGGAACAAGTCTTTTCAGACCTTATGTAAGGAAAGACAAATGGTTAAGACCTCATCCACAGATGCAACAGAGGAGCGTTCAGGAAGGAAATTACCATTTATGAGCAAAAAGAAAAGTGTCACCAAACCAATCCATAGAAAGAATGCAAAAAATGTCAAGCAGAACCATAAATAGTTCCATGGGTAGATTAAATAGTCATTTTTTAGCCATGGGTACAGCTTACGTGTCTTTGAAACATTTTCAATCACTGGAGTGGATGAATCTGAAGAAAAGTCATCAATATCGGTGAAATAACCATAAGCAGCCTCTGCAAATGCAGGAGCAGTTTCATTACCGGTGGATGGATCCATTTCGTGTGAAGGCTCATAGTAAACTGTGTTGTCTGTGTAATGTTGTTGTAGAAAACAGCCAAATATTGACAGGTGTTGTTGTGAAGTGGTAACTGGAATCAATAAGAGCTAATTTTCCCCCCTTCCCCCGATCGAGGAGGTATTTGTAGCATCGTTGGACATTGTTGTGTAACCCGAAGTAGTGTTGTTATTTCTACTTTGAAGAGGTATGTTCTGTTGGGTAGTGAGAGGGGACCGGGACCTACCCAAGGGACTTCTGGGTCTACTGTGCAGGATCAGCCACATGGTGAAGTTTGACGTCATCAACGGAAATCAATCTGTTCGTTTTTGAACCAGGCAGCGGTGGCAAGATGACAGCTCTAGTAACCTTGTACTCCCAGGACTGGGACAGGTGTTCTGTAGGTTGGGCTGAATTCCTTCTTCCCACAAACCAGATCCCCAGTAGAAGTTGTTGGTAAATCCCTTCTTCCTAAGGTGGCAGCAATGGCGGATGATTTATCATCACGAAATTGCTGAAGCTCCTGTAAAACAGTGAGATGTTCATTTGTGACTAAAGGTGTGTCTGCTGCCACCAAACCAGGGCCATCACGATCTGGGACATACATAGGTATCCCAAAGAGAACCTCATAGGGAGTGCGTCTCCCCAAGGACCGTCTTGGCAGATTATTCAGTGCTCTCTGGACACCAGTATAAGTGATGGAGCCAACTACAGCCAGAACCTAAGACTCTAGCTATCAAGGACTTCTTTAGATCACCGTCCACCTCTCCACGACCGAATTTCCCTTGGGATGGTATGATGAGGAGTAATGGAGTTCAACACCCATCGTCCCATGGTGTCCCTGAATGCCTTAGAGGCAAATGCAGGGCCCTTGTCCAAATGGAATGCTTCAACTGCATATGTACTGATAAAGATCAGCAAGTCTCTTATAACAGTTCAAGTGTCAGCTGACCACTGAGGCCATACCCACAGGGATCTAGAACAAGAATATTCAGCGTCTAAGATGTATTTGTATGCACCATCAGGTTGGAGTGGGTCATTTCAGGGCCCCCAATGGCACTTACATTTTTTTTTAAATACTTACCTATATTTACCCTACTTACCTGGGATGGGGTCCCCCATCCTCTGGTGTCCCTCTTGTGTGGGTGGGGTGTTCCTAGGGCTTGGGGTGGGCACCTGTGAGCTCTTTCCATGGTGTTTAACCATAGAAATGGTTCCACAGGTCCCCTAACGTCTGGTCTGACCTAGGCCTGAAATAATGGTGCTAAGCAGGCTTAGTGCCATTATTTTGGCCTGCCTCCCACCCGTGCACCTTTTTTGCACGGGGGATAAATAAGGCGCTGGGGGCTTTGAGTAATTCTTGGGACGGGAACGCCTACCTTGCATCTCATTGACGCAAGGTGGTTTCAAGCATGCAAAAAATGACGTTAACTCCAATATTTTGACGCTAGACGTGTCTAGCATCAAAATATAGATATGGTGTTAAGTTTGCACTGAATTTGCGTTAAGAAAATGACACAAATTCAGAGCAAACAGAGTATAAGTATGCCCCCAAGTTGGATAGTCACTATATTACATGCAATATGTTGCATGACAAAAATATTGCATCTACTATATCGACTACCATTACATCATCATTGCAAGTGGAAATGGAGTTAAGAATAGTTAAGAATAGAAAATATATACTTACCTTGACAATGTTAGGGCAGCCGAAGCAGTGGATGCAATGTTTTGTAAGTGCGCCATTGGCTTCAGACAGGCACAACTTAAAGCACTGCAGTTAAGATATAAGGATTGTGCTGGTCAAACACAAAGTCTTAAAAATGGCAAAAACATATTTATGAGTTACTATCATAAAAGCAAAATATGCAACAGATATTGAAGAAAAAACAACATTAGGTGTATAATTCATTAACTTATTCAACAACAACCAAAATAAATTTAGGTAAAACACCTGCTGACCATTTTAAATATTTTAAATAGACATGATAAAAAGAAACACCAACTATAGATTTTGAAAGAGGAGACAGTTAAAAAGGCTATAAAGGTCAGCTATTCCTTTCAGGTACAGTAGGCGTACTTATAGCATTTTGTGAGTGTGCAGACTTTCAACTCTGCATGCTATCACATATCCCTGCAACTGGTGGGATAAGTAACTTTCAAATAGTTCTGCTCACTAGCTAATGCTCAAGTGACGTTGGGATATTAAATGAAGCAGAGAGAGCATTCGGATAGCTGTGGAGCATGTCCGCACACTCGTTTGTCTGGCATTTTAAGTCAATGGGGGCTGCCAGCTTGTGCCATTCAAATGCTTGGCATAGTCGATGGGGGCTACAATTAAGAGGTCTGAATTTATTGACTTTTGTTTTAGGCTGGTCACCATTTGTCCAAGCCCCAAGCACACGTCTACTGTATGCAGAAGTCTCTTTCACTGCTTCGGTACACAGCCACACATAATAGTGAGGGGAAACAGCCTTAACAATGTGGGCTAAGCCACACGTGCCGTTTCCCCCCAAGTGGAACAATGCTTGCCTGAACCACGACTCTCCGGATCTCTACCTTAACCATGCATATCCCTAAACCACGCATATGCATGGTGAAGGCAGAGAGTAGACTGAGGTCTAGCTGTGCGGATGGGCGGAGAAAGACAGAACACTAAGGGGGTTATTCTAACTTTGGAGGAGTGTTAATCCGTCCCAAAAGTGACGGTAAAGTGACGGATATACCACCAGCCGTATTACGAGTTCCATAGGATATAATGGACTCATAATACGGCTGGTGGTAAATCCGTCACTTTTCCGTCACTTTTGGGACGGATTAACACCTCCTCCAAAGTTAGAATAACCCACTAAGACCCATATTTATACTTTTTTAGTGTCCCATTTGTGTCATTTTGTGACACAAAATTGGCACAAACTTCCAAAACACAATTGTATTTTGGAAGTTTGTGCTTCTTTTGCGTCAAAAAATGACGCAAATGTGGCGCTAACACATATAAATATGGGCCTAAGAATCTGAGGAGTTAAGTGGGACTGGAGCTGGGCTTGTGGGGGTAGTATTTAGTGGTGGGGTGGTTTTAGGGCTCAGGGTGTGTGGGGTGGTCAGGGTAGTTTTTAGACAGGGGGCAGGGTTTTAGGGTACAGGGTGGGGTGGTCGGTAGTTTTAAGGGTGTAGGGGCAGTTTTCAGGGGGGGCAGTTTTAGGAAGGGGCCAGAGAGCGGAGAGAGAAACAGGAAGGACTGGGAGAGGTAAGTGGGGCTGTGGCTGGGTTGGTGGGAACAGTTTTAAAGGGAGGAGTAGTTTTAGGGCCCCGGCGGGTGGGCAGTTTGGGGGAGTTTTTTGACAGGTGGCAGGGTTTTAGGGCTCAGGGCAGGGGGCTGTCAGGGTAGTTTTAAGGGTTGGGGCCAGGTTTTAGGGCTCAGGGCTGCAGAAGAAGTGGCAGGGGTGGAGGGGGGTCAGAGAGCGGGGGCTGAGGTCTAGGTAGTTTTTAGGAAGGGGCAGGGTTTTAGGCCTCAGGGCGGGGGGAAGGGAAGGAATAGTTTCAAGGGCAGGGCAGGTCGGTTGTAGGGCTTAGGACCGGGGGCTCGGGGTAGTTTTAAGGGCAGGGTGGGGTCAGTTTTAGGGCTCAGGGCAGGTGGGTCGGGTAGTTTTAAGAACAGAGCAGGGTCAGTTTTAGGGCTCAGGGCAGGGGGAGGGGCAGTTTTGAGGGCTGGGGTTGGGTGTATTGCAGGGCTGGTGTATCAGGCCTTAGGGGCAGGACAAGGGGGCAGCGGGTGCAATTTTTCAGGCATATTCCTTTACCAAACATGCTTTTACAACAGACTTTTCATTGTATAGGAATGAGTGGTAATTGCATGCATGGTAAAGATGCAGCCGTAGTTCCAACCCCGTTGTTTAGGCATGCATGGTTCAGGCCTGTGTGGTTGTGTCATACAACCAATAGTGAAGGCCAAAAGGCTCTGGTTTCTAGGAGTGTCAACTACTGCTTCTAGCTTTTTTGTTTTTCGTGGAAAATCATGTCAGAATAAAAGGCATTCTTTCTTACAGTAAAGATGAAATCTTGAGAAAGATTGAAAGGTTGATTCTCTAAAAAAAGTATGCAGTGAGACTTAGGTCCAGATGTATCAAACATTTTTGCGATCCCGTTTGCAATCACAAAAATGCATTTTGCAATGTATAAGGTCCAATTTGCGATTTGGTAACTTGTTACCGAATCCCAATTGGATTTGCGACTACATACCGATTCGGTATTAGGAAGGGGCGTGACAAGGGCGTCCCTTCTTAATACCGAATCGCAGAGGTATGTATGATTGTTTTGTGACCGTTAATGCGGTCACAAAACAATCGCAGTTAACATCAATTTCAAATTGGAGCTAACCCATTCGCAAAAAGCGAGGGGTCCCCGAGGGACCCCTTCCCCTTTGTGAATGCATGCAAAACACTGCCTACTCTTAAAAAATGGAAAGGAAACTTTTAATTTTTCTTTTTTAAATGCATCCTCTTTTCCTTTAAGGAAAACGGGCTACATTTAAAAAAAAAATTGCTTTATTTAAAAGCAATCACAGACATGGTGGTCTGCTGAGATCTGTGATTTTAGCCATTCGCAGTGGGTCACAAATTGCGACCTACCTCATGAATATTAATGATGTAGGTCCATTTCTGGGCCCTTGCAAATCGCTATATGAAACTCCTAGAGTTTCATACATTCCAATAGCGATTACTTAATTGTGATTCGCAATTAAGTAATCACCATTTGGTAATCGCTGTTGGAATTAATGATACATCTGGG
The DNA here is from genome assembly GCF_031143425.1 of Pleurodeles waltl. Lineage (NCBI taxonomy): Eukaryota > Metazoa > Chordata > Amphibia > Caudata > Salamandridae > Pleurodeles > Pleurodeles waltl. Next base: position 1,119,594,738 of record NC_090447.1, read on the forward strand.
CCTTAGAATCTTATCAAGGGTGTGATGGAGAGCGATATACAGAGGAATAGCATTGTGTAAATTTGCAAACACATTCTCTTCCAGTAATGGTCATTCTTCTATCAAGGAATGTTGAGGGTATGTGACAGGTAAAGGGGATCATGGGTTTAGGGGTTGGTCACTCGTATACTTTGCAAACCTGTTGCTATCCAAAATAATTTACAACATAATTTAAGAAGGAAATAGAAGTGTGCTTGCATTGTCTTTAGGAAAAGCTAGCATAATTAAAGGAAATTAAAATGCTAACAAGGATGTTTTTGTAAATTTAAAGATTTCAGATTGTTAAATTACCAATAATCTTCACAACTCAGATTTCCTTATTTCATTACCTGTATCCAACTCTCCCAACAGGCATCCTATTTCCAAAGACTCCAAAATCTAAAGAAAACACCTTCCACCCACAAACGTTGCTGTTATTCCTGGGAGATTCCATGAATGGAGGCCTCATCCTCAGTCCCTCCTGTGTAATTATGCATGAACTCTTGACGACAAGACCCTAAATTTATGAGAGAAAGTGACACCGAAAGGATTCAGATCAGGAAGAAGTACAGAACAAATGAAAATACTGATAAGAATTCCAAGCATTACCCAATGGTCCCTTTCTTTGTCCCATTTCTTACGTCTAGACCACACATCACAGCAATATGTTTTTGCCACTTTCTGACTAGATAAACAAAGAAACACACCACTGAGTTTTTGGCCGTGTGTTCAATTTGCTTGTGGGATTGCACAGTTAGGGCCTCATTAAGAGTTTGGTGGTCCCACCTTGGGACCGCCAAACTTGGAGAGAAGACACCACCACTATGGCGGTGGCATCACTCCCTGCCCTATTACAATGTTACCGCCAGTCTGACTGGCGGGAACATTGCAATGGAGCATTCCCACCAGTCAGACAAGCAGGAACAGTGCTACAAGATAGCACGTGGCTCCATTAAAGGACCCCCGTGGCCCCCGCACACCCTCACCACCAGCCTTTTCATGCCTTTCACACCACAATGGAAAGGGTGGCAGTGAGGGAAGTTGTAATCAGAGAGGTGGTGCTGAGTTCAGCGCAGCCCTGGCTGAGTACAACTCTGACTGCTGTCATGCTGGCGGGGACCATATTCTGGGTGGGGACATGTAGGAGGCTGGACTGGCTTGTAGTGAGTACCAAGGGGTACTTGCACCTTGCACCAGGCCCAGTTATCCCTTATTAGTGTATAGGGTGTCTAGCAGCTTAGGCTGATAGATAATGGTAGCTTAGCAGAGCAGCTTAGGCTGAACTAGGAGACGTGTGAAGCTACTACAGTACCACCTAGTGTCATATGCACAATATCATAAGAAAACACAATACACAGTTATACTAAAAATAAAGGTACTTTATTTTTATGACAATATGCCAAAGTATCTTAGAGTGTACCCTCAGTGAGAGGATAGGAAATATACACAAGATATATATACACAATAGCAAAAATATGCAGTATAGTCTTAGAAAACAGTGCAAACAATGTATAGTTACAATAGGATGCAATGGGGAAACATAGGGATAGGGGCAACACAAACCATATACTCCAAAAGTGGAATGCGAACCACGAATGGACCCCAAACCTATGTGACCTTGTAGAGGGTCGCTGGGACTATTAGAAAATAGTGAGAGTTAGAAAAATAACCCTCCCCAAGACCCTGAAAAGTGAGTGCAAAGTGCACTAAAGTTCCCCTAAGGACAAAGAAGTCGTGTTAGAGGAATAATGCAGGAAAGACACAAACCAACAATGCAACAACTGTGGATTTCCAATCTAGGTTACCTGTGGAACAAGGGGACCAAGTCCAAAAGTCACAAGCAAGTCGGAGATGGGCAAATGCCCAGGAAATGCCAGCTGCGGGTGCAAAGAAGCTTCTACTGAACAGAAGAAGCTGAGGTTTCTGCAGGAACAAAAAGGGCTAGAGACTTCCTCTTTGGTGGACGGATCCCGCTCGCCGTGGAGAGTCGTGTAAAAGTATTTTCCCGCCGAAAGAACGCCAACAAGCCTTGCTAGCTGCAAATCGTGCGGTTAGCGTTTTTGGACGCTGCTGAGGCCCAGGAGGGACCAGGAGGTCGCAAATTGGACCAGCAGAGAGAGGAGACGTCGAGCAAGACAAGGAGCCCTCTCTGAAGCCAGTAGAACCTGGAGAAGTGCCAGAAACAGGCACTATGAGGATGTGTGAAACGGTGCTCGCCGAAGTTGCACAAAGGAGTCCCACGTCGCCGGAGACCAACTTAGAAAGTCGTGCAATGCAGGTTAGAGTGCCGTGGACCCAGGCTTGGCTGTGCACAAAGGATTTCCGCCAGAAGTGCACAGGGGCCGGAGTAGCTGCAAAGTCACGGTTCCCAGCAATGCAGCCCAGCGAGGTGAGGCAAGGACTTACCTCCACCAAACTTGGACTGAAGAGTCACTGGACTGTGGGGGTCACTTAGACAGAGTCGCTGGATTCGAGGGACCTCGCTCGTCGTGCTGAGAGGAGACCCAAGGGACCGGTAATGCAGCTTTTTGGTGCCTGCGGTTGCAGGGGGAAGATTCCGTCGACCCACAGGAGATTTCTTCGGAGCTTCTGGTGCAGAGAGGAGGCAGACTACCCCCACAGCATGCACAAGCAGGAAAACAGTCGAGAAGGCGGCAGGATCAGCGTTACAGAGTTGCAGTAGTCGTCTTTGCTACTATGTTGCAGGTTTGCAGGCTTCCAGCGCGGTCAGCAGTCGATTCCTTGGCAGAAGGTGAAGAGAGAGATGCAGAGGAACTCGGATGAGCTCTTGCATTCGCTATCTAAAGTTTCCCCAGAGACAGAGACCCTAAATAGCCAGAAAAGAGGGTTTGGCGACCTAGGAGAGAGGATAGGCTACTAACACCTGAAGGAGCCTATCAGCAGGAGTCTCTGACGTCACCTGGTGGCACTGGCCACTCAGAGCAGTCCAGTGTGCCAGCAGCACCTCTGTTTCCAAGATGGCAGAGGTCTGGAGCACACTGGAGGAGCTCTGGACACCTCCCAGGGGAGGTGCAGGTCAGGGGAGTGGTCACTCCCCTTTCCTTTGTCCAGTTTCACGCCAGTGCAGGGCTAAGGGGTCCCCTGAACCGGTGTAGACTGGCTTATGCAGAATTGGGCACATCTGTGCCCAACAAAGCATTTCCAGCGGCTGGGGGAGGCTACTCCTCCCCTGCCTTCACACGATTTTCCAAAGGGAGAGGGTGTCACACCCTCTCTCAGAGGAAGTTCTTTGTTCTGCCATCCTGGGCCAGGCCTGGCTGGACCCCAGGAGGGCAGATGCCTGTCTGAGGGGTTGGCAGCAGCAGCAGCTGCAGTGAAACCCCAGGAAGGGCAGTTTGGCAGTACCAGGGTCTGTGCTACAGACCCCTGGGATCATGGGATTGTGCCAACTATGCCAGGATGGCATAGAGGGGGCAATTCCATGATCATAGACATGTTACATGGCCATATTCGGAGTTACCATTGTGAAGCTACATATAGGTAGTGACCTATATGTAGTGCACGCGTGTAATGGTGTCCCCGCACTCACAAAGTTCAGGGAATTGGCTCTGAACGATGTGGGGGCACTTTGGCTAGTGCCAGGGTGCCCTCACACTAAGTAACTTTGCACCTAACCTTTACCAGGTAAAGGTTAGACATATAGGTGACTTATAAGTTACTTAAGTGCAGTGTAAAATGGCTGTGAAATAATGTGGACGTTATTTCACTCAGGCTGCAGTGGCAGGCCTGTGTAAGAATTGTCAGAGCTCCCTATGGGTGGCAAAAGAAATGCTGCAGCCCATAGGGATCTCCTGGAACCCCAATACCCTGGGTACCTCAGTACCATATACTAGGGAATTATAAGGGTGTTCCAGTAAGCCAATGTAAATTGGTAAAAATGGTCACTAGCCTGTTAGTGACAATTTGGAAAGAAATGAGAGAGCATAACCACTGAGGTTCTGATTAGCAGAGCCTCAGTGAGACAGTTAGTCACTACACAGGTAACACATTCAGGCACACTTATGAGCACTGGGGCCCTGGGTTACCAGGGTCCCAGTGACACATACAACTAAAACAAGATATATGCAGTGAAAAATGGGGGTAACATGCCAGGCATGATGGTACTTTCCTACAGGACAGCAGTGTCCTGGTGAGTCTGCTCATCAGGGTTGTAATTGGGTGGTTGGACTACCTGGAGTGTGGCAGTCCAACTGTCAATGCAAGTGTGGTGGACCTCGGACTGCCAAACTTGCAATACGGCTCTTAGTTTTCCCTCTTCACATTTGCCAAATTGTCTTTCTTTTTATATGTAGAACCAAGGGTGGAACACAGGCCCCTCAACCATTCTGGGGACCCTCCACCTTCTAGGGAGACCACAATCAGTCCAAGGCCATCAAATATTTGTGAGATATGGGAGATCAGGTCACCTCCTCTCATTCTGGTGGGGGGTACTTCATTTACTATCATGCCACTGAGTACAGCCGAAGGTTTTATAGATTCTAGAGCTACTGACCTTCATGGCATCCAATCACAGATAGATAAAAAAAACATACAACTGCTGAAGTTTTACAGCTCTATGTTGCTTTTGCCTCTTTTAAAATGAACTATACGTGAATTTTGTGGTAAAGGAGCTCCAAATGCTCCTTAAACTAGAATCCATGTTTCCTCCTTCAACAGTTAGGGCGTGATTTAGATTCTGGCTGAGGGATTACTCCGTCACACACTTGATGGATATCCTCTCCGCTGTATTATGATCTCCACATTATGGAAGTGTAATACAGCAGACGGAATTTCCGCCACATTTGTGATTGAGTAATCCCACCGCCAGGATCTAAATCAGGCCCTTAATCAGCAGTGCATTGCTATGCCAAGGATGGCAGTTCGTTACATGTGATAATCCGGGTTCACAAACTGGTCTTTGAAGGCATTTTTAAAAACGTTGGTTTACTAGTACCATTGTGGCACAATTTCACAGGCCACTGGTGCAGTTTAAAGCACAGTGGGCCAGGAACATTGTCTAAAATTGACTAGACTATTAAATTATCTTTAAAATGATTATTGGAATTACACACTAAAGGTTTGTTTTGGGTAAAAAAAAATGCCCCATGCTAAGTCACATAAATAACCTTAATCCGCACAAAGGGGATATGCATGCTTGCGTATATCTATATGTGCTCATACATACACATGTGTGTGTTTGTGATTTACCTAAAGACAACTTGTCCATATGCAGCCTTCCTTGGTACTACACTCCCAGTAACTGCTCTGTTCATCAAACTCTACCTTTCAGAAGTTGTTCACTGACCTTCAAAACCAACCTACCTTGATCATAAAATAGCTTATATTGCTAAAAAGAGATCTTCCAATGCCTTTTTTGGGCCAGGCCTTCAGGTTCTTTGCTGCCTTTGCTGTTACCAGATTGGCTAGTCAAAGTTTGGCGAGTGCTATGATTCACACTATGGGCATAATTTAGAGTCTGGCTCAGCAAGGGCACTGTCTTAAATCAGCGTCCGACCTCCAAAACATTGGTCCCTACACTGTAGAATCAGGCATATTGCTGTGCTTGCACTGGCATAAGCCTTTGATCTGACATCCAATCTGTCGGATGGCCATCAGGCCAAAATGATGGTTACCCAGTCTTATTAGGGGCAGGTGATCATCATTCGTTTTCCCTCCCATAAGGCAACCATGCGAGACATGGTGGTCATGGGAAGGGAAAATGCAAAATGGTCTCAGCGTTGAAGGATAAAGCTCCTGTGGGTCAAAACTACTTTTTTCATTCAAGAAACAAATTCCTACCTTGGGAGGTTTTTGTCTTGAAAATATAAAGTAAAACTTTGCTGAACAGGTTCATCAAACAATGCCCTACTTAGCAAAGCACCGATGCATTCAATAAAGCTGCCTCAGCAGGTTCTCCACCTAAAACACAGGTATCCCCCTTTCCTAGTTGAGGGCTTTAAATATGAATTGCAGTGGCCATGGATGAGGCCACAGCCTCTACTTACCCGGAAGCTCTGCGGGCTACCTACCACTGTCTGAACGACTTTCATAGGATTTCCCGTAGCTATAATTAAAGTCAAAAGTAGCATGATTCATGAGTTGTTTCCCCACTTAGCGACCCTCCCCTCTACTAGGCAAGTGTGGTGCGTTTTAATTAATTTATTTCATTTACTATTTTATTTTGTTTATTAAAAAAAGATTATGTTAGAGAAGAAACATACACAGAATAATACTTTGCATACAGACGTTAAAATAGAGATAGAAAAGCTACGCAGTGTCTACTTTCCTCCTCATACAAATTTAATTACACATTAATGAAGGCTTCCATGCGTGTTTTAATGATGTACAAACACACGAATGTTGAGGTTGCACCAACGTCGATAAGGTTAGTTTCCAGGTGTTTTTTTTAGGCAGATAGCCACTGTACAGTATAAACGATTGACAGAATAATTTGCAGGAACTCATAAAACGATATCCATATGTCAAGTTTGCAGGATTATATTTGGAAAATATTATAAAATAGTCGTTGATAACTATAAGTATCTCCTCCAAAAATAATACCGTTTTAATCTAAACTCTAGTTAAAGGTTACACATTCTGGTATCTACAGTCCTGCAGCAGGAAGGGTTTTAAAAATCACCTGTCATAAATCCTTATCACTAATGCACAGCTTGAGATGGAATTAGATATTCAGCAAAACAGTCTGAAGAGAGCCAAGGTGAGCAATTTCAGTGTTCCGTTTTAGCCAGCTCTAAATGCAGGATAGAATTATAATGATCAGGTTTCCAAGTAGTATATGATCATCAGGGTGGTCTGGGAATAGTGACAATTTGGAGCACTGCTACTCAGCGACAGGCAATTTATTGTGAGAATTAGTGTTGTCTAAATCCTGAAAGGACACAGAAAATGGTACCACCGTTGCAAAGGCAGAGGTGCATCTCATTGGTAATATAGTTCAGTGGAGTTAAGCACTCATTGTAGGTACACATTTGCTGCCTGAAGTTTGCAGGTTCCAATTTTACAAGAGCTACTCCGACACTAATCCTTCAAAGTGTGGTTGTACCATTTTCTTTTTGCAAACGTGTACCATTTCTGCACAAAAATAGAACAAAAACATGCAAAAGTTGCGAATTTTCTATGAAGTTGAGGTGTCAGATAAAAATCCTGATTGACAGTTACTTTGTAAATGAGTGAAGTTGATGTTGAAGCAGTCATAAGGAAAATTTAAGCAACTCGCAAAAATTGCTTGTGAGTTACTGCAGCAACACAGCTTCATGGTACTAGTGAGAAAAAAAAAAAAAAACTAAACATGGTTTGCACTGGCACAAACATGTTTGGAAGTTTATCGGACCATATAAAACCCAGTAGAGAAAAGTATGTGAGCAAGTAAGAGTGAAAATAGTTGGAACTCAGTGAACTATGCGTCGGCATCTAAAGGAGAACCCCACGAGACCTTACAAAGTACTTCATCCGAGGTCAATGAAATGAGCACCAGTGGTTTAGAAAATAACGAACCTGCGGAAGCAACTTAACTAATAGTGAAGTACTCTGTAACACTTTATTAAAGCTTTTACAGACACCAGGCATTTTAAACATAGGGCCAGATTTACAAGGCCCTAGTGCATTAAGAAGCCCATCTCCTTCACCATACATTGCACCACTTTGCGCCCCCTTACACCACATTATGACTGCGGCAGGCATAATGCATGCAAGGGGGGCATTCTCCCATAGAGAGGACCATAAAAATGGTGCAGTGAAATTTACTTTTCACTGCTCCATTTGCAACATCATTTTCAACGCCTGCTCAGAGCAGGTGTTAAAATGATGTGGCCATTACTTTCAACGGGCCTCCCTTTCCTTTGTAGAATTAGCTCCACAATTTATGGTGTAATCCTGCAAAGTACCACAATGACGTCAGAAGTTTTGACGATATTGTCCTAATGTGCATATTGTAAATATGGTGTATACATGGTGTTGTTAATGGGCGCAAGGGGACGCAAGTAAAGTGGTGCATCACAGCTGATGTGCCACTTTCTTGTAAATCTGGCCCATAGTGCCCCTGGGGTACAAAGCATATTTGCCCCAGTGTTATGTTGTATTATGGTAGTCCTTATGCCTGAGAGCCTTAGGGTGGTCTTCCCCCCAAAAAATTGCCTGCCTCCCTCCATTTTTCTGATCTCATTTTTGCTGGTTTTAGGACTCTGTGCACTTTAGCATCTCTGACTAGTGCAAAAATGCTTGTGCTCTCTCCCCTAAACATGGTAACATTAGTAGAGACTGGGGCAGTGCACCTTTTATGTATAGCATGGCCCTATATGAGGTAAGTAGCAATGGCCTGAGATAAGGTCTTCAGAGAGAAGATCAAAACATTTGAAATACCCTTACTGTTTCAACAGTGATCTCTAATTATCATTTTTGCAGTGGAGCTAAACTTATTGCTTTCCATTGTTTTGGTGTTTTTTCAAAATAAAGGGTTAGGTATATGTCCTGGGGATACCAATGGAGCACAGTAAATCCTTGGCATTAGCCTTGGTGACCCATCAACATTAAATGTTTACTGCATAGGTGCCCTCAATTCCTTCCAGGAAGGCATAATTGTGGAGATAAACAAGTCTCTTGGAGCAGAGCCAAGATTTGCCTTCAATGCCAACAGTTCCTTGCATTTGAGTGTCACTCCAAAAACACATTACATCATTATAATACCTTGGCTCTGCAAGAAAAAGCCATGTGACTCTAATGTGCTCCAAGAAGGGACCACTTTTTGACCTTTAAGGGGTATCCTTCCCAAGTCATTTTGAGTCTGTGCTGGGATATTCCATTGTTTTTGCAATATGTGTTTTGCTGCTTTATTTGGAAAAGACAAATGCCTAGATGTAATATCCAGTACCACAAATATGCACTGAATAATTTGCATAGCAAATATTTTCACATAAAGCACATAATATGCCTGTTCTGCTTCCACAGACATGAACTATGTATTTTCACAGAGCGAAGTAGTCGCACACCATCCAGAACATGCCCAGCAGTGGCAGAGGGTGGACTTTGAAAGTGATTGAATGTAAATACATTCCTATAACTGGATTTAGCAAGTGAACAAAGCATACATTTCTTTCTATAAATGTTGAGAAAACATGTAAAAAGCAAGACCACCGGTACATTTTACAGCACAATTTGACATAAACTGAATGAAATAGCATTAGTGAGATATTCCAACACTTATGTGGCACGTATGTCCTCCATTCACCAAGGGTGTTGGGACTTACCTTCCCCCCAAAAAAAATGGAAGCAAAGGGGTAGTGGCTGTGTGTGTCAAGATGGTGGTGGGGATTCTCTGTGAAAGGCTGTATGTGGCCGGAGCTCCCATTAGGCACCCAGAGTCACTGGTGAGTGAGGCTGGAAGGTTTGTCACTGCTGCAGAGATGCTTATCAGCTGATCTGTTTATGTCATGAGGTTCCTTGGCTTCAAGGTAGCACGAGAATAGCAATCCAGAACTTCTGTATTTGGTGACATCAGGCTCGTGGTCACCACAATCTAGTTTGAGGCATAGAAGGCCTGGAGTCTTTGGCTGATGTGGAGTGATGTGGTGTCATATGGTGAAGCGTAGGCACTGAAGGAACAGTGCGACACTTCATAGATCATATTTCAAGAAAGGAAAGCTACACAAAACTATACATAGCAGCAAATTGTGGTGGAATAGCATTTTGCTTTATCCTGTGCTATACAATATCACTACAGCCTGTGAGATGTTCCCTGTCTGCCCAGTAAAAAGGTGAGGAGACGGTAGAGTTGCTACACTGTAGCATTTGTTAGTGACTAGCAGGCCTCATAAAAAGCTACTGTTTAATTGTTTTTTTCCTGGATTAATTGTTTTAAAATAATCATGGAGCTATCTTTACCAGAAGAGGGAGAAGACTCCAGTGTTTCATTAATATATCCTGGTGAACACGGTGAGACTTGAAATAAGTCAGCAGGCTGAGTCATAGAGTCTGGCTGTTGGGGATAAGGAATTAGTAAGTCTGCCTAATACACAAATCACTTGTGAACTGGTACCACAGTTCCTACTCTGTGCACACTTCCTATGCAGCTGGGGCAGGACTTGGGGCCCATGGGTAATTTGTGCCATCCAAAACAAGTGTCAGTAATCACAGTTATAGGCATGAAGACAAAATAGATTAGGACCAATAGAAATAGCCCCGACCTAGAATCAATGGCAGTGGAAAACCTGAGGTGTCTGGTGTGAGCTTTTGCAGGATGGGCAGGATGGATATGAACAGACAACAGGCTAAAGAAGACTTTGACATCCAATTAGTCCTAAAAAAGAGCTAAAATGATTAACTGGGCTACAACTGAAAATATCCAAATCTCAGTTGGGTTTCCTGCCACCAAAGGATGAGGAGGTGGGCCAAGCTGATCATTCTATGCTAACTAAAGAGATTTGCAGTGTGAATACTCAAATCCAGCAAATTGCAGGTGACAAGATCAACAAATGTACCAAAAAGCACTATGCAGGTTAGGGGCACACCATGAGCTTGGGGTATTTGCTGGTGGGTTGCACCCTCGCCCTTTCCAGTATGAAAAAGTTGTTCAGCAATATCCCTGACAAAGTGATTATTTGCAAGGATTCTGGTGAAACAGCTGCGAATGTGGAGGAAGAGCCTTAATCTAGCAGCAAGATGGTTGGGGGAGACTAAAGAATCTGCCCCAGTGGGGAATGCAGGATGTTATTCTCAAGAGGGAGGACACTCTAATGTGAGATCAACCGTGCAGCAGGATTTGGTTAGCTTGGGAGAGACTCTACGGTCAGGCATTGCTAACATTCCAAGCTTGATCACTATTAATTTGATTTCAATGCACCACTGCACCATTACAAGTATGCTCCTTTAGAAACTGTGAGCTTTGATCCTCAAGAAGTGGGTTCACTAGAGAATGGCTCAACCCCATGTAGTCTAAAAAATCCAAGAGAATTTCCAGCATCCAGTGGCTTGAGGCCCGACCCACAATCAGCTATGCCAATGGCTTCACCAGTGGCTGCACTTCAGGTTGGAGGTGAAGCAGGGAGGAGAGAGTCAGGCTAAGAGGCAGAGGCTGAGGCTGAGGTAGTGCTTGAGTGGGAAGATTTAGATGATAGTAAAGAGGATGTGTATAAATCACAGCCCACTAAAGAGCGGAGAGATTTGTTGCAACTAGTACATAAAGCTACACTGGATACTAACTGCAAACAACAGGCAATGGTACCAGAAATACAAGGTAGAGGAGCCAAATTGGAAGTTGTTGATGAAAGATTAGCAACATTTCACAATCGCTTGGAACAGTTAGAAGAGGAACTTCAAAGAAAGAATTAAGTTCTTGAGACTAGGTCACGCTGCTGCAACCTGCAGTTCATTGGAATACCAAAAGATACAGAATCCAAGTCTTCTCTACTGGATATTTTGAGTATACTGGTCATTGAGGTGTTTTTTCACATCAAGACCACTATTATAAGTGCACATTGTGTGCCATTCAAGAAGATTCAAAGTAACTCTACCCCACGCACTATGCTAGCCTGTTTTTCAGGCTATTTGATGAAAGAGAAGAGTCTTGCAAAGGCACAAAACAAACATAACTTTCAGGCCACAGCTAGGTTCATGTTTTCTCATTTTTAGGGCATGTCTTTTGCGACAGCTCAGTGGGGGCATATTATGCGTACTTTAATTTTAGAAATTAGGTTGCTGGGTCTAGGCACAAATTATTAAACTGACCAGTTTAAATGTCTTGTGGCAAGGGAGATACATGGTGCAGCGCACAGAGGAAGAAGCATAAGTTTTTCTTTCTAAGATGAAGAAGGATTCACCACTCAGTCTTTGCAGTAGTTATTTAAGGAGTCTGCTGGGTCCCTAACCAGGCAACACACTTACACCTGGTCATGCTTGGATGCATGCCATCACATCTGTGTGAAAGGGATGGGTCACCTTCCACTTGCAGGATGGGTTCTGCCCAGGGATCCTGGGGTTTAGCTGGGACCTCAGTAAGGGTGGGGTTTATTGTGGTGTAGAGGATTAGGCAAGGACAGAGGGGAATAAAAGAGAAAGTTGAGACATCCAGGACTGAATCATTTTGGGCTTTGACAATGAGGCCACTCTTCGTAACATTTTCATTGCGTTTGTTTCTTTTGGTAATAGTTTGTGATGTCATCATGTAAAATTTTAAGTTGGAACATCAATAGTTTGCATGCACGCAGTAAGTGCCAGCAGATCAGATCTGAACTGGACAGATTTGCTTGAAATTTTGTTTGTTTACAAGAGACACTTTTTCATTTGCAGACAAAGGGTCTGATTTAGGTCTTGGTGGAGGGGAATACACCGTCACAAATGAATATCCCATCTGCTGTATTATGATCCCATTGTATCCGATGGGGAGCGTAATACGGCGGAAGGGCTATCCATCCACCGAGATCTAAAACAGGCCCAGAGTCTGGTTTCAACAGTTAGGATTGACCTTGGCTGTATGTACTGCCCATTCCAGAAGCATGAAAGGGGTAGTTAATACTATTTAAAAAACACACACAAAGCGTGCGTTTTGGAAGGAACGTTGCTGATTAAAATGACCAATTGTCTATTTTATCAATAAAGCTTGCCCGTTGTAAATTTACTGTCTGTTCTGTGTATGGAACTAACAATATTGATATATCATTAATTAATTTTCTAATGTTGCAAATGTCTAGTTTGCCAAAACCATATATACTTTGTGGTCATCTTAATTGTCCAGTAGATAGATTTCATGGTGTCACCAATCCCTCTAAATATGATAGGCTTGTTAGGGGCTTTGGATAACAAAATGTCTGTCTGGCTAAGTGCACAGGAGGGTGTACTATTGGCTTTATATTCCTATCTGCATGTGCAATATTCTTGTACCCATTGTATCTTGGCCTCTGAGGAGCTTTAAGAGGTCCAAAGTAAGCATGCTCCTTGTGTCAGATGTGGGAGTGGAAGAGTAGAGTGAACCTCTCCCTGACGACCTCCGCTCTGCACAGGAACATGAGGAATCAGTGGACGGTGTCAATCTCTCCACCAGCCTGCCCTTCTCATCCAAGATGATCCTTTTGGATGTAGAAAAAGCATTTCATAAAGTGACCTGGATTTGTTTATAGCAGGTTATGAGACAAATGCATTTTGTCATAAATATGTCAATATGGTTCAGAAACTATATCAAAATCCCACCGCTTCTACTGGAAAGATTGACTGCTAATCTTCTGATTTTCTAAAACTGAGAGGCACATGCCAGGGGTGTGCTCTCTCATCTTTTTTATTTGCTTTATATTTAGATCCTTTTTTGGTCAAGATCAAAATGCAGGAACAGATACAAGCGACACGGCTATACTCAGTGGAGTTATGGGTAGCCACTTTATTGCTGTCCATTCTCAGGATGTCATCAATGTCATTGTTATATTTGAAAATATTGCTTTGCAAAAAGGTAGATCTCCTGAGCATGAGATGAATATTGCTAAAACTGAGGGTGCAGTAACTATGAAATTGATCACACCATTTGCAAAACAAAGGTGGCTGTCACATTTTTGGGTATTTCTATCTCTGCCAACTCACATTTGATTTTAGAGCTAAATTACAAAGCAGTTTTTGCAAGATCAGTCGCTGTAATGCCACAGTGGGATTGACTCCCAATTACCCTGGTTAGCAGGTGTCAATTTAATCAAGATGACCATTTTCCCTTAAGTATTTATTTGTTGAGATCCATGTTATATATGTTCCGCAGCCTTTTTTTCGTCATTTGGAAATGGCCATTTCTTCTCTCTTGTGGTGTTAAAAAAAAGACCGGATGAATGAGTAAATATCTATAAAATCCACATAAAATGGGTGGCTAGGCACTGCCGAGCTTCAAAACTCTACTATTGGGTAGTGATGGGGGTAAAAGAGTGGCCAAGTTGTTAAACCATTCAGCTGACTGCAGCACAGTTAGTCTATGTGAGCTCTGCCTGGGAGCAGAGGTGGTTGGTGGCTATTTTGGGTGTTTGTCCCAATTACTACAAAAAGGTCAGGTTTAAGGTAGTCTTAGATGCAAAAAGCCTTTGGGGTCAGTGGTGTAAATGGTTAGATATACCCAAGATACATCACTATCTTCCAAAAAGGTTGAGAATTATTCTACCACAAACATTTTAAGATACCAGTGTTACCTTATGGGTACACTCAGGAATTGTCCATATAAATATGCTATATGAAAATAACACCCTCCATTCTTATGAATATCTGTCTACAGCATGTTAACTTCATATGGGGGATTTTTTAAATACCTCAAAGTGTGTTGCTATCTTGCTCAGTCTACAATCTATACAGATAAAACGAGCTGTTGGAAATCTTAGGTATTCCCTCCTTGTGTAATATTAAGGTCTTATATAAATTATTTAGACAGTATCTACCCCATTGTAACGTTGCTCTGGTGGAAGGATGGACAAAGGCACTGGTTTTAACTCTCACTAGGGATACCAATATTAATAGTTTTGTGCTAATTGGCCGATATCTCCGGTGGGCGATTTCCTACTCCTGCATTTTAAGACTGTGCATCGACTTTGCCACACTCCACACTGTTTAAATAGCTGCAGTCATAAGATAGATCCTAGATGCCCCCAATGTTCAGTAGATAATGTCGATGGCGTACACATGTTCATGACGTACAATACCCTGAGGCCGTTATTGCGACATATTGTGCTTAAGAGTATTTCACTGGGAGAAAATACAGGCACCTTTGTTTAATCTGTTAGAATCCTGGAATGACACCTTGCCCCCAGAGTGTGTTTGGTTAAGTTTCATGGCAGTAACCATGGGACAGCTGCTATTGCCAAGTTAAGAAAGGATGCAAAACCACCTAGTCATGTGCTTTGGCGATGGATGATGTGCTCATTTTTAGAGACTGAGACCCAGATTTAAAAGAAAGCGGTGCATCAGTCCAGATGCAACACTTTTCTTGCATCGCCCCTACCTACCCCATCTAATGACACCATGGTTACTCTGTATTTACAATACGGCCCACCATGGGGGTCATTTCCACAATAGCATTATAATTTATGATGCTACTGTGCCGCTTTGCAGCATTAGTACCATAAATTATGGCGCTAGTGCAGCAAAGCACTAGGGAGGGCCCGTAGGTTACTATGGCCCTCATTACAACCCTGGCGGTCGGTGTTAAAGTGGCGGTAAGACCGACAACAGGCCGGCGGTAAAAAAAAATTGAATCACGACCATTGCGGAAACCGCCAAAATAGACAGCCACTTTAACACTCCGACCGCCACGGCGGTAGAAACAAACAATATACCGCCCACACTATTATAAGAGGCCAATTCGCCACCTTTTCCGGGGCGGAACCAATGTGAACAAAAACACGTCGGAAACAGGACTTGGAAGGGAAAACACTCACCTCTACACATTCCACGAGGAACCAGGACGCCATGGAGCCAGAACTCCAAATACTCCCTGCAATGGTATTCCTGCTCCTCTACCAGGAGCACGTAAGACGGTTGCGACGACCACGGTGAGTACTGCACCTACAACACAGGGGAGGGGGGAGGGAAAAGAGAGTGACACACACACGCAACCCGCAACACCCCCACCCCCACCCTCACCCACAACAACATACACACAAATACATGCTGCAACATTACATTTACAGCCCCCGCTTCAAGAACGCAAGGACAAAAGAAAATGAGTTGAAACATTGTAATAAATAAAAATCCATGAGTCAAAACTTGAAATACAGTATAAACAATTAGGTACACCAACTACAAAAGTCCAGATAGTGCACCATTCATAGTTCGTGGACCACTGGGCCCAAAATGCATGGGCGAGGCCCACATTCGATACCAGACTCCAAACGGAGAGAACACTGCAGGGGCATCATATCGAAATGAAACAGGCACCTCAGGGGGAAGGGAAAGGGGGGCACCTCAGCCGGATGAGTGCACGACACCAGCTCCACGAGGGGGCCCCATGCCCACTGCTGTATCCTGGGGAGTGCAAAGCCACAGTCTCTCAAGTCTCTCAAGTGGGTGGGTTGGCCACTGCACTATCCTGGGGAGTGCAACGCCACAGTCTCACAAGTCTCTCAGGAAGGTGGGTTGCCCACTGCTGTATCCTGGGGAGTGCAAGCCACAGTCTCTCAAGTGGATAACAGTCTCCACTGGTTCTGGAGGGGGCTTTGTGCCCAGAGTGTTTCATCCTGCCAAGGACAGAGGTAGTGGATGCTTTTCTCCACTGGTTCTGGAGGGGGCTTTGTGCCCAGAGTGCTTCATCCTGCCAAGGACTGAGGTAGTGGATGCCTTTCTCCACTGGTTCTGGAGGGGGCTTTGTGCCCAGAGTGCTTCATCCTGCCAAGGACTGAGGTAGTGGATGCCTTTCTCCACTGGTTCTGGAGGGGGCTTTGTGCCCAGAGTGCTTCATCCTGCCAAGGACTGAGGTAGTAGATGCCTTTCTCCACTGGTTCTGGAGGGGGCTTTGTGCCCAGAGTGTTTCATCCTGCCAAGGACAGAGGTAGTGGATGCCTTTCTCCGCTGGTTCTGAAGGGGGCTTTGTGCCCATAGAACTTCATCCTGCCAAGAACTGAGGTAGTGGATGTGATACTCCACTGGTTATGGAGGGGGCTTTGTGCCCAGAGTGCTTCATCCTGCCAAGGACTGAGGTAGTGGATCTGATACTCCACTGATGGTGGTGCAACATGCAAGCTGCCCAGGCTCCTGGAACTGACCACCAGCCTCGTACGACTGACCACTGGGGATGGCAGCCATGTCTGTGGAGGTGCCACTGGCTCAGGATGTCGCAGGGCTGCTGGCGGTGCTGGTGGCTGTGCCAGTGGAATCGGTGCTGGCGGCGGACTCTGTGGCATCCGTGCTGGCGGCGGGCTCTGTGGCATCGGTGCTGGCGGCGGGCTCTGTGGTAGAGGTGCTGGTGGCGGTCTTTGTGGCGGCAGTGCTGGTGGCGGTCTTTGTGGCGGCGGTGCTGGTGGCTGCCTTTGTGACGGCAGTGCAGGTGGTGGGCTCAGTGACTGCGGTGCTGGTGGCGGACTCAGTGACTGCGGTGCTGGTGGCAGTGCAGGTGGCGGTGCTGGTGGCGGTGCTGGTGGCGGTCTTGTCCGCCATGCAGGTTAGCGTCAACGTGGACCTGCCCTTGATTTTCTGGCCCTTCCCCACCTTGTATAGTGGTGCAGCTGTCTTGCCACTATCCACTTTTGTTTTGCCTGAGCCCTTGGTGGCAGGTGTTTTCGCCTTCTCCCTCCGGTATGTGGGCAACTTTTTTACTTTTGGAGGTGGCAGAATGTCCTTGCCCTCACTCCGTGGAACACTGGCAGCCCTGTTGCTTGGCCCACTCCAAAAGCCCGCAGTTGCTGGCACCACTGTGCCCGGTGATGTGGTGGCTGAGGTGCTGGGTTGGGACCTGGAAAGGTGGGCCCTAGGGGATGGTCAGGGTGGGAGGTGTAGGGAAGAGGTCAATATTAGAAAGCTTTTTAGACACATTGGGACAGGTAGATGGAGGGGGTTTGGGAGTGGAGGAAGAGGTAGTGGTTGTAGGAGGTGTACATTTGCTGACTTTGGGTGAAGGTGCATGGGCTGGAGGTGATGTGAGGTGGATGGTTGTTGGGTGGGTGTGTGGCTGCGTTTGTGTACTTTGGAAGGAGGGCTCACAGACACACTGGGAGAGGACACAGGGGATGTGTGAATGGTAGTGGGGGTGGTGAGTGCACGTGAGCGGTGTGTGGTGATGGGCGTGCTGGTGATGGAGGTAGTGGCTGAAAATGTAGTGCATGCAGGTGTGAGTGGAGACGAGACAAGGAGGGAGGAGGGAGACGTGGAGGAAAGGGACACAGGCAGTGGATGTTGGTGTGTTTGCATGGGTATGATGCTTGTGTGAGTGCCCGTGGGATGTGTGGTGTTTGTGTTTGCCAGAGCCACCCTTGTGTGTTGAGGTGTGTGCATGCTGGTCTGATGGTGTGCTTGGGATAGGCTGAGGTACAGGTACAGGGGATTGGGTCTGGGTGGAGGAAGTTGGAGGGGGGAGGCTGGACACAGGGACAATGGCTGCCATCAGTGCTGAGGCCAGAGCCTGAAATGCTCTCTGTTGGGCTGCGTGGCCAGAATGAATGCCCTCCAGGTATGCATTTGTTTGTTGCAACTTCTTCTCTACACCCTGGATGGCATTCAGAATGATAGACTGCCCAACAGTGAGGGATCCCACACAGATCAATAGCCTCCTCACTGAGGGCAGCAGGGCTGACTGGGGCAGGGCCTGAGGTGCCTGGGGCGAAGGAGATGCCCACCCTCCTGGGTGAGCGGCCACGGGACACACGCTGAGGGGCTGCTGGGAGGGCAGTGCTGGTGGGGGGGTGGCAGCTGTACCTGTTGATGCAGGGGGCACAGAGGGGCCCAACACCACAAGGTAGCTCCCGTCAGAGGAAGAGTCGCTGTCACTGATGTCACCTCCTGTCCCCACCGTGGAGCTCCCCTCGCCCTCCATCCCACTGGTGGCTTCAGACTCTGTTGTCTCACCCTCCAGGGTCATGTGGGATGCAGCTCCCTCCTGCTCCGGTGCCACTGCTCCTCCACCTGATGATGCTAATGCACACAAGAACAGGGAGACCACAAAAAGGGAGGGGGGAAGACAGAAGAAAGAAATGTTCAGTGCATGCAAAACCACTACCGTTGGCGGACACTACAGACACAGCAGCCCTCTGCACTACGCCATGCACTTAGAGTTCCCTTATTAATCACAGGGACATGGGGTACAAGGCCTATGCCCGATTGCTGCACACATGGAAGTCACAGAAGCCTGACTAGGTGTAGTTGGCTCTTACCACTGGTGGGGTTGGTGTGCCACATAGCCTGCCTCACGAAGGGACGCTCCTACAAACTCACCCAGGCCTAGGGGAACCCACAGCCCACCTCCCCCACCCAGACACCTCGCAATGCGCACAGAGTCAGATGGATGTGACTGTACTCACCCCTTGTGGCTGCTGTGATGCCCTCAAGCGCCCATCCAACTCCGGATAGGCCACTGCCAGGATCCGGAACATCAAGGGGGTCATGGTGCGACGGGCACCCCTCCCACGTTGGGAGGCCATCCCCCGCTGGGCCTCCGCCGTCTTCTTGTTCCAGTGGCGAATGTCCTCCCATCTTTTATGGCAGTGGGTGTTCCGTCTGTGGTGGACCCCCAGGGTCCGGACGTCCTTGGCGATGACAAGCCAAATATCCTTCTTCTGGTGGGCGCTGACCTAGAGGAATAGTACAGGGGAAAAGGAAAATCTTCAACCGTCTGGACCGTCACAGTCATCGACCCATGTTCCCATCCTTGCCCTGACGCACATACACTCACCGTCCACTCATGCAGGCCTCAGTCCCCCCCCCCTGTATCTTCCATCCACACCACTCCAAACAGCCATTGGCCATACAGCGTGCTCACAGAGTACTCACCTGTTTGTCTGGAGGACCGTAGAGTAGCGTGTACTGGGGGAGGACCCCATCCACTAAATTTTCCAACTCCTCCAAAATGAAAGCAGGGGCCCTTTCCCCAGACACATGAGCCATTGTCGCTTCCAAACTGAGGTCACAGCAGCACTTGCAGTGTAGGTCCTCTCCTGTCGAAGGTCAGGTATCAAGTGAGTGAACAGACAGAAAATGGTGGTCACGTCCGCGGCGGTGCGTACCGTCACTGCCCGCATACATCGTCATTGGCTCCTGGGACCCTTAGGGTCCAATGTTAACCACTGCAGGATTGTGCCGCGGTCTTCGACCGCCTACCATGACGGTGTACGCCAGCTCAGTTACCTCATATCCCCTCGTCCCACCTTACAGGTCAGGCAGCAGCCATTTCAGGGGGACACATGGCATTAATTTTAAATGCGTCACACCTATCTAGGCCTTGCATACACACAGTGACAGGCACATTGCGGATTGACATATGTGTGCAATAATAATTTTTTGAAAACCTCAGTGTTGGCGGACTCTCTGCTCGCTGTTCTCGTCCATAGGGCACGTCCGCTGAGGCAGGTGAGGAGATGGCGGCATCCTCCGGTGTACAGACTGCTGGTGGACCTGTCGACAATGGAAGAGAGATACGTAATAGTCACCTACAGACTTGATCGTGCAACAATCCATGAACTGTGTTCCCAGTTGGAGCCAGACCTGATGTCAGCAATCCACCATCCCACAGGAATCCCCCCTCTAGTGCAGGTCATGTCAGTACTCCATTTCCTGGCAAGTGGGTCCTTTCAAACTACAGTGACCATTGCATCAGGGATATCCCAGCCTATGTTCTCTAACGTGTTGTCCAGAGTGTTGTCTGCCCTGCTGAAATTCATGCGCAGCTACATTGTTTTCCCTCAGGTGGAGGATTTGCCCACAGTGAAAGGTGACTTCTATGACCTGGGACATATCCCCAACATCATAGGTGCCATTGATGGGACACATGTGGCATTGGTACCCCCCTGCAGGAGTGAATAGGTGTACAGAAACCGGAAGAGCTACCATTCAATGAATGTGCAGATGGTGTGTTTGGCCGACCAGTACATCCCTCATGTGAATGCCAAGTTTCCAGGCTCAGTGCATGACGCTTACATTTTGAGGAATAGCAGCATCCCTTATGTGATGGGGCAACTCCAGAGGCACCGTGTGTGGCTAATAGGTGAGGACAAGGACCCTATACCCTGTGAATAGTTGTCTGGGGTTGTCCCTAAGGGTTAGTGTGTGTCTAACAGTTGTCCCTCGACATTTGCAGGTGACTCTGGGTACCCCAACCTGTCATGGCTACTGACCCCAGTGAGAAATCCCAGGACAAGGATAGAGGAACGCTACAATGAGGCACATGGGCGAACTAGGAGAGTGATCGAAAGGACCTTCAGCCTCCTGAAGGCCAGGTTCCGGTGCCTCCATATGACAGGTGGTTCTCTCTACTACTCACCAAAGAAGGTGTGCCAGATCATCGTGGCCTGCTGTCTGCTGCACAACCTGGCTTTGCGATGACAGGTGCCTTTTCTGCACGAGGATGGTCCAAAAGGAGGTCTTGTAGCAGCTGTGGAGCCTGTGGACAGTGAAGAAGAGGAAGCAGAAGAAGAGGATATCGACAACAGAAACAACGTTATCCAGCAATACTTCCAGTGAGACACAGGTAAGAAGATGTCACTGGCTCACACATCTCATACAATTGTTAGACCTATCATATGTCTGTCACTTTCAGCCAGTGTATGGACCCTGACTTGTCACTTTGCCTCTCCATTTCACAGATGTGGGTCCCACTGTGTGACCTCTGCTATATTACCTCATGGACTAGAGCTGTGTGACATAGGTATGTTGACAATACAATCGACATTGCTATTTTCCTTAGTTATTGCAAATACACATTTGTGAAAGCACAGACTGACTCCAGATTGTTTTGTGATTCAAGGGTGTTTATTTCAGTGCAAATTAGTGGAGGGGGTTGTAAAATGGCTGGGGTGATGGTGGAGGATTGTCCATGGCAGAGTCCAGTCTATTTGTTTCACAGGTGCATTGTCGAAAGGGGCATAGGAAGTGGAGCTAGGGCAGTTGATAGATGGACAAGGTTGTAGAAGTGGGACAGAAGGATGACATTCAGGGTGGTCTCATTTCCTGACGGGGGTCTTGGCATTGTTCCCTGTCTTTGTCCTGGATCTCAGGGACCGTTTGCGGGGTGGTTCTCTATCTGCAGAGGGTGGGGTGCTGGTGTCGTGGTCCTGTGGCGGTGCCTCCTGTCCACTAGCGCCGGCAGAGGTGGTGGGCTGTTCATCATCCAGGCTAGTGTCAGGTGCCCCTTGTTGTGCCACAGTGTCCCTCCTGGTGTTCACAAGGTCCTTCAGCACCCCTACAATGGTGATCAGGGTGGTGTTGATGGACTTCAGTTCCTCCCTGATCCCCAAATAGTGTTCCTCCTGCAGCCTCTGGGTCTCCTGAAACTTGGCCAGTACTGTTGCCATCGTCTCCTGGGAATGATGGTACACTCCCATGATGTTGGAGAGGGCCTCGTGGAGAGTGGGTTCCCTGGGCCTGTCCTCCCCCTGTCGCACAGCAGTCCTCCCAGTTCCCCTGTTGTCCTGTTCCTCTGTCCCCTGAACAATGTGCCCACTGCCCCCAGGTCCCTGATTTTCTTGGGGTGGTGGGTTTGCATGGGTTTCCTGTAGTGGTGGACACACTGCTGCTTGACGTGTCATGGGGACAGAGGGATGGGCCCGCTGGGTGGGTGCTGTGCTGGTGTTTCCTGAGGGGGAGGCTCTGTGGTGGCATGTGCCAGTGTGAGGGGAACCGACTGTCCCGAGGTCCCAGATGGGCCGGGCTGGTCATCTTGATCCAGTTGGACAGAGCTGCTGTCATCAATGTGGGCCTCTTCTGTGGGGGGGTGGACATGTCTGGAACCTCCTGTCCAGTGACGTTGGGTAGGGGTCCTGCAGGGGTGTAAAGGCATGATTATTGCATGTGTGTGTGCCATCGTGTGCAATGGGTGGGTGACCCTGTACTCCAGTGCTTGCATTCTTGTCTAGGACCTTGTGTGATAGTTGGTTTGGGGATCTGTGTGGGTATCTGTAGTGGACATGCTTTGGTGATGGGTGTCCATGCTTTGTTGTTGCATGCAGGGCTTGGTATTGGGATGTGTGGGTTGTGATAGTGGGGCATATGTGAGGTGTTGGACTGATGGGGGTGAGGGTGAGGGGGGGTATGTAATTGATTGCAGGTAGGGTGGGGGATGTACAAGTTAAGATTAGACTTACCAGAGTCCATTCCTCCTGCTACTCCTGTGAGGCCCTCAGAATGCAGTATAGCCAAGATCTGCTCCTCCCATGTTGTTAGTTGTGGGGGAGGAGGTGGGGATCCGCCGCCAGTCCTCTGAACTGCAATCTGGTGTCTTGAGACCACGGAACGCACCTTCCCCTGTAGGTCGTTCCACCTCTTCCTGATGTCATCCTGTGTTCTTGGATGCTGACCCACTGCGTTGACCCTGTCTATGATTCTGCGCCATAGCTCCATCTTCCTAGCTCTGGAGGTGTGCTGCACCTGTGATCCAAATAGCTGCGGCTCTACCCGGAAGATTTCCTCCACCATGACCCTGAGCTCCTCCTCAGAGAACCTGGGGACCCTTTGCGGTGCCATGGTGTGGTGTGGGTGATGTGTGGGGTGGTGTGTGTTGTGAAGTTTGAGGGGATGTGTTTGTGTGTGTTGTCTAAGGTGCATGGATGTTGTGTGAGTGATGGTGTTGTGTGCCTGTAGATGCTAGTATTGTTGATGGAGGTGTCTCTCTCTGTGCTTCTTTCTCAATTTTTGTTGTAGGGGTTTGTGGATGATGTGGGTGTGTGTTTTATATTGTATTGAGTGTGTGGGAGTGGTGTGTGTATGTGTATCAGGTGTGTGTATTTCGAATTGTCCAATGTGGTTGTGTTTTGTACATGTGTGTGTATTTTGAGCGCAGCGGTGTGTATCGCCAATGGAATACCGTGGTTGAAAGACCGCTGCATGGATTCGTGGGTCGTGATAGTGTGGGCGTATTCATGTTGGCGTGACAGTGGAAGTTTAGTTATCGCCAGTTTATCACTGACCTTTGGTGTGGCGGACTTGTGTGGGTGTCTGGATTTTGGCAGATTCCGGCCTGTGGGTCGTAATAGCTGTCACGGAATTCCACCGCCGCAGCGGTGTGTTGGCGGTCTTCTGCACGGCGGTAAGCGGGATATACCACCAAAGTTGTAATGAGGGCCTATGTGTCTATTACTTTAATGCCTGCCCTGTGCAGGCATTAAAAATTGTGGAAAAAATGACACAGTGAAATCGTGTAGATTTCACTGGGCCACTTTTCTGGGCTTCCTAATGGGAGAACGCCCTCCTTGCATACATTATAACTGGTGCAGGCATAATGTGGCACACACGGTTACAAACTTTGTAATTATGGCGCTGGGGAATGTCCTCCTTAACACCACATCAGTGTAAAAAAAAAATGACGCTTGTGTGGCGCAAGGAAGCTCAAGGGCTTTGTAAATCTGGCCCTCATGGGTTTATCTACAATCCCCTTGTCCCACCATTGAGTCACTTTTTAGGGTTGAGCCTGCTTCGCTTGTGCTTGCGCATGCGCTTCGCTTGCGAGATGCTTTAGGAGTTAGAAAAGGGCTCGGAGCCCCATCCACGTCACGTCAGTGTCATTGGTTCGTGGGCTTGCTTGTTAAAATCTGCTTGCTTTCATTAGTGGAAGGCACGCACACGTCATGCATTTTCCAGTGGTTAGCCCTCTTCGAGCGCAGCAACCAAGTACTGAAAACATGCGAGGCTCGCTGTTTCCCATCAGGTTTGTGGACTACTTTTTATCTTTTGTTTGCAGCGCGATCTCGCTTGGCAGAAGTTGAGCGCTTTGCATAACATCGACCCTGTCACATAGTTAATTGCACTTTTAACGGTTACATTGCTAAATGCACTTTTGCTGATAGGTTTCATTACGAGTGAACTGTAGCAGCGCAATCGCGCAGTTTTTTTCCATTCAATGTGGGAAGAAAAATCCGGTTGGGAGTTTACAACTGCTAATAGCTCTAACTCGGAGAAATGCAACCTCGAGGAGCAGCAGAAGTAAGTGTTGTACACACTTGCCATACTGTGCGTTCTCATCCGTGTGCTTTTCTCCTCAACTTGTGCTGCTGATATTTCGGTGAGTTCTACATATCCGCTACTGTCCTTTTGTGCAACCTGGAGTCCGGTGCAAAAAGAAAGTTAGGCTGTGTTATGTATTTTGTCTTAGTGGTGACTGTTACACCCCTATTAACATTTTCATACGAACAACTGCATTTTCGTGTCATCTGAACTTTTCCCTCATGCACTACTGTTATACTATTTCATAGTTGTGTGATAAGCATAGACAACAAGGCCAACACACCTGAGATGACCTGATCTAATTATAGAGCTTCTGGCGGGGCTCCTCATGCGGGGTTCCAGTGCCATGTTCTGCAATCCTGGCATATGTAAGGAATCCTACTGACACGCCAGTAACCCTGTGCAGTCTCTGTTGTTACCGATCACTCTGAAACAAAGACACATATCTGTCCTAGTGGCTCACCCAAATAATTATTTGAGCATAATACACGTGCTGTGCATGTCCACTTTTATTGCTTGATAATTAGGCTAGACTCTTTCAAAGCGCTTTCAATGTTGTCAGATAAGGCAAGTATACACAAACACGACCCTGTCCGTTTTACATCTTCCTGCCTCACTCTATCTTGAACCGCAAAAGACATCTGCTGCAAATCATTTGGAACAGTCATCTAACCTCTCACGTACAACATTTATAGCAGGTGAGATGAGTACTCATTTAGAACAGCAATGAATTTAGGAAGGGAGTCTTCATTTTAACTCCAAAAAGTTGTATTATTTTCTATAGCTGCGCATATTTAAAGCACTCCGTTTTCGCATCCTTTCAGCTCTACATCCTAGAGCTTCTGGCGAGGCTCAGGGGCATCTTAGGCGGGTCTACAGTGCTGTGTTGTGCAATCCTGGCATGTGTAAGGAATGTCACTGACACGCTGTTAATTCTGCTCAGACACATATCTGCCCTAGTGGCTCACCCCTGTTCGAAAACAATTATTTGAGCAGAATACACGTGCTGTACAGGTCCAGTTTTATGGCTTGATAATTGTGCTAGCCTGTTTCAAAGCACTTTTAATGTTGTCAGATAAGGCAAGTATACACAAACACGACCCTGCCCGTTTTAAATCTTTCTCCCCCACCCCATTTTAAACCACATCCGCCGTAACTCATTTGGAACAGTCATCTAACCTCACGAGCAACCCTTATAGCAGGTTGGTGGGTAAGATGTGTACTCATTCAGAACAGCACTGAATTTAGGCGAGGAAGTCTTCATTTTTTTAGCCCGAAAAAGTTGTATTATTTTATCTAGCTGCGCATATTTAAAGCACTCCGTTATCGTATTGTCTCAGCTCTATGTGATTTTCTCTGAGTATACCTTCCTGCTTTTAGAAACCACCCTGGGGTATCCCTTTATGAACCACTTTTAACTCGTCCTGATTCAGTCTACTACTTGGTTGCAGGAAGTGGAAAAACCCCAACTCACAACAGTCATGATGTTGTGAAATAAACACAAAGGGCCAAAACAGGACTTCTCTCTGTTAAAATAGTGTCATCTGCTAGTGACAGCTAGATGTATGTTTTCAGGTCGAGCATTGCAGCGCACATGCGCTGCTTTTCTGACATGTTGGTATGTATCTGGGCTTTTAGCAACGCCCACCTCACGCCCATCACTATCACTCATTAGTGGGCTTGCCCTTCAAAAATCCTTTGATGACATTGGTAAATGGTTTATGTTTATCCCTCCTGGGGAGGTTTTGTGACCGCCTTGGCTATCACCCCTGTAAAGTGGCTAATTGCATTTTTGCCAATAAGTTTAACTGCGAGCGAACTTCTTTTTCCTTTTGTGTCTCTCCTTATGGCTGAGGCTCATGGCGGCCATAGCGCTGTGAATCGGCTTGCTTATATGAAACTGTTTTACTTTTGATTTTCAAGATATGTGGCTAGAAAAGTCTGGTTAGGAGTTTACAATGCTAATAGCTCTAACTCGAGCAAATGCGAGACCCATTGCATTGCAAATGCTTGTTTCTCATGTAAAAAGTGAGGAACTGGCGGCGCAAGGGACTTGTAAATCAGCCCCTAAGTCTGCAGTATACCGATTGAAGGCTAAAAGAGGGAAACAAGTTGATGTTGGAATATGGTGCTCGAATATGGAGCACGTTCCATTGACATTGTATGCATTGGTTTATTGGCAACAACTTAGCTACTAGCTATTACTTTTATTGTTTTTATATTTGTCTCTTCTCTCATGTAAAACGTGGGGGTAATGGTTACATGAACCTATATTTGAATATATCTAAAAAACAATAAAATAAATATGGAGGCAAAATAGTGGAACTTTCAATATAGTGCCAGACTGAGCTGCTACCTAAACATTAGAGATAATTCATGGAATGAGACAAACTTTACACTGGCATTGTTACAAAACCCACCGTTTTATGGATTGTATTGTTTATTTTGCCAAATTAACAGTGATGCTATTAATTTGTGAGGGAAAAACACATGATAATAAATCTCTATGTCAATGCAATAACGCAAAGAAAAAACGTATTTTTATTTTTCTTCACAATTTCCAAGTTCCTAGGAAGAAATAGCTACTTTCACTACTCTAAACATTTTGTATGCACAATTGAGATAACGCTGCATATGTTGTGTTCTTGTATATCAGCGGACAGAAAACTCGGAAGATAGGCAAATGCAAAAAGTTAATTATGTTTATACTGTAATGCCCACAGCATGTCATTAGTGGCACTTGTGGGTGCAAGACAGATGGGGACGGAAAGAGCAAGAAAGAGGGAATAATGTAGAGTAAAGGTGAATGAAGAGACGAAGAAGAAAGGGGATGATGGAGGAAAAGCGGAAGAATGAGCCAAGGTGAAGGAAGGAAAAAGAACGATTGTGACAATGGAGGAAGAGGGGGCGAAGTACAGAGAATGAAAGCCATTGCAAGAGCAGAGCAAGGGTAAATAATGGAAAAGAGAAAGTACAAAGGCACATGTACAGTGTGAAGGAATCACGAAGCACCCCTCCAGTTTCAGATTCCTAAATTGCTCAACAGTCCGAATCAGACCCCATTCACGCTGGACACTCTACAAAGACTGCCAGTTTGGTATTGACTCATATATATGGTACTTTGTCTTGCGGTATTTATCATTCTTAAGAGAATGAAAGGCACAGTGTGTTTGCCCGCGTAAGGACTTGTGACCTACAGGCCACAACAAGGGACAAGTTTACTAAAAAAATGGCGCATTGATGATGCTGTGCCAAAATTTACAGCGCTGCACCACTCTAGAAACCCTGTGTTTTACTAAAATACGACACGCCCCTGTGTTTCCCCCTGTGCCAGTGCTAAATTTAGCTGCCAATGCAAGCACCCTTGCATCATAGTGTAAGGGTGTCTGTGGTGAGGGGATTGATTGGTTATGTACAGGAAAGAGCTCTTCCTGCAAATAAGCAACCTACAATGGTGATTTGGCACTTCTATGTGTGCTGCAGAGTGCAGCACACATAGAAATAGTAAATCGTCATTTTTGAATGATTGTTTATGTGCAGAGATGGACATCTTCCTGCACATGAACATTAATTCATGGCTGTTTGCACCTTCTATGTGTGCTGCAAAATGCAGCACACATGGAAAAAGCAAAAATGAGGAGTAATAAAAGTATTCCTCCTTATTGTGCCATGCTAACACCACCCTGGTGAGATGTTAGTTTTTGCCAGAGATTTATACCTTCTCATAAATCTGGGGCAGCATCAAAAGCAATGGGGCTTACTGTGGAACAGCCACAGCAACACCACTTGCACACCCCTCTGATGCAGAAAACTATATCGGAGGGGCCCATATTTACAAGGTGAGGGTAAGCCACATAAAATGGCTTAGCGCTGCCTTGTAAATGTAATGCTCTGCACAGCATCACTGGAGCATCACAAAAGGTGTCCACAGATCAAACCCTGAGAAGCTTTTCTCCCAGCAGCAGCGATAATTTTAGTTCTCTGGCTCCAGATGGTATGAGCTCTATATTCCGTATACTACATTCCATTGTCCTCAATCTCAGCAGCACTTGGTGGAAGGGAGAAAGAGATGTAAGTCCCGATTCCCAAAGGTCCTCTGCACTCGTGGAGAAGCCCCACAGTCATATGAGGGGGACCTTGGGCGGGGCCCCGCACTAGTGAGAGGACCTCTGTACCACAGTTAGTCATCTTGAAGGTCCCACCACAAGTCCGGGGCCTCTGCCATGAGTGCAAAGGCCCTTTGTTCATTGGGCTTGTAGCCTTGGTGAGGCCTAGCTTCGTGGCAAACAGAGCTGGCCTGATTGAGAAGGCGGACAGTTGGGCATTGGTCGATGGGCAGACACCTAAGAGTCACCTGTGGGCCAGGTTTTTTTAAGCCCTCTGTCACCCAGCCCACAGAGCCTTAAAATCTTCATCAGTCCCCTAGCAAGGTCACTGTAATATGAGGCAGCCAGTCTGTCACGGCAGAGACTTGTGTCACAAGGCCTGCCATCTCAGACTTCAGATTGACCACTGTGGGGCCGAACAGACCACAAAGAGCAGTGTCCCTTCTCCCCTGAGGTGGGCTTGGAAACAGTAAAGCAACCTCTGTTGGGGGGGAGGGTGGTGGTGTCAGGTAATACAGAGGTCGTTGTGCCATCTTCACTTCAACCCCTATTGCACCCCCTCCTCCGAGGTCGGCCCAGAAACTTTGGCCCAGATTTAAGAGGGCCTAGCACCATATATCGCCACATTAGCGTAATTTTCTTTGCTAATGTGGCAATATTATGGCATAAATGGTGCATCATATTTACAAAGTGGCTCAATGCATGCGTTGCATCACTTTGTAACCCCTTGCACCACATTATGCCTCCACCAGGCATAATGTATGCATTAAGGGCATTCCCCCTATAGGGGCGTCAAAAAAATGGCGCAATGAAATCTAAAATATTTTTTTATGCCTGCACAGAGCAGGCGTCAAAAGGCGGCACACCATTGTTTTCAATGGGCCTCAATGTTCTTTGCAGGATTAGTGTAAATATTTTGGGTGCTAATCCTGCAAAGCGCCAAACTGGCATCAAAAATTTTGATGCTAGTTCCCTAACTACTGCCATGGTGCACCGTATGTTAAATACAGCGCAAACATGGTGGCGTTAGGGGGCGCTAAGGGGCATTATAAAAGTGGCACTGCATTGAATGCATCACCACCTTTCTTAAATTCAGCCCTTTGTTCTCTCCTTTTTTTCCAGGCCATAGGACTGAGGCTATAGTGGGCAGGGAGGGGTGAGTGAGAAGCGTTCACCCTGGGGCTGGTGTGTTTGCATAGGCCTAGCTTTGAGGCCACCTTGAGCAGAGCTGCCAGCTTTGGAACTCGGGAACCTAGCTGGAATTCCAGCGTTAGCTCAACATCCTGTGATTCTGAACAAATCACAATCTCTCAAGGCTTAAAACTAAAAAATAAAAATGTGATCCCCTGTAATGCAACTGATGCTCATACAAATCGCTCCAGTGCCCTTGGGAGAAGTTCACACTATAAAAAACTACAAAAAAAATAAAAAACAACTGCCCACTGTTAATGTTTTAAATGCAAAGGCCAGTCGTGATGATTAAAGAGGAATCTTTAATTATAAGAACCTTAATACCTGTCAGATCAGTTGTTGTGGGCCTTCGACCATTATGTTTCACCTCGCTCTTCTGTCCAAAATGCAGTGCTTCTAGGTTTTACCCATACTACTGGTTCTATAAGCCATAAAATTATAAACTTAGCAAACATTTCTATAAAATGAGTCCAATGACTCTAATCTATTGGTGCTTCATGAAAGGGCACATTCCGGGAATGAGGGCCACTTTTTTTCAGGAGTGCCCTGGCCTAATTGTGATCCCAATCCGACCCTGGCCTCAGTGGAAAATGAAAGAGTTCAGGGAAAGAAATGGAGGTCAAGTTGAAAGCACAGGAGAAGAGGTTGGGGGCTTAGAGTTGGACGATAGAGCTTAGGGGAGGAGGTTAGAGAATGGCAGCCAGAACCTTTCCTCTGGGACTCTGCTACACTAGAGGAGAAGGGAGGCCTCGGAGAAGGAGGCACAATGGGCTAGAGTATCCTCCTTCCCTGACCCCACCTGCTTCAAACTTGTACCAGGCTTCAATGTGGTCAGTGAACTTGGTGACTCTACCAGCCACTGACAGGTACTAATGGGTGGAGCAAGAGGCAATGATAACAGACAGACTTCCTGCTTCAGGCAGAGGTGTAAAGCCCAATGCCCAAAGCAGAACTGAAATCGTCAGCCATGGCTCCAGTGTTCCCTCTGTACTTGTGTGGGAACAGCTAAGGCTGCTCTAGACTCAGCCAAACACACATGCAGAGTGCATCTCTGCTTAAGGCCTGGAAAGGCTGAGGGGGATGTCAGAAGCTCTAAAAGACATCTCATTAGTAATGCATATACATTGCAAGGTTTTACTCAGAATTAATAAATAGTGCAAAGTGCTTGAATACAGCCCAGATACACAGAAGAGCCACTCTAACACCCTGGAGTTAAGCTTGTACCATCTTTTAAATAAATGTATACTTTGTTAGTGCCCAATCTTGATGTGATATACAGGTCAGCGCAGGATTAAAACCTCAAAAATATTCCATATTTTATTTGAAATTAGTATCCTTCATAGACCTTAGCACCCTTTGAAAATCAGAACCAGAGTTACAAATTTTGGAACTGCATTTATTTACAAAAATCTTACATCAGACAATTATTAACATGGATGATTTATACCACACTTCATCGTACACTGCCATTTATAAATGCTTTAAAGAATAACCATTTTTAGTCATGTTTTTAAGAAACATTACTTTAGCAACTAGGCCTGCCGCCTGTTCACTTTAGACCAGTTTAATTTTAGTATTTTAACATAGTTCACATTTGCGGTGCTGTTTTTTTTCTTTATCTAGGTGTTCTTTCACCTAGGAAAGCATTGCATTTCTAGCAAGACATTTTTTTCACTTTTTGCTATCCTCAAGGCTGCAGCCTGATAGAGTTGACGGCAAAGTGGTAGGCTGTGTCTCCAACATGCACAGAAACATGCACATCCTAATATGGGGACATTTTTTTCAGAACATCAGCTGTTTTATTATAAAAACACTTCTCTGTCCCAAACACGTTAGAGGGAGATTCCTGCCAGATGACCACAACAGCATGCTGATTGGTGATTACCTTCGCTACAGCTGCTTTCTTAGACTATCGGATCCCTGGCCTACATAGGGATGGTACCTTTCTAGACAACAGGCTTCCTTGCTCAGGTATGGGGGATGATGTCTTCCCACGTAGGATATCTGAAGTGGGGATTAGGGCTTATCATGCTGTGCTCTAACATAGCTTAGGTAGGAACCAGATATATTACTCCTAGTGACAGCATGGTGGAACTTTTTCTGTGTTTCACTTTTCTTGTCACCATTTTGCTTATAGCGTGTTTTATCATCCTAGTTATTGCAATTCATGCCATTTTATCTAAGATGCAGCTAATTCGATGAACCTCATTGAACCATTCTCTGTCTCTGGTTGTCTTTACATATGTGAGACTAATGTAACTGAGAGAAAAGGATGAGATCTGATCAACCACGATTTCCCTGAGAAGTCATTTCTGTCATGCAACTAGTTGCCACAATCATCCCTGCTCTTGGGCAGAGATGTGACACTGCTAGTTAGCCAGAAAAATGGATTAGGCCAACAGTTGTCACATGGTGTGGGATTGGACTCAGTTCCTCACAATTCAGGTGATTCTACCCCAGCCTCATTGGGATAATGAGAGCCTACACGACAAGCTGGCATGGGCCAATTTGAAACAGTTGACATGTCTATCACAGTAGATGTAAATGATGAACATTTAACCCACCAAACCATACTGCTTGTAAATATAAACACATTCTTCATTCACCAAGGGGCCAGCTGAAATGCTCACATAAAGCACATTCTCTTCCCGTTTCAATTTCCCTAGTGCCAGGCTACCATGTATGTGCAGATAGGGATCGGAGAGTAGCCCAGCATGCATGAAAGATCTCATACTCGGTCACTCATGAAATGCATGAATTGTGGAGTAGACGTTTACTTTTCAACTCCGAATTAGTTGGTGGTGGAAATGTAACCCAATGTATTAACTGATGTGTGAACTTTATGACCTGCAAATGTCAATGTGCTCTGATGGATTACGGGGCTGGAATTATATGAATCTGAACTTATGGTCATAAGTAAAGCCAAGAAGAGACGTGTTATTAGATACAATGACCATAATTGCAGATCTGGCAAGGCACCTTATCAGCCCACAACTTCCTCTATACCAGTGTGCACATCTTTTATATATTCAGGTTTACACCGTATAGTTATAACAATGATAAAGCCATTGCCACCTGTACTCACCATGTTTCAGACTCTTGGAATGATTGATGCCATATAAGAGCTCTCATGGTAACCGTGTGAGCTCAGTTCACTTAAAACTACAGTTACAGACAATTAAACTCCCATATACACTCCATGTAGAAGTGAGAGGTCTTGAACAGGAGAGAGACAAAAGGCGCTCTTTGAATATCATATGTAGCAAACTATTGATGAGAGACAGGTGCAAAGTCAGTGGCCTGGAGAAAAGGCAAGCACATGCAGGCAGACTGAAATAAAATAATTCTTGAAAGCTAGAAAAAACCTAGGCTTTGTAGGCCGTGCAGTATGGAACATATTGAGAACACAAAGCCTCAATTGATTATTGGACCCTAATTTGACAAAATAGATGTCACACTTGGTATTACTTTGTTCTCACATTATAGCCATCAGTGTATGGATCTCCTGATGTTTAATGGCTCAATTCCTTGGTTACATGCCTTTGTCGCAGGAGAGAGGCCTATAATGAGTTGGAGGGCCTTTAACGACTGAGGGCATATAATCCTATTACAAAATACCACCCACTGAAAATAGTCTTTATCAATTAACTTTGAAATGTTGGAACCAAAGGTATACACTAATTATTTTTTACTCTCTGCCTCTCCATTGCTTTCAACAGAGCTTTTAAAGTTCCAATATTCCACTCTGGGATCCTAGCACTTTGCCAAGGTACATTCTAGTTGTTAAAATCCCTGAACCAGACCCATAGATTGCACGTGAGGGCCTATAACAACAGAGATGGCCTTCTCAACCAATTTAGCTCAAGGAAGGAGTCCTATAGCAGTATCAGAACATTTTACACACTAAGGGCTAAATGTTCTAAAATCAAATGGAATATATATTGAAAGGATTCTTGTTACACCTGACATCCTTGATTTGGTATTTCCCCCAAACATTTAGCCTTCACTCCTCCTGTTTGATTAAATCATTTTTTTAGCTTTAGGACTCCACAGTTTACCACTGCTATTCAGTGTGCTGCAGAGCTTGTGCTCTCTCCTTTAAATATGGTAGCCTTGTCCTACGCATAATAGCCATAATTAATTTACTTGTACATCCTTAGTAAATGATACTACATGTAACTAGGGCCTGTTACCTAAATGCTGCTAGCAGACCTGCAACACTCATTGTGCCATCCGCTAAAGGATCTATTTAAAACATGTCTCAGACTTGCCATCGTAGCCTGTAGTGCAGTTTTATACTGCCATTTCCACCTGGATAAATAAACACTTTGCCAGGTCTAAGCCTTCCTTTTAAATACTTATAAGCCACCCTTAAGGTAGGCCCTTTATGTTCATAGAGAAGGGTGCACTGTATTTAAACAGTAGGGCATGTGTGCTAAATGTTATGAATGTCTTGGAAGTGAAAAACTCCTAAAGTCATTTGTCACTGTTGTAAAGTTAGGATGACCGGCCCTATTTACACTTCACTTGCCTCCTGCTCAGATGCAGAGATCTGACACCAAGCCTGCCCTACCTTTTGTCACTCCCAGGCATTTTGGTGGATTGACAGATGAAGAACATACTAGAACCAGATGTGAGAGTAGGACAGGGAGTCACCCTACATGAAGGCTGGCACCTGGTATAAATATTGGACCTTCAGACCTACTCCTAAAGAAAAGGTGAAAATTCTAAAGTTTGGTCCCCAGATCAACTCCTAAAAAAAGGGTGAAATCCTAAAGTTTGGTCCCCTCGTGATGCCGCCATTGATGACCACCATGTGAAGCTCCGATGAGACGTGCACTTTGCATTGATGACGTCCACCAGTGATGACTGGAAATGTGAAACCTGCACTTCTCATTATAGCAACAAGAGCCTGCGATGGCTGCCTACTCGAGGCTACAGCAATAACCATCCGCAATGCTTGACTGACTCTTTGTTCTACAGTAATCACCATCCATGATGCCCAACCTGCTTTTCGTGCTGCTGTGATGACCATCCACAACGATGTGCCTTCTCCACAAAGCCTCCTCCAACACAAATGGAACTCTTTAAACCAGATTTAGAATGTAACTTTTCAGATGGACTAACCTGGTCCCTATATCCAACCCACGTTCTATAACGGTCAGCCTGAACCAGTAATTTTCCCCTTGTCTAGTGCCACCAGATGACCATAAGTGACGCCTTGTGCTTTTAGATGCTATTTCCCATAAATATTTAAAACTGAGGGGCATATTTATACTCTGCTTGCGCCGAATGTGCGTCAAAAATGTTGACGCATATTCGGCGCAAACCCTGCCCCATATTTATACTTTGACGCCCGACCCAGCGGACGTCAAAATCCCACCATGTGTGTCATTTCTTGGAAGGGGGAACCAGCCTTGCGTTAATGATATGCAAGGTAGGCATTGCCTTCCAAAAAATGACTTTAAGGCCTGTGCGCCTTATTTATACTCTGGCGTCATTTTGACGCACAGGAGGTGGTTGGCCTTAAAAAACGGCCTGGGTCAGGGCAGGCGTTAAGGGACCTGTGGGCTCGGAAGGAGCCCAGAGGTGCCCTCCCCTGCCCCCAGGGACACCCCTGCCACCCTTGCCCACCCCAGGAGGACACCCAAGGATGGAGGGACCCATCCCAGGGAAGTTGAGGTAAGTTGGGGTAAGTATTTTTTTACGTTTATTTAAGTGGCATAGGGGGCTCTGATTTGGGGCCCCCTACATGCCACTATGCCCAATGACCATGCCCATGACATAAGTCCCCTGGGCATGGCCATTGGGCAAGGGGGCATGACTCCTGTCTTTGCTAAGACAGGAGTCATGTCAATGAAGGTTGGGCATAAAAAAAATGTCCTGATTTTTGCCTCAGACCTGACTTGAACTATTTTTTGACGCACAACCCCCTTTTTCCCATAAACCGGCGCTGCCTGGTGTGAGTCATTTTTTTTACACAGACCAGTCCGTAGAACCAGCTAACGTCATTCCATAAATAAGGCGCCCACATGGTGCGTTGGAATGGCGTTAGCCGGCGGTAAACATTTTAACGCACAACTGCGTTGGCGCAGTTGTGCGTCAAAAAGTATAAATATGGCCCTGAATGTCTCCAATTCTACTGATTGGATTTTTGATGTTCTGTTATAATTTTGTTTATTAAAATGTAGTCTATGGGGGTCATTACAACTTCAGCGGTCTTTTTACAAGGCCGCTGAGGGACCGCCGTGCTGAAGACCGCCAGTGGTGGCGGTTTTCCGCTCTGCGTATTATGACTGTTGGCAGCTCTCTGTCGTTTTTCCAACGGAGAGCCGCCAACAGCCATACTGACGGGCGGCGGGGAAGTGGAGGTTGCTCCACCTCCACCGCCACACCAACAGAACACCACCCACCGAATCACGTCCTGTGATTCGGCGCGGCGGTGTTCTGTTGGCGGTGTGGTGTCGGCGGAGCTGCCCCCATGGCTCCCGTTCCCCTGGAGGATCGACGGAACAGGTAAGTCGATCGTCCGTTAGGGGAGGGGGGTGGGGGGTGTTGTGTGGTGTGTGGGTGCATGGGGGTGTGCGTGGGTGTATGTAGAGGGAGTGTGTGGGTGCGTGTATGCTTGCGGGGTGTTGCGTGTTTTGGGAATGAGTGCGTGTATGTCTGTTGGTATGTCTGTATGGTTGTGTGCATGTATGTTTGAATGTGGGTGTGCGTGTCTGACTGTGTGTGTGGATGTTGGCATGTATGTCGGTGTGTGTGCATGTATGTGTGTTGGTGGTGCCTGCGTGCGTGTCGGGTGTGTATGTGTAAGGTAATGTCGGGGTCGGGTGGGGAGGGGGGTCCTGCCACCTTTGGGGGGTGGCAGGAGTGGTGGGGGGTGTAGGGGAGGGAGTCGGGTGGGGGTGGGGGGTGGAGGAGACCACTATCAGTGCCAGGGAGGGAATTCCCTGGCACTGATAGTGCTTACCGCCATGGATTTCATGGCGGTTCGTACCGCTGGAAATCCACGGTGGTAAGCCGGGTCAAAATACCGGCAGCGGTATTGTCACGGCCGCCGGGCTGGAGACCCAGGTCTCCAGCCCAGCGGTCGTCTCCGCCCTGGCGGCCGGAACGGAGAAGCGGCGGATGACCATGGCGGTAACCGCCATGGTCATAATCCTCAAAAAAAGACTGCCAGCCTGTTGGCGGTCTTACCGCCACTTTAACACCGTCCGCCAGGGTTGTAATGACCCCCAAAGTTTCTAAATTGGTTTGAGATTTTTCTTGTGTTGTGTTTCAAGTTTATTACAGTTTGTTTGCTGCACAAATACTTTACTCGTTGCCTCTAAGTTAAGCCTGACTGCTTTCTGACAAGCTACGCGAGGGTTAAGCATAGGTTATTTTATCGACTTTTATTGTTCACCCTGACAAGGATTGCGGCTGCTGCCTGAGTGGGGCTTGAAACCCGACTCAACCAATTACTCAATTTCTTACAAATGAAATGTTGGAGCAGCAGGTCTACACATGCTGTTATTGGAGCTGAACCACTCCATTATCTTAAATGAAGTGCTAAACATCCTGTGTTTTACCATAGCCTTGCAAAACACTGCCAAGGGACATCATTGTTTTCATATGCCCTTTGTCCTGATTGTAGGCCCAGGCTGAAGGTTAGGGCCTATAACATAGCAGGTGGGTTTATCTGACATTCTAGCCCAAGGCAGGAGAACTGTAATGCTAGTAGAACTTCGCATCAGCAATGGGTCAACTGTTAAAAAAGTAGAAGCAGATAGAAGAGCAGCAGAATGTTTAAGAAGAAACTCTATAGCAGTCATCATTGGCTTCAGCCACTTCATGGTCTTCAATGGAGCAAAGGAGAACATTCCAATTTTGTATTATTGTATTATGATATAAATGTATGTTTCCATTACCACAGGTCTTCCATAGCAATTTGTATGAATGTATGCATGAGATATGGATCTATAGAGTGTTGAACCAAAGGTTGTTACTATATATCTCAGTAGATTCAGGTCCATTAGTCCCTGCATTGCAGAGCATTACAATGTCACAAGAGGGCTTTTCCATTTAACCTAAATATACGTAACTGCTAGACGTTCTTAAAGGTCCCATTTTGGACTGTAACTATTGTCTGAACTTAGTTGCCTCAATTCTTTAAATAACAGAACCGGTTGGAAGTGGCCAACCCCTGCTGCAGGCAGCTATGTGCACCCTGGTCTGGATAGAGTCTTGGTCTTCAATAAAGCCCAGAGCTCAATCCACTGTGGCAGGACAACCCCTGTTCTGCATGTACTTCAGCACTTTGTAGCAGTGGATAGGCACAGGGTCTGGCCTGCAGCCAGACTGCTATAGGTGTCCAAATCACCACAGACACTGTTAAACTGCTGAACATGGGGCTTGATGGCTGAGCATGCCCTTTAGCCAGATCGTATTTTTCCTTTTCCTCTTTTTGTGGAGTTTGTGGACAATATAATAGGGTTTGAGAACTTTTGCTAACTCAAGGCCATTTCATGTTGTTTGTGGATTTGGTTTTGGGTCCAAGAAGCTCATCCAGTCGAAATCTCCCTGATGTGTAGTATGAATTGCAAAGGGAGACTGATTTGGCCCATCAACGCGGGAGGAGAAGCAAAAATCATTTGTTGCAATGCATTAGTATTTAGTACTTCAAAATGTAGTTTAGAAAATTAGGATAGGGCAATAGACCATCTGATTTAAAAAGTACAATGCTACTGCTTGTGCCTGTCAAAATATTTTGTTAGAGAGTAACTGCTATACCACTAATCTTTTTTAAACATCTTTATTTCTTACATCAGCATCCAGGGACAAGAGGGCTTCAGAGCAGAGTGAAGAGGCTGTCACCACCAGCAACAAAGTGGGTTGAACCACAACATATGGTTTTGCTGGCCTCAGTAAGTCCTGGTCAATGTTATTTCCCTACCTTTTGTCTCTCTCCACTAGTAAAATAATTTGGACTTTATTTCTGTACTGTCTACTTTGTTTTCAACTCCTCTATGTTTCCCTCTCCCCTTTATTGTATATCTTGTGGTACTGAAAGACAAAGAGAACAGGGTTTTGGTACGGTGAAGAAGATTACAGACCCAAATAAGCTATAATTCACCACACATGTTTGTTGAAAAGGCTTTCTTGCTCAAACAGTCAAAAAGAGAGAGTGGCCATAGTCAAGGACCTCTCAATTTGTTGTATTATTTATACAGTATAGCAGCAGTTTCCCTGACAGTGCAGCATGACAGGAATGAAAAGAGATCCCAGTCAATGAATAGCAAGGCCATTGGGATTAAAGTAAGTTAATAAATTATCCATTACAGCTGTCCCAAAAACATTCATGCGGTAGACTGTAGAGAGTAGCAGAGTAGACCTGGCAATAGCATGCCTTCAATAATGTTGCACATCACGAACACTACTATTAATTGTGCTGCATATAGGCCTTATTCATTAATGAGAGGTAATTTTTTCACACAAAGACTCTGTTTAGTTTTACTATCAAATCTTTCAAATGAAAACAAATCATTTTTTATTTTGGCTTAATTCCTTGCAATCAGGATGGTGTTATGGTATGCATGTGTGGGGAAAACCTGGCCCTATGACTAATCACATCAATTCTAAAGGCTGTAGGGGACCATCAATGTTCTGCAATGTTCTGCTACTGTGCCACTGTAAACAAGTATTTGCTACTACTGCTGCTGGAGCTCCACCATCCCAGCAGGAGATAGTTACCTGCATGCGGTGCCAGAAGATGAAGGCATTTTAAGCAGAATATCACCTGCTGGTGGCTTTGGAGGAGGAGGAGGAGGAGGAAGCACAATCCTCCAGTCCTTCTAACCAACTGACCCACCTTCAACTCACCCACTCCACTGGCAGAACTGCAAGCAGCTGGGATCCACCACTGCTACCACATCCCCTCCTTATCAACAATAGACCACCTCCTCTGATGCCTTCTACTTGAGCTGATGCAGATTCACGTGGGCCAACAGAATCTGGCTCTAAAGGTGGCATGCCTTCCTGCCTACCTAGATCCCCTCTGAAGCCCTTTTTTTTATTTACTTTTTGGTGGGAGGTAGTTTTGTTGTGGGTGGAGAGGGCAGGACTTGGTAATGGCAACTGTGAAACAGATTTTGGATGTACTTTTGGACATTTATGCTTGGGGTGATTTGTTTTTTGTCTGGGAAGAAGAGTGGGCTATTTATGGATGGAGAGAGCAGGTACTTCTTTGTAAAAAAATAAATGAGTAGATTAATGCATATCACTCACAATGTGTCATTTCTCTTTGCACTTCTTTATTGCAAACATTGTTTTTACAAAGCTGTCCCCTGAACAGTCACATACTATACACTGTCTTTTCCCTCTAGACTTTTCCTATCTGATTCTGAAGTCCTTTGTGATATACTTTTTGGTAGTGCTAGTTTACTTACGTTACTTATATTTAAACAATACCTTACTACCATAGTATAACAACATAGTATAGGTCAGTCCTATTGCTTGAGGAGGATAACATTTGCCACTTTTGCAGCACCCAGCCACTAATAGAAGCATATACCAATTAGCTATACCAATGTTCTCACTACACTCTGTAACTATATTGACCACTAGTGGGGTATGCCTATGCCTGTGGCCTACAACATAGACAACAAC
The DNA here is from genome assembly GCF_031143425.1 of Pleurodeles waltl. NCBI lineage: Eukaryota > Metazoa > Chordata > Amphibia > Caudata > Salamandridae > Pleurodeles > Pleurodeles waltl. The sequence goes on from NC_090447.1 coordinate 1,119,635,306, forward strand.
ATCTTAATCTTCAGTAGAGGTTACTAACTAAACTAGTTCACTTCACTTCTCAGTTCTCTAGCCTGCAGAGATGAAGCAATGGGCTGCTACCTCTGTCAATCTTCCAAAACATCATTGCAGGGTTTCCCAAGCTGCTTTCTTACTTGTGGATGTAGTAATAGTGGACTAGCATGCTGAAAGGGAAGACATCACAAGCAAGGTCCCACTCCCACCTAGGTGAATTCTGACTGTCTGATTATTCAGAAAGATTATCCATCACAGGCAACTTGATTGAGAGAAAACACAGAGTTAGGGGGTTATTTCTTATCATAACTTATCAAAGACCGAGACCAGACCACCACCATGACACAGTGACCTGATATTACAAATCTACCAGTAGTAACTTCTGAGTAATGTGGGGCTAATATTTTATTCATTAAAACAATTAAAATGAAACTTACAAACTCCTCGAGTCAGGAGAGGACTCAGAGGAAGTTTAAGCATTTAAGCAACTCAGAGCCTGAACGATGTTCATGAATTATGATTGATGTTATATTTATCCATTGGGTGGGTAAGAGACACCTGCATGGGCAATTGGACAGGTAGGTAGATCCCACCAGGGGTCGGTGTTGCTTTCACCACATCCACCACTCTAAGTGTGTGATCAATTCATGGTGTAAATTCATAACTCACATATATCACACAACCTGGGGAAATAGTGTTTGGGGTTTGATGAATGAATGTGAATGTGGAGTTAGGTGAACGTGTGACAAATAAAAACATAACACAACAACAATATTTATCATGTTGATGAGCAGCATACTACCATCAAATCTGTTGTGGGAGGAAATGAAGGACTGTCAGTTCAATTAAATGCATTGCAAACAGTCCTTCAGCCACGGAGACCCAAGTTATCATGTTATATAGATAAATGGTCCGCCATCTAGGTTAGAAAAATACAAATTGTGGAGGAGTGAAGTGAACCCACACAGTTCTAAAAATTATGATTGCTAAAAGAAAATGATAATGTGTGCATTCCAAATTTTGAGTGCCTGGCTGAACCTGTCCAGTAAGGTAAGCAAGACTGTTATGTAGCTTTTCCCGTGTTTGTGCAGAAGAGAATGTCTATGGATGGTAAAACTGTACATGTCAATATTGTAAAGTCAAGGAGAAGATAAGCTTCATGAGGAGGGGACAAAAAGGCAGAGCAAGATTAACTGGGAAGTGAGAACATTTTTACAAACAACACTAGACACGTCAGTGCATGTACCTGGTTGATAAATCACACAAATGTCAACATTTAGCCAAGTGTGTTCATCATGTGACATCACATGTCTCTATCAAGTTACAGCTCCCCGATTACAACCACTTCATTAGAGGAGGCATTTGAATATTTCCTAAATCAATGCACCTCTCTCTAGTGAAGTCGACAGGGCTGAGCAGGTTTCTTTTAGTCATGTTAGTTTCCCTTTGAACTTGAAGTAGATTACATCCTTCATCTGGCTGCTGAGGTAGTCCCGGCCTGACTCTGTCTAACACCAAGTCGCGACTCTGTCTGACTCCAGAGTTCCGAGTCCTCCTTACCCAACGAGATTGAGAGAGAAAGACCTGTAGTAAACTGTTGTAGATGAACAAGAAGAGTAAAAGAACTTGAAAATGTTTGTGTACTAAACTGACTGGTCTCTGAACAATCAGAAAAAGGTACAGTAAAGAGTGACTCGTGCAAGTAAATTCAGCTAAATTTGAAAGAAATGTCCAACAATTACCTTTAGGCAGAATCACCCATCAGCCCCCAAACATTGCAAATATTAGAAATCAAGTTTACAAATATAAGTTGAACAACACCCTCACTGACTGCCACCACAATCAATCATCATCACCACTCACACTCACTCAATAACATCACTTATTTGTGCAGTAGTTAGTTACCTGTTTCAATCCAGGAATGGTGGTTCATAATTCTCTATTGTTGTCTCTCCTCTTTTTCCCATGGAAGCGATACAATGGCAGTCTTGAAAGTGAATGTTCTTTAGTGGGACAGGCCAGCTAAGAAATAAAAAAAGGATAGGATGTGACGAAGGCAGGCATTGTCTTCAAGTCCTTTAAATGAATGGGGAGGCTTCTTCTATGTGTACTGACCCAACTGTAATCCAGCCGTACACATGAATCAATTAGGGGGTGCATAATTCCAAAACCAAATATATAATAGTCATCTAGCTATATCCAATTTGTTGGCAAAGCAGTTCAACAACAATGTGAAAGTTCTTTCTGGCCTCCTCAGTCAGGGAAGTGGATTTTGTCTTCAAGCTCATGAGGTTCACCCAGAAGTTGGTCAGCCAGCGCCCTTGAGCCTGATCAATTACCCTCATCCTCCTCCAGGATCAGTATAATCTGAAATAAAATTTTGGAGGGACAGACCGGTCCTTGTGACTGTGACAACTGTGCAAGCTGCACTGTACACATGCTTAGCAGACCAACTGGCTACACAAAAAGCCAGATACCCTATTTCCAGCCTTTTGAGCTCTGGACATTGGCACATCTTCCCATACCAATAGACCAGAGGTTTTTGGTCCACGTTGTCCTTACATAGTCCTCTTTTGGGTCATCCAGATAGTCATCAGAGCTGCCACTTGCTCAACCTCATTTAGCTTGGCCTCTGCACTTGACTTAATGTCTGCTACTTGAAACTAAGCCTTTGCAGAGGTTGGCTCAGATTCTTTTGTTTCTGGTGTTGTTGTTGCTGGTGTTCTTACTGCTGGTGTTGGCTGCTGTGAGACAAAAGCACTGCCCCCTCTGGAAATTGAAGTCTGCATGCCAGAACTTCTGTGTGGGACTCAATCTTCCAGCCATTCTTCTTCCAGGTCTTTTGCTTGCTCAACAATCTACGACTTGTATAATGAAACGACTTCTTCTGAAAAAGGAATGGATGTGGCCAGTATTTCCGTACCATGGAACAAGTATTGTTACACAGATGTATTCTTTAAGGATATAATTTCTCTTTGCAGCCCTGGATTAACCGTCAAGCAAAGGATTAAGCTCTCAACCAACTCAAGCTCTCCTCTGAACCTTTGTGACACCTTTTTTAACTGGTCCTGTTGCAGATGTAATAATGGCATAGTTTGGCTCATTTACTGTACTCCTTGCTGACTTCCTGTGTGAAAACCTCAAAAGAAAGTAGCATTTGTGTCAGGCATTTCACTAGGCTCCATTTGTCTCTCCCCATGGTCATGCTTTTTCCAGCTACGTCCCCTCCTCTTTGAAGGTCATGGTCGGTGATGGGTCTGTACTACTCAAACAGACATTGCAACATGTAATAGGTAGAATTCCAACGTGTTGTCACCTCCTGTTTGAGGGCTTTAACTGATACTCTAATAGCATGTTGAATGATCCTCATCTGTTTCTTGGCTTTAAAAGAATGGTTGAAATGAGTGCAGATTCTTCTGCAGGTGGCCAGTATTTTGCTGACTATGGCCCTCATTACAACAAAAAATGTGATTACGACCGTGGCGGAAACCGCCCACATAGACAGCCACTTTAACACTCCGACCGCCACAGCGGTACAAACAAACAGCACGGCTGACACCGCCAATAGACAGGAGGAACACAATGTACCACCCACCCTATCACAACACGGCTATCCGCCACCTTTTCCGTGGCAGAACCAACGCGAATAAAAACACGGCGGAAACAGTACACAGAAGGGAAAACACTCACCTCTCCACACCTCACGAGGAACCAGGATGCCATGGAGCCCAAACTGTAGATCCTGCTGGTGATGGTCTTCCTGCTCCTCTATCAGGAGGTCCAACGACAGTGGCGACGACCACGGTGAGTACTGCACCTACAACACAGGGGAAAAGAGAGTGACACACACACGCAACACCGAACACCCCTACCCCCACCCTCACCCACAACACCATACACACAAACACATGCTGAAACGTTACACATACATCCCCACCCCTCCTTGAATAACGCAAGGAAAAAAGGAAATGATTGTAACGATTGTAATAAAAAAAATCCATCAGTGAAAACTCAAAATCCAGTATACACAATTATGTACACCAACTACACAAGTCCGGATAGTGCACCAATCATTGTCTGTGGACCACTGGGCCCAAAATGCATGGGCGAGGCCCACACATGATACCTGATTCCAAACGGAGAGAACACTGGAGGGGCATCACATAGAAAATATACAGGCACCTCAGGGGGAGGGGGGGCACCTCAGCCTGATGAACACACAACGCCACTGCTCCACGAGGGGGCTCCATGCCCATTGATGTATCCTGGGGAGTGCAAAGCCACAGTCTCTCAAGTCTTTCCAGTGGGTGGTTTGACCAACGCTTTATCCTGGGGAGATCAAAGCCACAGTCTCTCAGGTCTCTCCAGTGGGTGGTTTGCCCACTGCTTTATCCTGGGAGTGCAAAGCCACAGTCTCTCAAGTCTCTCCAGTGGGTGGTTTGCCCACTGCTGCATACTTGGGAGTGCAAAGCCACAGTCTCTCAAGTCTCTCCAGTGGGTGGTTTTCCCACTACTGCATCCTGGGGAGTGCAAAGCCACAGTCTCTCACGTCTCTCCAGTGGGTGGTTTGCCCACTGCTGCATCCTGGGGAGTGCAAAGCCACAGTCTCTCAAGTGGATAACAGTCTCCACTGGTTCTGGAGGGGGATTTGTGCCCAGAGTGCTTCATCCTGCCAAGGACTGAGGAAGTGGATGCCTTTCTCCACTGGTTCTGGAGGGGGCTTTGTGCCCAGCGTGCTTCATCCTGCCAAGGACTGAGGTAGTGGATGTGATACTCCACTGGTTCTGGAGGGGGCTTTGTGCCCAGAGTGCTTCATCCTGCCAAGGACTGAGGTAGTGGATGTGATACTCCACTGGTTCTAGAGGGGGCTTTGTGCCCAGAGTGTCTCATCCTGCCAAGGACTGAGGTAGTGGATGTGATACTCCACTGGTTCTGAAGGGGGCATTGTGCCCAGAGTGCTTCATCCTGCCAAGGACTGAGGTAGAGGATGTGAGACTCCACTGGTTCTCGAGGGGGCTTTGTGCCCAGAGTGCTTCATCCTGCCAAGGACTGAGGTAGTGGATGTGATACTCCACTGGTTCTGGAGGGAGCTTTGTGCCCAGAGTGCTCCACGTGCATTGTGGCCGCAACAATACACTCGCCTGGGTGTGTGTGCCACGAGATTGCCGAGGTACAGGTCGGTTGATACACCATGGAGGCAGAGACATACCCCACACTGCTGCGGCTTCGCATTCCATATGCAGGTGACAACTGTGATGACAGTGATGCTTCATGGAAGCTGCCCAGGCTCCTGGAACTCACCACCAGCCTCGGATGACTGACCACTGGGGATGGCAGCCATGTCTGCGGTGGTGCCAATGGCTCAGGATGTCGCAGGGCCTGTGGCAGCAGTGCTTGCGGCGGGCTCTGTGGCGGCGGTGCTAGCAGTGGGCTCTGTGGCGGCGGTGCTGGCTGCGGGCTCTGTGGCGGCAGTGCATGCGGCGGGGTCTGTGGCGGTGGTGCTGGCTGCAGGGTAAGTGACATTGGTGCTGGCAGCGGGCTCTGTGGCAGTGGTGCTGGCGGCGGGCTCTGTGGCAGCGGTGCTGGTGGTGGGCTCTGTGGCGGTGCAGGTGGTGGTGCAGGTGGCAGTGCAGGTGGCGGTGTTCTCTGCCGTACAGGTTGGCGTGGACGTGGACAGAAGGTGTGACACTGGTCCCTCAGTCGGTGCCACCATGCCCTCTCCTGACCTGCCCTTCAGTTTCTGGCCTTTCCCCACCTTTGATGGTGGCGCAGCTGTCTTGCCACTATCCCCTTTCTTTTTCCCTGACCCCTTGGTGGCAGGTACTTTCGGCTTCTCCCTCTGGGATGTGGGCACCTTTTTCACCTTGGCAGGTGGCGGAATGTCCTTGCCTTCGCTCCGTGGCACACTGGCAGCCGTGATGGTTGGCGCACTCCATGACCCTGCAGATGCTAGCACCACTGTGCCTGGGGATGTGGTGGCTGAGGTGCTGGGCTGGGACCTGGAAAGCCTGGCCCTAGGGGAAGGACGGGGGGAGCTGTAGGGAAGAGGTCAATATTAGCCCGTAATAGTTTTTTAGACACACTGGGACGGGTAGATGGAGGGGGTGTGGGAGTGGAGGTAGAGGTAGTGGTTGTAGGAGGTGTACGTCTGCTGAATTTGGGTGAAGGTGCATGGGCTGGAGGCTGTTGTGAGGTGGATGGCTGTTGGGTGGGTGTGTGCCTACGTTTGTGTACTTTGGGAGGAGGGCTCACAGACATACTGGGAGAGGACACTGGGGATGTGTGCACAGAATGGTAGTGGGGGTGGTGAGTGCACGTCAGCGGTGTGTGGTGATGGGCGTGCTGGTGATGGAGGCAGTGGCTGAGGATGTAGTGCATGCAGGTGTGAGTGGAGATGAGACAGGGAGGGAGGAGGGAGACGTGGAGGAGGGGGTCACAGTGGAGGCAGTGGATATTTGTATGTGTGCATGGGTATGATGCTTGTGTGAGTGCCTGTGGGATGTGTGGTGCTTATGTTTGCCTGAACCACCCTTGTTTGTTGAGGTGTGTGCATGCTGGTCTGATGGTGTGCTTGGGATAGGCTGAGGTACAGGGGATTGGGTCTGGGTGGAGGAAGTTGGAGGGGGGAGGCTGGACACAGGGACAATGGCTTCCATCAGTGCTGAGGCCAGAGCCTGAAATGCTCTCTGTTGGGCTGCCTGGTCAGAATGAATGCCCTCCAGGTTTGCATTTGTTTGTTGCAAATGCCTTTCAACACCCTGGATGGCATTCAGAATGGTAGACTGCCCAACAGTGAGGGATCCCAGGAGGTCAATAGCCTCCTCACTGAGGGCGAAGGAGATGCCCACCCTCCTGGGTGAGCGGGCAGGGGACACACGCTGAGGGGCTGCTGGGAGGGCAGTGCTGGTAGGGGGGGGGGTGGCGGCTGTACCTGTTGATGCAGGGGGCACAGAGGGGCCCGCCACCGCAAGGGAGCTCCCATCAGAGAAAGAGTCGCTGTCACTGCTGTCTGCTCCTGTCCCTGCCATGGAGCTCCCCTTGCCCTCTGTCCCACTGGTGGCTTTAGACTCCGTTGTTTCGCCCTCCAGGGCCAAGTGGGATGCAGCTCCCTCCTGCTCTGGTGCCACTGCTCCTCCGCTTGATGATGCTATTGCACACAAGAACAGGGAAACCACAAAAAGGGGGGGAGACAGAAGAAAGACATGTTCAATGCATGCAACACCACTACTGTTGGCGGACACAACAGACACAGCAGCCCTCTGCACTACGCCATGCACTTATAGTTCCTAGATTTATCACAGGCCCAGGGGGTACAACACCTAAGCCCGATTGCTGCACACCTGGAAGTCACAGACACCTGACTATGTGTAGATGGCACTAACCACTAGTGGGGTTGGGGTGCCACAGAGCCTGCCTCACAAGGGACCTTGCCTACAAAGCTCGCCCTGGCCTAGGGGAACCCACTTCCCACCTCCCCCACCCAGACACCTTGTAATGCACGCAAAGTCAGCAGAATGATAGTGTACTCACCCCCTTGTGGCTGCTCTGATGCCCTCAAGCGCCTATCCAACTTGGGATACGCCACCACCAGGATCCGGAACATCAGGGGGGTCATGGTGCGACGGGCACCCCTCCCATGTTGGGAGACCATCCCCAGCTGGGCCTCCGCGATCTTCTTGCTCCAGCGGCGAAGGTCCTCCCATCTTTTCCGGCAGTGGGTGCTCTGTCTGTGGTGGACCCCCAGGGTCCGGACATCCTTGGCAATGGCACGCCAAATAGCCTTCTTCTGGTGGGTGCTGACCTAGAGGAATAGTACATTGGAAAATTAAAATCTTTACCCGTCTGGACCGTCATCCGCTTTGGCCCATGTTCCTACCCTTGCCCTGACGCACATACACTCACCGTCCGCACATGCAGGCCTTAGTCCCCCCCCCCATTTTTCTTGGCTGACTTGTCACTTTGCCTTTCCATTTAACAGATGTGGATCTCACTTTGTGCCCTCTGCTATATTTCCTCCAGCCCTACAGCTGTGTTTCATCGGTATGTAAACAATTAAATTGACATTGCTATATTCCATAGTTATTGCAATTACACATTTGTGAAAGCACAGACTGACTCCAGATTGTTTTGTGATTGAAGTGTGTTTATTTCTGTGCAAATAAGTGGAGGGGGTTATAAAATTGGCAGGGGTGATGGAAGAGGAATGTCCATGGCAGAATCCAGTCTATTTGTTTCACAGGTGCATTGTCCAAAGGGGCATAGGAAGTCCAGTAAGGGCAGTTGATGGATGGAGAGGGTGACAAAGTGGGACAGAAGGGTGACATTCAGTGGGGTCTCATTTCCTGGCGGGGGTCTTGGCAATCTTCTCCATCTTGTTCCTGGATCTCAGGGACCGTTTTCAGGGTGGCTCTCCTTCTTCAGGGGGTGGGGTGCTGTTGTCGTGTTCCTGTGGCGGTGCCTCCTGTCCACTAGTGCCGACGGAGGTGGAGGGCTGTTCATCATCCAGGCTAGTGTCAGGGGCCCCTTTTTGTGCCACAGTCTCCCTCCTGGTGTTGACAAGGTCTTGCAGCACCCCTGCAATGGTGACCAGGGTGGTGTTAATGGACTTCAGTTCCTCCCTGATCCCCAGATAGTGTTCCTCCACATGAAAGTTGGCCAGTACCGTTGCAATCATCTCCTGGGAATGATGGCACGCTCCCATGATGTTGGATAGGGCCTCGTGGAGAGTGGGATCCCTGGACCTGTCCTCCCCCTGTCGCACAGCAGTCCTCCCAGTTCCCCTGTTTTCCTGTTCCTCTGTCCCCTAAACCGTGTGCCCACTGCCACTTCCCCCAGGACCCTGATTGTCTTGGGTTGGTGAGTTTTCCTGGGTTCCCTGTAGTGGTGGACACACTGATGTTTGACATGTCCTGGGGACAGAGGGATGGGCCCACTGGGTGGGTGCTGTGCTGGTGTCTCCTGAGGGGGGAGGCTCTGTGGTGGCTTGTGCTAGTGTCAGGGGAACCGACTGTCCCGAGGTACCTGATGGGCCTGGCTGGTCATCTTGATCCAGTTGTGCAGAGCTGCTGTCATCACTGTGGGTCTCTTCTGTGGGGGGACTGGATATGTCTGGTACCTCCTGTCTGGTGATGTTGGGTAGGGGTCCCGCAGGGGTGTAAAGGCATGATTATTGCATCTGTGTGTGCCATCGTGTGCAATGGGTGAGTGACCCTGTACTCCAGTGTTTGCATTCTTGTCTAGGTCCTTGTGTGATAATTGGCTCTACCCGGACGAATTCCTCCACCATCACCCTGAGCTCCTCCTCAGAGAACCTGTGGTGTCGTTGAGGTGCCATGATGTGGTGTGGGTGATATGTGAGGTGGTGTGTGTTGTGATGTGTGAGGGGATGTGTTGTTGTGTGTTGTTTGAGGTGCGTGGATGTTGTGTGAGTGATTATGTTGTGTGTCTCTGGATGCTGGTGTTGTTTCTGGTGGTGTCTCTCTCTGGCATGGTATCGGAATTCTGGTAGTAAGGGTTTGTGGGTGATGTGGATGTGTGTTTTATATTGGATTGGGTGTGTGGTGTGTGTATGTGTATCAGGTGTGTGTATTTCAAATGGTCCAATGTGGTTGTGTTTTGTAAATGTGTGTGTATTTTGAGTGCCGCGGTGTGTACCACCAATGGAATTACGCGGTTGGAAGACCGCCGGTTGGATTCATGGGTCATGATAGTGTGGGCGTATTCCTGTTGGCGTGATGTTGTCGGTTTTATTATCGCCAGTTTATCACTGACCTTTGGTGTGGCTGACTTGTGTGGGTGTCGGGATTATGGCGGATTCTGAGCTGTGGGTCGTAATAGCTGTAGCGGAATTCCGCCGCCGCAGCGGTGTGTTGGCGGTCTTCTACACAGCGGTAAGCGGTATCTACTGCCAGGGTTATAATGAGGGCCTATGTCTTCTTTTTTAAGAAACACATGAGACTGAAATATCCACCATCTGCCATGGACTTGACTATATTACTACCATTGTCAATGGCTACAATTCCAATTCTGAGAGCCCTGTGTCACACCCGTAAAAACACCTTGCTGTTCAAGTCTTCCAAGATTATAGCAACTGTACGGGATTTATCCATGGTAAACATTGCTAATGTTGCATTGCCCATGATCACCCTTAAAAGGTCTGAGACCTACAGATAGCTGTTGCCTAACCACCACAAAAGAGTTCCAGTGTGCAGTGATGCACATGAAATCCATTGCTTGACAACTAGTCCACATGTCTGGCTTCAGGTGGGCAGTATGAGTCACACTCTGTTGCACAGCTTGTCCAACCAATTGCAGCACATCATGATGGAGCACTGGAAGAGGAACTCTGGCAAAATAGGTCCAACTGGGAACTTTCCAATTCGGGCAGATGATCACCACAAATTCTAAAACTACCACTTCTTCCACAAAAGAAAAAGGAGGACAGCCCACGCTAACATTTTTGCCAGCTTCCCACTGTACAAATGTGCCATTGGGTGGTTGCATTCATAGGGCCCCTCCTGCCTAAACATGCTTGTAATGGTAGCTTGGATTTTTTTCTTTTGTAGTGACACTGACGCAGGTGACTTCCAGAGAGAACCAGGAGGTAGTAGATGCAATGTGCATCTTGGGGTATTCACTACATGCTGCGGTATCATCATATGAGTCTTGTGCCATTTCAAGTTTGCTGATGTGGAGATGCTCGCACACTGCATGAGACAGGGCTGCATTGTATAACGCTGCTACCCTCTTCTTCCTCACCACCTCCTGTAGGAAAGTACCATCTTGCCTGGCATGTTGCAACCATTTTTACTATATGTATGTTTGTTTTTGCCTGTGTCACTGAGATCCTGCTAGCCAGGACCCCAGTGCTCATAAAGTATGCCCTGTATGTGTTCCCTGTGTGGTGCCTAACTGTATCACTGAGGCTCTGCTAATCAGAACCTCAGTGTTTATGCTCTCTCTGCTTTTAAAATTGTCACTGCAGGCTAGTGACAAATTTTACCAATTCTGATTGGCACACTGGAACACCCTTATAAATCCCTAGTATATGGTACCCACGTACCCAGGGTATTGGGGTTGCAGGAGATCCCTATGGGCTGCAGCATTTATTTTGCCACCCATAGGGAGCTCAGACAATTCTTACACAGGACTGCCACTGCAGCCTGAGTGAAATAACGTCCACGTTATTTCACAGCCATTTTACACTGCACTTAAGTAACTTATAAGTCACCTATATGTCTAACCCTCACTTGGTGAAGGTTAGGTGCAAAGTTACTTAGTGTGTGGGCACACTGGAACTAGCCAAGGTGCCCCCACATTGTTCAGAGCAAATTCCCTGGACTTTGTGAGTGCGGGGACACCATTACACACGTGCACTACATATAGGTCAATACCTATATTTAGCGTCACAGTGGTAACACCGAACGTGGCCATGCAACATGTCTAGGTATTGGGTGAACAATTCCATGCATCCCCGGGTCTCCAGCATAGAGCCCGGGTACTGCCAAACTAACTTCCTGCGCTACCTCTGCTGCCAACCCTCAGACAGGTTTCTGCCCCCTGGGGCCTGGGCAGCCTGGTCCCAGGAAGGCAGAACAAAAGATTTCCTCTGAGAGAGGATGTTACACCCTCTCTCTTTGGAAATAGGTGTGAAGGGCCTGGGAGGAGCAGCCTCTCCTGGCCTCTGGAAATGCTTTGAAGGGCACAGATGGTGCCCTCCTTGCATAAGCCAGTCTACACCGGTTCAGGGATCCCCCCAAGCCCTACTCTGGCGCGAAACTGGACAAAGGAAAGGGGAGTGACCACTCCCCTGACCAGCACCTCCCAGGGGAGGTGCCCAGAGCTCCTCTAGTGTGTCCCAGACCTCTGCCATCTTGGATGCAGAGGTGTGAGGACACAATGGACACCTCTGAGTGGCCAGTGCCAGAAGGTGACATCAGAGACCCCTCCTGATAGGTGCTTACCTTTCTTTGTAGCCAATCCTCCTCTGAGGGCTATTTAGGGTCTCTTCTGTGGGTATCTCATCAGATAACGAATGCAAGAGCTCACCAGAATTCCTCTGCACTTCCCTCTTCGACTTCTGCCAAGGATCGACCGCTGACTGCTCCAGGACGCCTGTCTAAGCACAACAAAGTAGCAAGAAGACTACCAGCAACATTGTAACACCTCATCCTGCCAGTTTTCTCAACTGTTTCCTGGTGGTGCCTGATCTGAGGGCTGTCTGCCTTCACCCTGCACTGGAAGCCAAGAAGAAATACCCCGTGGTTCGACGGAATCTTCCCCCTGCCAACGCAGGCACCGAACTTCTGCATCACTGGTCCTCTGGGTCCCCTCTCATCCTGACGAGCATGGTCCCTGGAATACAGGAGCTGGGTCCAAGTTTCTTCGACAGACCAGTGGCCATTCTGTCCAAATTTGGTGGAGGTAAGTCCTTGCCTCCCCATGCCAGACAGTAATCCTGTGTACTTCATGAACTGCAGCTGCTAGGGCTTCTGTGCACTCTTGCAAGACTTCCTTTGTGCACAGCCTGGCCCAGGTCCCTAGCACTCCGTCCTGCATTGCCCAACTTGCTGATTTGGACTCCAACTTCGTGGGACTCCCTTTTGTTGTGCTGAGTCGGCCGCCATCCTCAGATCTTCTAAGTGCCTGTTCAGTTGCTTCTGCAGGTGCTCCCGGCTTCTGCATGGGCTCTCCGTGTTGCTGAGCACCCCCTCTGTCTCCTTCTCCAAGGGGGCGACCTCCAGGTCCTTCCTGGGCCCTGGCAGCACCCAAAATCCTCAACCGTGACTCTTGCAGCTAGCAAGGCTTGTTTGCAGTCTTTCTACGTGGAAACAACTCTACATCCTCCAGCACGCCGTGGGGCATCTTCTGACCAAAGGAGAAGTTCATGGCACCTTCCGTTGTTGCATAATCTTTGGCTTCTTCCACCCAGAGGCAGCACTTTTGCACCTTTATCTGGGGTTTATGGGCTCCCGCCCCTCCTGGACACTTGCGTGACTCTTGGACTTGGTCCCCTTCCTTTACAGGTCCTCACATCCAGGAATCTGTCTTCAGTGCTTTGCAGTCAGTTGTTGTCCTTGCAGAATCCCCCTATCTCGACTTTACTGTCTTTCTGAGGTAGTAGGGTAACTTTACTCCTACTTTTCAGGGTCTTGGACACCCTTAGTGTTTTCTTACACTCCCAGTGACCCTCTTCCCACAACACTAGGTCTGGGGTCCATTTGTGGTTTGCATTCCACTTTTGGAGTATGTGGATTGTGTTGCCCCTAGGCCTATTTTTCCCTATTGCTTTATATTGTGTTCTACAGTGCTTGCACTACTTTTCTACCTGTTTACTTACCTGATTTTGGTTTGTGTGTGTATATTTTGTGTATATTATTTACCTCCGAAGGGACTATATCCTCTGAGATACTTTTGGCATATTGTCACTAAAATAAAGTACCTTTATTTGTAGTAACTCTGAGTATTGTGATTTCTCATGATATAGTGCTAAGTGACATAAGTGGTATAGTAGGAGCTTTGCATGTCTCCTAGTTCAGCCTAAGCTGCTCTGCTATAACTACCTCTATCAGCCTAAGCTGCTAGAACACCTCTAATCTACTAATAAGGGATAACTGGGCCTGGCACAAGGTGTAAGTACCACACGTTACCCACTATAAGCCAGGCCAGCCTCCTACATTGGTGGTGCAGCGGTGGGATAGGTACTTGTAACTGCTTTATCACTTTGTCATTTGGTGCTTTTCATGAGAGAAAAATGTACCAAATACTTCAAGATATACACATTGAACTAAACAGTTTAACTGTCCTTCTCTAAAACTTTCTAAAAAGTTTCTGAAGAGTTCTGAAAACTTTTAAAAGTTTTCAAAAAGTTTGAAAACGTTTTTGTTTTCTGTTCTTTCAAAGTCCCCAAAACTTTTTCTTTCTGTCCTAAACCTTTTCTATCATGTCTGCAGTAGAGCTTACTCCCACAGTTGGTAAGGCAACATATGTGAGTTTAAACTTAAAACGTTTGAGGGGTCTCTGCATAGAAAGAGGTTTAAGCATTGGCAAGAATCCTAACAAAGACTTTCTCTTTAGCCTTCTCCTAGAAAATGATCAGAACCAGTCTGGCCCATCCCAGGAACAGGAGGTAGAAGAGGGGGGAACCCAGCCAGATGCAGAGGAGTCCCCTGAGGATGCTGGGGAGTGTTCTTCCAAAGACCTGCCAGCTAGCAGGCCACCTAGTGACACTGGTAGTGGGAGGGGGTCGCACATTAGTAGGGCACCTTTCACTCCTAAAGGCCAGGTTAATAGGGTCCAGCCGGTTAGGGACAGGTCTCTCTCTGCCAATTCCCATATTTCCTCTGTGTCTCACAATTCTCAAACCTCCCACCCTGAGGATAACATAATGGAAAGGGAACTCAGAAAGCTGAGGTTGGAAGAGGCCAGGCTGAAGCTTAAACAGCAGCAGTTGGCCTTAAACAGGGAATCTCTGGATGTAGAGAGGGAAAGGCAGAGATTGAGTTTTGTTTCCCATGGTGGCAGCAGCAGTGTTTTGATAGCAATCCTGTTAGAGAGCAAGATTCCAGAAACCTGCATAAGATAGTCCCCCCTTACAAGGAGGGGGATTACATTAACACGTGGTTTGCTGCACTTGAGAGGGCCTGTATGGTACAGTTGGTCCCTCAAAGGCAGTGGGCTGCTATCTTGTGGCTATCTTTCACTGGTATGGGTAGGGATAGGCTCCTTACTGTCTGAGAAAGAGATGCTAATAATTACAAAGTTTTGAAAGATGCACTCTTGAATGGATTTGGCTTAACCACTGAACAATACAGGATTAAGTTCAGAGACACCAGAAAAGAGTCCGCTCAAGACTGGACAGACTTTGTAGACTGTTCAGTGAAGGCCTTGGAGGGTTGGTTACATGGCAGTAAGGTTACTGACTATGAAAGCCTGTATAATCTGATCCTGAGACAGCATATTTTGAACAATTGTGTGTCTGATTTGTTGCACCAGAACTTGGTAGACTCAGATCTGACCTCTCTCCAAGAATTGGGAAAGAAGGCAGACAAATGCGTCAGAACAAGAGTGAACAGAAAAGTGCATACAGGGGGTGACAAGGATGGCAAGAAGAAGGATGGTAAGTCTTCTGACAAGGGTGGGGACAAAGATAAAAAACATTCTGAGTCTTTATCAGGCCCACAAAAATCCTCTGGAGGTGGTGGGTGCAAATCCTCTTCTAACAATCGGAAAAAGTATTGGTGTTATTTATGTAAAGTAAAAGGCCATTGGGCAAGTGATTCCACTTGTCCAAAGAAAAACACCAAACCTCTCACCACCACAACCCCAACTGTAACCTCTAGTGCCGCTAGTAATAGCAGTGGTGGTGGGAAATCTACTATAAATAGCCAATCCAAGGGTATAGCTGGGCTCACTATTGGTAGTGTAGTTGGTGTTGGTCTTGCTAGGGAGACCACAGAGGCTGTTTTAGTCTCTGATGGTGGCATTGACTTTGCCACCTTGGTTGCTTGTCCCCTTAATATGGGTAAGTACAAGCAACTACCCCTAATTAACGGTGTTGAGGTTGAGGCCTACAGGGACACAGTAGCCAGTGTAACTATGGTTATAGAGAAACTGGTTCACCCTGATCAACACCTACTCGGTCAGCAGTACCAAGTGACTGATTCTCCCAATAACACACTTAACCACCCCATGGCTGTTGTGAATTTCAACTGGAGTGGAGGCGTTACTGGTTAAAAGAAAGTTGTGGTAGCCACTGAATTACCTGTAGATTGCTTACTAGGCATTGATTTGGAGACATCAGCTTGGGCTGAAGTGGAGTTGGAGGCTCCTGCAGCAATGTTGGGCATTCCCGGCATATTTTTGCTTTAACCAGGACTCAGGCCAAAAGGCAAAAAGGACAGGGAAACTTGGATCCTGGAACAATGGACCAAGTGCTCCGAAAAGCTAGGGGTAAAAGGGTAAATCCTTGCCCACTATCCCTCCCTCTCCAGAATATTCCCCTTTTGAGGCAGAAGAATCCTCTCCCTGAGCAGAACCTACACCAGATGAGCTGGCAGCAGACACTGCTGAGCTTTTGGGTGGAGGGGGGCCTGCTAGGGAAGAGCTGAGTGTGGCACAGCAGACCTGTCCCACACTAGAGGGTTTGAGACAGTAAGCTGTCAAACAGCTGAATGGGGATGTCAGTGATAGCCATAAGGTGTATTGGGAAGACAACCTCCTGTATACTGAGTCAAGGGACCCTAAACCTGGAGCAGCCAGGAGATTGGTCATTCCCTTGCAATACAGAGAGTTCCTTCTTACCTTGGCACATGACATTCCCTTCGCTGGGCATTTGGGCCAAAGTAAAACTTGGGACAGGCTTGTTCCCCTGTTTCACTGGCCTCATATGTCAGAGGACACAAAAGAGTTTTGTTGTTCTTGTGTGACCTGCCAAGCCAGTGGCAAGATTGGTGGCATTCCAAAGGCCCCCTTAATTCCACTTTCTGTGGTTGGGGTGCCCTTTGAAAGGGTAGGGGTTGACATAGTTGGACCCCTTGACCCTCCAATAGCTTCAGGCAATAGATTTATCCTGGTAGTAGTGGACCATGCCACTAGGTACCCTGAAGCCATCCCCTTAAGGACCACTACAGCTCCTGCAGTGGCAAAGGCCCTCCTGGGAATCTTTTCCAGAGTGGGCTTCCCTAAGGAAGTGGTGACAGACAGAGGTAGTAACTTCATGTCTGCATACCTCAAGGCAATGTGGAAGGAATGTGGTGTAACTTACAAGTTCACTACCCCTTATCATCCACAAACAAATGGTCTGGTTGAGAGGTTTAATAAAACTCTCAAAGGTATGATAATGGGACTCCCTTAAAAACTCAGAAGGAGATGGGATGTCCTATTATCTTGCCTCCTTTTTGCTTACAGGGAGGTACCCCAAAAAGGAGTGGGCTTTAGCCCCTTTGAACTCCTCTTTGGGCACCCTGTGAGAGGTCCCCTTGCTCTTGTTAAGGAGGGTTGGGAACAACCTTTAAAAGCTCCTAAACAGGACATTGTGGATTATGTACTTGGCCGAAGATCAAGAATTTCTGAGTACATGAAAAAGACCAGTAAAAACATTCAGGCCAGCCAGGAGCTGCAAAAGCAATGGCATGAACAGAAGGCTGTCCTGACTTAGTACCACCCAGGACAGAAGGTGGGGGTATTGGAGCCTGTGGCCCCAAGAGCACTCCAGGACAAATGGAGTGGACCCCATCTAATTGTTGAGAAAAAGGGTGAGGTTACCTATTTGGTAGACCTTGGCACTGTCAGGAATCCCCTTAGGGTGCTCCATGTCAACCGCCTGAAACCCTACTATGACAGGGCTGATCTCACCTTGCTCATGGCAACTGATGAGGGACAGGGAGAAGAGAGTGACCCTCTCCCTGATCTTTTCCCCACCACTGAAGCTGATGGCTTAGTGGAGGGAGTAGTACTGGCAGATTGTCTTACTGCTGAGCAGAAAGATAACTGTGTAAATCTTTTAAGTCAGTTTTCTGAACTCTTCTCACTGATACCAGGTACCACTACTTGGTGTGAGCATACAATCTACACTGGAGACAGTTTACCTGTCAAAAGTAAGATTTATAGGCATCCTGACCATGTCAGGGACTGCATTAAACAAGAGGTTCAGAAAATGCTAGACTTAGGAGTGATTGAGCCTTCAGAAAGCCCATGGGCTAGCCCAGTGGTGCTTGTCGCTAAACCTCACAATAAGGATGGAAAAAGAGAGATGAGGTTTTGTGTTGATTATAGAGGGCTCAACCAAGTAACCAAGACAGATGCTCACCCTATACCCAGGGCAGATGAGCTGATTGATACACTGGCTTCTGGCAAGTATCTGAGCACTTTTGACTTAACTGCAGGGTATTGGCAGATTAAGTTATCAGAAGATGCAAAACCTAAAACTGCATTCTCAACCACTGGAGGGCACTATTAGTTCACTGTGATGCCCTTTGGTCTGAAGAATGCACCTGCCACTTTTCAAAGGTTGGTGAACACAGTCCTTCAAGGGTTGGAAGCTTTTAGTGCAGCATATCTAGATGATATAGCTGTCTTTAGCTCCACCTGGGATGATCAACTGGTCCACCTGTGGAAGGTTTTGGAGGCCCTGCAAAAGGCAGGCCTCACTATCAAGGCCTTAAAGTGCCTTAATGTGCCAGATACTGATCCCCCAGCTCTCCTCTGGCATGAAACTGGACAAAGGAAAAGGGAATGACCACTCGCCTGACCAGCACCTCCCAGGGGAGGTGCCCAGAGCTCCTCCAGTGTGTCCCAGACCTCTGCCATCTTGGATGCAGAGGTGTGATGGCACAATGGACAGCTCTAAGTGGCCAGTGCCAGCAGGTGACGTCAGAGACCCCTCCTGATAGGTGCTTACCTTTCTCTGTAGCCAATCCTCCTCTGAGGGCTATTTAGGGTCTCTCCTGTGGGTATCTCATCAGATAATGAATGCAAGAGCTCACCAGAGTTCCTCTGCACTTCCCTCTTTGACTTCTGCCAAGGATCGACTGCTGACTGCTCCAGGAGGCCTGCATAAGCGCAACAAAGTAGCAAGAAGACTACCAGCAACATTGTAGCACCTCATCCTGACGGCGTTCTCAACTGTTTCCTGGTGGTGCCTGCTCTGAGGGCTGTCTGCCTTCACCCAGCACTGGAAGCCAAGAAGAGATCTCCAGTGGGTCGACGGAATCTATCCCCTGCCAACGCAGGCACCAAACTTCTGCATCACCAGTCCTTTGAAACCCCTCTCATCCTGACGAGCATTGTCCCTGGAACACAAGAGCTGGTTCCAAGTGTCTTCGACAGACCAGTGGCCCTTCTGTCCAAATTTGGTGGAGGTAAGTCCTTGCCTCCCCACGCCAGACAGTAATCCTGTGTACTTCGTGAACTGCAGCTGCTAGGGCTTCTGTGCACTCTTGCAAGACTTCCTTCGTGCACAGCCTAGCCCAGGACTCCTGCACTCTGTCCTGCATTGCCCAACTCACTGAATTGGACTCCGACTTCGTGGGACTCCCTTTTGTTGTGCTGAGTCGACCGCCATCCTCAGATCTTCTAAGCACCTGTTCAGGTGCTTCTGTGGGGGCTGCCTGCTTCTGTGTGGGCTCTCCGTGTTGCTGAGCGCCCCCTCTGTCTCCTCCATCAAGGGGGCGACCTCCTGGTCCTTCCTGGACCCTGGCAGCACCCAAAATCCTTAACTGCAACTCTTGCAGCTAGCAAGGCTTGTTTGCAGTCTTTCTGCGTGGAAACAACTCTGCATCCTCCAGCACGCCATAGGACATCTTCTGACCAAAGGAGAAGTTCCTGGCACCTTCCGTTGCAGAATCTTTGGCTTCTTCCACCTGGAGGCAGCCCTTTTGCACCTTCATCTGGGGTCCTGCCCCCCTGGACACTTGCGTGACTCTTAGACTTGGTCCCCTTCCTTTATAGGTCCTCAGGTCCAGGAATCCGTCTTCAGTGCTTTGCAGTCAGTTGTTGTCCTTGCAGAATCCCCTATCTCGACTTTACTGTCTTTCTGGGGTAGTAGGGTAACTTTACTCCTACTTTTCAGGGTCTTGGGGTGGGGAATCTTGGACACCCTAAGTGTTTTCTTACACTCCCAGCGACCCTCTACACACTACACTAGGCCTGGGGTCCATTTGTGGTTTGCATTCCACTTTTGGAGTATATGGTTTGTGTTGCCCCAGGCCTACTTTTCCCTTTTGCATTCTATTGTGTTCTACAGTGCTTGCACTACTTTTCTAACTGTTTACTTACCTGATTTTGGTTTGCGTATGTATATTTTGTGTATATTACTTACCTCCTAAGGGAGTATATCCTCTGAGATACTTTTGGCATATTGGCCCTCATTACAACATTGGGGGTAAATGCCGCTTACCGCCGTGCAGAAGACCGCCAACACACTGCTGCGGTGGCGGAATTCCGCTACAGCTATCACGACCCACAGCTCGGAATCTACCATAATACAGACACCCACACAAGTCCGCCACACCAAAGTTCAGTGATAAACTGGCGAAAACAAAACCTCCACTGTCATTCCAACAGGAATACGCCCACACTATCATGACCCACGAATCCTCGCGGCGGTCTTTCAACCGCGGTATTCCATTGGCGGTACACACCGCTGCGCTCAAAATACATACACATTTACAAAACACAACCACATTGGACAATTCGAAATACACACACCTGATACACATACACACACCACTCCCACACACCTAATCCAATAAAAAACAAACACCCACATCACCCACAAACCCTTACTTCTAAAAATTCAGAAAGAAGGCCAGAGAGAGACACCACCAGAAACAACACCAGCATCCACAGACACACAACACCATCACTTACACAGCATCCACACACAACACCATCACTTACACAACGTCCATGCACCGCAAACAACACACAACAACACATCCCCTCACACATCACAACACACACCACCTCACACATCACCCACACCACATCATTGCACCACAACAACACCCCAGGTTCTCTGAGGAGGAGCTCAGGGCCATGGTGGAGGAAATCGGCGGGGTAGAGCCACAGCTATTCGGATCACAGACGCAGCACACCTCCATTGCTAGGAAGATGGAGCTATGGCGCAAAATCGTCGATAGGGTCAACGCAGTGGGACAGCATCCAAAAACTAGGGATGACATCAGGAAGAGGTTGAACGACTTACGGGGGAAGGTGCGTTCCGTTGCATCAAGACACCAGATTCCAGTACAGAGGACTGGCGGTGGACCCCCACCTCCTCCCCCACAACTAACAACATGGGAGGAGCAAGTCTCTGCAATACTGAATCCTGAGGGCCTCACAGGAGTAGCAGGAGGAATGGACTCTGGTAAGTCAACTCTTAACTATTATATCCCCCACCCTACCTGCATGCCACCACATACCCCCACCCTCATCCTCACCCCCATCACTCCAACACCTCACATATGTCCCACTATCACAACCCACCCATCCCAACACCAAGCCGTGCATGCAACACCAAAGCAGGGACACTCATCACCAAAGCATGTCCACTACAGATACCCACACAGACCCCAAAACAAATATCACCCCAGGACCTTGACAAGAATGCAAGCAATGGAGTACAGGGTCACTCACCCATTGCACACAATGGCACACATAGATGCAATAATCATGCCTTTACACCCTGCAGGACCCCTACCCAACATCACCGGGCAAGAGGTTCCAAACATATCCAGTCCCCCACAGAAGAGGCCCACAGTGATGGCAACATCTCTGCACAACTGGATCAAGATGACGAGCCCGGCCCATCTGGGACCTCGGGACAGTCGGTTCGCCTGACACTGGAACAAGCAACCACAGAGCCTCCCCCCTCAGAAAACACCAGCACAGCACCCACCCAGTGGGCCCATCCCTCTGTCTCTAGGACACGTCAAGCAGCAGTGTGTCCACCACTATAGGGAACCCAGGCAAACCCACCACCCCAAGAAAATCAGGGACCTGGGAGCAGTGGCAGTGGGCACACGGTTCAGGGGACAGAGGAACAGGAAAATAGGGGAACTGGGAGGACAGCTGTGTGAAAGGGGGAGGACAGGCCCAGGGAGCCCACTCTCCACAAGGCCCTCTCCAACATCATAGGAGCGTACCATCATTCCCAGGAGACGATGGCAACGGTACTGGCCAACTTTCAGGAGACCCAGCGGCTGCAGGAGGAACACTATCTGGGGATCAGGGAGGACCTGAAGTCCATTAACACCACCCTGGTCACCATAGTATGGGTGCTGAAGGACCTTGTCAACACCAGGAGGGACACTGTGGCACAACAAGGGGCCCCTGACACTAGCCTGGATAATGAACAGCCCTCCACCTCCGCCGGCGCTAGTGGACAGGAGGAACCGCCACAGGACCACACCACCAGCGCCCCACCCCCTGCAGATGGCGAGCCACCACACAAACGGTCCCTGAGATCCAGGAACAAGACAGAGAACATTGCAAAGACCCCTGCCAGGAAATGACACCTCCCTGAATGTCACCCTTCTGTCCCACTTTGTCAGCCTGTCCATCCATCAACTGCCCTTGCTCGACTTCCTATGCCCCTTTGAACAATGCAACTGTGAAACAAATAGACTGGACTCTGCCATGGACATTCCTCCGCCATCACTCCTGCCCATTTTACACCCCCCTCCACTTATTTGCACAGAAATAAACACACATCAAGCACAAAACAATCTGGAGTCAGTCTGTGCTTTCACTAATGTGTAATTGCAATAGCTATGGAATATGGCAATGTCAATTTAATTGTCCACATACCGATGAAACACAGCTGTAGGTCTTGAGGAAATATAGCAGAGGGCACAAAGTGGGACCCACATCTGTTAAATGGAAAGTCAAAGTGACAAGTCAGGGTCCATAGACTGGGTGAAAATGACAGACGTCTGATAGCTCAAACAATAGTATGAGATGTGTGAGGCAGTGACATCTTCTTACCTGTGTCTCACTGGAAGTATTGCTGGATAACGTTGTTTCTGTTGTGTATATCCTCTTCTTCTGCCTCCTCTTCTTCACTGTCCACAGGCTCCACAGCTGCCACAAGACCTCTAGCTGGACCATCCTCCTGTAGAAAAGGCACCTGTAGTCGCAACGCCAGGTTGTGCAGCCTACAGCAGGCCACGATGATCTGGCACACCTTCTTTGGTGAGTAGTAGAGAGAACCACCTGTCATATGGAGGCACCGGAATCTGGCCTTCAGGAGGCCGAAGGTCCGTTCGATCACCCTCCTAGTTCGCCCATGTGCCTCATTGTAGTGTTCCTCTGCCCTTGTCCTGGGATTTCTCACTGAGGTCAGTAGCCATGACAGGTTGGGGTACCCAGTCACCTGCAAATTTCGAGGGACAACTTTTAGACACACACTAGCCCGTAGGGACAACCCCACACCCAGGCGCCTATTCACATTGTATAGGGTCCTTATCCTCACCTATTAGCCACACATGGTGCCTCGGGAGTTGCACCATCACATAAGGGATGCTGCTATTCCTCAGAATGTAAGCGTCATGCACTGAGCCAGGAAATTTGGCATTTACATGGGAGATGTACTGGTCGGCCAAACACACCATCTGCACATTCATCGAATGATAGCTTTTCTGGTTTCTGTACACCTGTTCACTCCTGCGTGGGGGTACCAATGCCACATGTGTCCCATCAATGGCACTAATGATGTTGGGGATATGTCCCAGGGCATAGAAGTCACCTTTCACTGTAGGCAAACCCTCCACCTGAGGGAAAAGGATGTAGCTGTGCATGTGTTTCAGCAGGACAGACAACACTCTCGACAGCACATTAGAGAACTTTGGCTGGGAAATCCCTGATACAATGGCCACTGTTGTTTGAAAAGACCCACTTGCCAGGAAATGGAGTACTGACAGGACCTGCACTAGAGGGGGTATCCTTGTGGGATGGCGGATAGCTGACATCAGGTCTGGCCCCAACTGGGCACACAGTTCATGGATTGTTGCACGATCAAGTCTGTAGGTGACTTTAACGTGTCTCTCTTCCATTGTGGACAGGTCCACCAGCGGTCTGTACACCAGAGGATGCCGCCATCTCTTCACCTGCCCCAGCGGACATGCCGAATGAAGGAGAACAGCGAGCAGAGAGTCAGCCTACACTGAGGTATCACAAAATGTCATTTCCACACATTTATTAATCCGCAATGTGCCTATTACTGTGTGTATGCAAGGCCTAGATAGGTGTGACGCAGTTATTATTAATGCCATGTGGCCCCTGAAATGTCGGTTGCATGACCTGTAAGGTGGAACAAGGGCATATGAGGTAACTACGCTGGCATTGTGCACTGTCGCGGTAGGCGGTCGAAGACCGCGGCGCAATCCTGCATTGGTTAACATTGGACCCTATGGGTCCGAGGAACCAATGACGATGTATGCCGGCGGTGACGGTACGCACCGCCGTGGACGTGACCGCCATTTTCTGTCTGTTCACTCACTTGATACCGGACCTTCAACAGGAGAGGACCTACACTGCAAGTGCTGCTGTGACCTCAGTCTGGAAGCGACGATGGCTCATGTATCTGGGGAAAGGGCCCCTGCCTTCACTTCGGAGGAGTTGGAGAAATTAGTGGATGGGGTCCTCCCCCAGTACACACAACTGTACAGTCCTCCAGACAAACAGTTGAGTACACTGTGACCATGCTGCATGGGCAATGCCTGTTTGGAGTGGTGTGGATGGAAGATACATGGGGGGGACTGAGGCCTGCATGAGCGGACGGTGAGTGTATGTGCGTCAGGGCAAGGGTGTGAACGTGGGCCAATAAGTATGACGATCCGGATGGGTAAAGATCTTCCTTTTCCCCTGTACTATTCCTCTAGGTCAGCGCCCATCAGAAGAAGGATATTTGGCGTGCCATCGCCAAGGACGTTCGGACCCTGGAGGTCCACCACAGACGGATTACCCACTGCCATAAAAGATGGGAGGATTTTCGCTGCTGGAGCAAGAAGACGGAGGAGGCCCAGCTGGGAATGGCTTCCCAACGTGGGAGGGGTGCCCATCGCACCATGACCCCCCTGATGTTCCAGATCCTGGTGGTGGCGTATCCGGAGTTGGATGGGTGCTTGAGGGCATCACAGCAGCCACAAGGTGGTGAGTACAGTCACATTCATCTGACTCTGCGTGCATTACGAGGTGTCTGGGTGGGGGAGGTGGGCAGTGGGTTCCCCTAGGCCAGGGCGAGCTTGGTAAGCAAGGTCCCTTGAGAGGCAGGTTCAGTGGAACCCCAACCCCACTAGTGGTTATAGCAATCTACACCTAGTCAGGCTCCTGTGACCTCCATGTGTGCAGCAATCGGGCTTAGGCCTCGTACCCCATGGGCATGTGAATAATCTAGGAACAATAAGTGCATGGCGTAGTGCAGAGGGCTGCTGGGTCTGTAGCGTCTGCCAACGGAAGTGGTGTGGCATGCACTGAACATGTCTTTCTTCTGTCTTCCCCCCACCCTTTTTGTGGTCTCCCTGTTCTTGTGTGCAATAGCATCATCAGGCGGAGGAGTAGTGGCATCGGAGCAAGAGGGAGCTATATCCCACTTGGCCCTGGAGGGTGAAACAACGGAGTAAGAAGCCACCAGTGGGACAGAGTCTGAGGGGAGCTCCACGGAGGGGACATGAGGTGACAGCGGTGACAGCAACTCCTCCTCTGATGGGAGCTCCCTTGCAGTGGCGGGCCCCTCTGTGCACCCCGCATCAACAGGTACAGCCTCCACCCCCGTACCAGCACCGCCCTCCCAGCAGCCCCTCAGCGTGTGTCCCGTGCCCGCTCACACAGGAGGGTGGGCATCTTCTTTGCCCTAGGCACCTCAGGCCCTGCCCCAGTCAGCCCTGCTGCCCTCAGTGAGAAGGCTATTGACCTCCTGAGATCCCTCACTGTTGGACAATCAACCATTTTGAATGCCATCCAGGGTAATGAGAGGCATTTGCAGCAAACAAATGCATACCTGGAGGGCATTCATTCTGGCCAGGCGGCCCAACAGAGAGCATTTCAGGCTCTGGCCTCAGCACTGATGGCAGCCATTGTCCCTGTGTCCAGCCTCCCCCTCCAACTTCCTCTACTCAGACCCAATCCCCTGTACCTCAGCCTATCCCAAGCACACCATCAGACCAGCATGCACACACCTCAACACACAAAAGTGGCTTAGGCAAATATAAGCACCACACATCCCACAGGCACACACACAAGCATCACACCCATGCAGACATGCCAACATCCACTGACTCCACTGTGTCCCCCTCCTCCACATCTCCCTCCTCCCTCCCTGTCTCGTTTCCATTCACACCTGCATACACTACATCTTCAGCCACTACCTCCATCTCCAGCATGCCCATCACCAAACACCGCTCACGTGCACTCACCACCCCCTCTACCATTCACACATCCCCTGTGTCCTCTCCCAGTGTGTCAGTGAGCCCTCCTCCCAAAGTACACAAACACAGGCACACACCCACCCAACAGCCATCCACCTCACAACAACCTCCAGCCCATGCACCTTCACCCAAACTCAGCAGATGTACACCTCCTACAACCACATCCTCTTCCTCTACTCCCAAACCCCATCCATCTAACTATCCCAGTGTGTCTAAAAAACCTTTCCTGGCTAATATTGACCTCTTCCCTACACCTCCCCCCCGTCTGTCCCCTAGGGCCAGGCTTTCCAGGTCCCAACCCAGTACCTCAGCCACCACATCCCGAGGCACAGTAGTGCCAGCAACTGCGGGCTATTGGAGTGTTCCAACCAGCAGGGCTGCCAGTATGTCACGGAGCGAGGGCAAGGACATTCCACCACCTGCCAAGCTAAAAAGGTTGCCCACATCTAGGAGGGAGAAGCAGAAAACACCTGCCACCAAGGGTTCAGGGAAAACGAAAGGGGATAGTGGCAAGACAGCTGCGCCACCATCATCAAAGGTGGGGAAAGGCCAGAAACTGAAGGGCAGGTCAGGAGAGGGCATGGTGGCACCTACTGAGGGACCAGTGTCACACCTTCTTTCCACGTCGACGCCAACCTGTACGGCGGAGAAGACCGCCACCTGCACTGCCACCTGCAGCACCACCTGCACCGCCGCCAGCACCACTGCCACAGAGCCCGCAACCAGCACCACTGCCACAGAGCCCGCAACCAGCACTGCCGCCACATAGCCTGCAACCTGCACCGCCACCACAGAGCCTGCAACCAGCACCGCCGCCAGAGAGCCCGCCGCCTGCACTGCTGCCACAGAGCCCGCCACCAGCACCGCCGCCACAGAGCCCGCAACCAGCACCGCCGCCACAGAGCCCGCAACTAGCACCACTGCCACAGAGCCAGCAACCAGCACCGCAACCACAGAGCCTGCCGCCAGCACCGCTGCCACAAGCCCGCCGCCAGCACCGCTGCCACAGAGGCTGCCGCAAGCACAGCTGCCACATGAGCCCGCCGCAAGCACCGCCAGCGGCCCGCGACATCCTGAGCCAGTGGCACAACTGCAGACATGGCTACCATCCCCAGTGGTCAGTCTTCTGAGGCTGGAGGTGAGCTCTAGGAGCCTGGGCAGCTTCCATGAGGCATCACTTTCAGTGGAGAAAGGCATCTACTACCTCAGTCCTTGGCAGGATGAAGCACTCTGGGCAAAAAGCCCCCTCCAGAACCAGTGGAGACTGTTATCCACTTGTGAGACTGTGGCTTTGCACTCCCCAGGATAAAGCAGTGGGCAACCACCCACTGGAGAGACTTGAGAGACTGGCTTTGCACTCCCCAGGATAAAGCAGTGGACAAACCACCCACTGGAGAGACTTGTGAGACTGTGGCTTTGCACTCCCCAGGATAAAGCAGTGGGCAACCAACCCACTGGAGAGACTTGAACGACTGTGGCTTTGCACTCCCCAGGATGCAGCAGTGGGCAACCCACCCACTGGAGAGACTTGTGGGACTGTGGCTTTACACTCCCCAGGATAAAGCAGTGGGCAACCCACCCACTGAATAGACTTGAGAGATTGTAGCTCTGCACTCCCCAGGATAGAGCAGTGGGCAACCCACACACTGAAAGGACTTGAGAGACTGTGGCTTTGCACTCCCCAGGATAATGCAGTGTGCAACCCACCCACTGAAAAGACTTTAGAGACTGTGGCTTTTCACTCCCCAGAATACATCAATGGGCATGCAGCCCCCTCCTGGAGCAGTGGTGTTGTGCATTCATCAGGCTGAGGTGCTCCCCCTCCCCCTGAGGTGCCTGTTTCATTTCAATCTGATGCTCCTGCAGTGTTCTCTCCGTTTCCAGTCAGGTATCTAGTGTGGGCCTCGCCCATGCATTTTGGGTCCAGTGGTCCACGGACAATGATTGGTGCACTATCCAGACTTGTGTAGTTGGTGTACATAATTGTATATACTAGATTTGGAGTTTTGACTACTGGATTTTTATTGATTACAATCGTTAAAATCATTTCCTTTTGTCCTTGCATTATTCAAGGGGGGTTGGGGGTGTAAATGTAATGTTGCGGCATATATTTGTGTGTATGGTGTTGTGGGTGAGGGTAGGGGTGTTGCGTGTGTGTGTCACTCTCTTTTCCCTCCCCCCTCCCCTGTGTTCTAGGTGCAGTACTCACTGTGACCGTCGCGCCGTCGTTGGAGCTCCTGATAGAGGAGCAGGAAGACTATCGCCAGAAGGATCTGCAGTTCTGGCTCCATGGTGTCCTGGTTCCTTGTGGGGTGTGGAGAGGTGAGTGATTCTCCCTTCTGTGTACAGTTTCCACCCGTGTTTTTATTCGCGTTGGTTCCGCCCCGGAAAAGGTGGCGAATTGCCGGGTTGTGATGGGTGGGCGGTACATTGTCTTCCGCCTGTCTGTTGGTGGTTACCGCTGCGCTTTTTGTTTGTACCGCCGTGGCGGTCGGAGTGTTAAAGTGGCTGTCTATGTTGACGGTTTCCGCCATGGTCGTGATTCCAATTTTCTTTCCGCAGGCCTGTTGGCGGTACTACCGCCGCTTTAACACCGACCGCCAGGGTTGTAATGAGGGCCATTGTCACTAAAATAAAGTACCTTTATTTTTAGTAACTCTGAGTATTGTGATTTAGTATGATATAGTGCTCAGTGATATAAGTGGTATAGTAGGAACTTTGCGTGTCTCCGAGTTCAGCCTAAGCTGCTCTGCTATATCTACCTCTATCAGCCTAAGCTGCTAGAACACCTCTAATCTACTAATAAGGGATAACTGGACCTGGCACAAGGTGTAAGTACCACAAGGTACCCACTATCAGCCAGGCCAGCCTCCTACATCTCCCACCTTGATCAAAGCTCATTCTCCACTCTCATCACCACTTGCAACAATTTTTTAAGGTGCTCCTCTACTGGATTGTGTGATGTTTTTTCAAATGAGTTGTTTGGCTTCTAATACCATAGTGTGAACAAGGCTTACCTCAGCGAACTTTCACTGAAAATGGAGTATATTTCAATGCTCTCCTCCTGCTTGCTAATTGTAAAGAAGTCCGAAACTGAGGAAAATAACTTTTTTTGTGTGCCACAGGTGCTATTGCCAATGCCTGAAGAGCTGGAGGTAGTTGGGTGTGGACGATTGCCTCTCTGCAGTGCACCCTTTGGCTAAGGTAGTAGTGGATGCAAGTCTCAGTGGGGCCTTTACAAATATGGAAGTGGTGGTGGAATTAGTGCCACATCCCTCTGAGCAGGTTACATAGGAGGTAATGTTGGTGTCCTCTAAGGCAGCTTCTATGAGAATGACTGGCTCATCCTTCTCTCCTTCCATAATTCTAAGGCTTTCAGGAACTTTCCTTTTCCCCTGTCTCTTTAGCAAGTCTCTGACTCAGTCAGGGTCCAATCTATGCCCAGATCAACAGAAAGGGGGCTTGAAGAAGATCATAGAGTACCCTTTCTTTTTCTTGCTGGAGATCGGGAAGCCATTGGTTCAAGAAGAGGCACATCTTGCTCAGCAAGAAGCTCAACCTCCTGTTCTGTTCCTACTTCAGGAAGAACTACTGCTTGCTGTGGCTCCTGTTGACTACTTTGCACAGTTTCCTGTGATGATTGGATACTATTTTGTGGCTGAGACAAATCCAATTCATAATCAGTGGTCGTAAACCATAATTCCAGTAGCAGCCTCACAGAGAGACATGGATTTGAGATTAGGTTGGGGTGGTGCTATCATTGATTTGGTAGTGCTACTCCCAGCTTGCTGCTGGGAGATGGTGCGGCAGACCCACTACTTTTCCCTAAAAAGGTAGACGGTAGCATACCAGTGGTGTCAATCTGCTTCTTCTTCTCCACTTCATGGGCAACTTTCTTTGCATGAACACCTTTATTTGGGGACATCTTATAGCTCTGTCAGTTGTCACTTAGCTGCATCAGCAGAATTAAACAGAGGAGGTCTGAGATGGTGTGATGTGCTGTCACTTTGTGCCTACCTTCTCTCTGGCAGTACTGTAGGTAATGTCTCTTGTGCACCTAAAAGCAAACAAACTAGAAAATATGTTAGTGAAACATCATTTTTGTAGTTTGAAATATTTCTAATGCAAACAATATAATTTAGTGAGGTTATCCCAAATTCACAATAACAATGAATCAATTCCAATCAACAGCATAACATAATATTTCAATCAGGATGACAATATACAGATATCACTGTTTTTTATGTGCATCTAAGGGGAGAGGCAGGTAAGGGAGTGTGCGAAAAATAGAACAATCCTTAAAAAAAGAATGCTGGTATGCGTCCAGGAAAGGCAGGGGGTAAGAGAAAATTACATAATTATTACAAAATCAATGCTGATGTGCATCTATGGCCTGAGAGAGGAAGACCTATGGCAGGCAGGGGATGGATGGTAAGAGTAAAAAAATTGCTGATGAATCACTACAAACTATGAGAAATCCATTTGGAGACAAAGAGCTGCATTAAAAATGCATAAACTATTATAAACACTGTTTATACATATACTAGAGTATTCCCAAGCGCATTAAACTGATATCACAGAAAGAAGTAAAGAAAAATGAAAAAAAATTGGCAAATACCTCTTCTATCAATGTCCCTTGAAAATGTCTTTGAAAACTGTAAAAAAGGGATTAATACACTAGGTGGCTGGCTGAAAATGGACGCCAGCCACATGGTTAAACAACAATAGCAAGCAAGGAAGGATTGAGAACAAAGGACACATGCAGGGCTATGGCAAGAGCATACTGACTGCCTACACAAAATGGCTGCCAGCTACAGTTGAAAGAGATGGTGTTTGGAGTCCGTTTGGTGAAGAAAGTGACAAGGACATAAAAAATTGGAGAAACTAACTCAGGGTAAAGTACAAAGAATGTATAAAGGCTTAAGGGAAAGGAATGGTGGGGAGGTCACCAAAGGTACAAGTTCAAGATGCTAATGTTAAGAAATATTGTTTGGCCACATGTCAAAGGCTTGGGGTAATCCTGTCCTAATAAATGGCCTTTTACACAAAGTCTGGAGTCTGGAGTATGATTACCTCACAATAGAGGGTCGCAGGGGAAACTACACACCCCCAGGAATTTTGTGAGACATGGAGGGCAGAGGACAGGATTGGTGTGGTGTGGGTGGGGGTGCAGGTGAGGGGTCATGGGGCTTATTTAAAGTGTCAGAAGGGGAGGTGATGCCCTTTCTGACTCCAGCATGGAACGTGGATGGCTGTGGGAGCAATCAAGCCACCCACCCGCCCTACAGATTGAAGAGGGTAGGGGATGTACTGAGGATCCTACCTTCAACAGGAGCCATGCACTGCTCAAGGCAAGAGATGCACCACGTGCAATAAACTGAATCATTTTGTCAAGGTATGTCGCTCCTCCACTCCACCAAAGGTGAAAAAATCGAAATCATTTAACATCATGCGGACCCCAGAAGCACCCACTGATGAAGAAGATATGGTGGATAATGATAACATAGAGGGGGTCGTTCATGTAATACATGTCATATAGCCAGGAAAAGTTATCCGGCGGCACATTTTGAAGTGCCCAATTTGAATATTGAGTTAAAAAGGACTGGCCTTGAGTGATACAAGGGCTTCAACAAACATTCTTGTGCAGTCTCTACTGACAACTCTTCCCCTCCATCCTATCTTGTGCCTACCACCGCCCAAGTGTTTGGGTATGACTCCTCAAGTCCACTTACACAGGTGGGAGTCTTCACCACAGAGATCTCCCACAAATCTCACGCCACACGTGCCAAGGTATATGTCACCAAGAATGTCTCCGGAATGCTACTGAGCTGTCACATGGCAGAGTGACTCCACCTTGTCATGTTCGCTTTTAGTGTGCACTTGGGGAGCGTCAGAGATCTGCTGACTTAATTTTCACAGCTGTTCCAAGAGATTGGTTGTCTCAAAGACCGTTTCATACACCTTCATATAGACAAATCCATTTAACTGGTTGCACTGAAACACCACTGGGTGGCATTCCATCTGCGCCCAAAAGGTGGAGGACAAGCTGAGAAAACTAGACCAGGCGGACATCATTGAAAAAGTAGTAAAATTGTAGTCGCCTGCAAGCCAAAGCAGTCTGGTGAAGTCAGGATCAGTGTTGACATGGGGCTACCCAACATGGACATCCGGCATGAATGCCACCTGATGCCCACTGTGGATTATATCATTGTTGAAGTGAACAGTTTGAGATGGTTCTTGAAGATGGATCTCTGAGCAGGTTACCATCAAACGCTGTTGGCTTCCAGAATCCTGAGCCATTACAACATTTTTCACACACATAGGCCTAGGGAGGTACAAACACCTCACCTTTCGAGTGTCAAGAGAGGCTGAGGTCTTTCAAGACACCATCGGGAGCATGCTGACAGGTTTCGAAGGAGTCATCAATGTCAGCAATGATATCCTAGTGTATGCTCCAACTATTAAACAACATCCTGACAGTTTGAGGGCAACGTTCAAGCGACTGCAAGATGGCAGACTTAGCTTGCATAGGGAAAAATGTGCTTTTCTCCAAAAGGAAATTGATTTTTTTAGCTACTGGTTCTCTGAACATGGAGACAAGCCTGATCCGACCAGGGTTTTGGATATTCAGTCGGCACCTGCACTGAACAGCATCAAAGCCGTGCGCAGTTTCTTGGGGATGGTCACGTACTGTGACCAGTTCTTTCAAAATCGACCACCCACATGTCCACACTTTGAGAATTGACTAATGCAATCACTGTTTCAAGTGACCAAAACAAGCCCTGTCAACACAAAACACATTGGTGTACCTCCCCATGAATCTGAATTATCTGTGGACGCCAGCCCCACTGGTCTGGGAGCTGAGCTCTCTCAAAAACAGGAGGATGGCTCCAATGGTGTACGCCACTTGTGCTTTCACCGACACAGAGCACTGCTACTCTCATATCAAGAAGGAAGCTATTGCAGTCCACTGGGGGTGCCGTCAATGTCACCTTTATCTGTAATGTCAACCATTTATAGTCCTCACTGACTGCAAACCACTAATAACTTTATTTACAAGATCTTCATCAAAACCATCTCCCTGGACAGAGAAATGGATCCTTCAGTAACAGGAATACAGTTTCACAGTGATCTATCATCCAGGGTCCCAAATGACTATCTCTCGAAACACACCCTGCCAGCCACTGTCGTGGAAGAACTAGATTCTGAAGATGTCGAGGAGTATGTGCGATTGGTGGTGGTCAAGGTCTCTGCCTATACCTCTGGATGACATTGTAGCTGCTACCCAGTCTGATGACTGCCTTCAGTTAGCAATATCAGCAATGGTCTCATAAAACTGGCACACTCTCACTCGCAATGACGCCCATAGAACAGATCATGCCCAGTCAACGATATTGTCACTACACAATGTCCAACATGTACTGGCGGTCTCTCCTGAAGGGTCTCTCTTAAGAAGTCCTTTACTGGTAATTCCGGCATAACTACAAAAGCTAGTGGCTGATCTAGCTCACTTTGCACATCAAGTAGTAGTACATATGAAGTCCAGGCTGCAATGCAAGCTTTTGTTCCTAGGTCTGGATGACTGTGTGGAATGCATTGTGAGGCAGTGCTTCATGTGCCAAGCCACTGCCTGGTGGATCCACCGGCACCGCTCATCACGGAACCCATTTCCTTCGATTCCATAGCACAGAGTGAGTGGTGACTTTGGGAGTCTGCCTGATGGCTGGCACATGCTGGTGATCATAGACGATTTCTCTAAATACTCAGAAGTTAAGATTCTAGAGTCAATGACAGTGGACCAGACCATACCACGGGTAGAGAAAGTCATGGCAGCTCATGGTCGATTGACAGAATTAAAAACTGACAATGGTCCTCGTTTTTCTAATCAAGAATTTGCAGAGTTCCTTAACTCCTGAGATGTCCACCACAGGAAAATCCATCTTTGCTGGCCCCAAGCAAATGGTGAGGCCAAAAGCTATACGAGAACCTTAAATAAAGTTCAGAGAATTGTATTAGCTAGTGGTCAGACTATGGAGTGTTCACTATATGCTTTCCTTTATGAGTACCGTCTCACTCCTCACACTACCACTGGAGTATCCCTTAGCGCTTTGTGGATCAATCAGACGGTTGGAGACACCATTCCGAATGTGGTCAAACCATCTGAAATCACAGAGAAGGCTGCACAGCTGCTGCAGCAATGCCATTAATGAATGATAGCATGTCAAAGAGACGAAGGGCAAACTGTGCCAGTTTCAAATTGGTGATCTGGTATTTGTCAAAAGTTGACGTGCAGTAAGCAAGTTTTGTTTACCCTTTGAGGTTGAGCCATGGAGAGGGAGTGCTGTGAAGGGAACTATGATCACTGCTAGAGCGCAAAGAGAACAAATAACAAGGAATGTATTGTTCTTCAAATGGTATCGACAGCCTGAACCTGAATCGCCTTAGTCTGAATCGGGTCGCTATAGTGAGGTGTCTCCCGTGACTGAATCTGCAATGAGCAATGATAACATGAGAGGTCCACAAAATGACATTTGCTCCTCCCCTCCATCACCATTGAGAGGTCCTGATGCTCCCCACAAACAAAACAACCTTTTGGAAGCTCATAAGAGGGACTTCAGCAGTGTAAGTCCCAAGGCATGGATTCCTCAACTTGTAGGAGTGTGGTGCAAAGGAGACTGTCTCAGTTGGCAGGGTATGAGGAGATATGACTTAAGTACCCGACTGGTGACCTCCAAGAAGCAGAAGGATTTTGTATTAATCTGAAAGCCTTTCCATAAATATGTGTTTTTTCATGGTGCACAAGTGGTGTTTGCCTAATTGTACTAGTGATTCAAATGTTTGTGTTGATGCCTATGTTCTGTAACTTGATGACTGACAATGTCTTTGCTTGTTATGTTCACTCAGCATATTTCTCTTCTATTTGATTCTTATTTTAGGTTTATTTCACTTCTATTCCCCATGTTGTTTTTTGTTCTGTTCGGGATGATGGATGAATGTTTTTTTGGTACACCAGGTGGCCCATGCCATGAGAAAAGGAAGAGGGAAAGTTAGTTCACTCCATTACGGCATGACACAGTGGTATGGGTCATCACATGAGAGGAGAGAGAAAATAAAAGGCCTTGAGACCCACGCCTCCTGGTTAGAAAACCCACAAATACCAGTGTTAGCTGCAGTTTGTTGGTGTGTTCATCACTGCGCGCACCTGCCATCAATCACTTAACACATTCCTGGTCCCCTCTACAACACAAAAACAAATATATCTCCACAACACCTTATCTAGCAATCAACGTGAAGGTACCTGTGTCTAGGGCATAGTCCACAGTAAACATAAAAGAGAGATACAAACGTCAAACTCTCTTGAAGCTCTATTGACCATTGTTTGTAACGATCCTGTTACTCAAAACATAGCATCTGAATAATTGGTAACTCCATCCAACTCCGTATAAGTGAGTGTCTGTCTTTTTACCTTTGAAAAATCAACTGAAAACAATATATACCATATTTTCTGAAAAATAACCCATTCAAAGTTATGCGCTAGAGGTAAAAATTAAAAGAGAAGACTCATATCCCAAAGTCTCATTGAGGTATCGAACCCTGACCCTTGACGTGCATTCAAAGCAGCATTACCAGTGTCCTAAAACCTCAGACCTCGTAATCACAGGCCCGCAGTAAATATGACTAAGTGTTACCAATTGCCATTTAAATGTACTGAGAAATGTCACATGTGTATTCAAGC
Source organism: Pleurodeles waltl (assembly GCF_031143425.1). Lineage (NCBI taxonomy): Eukaryota > Metazoa > Chordata > Amphibia > Caudata > Salamandridae > Pleurodeles > Pleurodeles waltl. Next base: position 1,119,670,973 of record NC_090447.1, read on the forward strand.
TTATTCTGAGACTCAGTGTATCATAAGTGTTGTTTAAGTAAAATTATCACTTGTTCCAATGTAATCTAATGTGAAGTATCTAACAGGCCTAATGTAAAATTGTAAAAGACCTCAGATTGGCATCCTCATAGATTTAAGGGATGTACATTCAGTCTACTACACAATATTAGGATTGACGGCCAATCCTACAGTAATCCTATTAGACACCTCTCCTACTGGAAAAAGATGGTAACAATAGAAACAAACTCTAAACCTTCTGCAGCAACATAAATCTATCAAGACCCTAGATATCACAAAAAAGCATATAATTCCAGATCTATATTCAAACAAAATCTTATTGTTTTGAAGCAATTGCTAAAATATTATTTTCTAACTCTCAATATCCTGTTCAGTTCTACACCCCTTCTGCATGTTTTTGCTTCCTCCAATCCAATTAATTTTAAGCTCTCGAAATCTGTGAATGTAGAGGTAAAAAATGAACCACCATAGGATACTTATTATCAAGATTTTTTATGGCCCTGATAAGTTTCTTCCATCTAACTTTCAAGTTTTGTATGGTAGTCCTGATATATTGTTTCCCACAAACACACATCATATATATGCTTCTAGAAGTGTTGCAATTGATAAATGAATACGTGAAAATGGTTACGTCCATGAACATCAGTGACCATTCTAACTCATACATATTTGCAACAAATGCAGTTTCCACATTTGAATGAACCTTTAGGTAATTGTGACAATCACCCAGTCTGTGTGTTCTTAATAGAATAATGAATTGTGTCACGAGAAATAAGCAACGTGAGCAAGATGGGTGTCTTCCTATATACCAGTTTGGGTTTGCCTGACAATATACCTCTAAGGTCAGGGTCCAATGTCAGAATATCCCAATGCTTGTGTAACCTGTTGTAAATCTGTTTATTACTACTGCTATATGTGGTTATAAATCTGACCTTTCTCCTGTGGATCACTGTGTGTCTAAAGTGCTCTTTAAGTAATTTATCTCTGGCTATTTTGTTAGCTCTATTCCTAAATATCTGTAGAGTCATTTGATCATATCCTCTTCTAAGGAACCTGGCAGTGATGTCTGATGCTTCTGTTTCATATTCCAATTGCAGACTGCAATTCCTCATAGCTTCAAGTATTCACCAAAGGGGATATTACTAATTTGCATTTTGAGATGCCAAGATTCAGTGTATAAAATGTAATTCACTGAAGTCGGCTTTCTAAATAGCCTTGAGACTAGCTTATTGTTATCATACTACATTTCAAGATCTAGAAAGCATATAGATGTTTTGCTTAAAACAAAACACAATGTTATGAGAAAATTGTTTCTATTAAGATAGCCATGATACTCAAAAAGATCCTCTAGTTGACCTTTTCTAATTGTAAAAATTTCATCCATATAGCGACCCCAATAAACAAGCTGATTATTGTCATACTATAGACCAGGCATGCTCCCTCTCATACCAACCCATGAATCGGTTGGCATAAGAGGAAGCAAACCTGGACCCCATCACAGTTCTCATAACTAATCATTTTTGATATAGAAAAAAGTTATTCTTGACCACAGTTTTCACTAAATCAATCAGCCTCTGTGAGTGTTGAAAAGGCAATTGCTGATCTAAAATACAGAAAATACTTGATAGCTTAAATACCATGTCCATGTTCAATACTAGTGTACAGACTGCTCACGTCCACAGTTGCCATGTAGGAGTCAGACTTCCATGCAGTGTCATTCATGTGTCTTAGAAACGTATTCAGTGATGTGTTCTGTCAAACTTCCTATACCAGCAATAATTGGTCTATCAGGTGGTATGGCCCCTCTTCTGTATATTTTAGGCTAGAAATACATCACTGGCATAATCACATTTTTCGCCTACAAATAAATGTACTCATCCATATTAAGAAGGTGTTTGTCAATATATATATTTGTAATCATAACCTTTGATCCTTCAAGAACACTTGTTTCAACTCTGGCATACTTTAACTTGAATCCAAGTTGTCTCTGAGCTTCATGATCATAGTCTTTAAAATTACTGATCACAATATTCCCTCCTTTATCGGCTGATAATAGATTGGTCATCCTCAAGACAACTAATGCTTAAAATTCAGCTTTATTCAGCTCAAACCATTTAGAAGATATGATGAGCAATTCTAAATCACTTATTACAAGATTCAGGAAAACATCCATAACATTGTCAGCTCTAACTGGAAGTATGAAATTGTTTTTCCTTTGAAACCACTGTCTTTGCAGTAATCAGTAGCTATACCCAATTGTGATGCCAAATCGTCAATGTCCTGATTCTGATGGTCCTCTTAGCTCATTACCAGAGGTAGATCATGTAGTTGCCTAATGGAAATATGGCTCTTTTGTTTTAAAATTGAGACATGCTTCTTTTTATTAGGCTTGTCCAGAAATAATTTCTTCCACTCTGACTGTCTAACAAACTTAACTAAATCTAACTTGGCCCACTAGTCATTACATCTATATTTGTGGTGGAGAAGCTCAAGAACAGAGGTCTCAGTAGCAGTCAAATTCCTGCCCGAAAGATTCACCACTAAATGTTTTATTGCTTGGTGTCTCTCATTCCTTTCAGTCTTGTCCTGACTGTTACTCTGTCCTTGTTTCCTCCATTGTACCCTTGATTTTCAACCCCTCCTGCCTCTAGCTCATTCCTGCGAATATCTCTTTCTAGTTCCCTTTCACCCATTTGAGTTTGAAACTTTCTTATTCTTCTGAGCTTCTGTAAAAAAGCTGATTTACTCTCATTGGATTGCCTAGATGTGGAAGGGTTATCCAAATCTGCTAGACCAGGCATGCTCCCTCTCATACCAACCCATGAATCGGTTGGCATAAGAGGGAGCAAACCTGGACCCCATCACAGTTTCTCATAACTAATCATTTTTGATATAGAAAAAAGTTATTCTTGACCACAGTTTTCACTAAATCAATCAGTGTCAACACCAGGACAGTGCGCGCTCTACGGGCATCTAGAATGCAAAAACCCAACGCTCGCAAGATAAAGTAATTTATGCATTGTGATGATATGTTATTGTTTAACCTTTTGCATTGCAGAATTCCATCCAAAAGATTCATTTTTAAGGTGCTTATAAATACTGTACATTTACAATGTGTTGCTGCAGACATTCAGAGTGTGTTAGGGTGTGGTCCCTTTCCAGGGCCTTCTGGAGACTTTCCCTGCAACATGCCTGGGCGTGGTTCTAGGCTGGGCCAAGACTCTATAAAAGAGAGTCAGCCCAACTTCCAGTGCTCACTATTCAGAGGTCCCGGTGCAGAGCAGCAGCTTCTTCCTGAGCTCCTGTCCCGGCGGCCTATTTGGATTTTCCAGTCTTCTGCACTCATCTCACATTGGTGATCACTGTTTCCAGGCGGTAAGACGGTGTTTGGACATTTCCCAACACCGTAATTGAGAATCTTCATATTCTTGATTTTAATTCTTAAATGAATAACAGATTACTTGTGCGCTGCCATTTTTTGAAATTTGTATGGTGGTTTGCAAATAGGGAGGACGCGCAATTTATTCCATAAAGATTTGACTTCGTTATTACATTATTGTTCATTGCGCGCTGATATTTCTTGACATTTACATGATGTTTTACGGGTTTGCAAGACGTGCAACTCGTTTCATGAGCATTTAACTTTGTTGTTCATTGCGCGCTACCTTTTCTTGACATTTACATGGTGCCATTCGAATCGGCGAAACGCGCGATTCACTTCTCGTGTGTAATTCATGCTGTTCATTGTGCGCTACCATTTTCTGGCATTTACATGGTGGCATTCGAATCGGCAACACGCGCAATTCTTTCCTTGAGTGTTTTTTCATGTTATTCATTGTGCGTTACCATTTCTTGGCTTTTGTATGGTGGCATTTGAATCGGCAAGACGCGCAATTCTTTCCTTGTGTGTAAATAATGTAAGTTACTGTGCGCTACCATTCTAAGACATTTTCTAGGTAGCATTTCAAGTTGACACGTCGCGTGATTTATTCCTTGAATCTACGTTGTGTGATTTCATGGTGCACAAACCTTTATGGTGTTTAATACTCATATAAAAATCTGCAGTGTGCACAATTTACTTCCCAATGTTTTTTCTGAGATGAACACAACACAATAACAGAGATGTAATTCTATGTGTTCCAGATATATATTCCTAAAAGGAGATTCATATGGTTGTTTAGAAATTGCTCAGAGTATTTCCTGATTCTCATGCTAAAGAAAGTACTTGAATCTGAAAGTCCTATGTAACTTTTCTTGTTTCCTCCTCAGGTATTCGGTCATCTAAAGCCTAGTCAGTTTTAGTATTATTCTAGGGTTGTTCATGTTTTTCGGAAAAGACGAAGCTTAGAGTTGTAGCATGGTGTCGATTTCATGAGATGTAATTTTGATGTTGGGTTTTAACCTTTTGCTTCCTGCAGGTCTCCTTCCCAGCTGTTCCCGTCCTAATCCCCTTTTCCACATTTGGACTCTCTTAGACTCTGTGATAAATCTAATCAGAGTATTGGAGCTGTCTTGTGATGGAAGTGGTGTTGGGAACGTGCACGGACCCCGAGGATCTGGCGACTCTGACAATCAGCCTCTGTGAGTGTTGAAAAGGCAATTGCTGATCTAAAATACAGAAAATACTTGATAGCTTAAATACCATGTCCATGTTCAATACTAGTGTACAGACTGCTCACGTCCACAGTTGCCATGTAGGAGTCAGACTTCCATGCAGTGTCATTCATGTGTCTTAGAAACGTATGCGTGGTAACAGCCTGTGTGCTTTTGTAAAAGATGTTTGAGATGCCATTTCCTTGAGGAAAGCTTTTGCAATATGTGTGTGTGTGTGTGGCAGTGTTTGATATAAGACACTGAGACCATTTATCAGTCATCAACTGTGAGTTCTTAAGCTCATGTGAGAGTTGCATTGCTCTTCACAGCATGCATTGTGCGATTTGATCTGTCTGGCTAGGAGGTTTATCTCGTTCATAGATACCACCTATCGGTCGTTATATCCCACAAACGTGCACTTGTGTGAGACATCAACCCACTTGAAAGCAGTTTTACAAGAGTGTTGAACCTCAGTGGATGCATTAGGGACTTGTTATTCTCATACCTTTAAAACAAGCTTCCGTGCTTTCCTTTTGACACAGTAGAGCTAGCTATAGTCGCTTTGAATTTGCGTTACATAAAAAACAGCATCTGTACCTTTAATGGAACTAAACGGAGGAACTTAGGGGTCATTACAAGTGTAGCGGTCTTACGACTGCCACACTTGTGGTGGTAATCAGGACCACAACATTACAACCCTGGCATACAACCACCAGGGAATCACCAGCTCTGCCAGGATCATGGATCCCAGCGGCCTGGTGGTGGCGGAGATCATTATCTGCCAGGGCAGCACTGCATGCAGCGCGCCCTACGTATTACGACCTTGTTCTCCACCAGCCGTTTCATGGCAGTAACACTGCCAAGAAAAGGCTGGTGGAAATAGGTGCTGGGACGACAGGGGGGCCACTGCACTGCCTATGCACTTGGCATGGACAGTGCAGGGGCCACCCTGCCCAGCACCATCACAATGTTCACTGTCTACTTTGCAGACAGTGAAAATTGCGAGGGTTCTGGTGCACCCTGCTGGCTAAAGCATTGCCCCCAGCTCAATTACGAGCCAGAAACAATCTTATAGTCTGTTTCTTGGTAGGCTGGTGGGTGGAAACTCAGGTTCCCGCCCGTCGACCTATCAGGAAACTCATAATATTGGCTGGGAGGTTGCGTCATAGGGGGTGGCCACCCTGTCAGGAGTTTGGCAGATGGGCTTTCCCATTCATCAAACATATAATGAGGCCCTTAGTCAGCTTTCAATTTAGAAGAAGATTTGAGAACTAGCTCAGGTAGGACTATATTACATGCTATGTAGTTAGAAGATCCCTGTCTCTTTGCTTATTCAGAGATAGCATAGCGCAATTCTCACTTACCTTATGACAGGCACTGACAAGGGTTCTAATCTGACTTACCACATTTTTCACATTCTTGTGTGGACCTGCTACCAATTAGGTCATTTTTTGAGGTTTTAGTGCTTATCTTTTTGAGATGAAAGACTTGAGTGGTTTATGACTTGGGAGCACACATTGACCACCAGCTGAAGAAATGTTGTTTAGGGTATGGGGTTTCCAGTTTACCGTGGGGTTTATGACTGGCTTTAAAAAGCTGTGCTGTACAATATAAGACAGGGAAATTGCTTCATCTGGTACATGTATATTTGATTTATAGTGTACCTATGATGAAATATTGATTCATCGTTGATCTGCTGTTCTGTTTCTTCTTTACATGTTTTGTAATTTCTTTTCCTTGCAGAAAGATGCTTTATAAATAAAGTACAAATATGTTAAATTTTGTTTTTTTGGATGTCTTATTTGGTTTATGTTGTATAGGTCATACAGCCCTGAAGAAGAGACTGTGGGCCTCATTACGAGTTTGGCTGTTTGACGGTAAGACCGCTGAGGTGGCGGCCGCCAAAAGACCACCATGTTGGAAGTCATCTGACCGCTGTATTAAGAGTTACACAACTCAGCCCGCCAAAAAACAGCCACATTCCCAACACCACCAGGACACTTGAGGACAGAAAAAAGGCGGTCCAACGACCAGCACCGCCAGACAACCAAAAAGCCTGCGATCAAATTACAATCCACAAATCATGAGAGCGGTCCTTCCATGGCGGAAAACCATTGGTGATGAAAAAAGCAGCGGTCTGAAGTCACATCAGTCAGAACACAAAACTACATTGGATAGTTTAAATACCCCACACCTGACACACATCCACACATCTGACACCCCTACACACTGCACTATAAAACACACCCCTGCAGAACCCACAAGTAAAATGCCACTCACAGCAGAGACTAGAAAAAGATCAAAAGAACTAGCCAAACAAACAATAGGCACCCCCACACTTTTCACTCAGCACTCATCCAACACTTGCACAACATACACAACACACAATTCACAACAACTGTCTCCCGCTCATATCACAGCACCCACACCTCATCACTAAAAATGTAAAAACACATTTCTCACTACCTCACCCTCTCTTCCACCACTAGCATGTCCCCACAAAAACATCCATGTTTCACTGATGATGAGTTGAGGGTCATGGTGGATGAAATTGTCATATTAGAGTCATACCTTTTTGGAGCACAGGTCCAGCAAACATCAATAGCCAGGAAAATGGAGTTGTGGCAAAGGATAGTTGAGAGGGTGAATTCTGTAGACAGTTATCCACTCACAAGGGAGGACCTCAGAAAGAGGTAGAATGAATTTCATGGGGAAGGTATGTCCGTTGTCCGCCAGAAACTAGCTGGCAGTCAGCAAGACTGGCGGTGGACCCCCACCTCCTCCCCTTACTTTCACATCATGGGAAGAATTAGGTCTTGGACATCCTGCATCCAGAGGGTCTGACAGGAATAGCTGGATGAGTGGAATCTGGTAAGTCACAACACCATTTGTGTCACCAAAATCTTTTGCATTGCATGCTCACTGATCACCTTTCCCCATCTCAATGCCCAAACCATCCACCACACCTGTGTACAAATGTCTAAATATCCTGATCTGGCATGCTACATATCAAATAAACTCACCTGGGACTGCAGTCTTTGTGTATGGCAGGTGGAGTTCAGGGAATGACAGCACTACAACTTCCAGCAGGCACTGTTCCACCTGTAAGAAACCCAGAACAGTGTAGTACATGTACATGTACAGTGTAGTACATTATAAAATGTCTTGCATGTGAATCTAACAATCAATGTAACCCCTCCTGAATGCCCTACTGTCTTACAGTCCATGACAATGACAGCAATTCTATGGCTCACTACCCGTACAAATACAAGCTAAACGCAGCTACTGCTGTGTCCCCTACCAAACTGGCCTTTGAGAAAACCTTCCTAACAATGTAATATACTCACTTGGGGGGAAGACTCAATGGGATACTGGATGTACTCACAGTACATCGATACAGGGGCAGGTAAAATGGTAACTCCCATACTGTATGCCAGCTCTGTCACCATTGTACTTTGTCCAGCTGTCAGTTGAATCACTTATTCCATACCCCCTACTAGGAGAGAAATGTACATTGTCATGTCTTTACACAGACAGGATATGAGGGTATAAGCAATCATCTAAAAACCAACAAACTCCAAGAGCCTGGAGCATGGTGTATGCAGTTGCAAATCTCTGGGTCCCACATTGCTCTAACCCAGATTTGGAAGCATCTGTCATTGTCATATCAGGGGAGCAAGTAAAGGCATTGTGTGCATGTCACATAGCATGTCTAGTTGTAAAATGTAAACATCATTTGTTACATCACTTACAATAACTGTGTGTTCCACTTCTCCTACAGGTAACCTTGTCATTCTCAACATGGAGAGGACACCAGACACTGACACTACCCCTCTGGATGAAGGTCCCAGTCAGGAAAACACCCCTGGATGTTTAGACACTGAGGGCGAAGCTAGCCCCTCAGGGACACCTGGTCAGTCAACAACTGTGACCCTCACTCTGCCCACATCAACTCCTCCCAGCCATATTGCATCTGCATCACAAGCAACCATTTGCCCACAAATCTATGTCCCAAGGACAGAGTCTTCCATTGTGTGCCCCCAGTACAGGTACGTGAGTCGTCCATCAATACCCCTGACAATGATGGTCTTGCCACCAGTGGGAGTGGGCACACTGTGCCATGAGCACAGGTATGTAAGGTGCATGGAAGGGATGGTGTGGCCCACAGGATGGGGCCTCGATGGAACACAACTGACCAGGACACCATCTCCCAAGTCTTGCGAGCCTACCAACATTCCCAAGGCACAATGGGCCAGGTACTGACCATGATAGGGGAGATCTGACAGCTGCAGAGGGACAACCACCAGAAAGCCATGCAGCAGTGGCTGGCCCAAAATGCCATCCTGACTTCCATCACTGAGGTGCAGAGGGACATGAATACCACCCTGAGTAGGTTTTGTACTCAACATCAGGCCTCTTCCACTAGCAATGAAACATCAGGCCCTTCCTGTGGCTGTTAGTGGAATAGAGGCCCTGCCAGAGGAAGGGAGTACCTCAGATACACCACCCTCTGTAGCAGAAGAACCCTCCGCAAATGTGAACGTCAACCCAGATATCCAGGAGGAGCAGGTGCCAACACCAAACTCACTGCCAGGAAGTGAACCTCTACTGATTGGTTCCCCTTGTGTGGCACAGATAAACCATGTTGAGTGTTCTGAAATGTAACTCCATTTTACTATGGTGCAAGGACACTGGAATTATGTTTCCAAATGGTGCAGCAGCTACCCTGATGAATTTATTCACAATGACTGAACTCTGCACTGTTATGTTTCTGTTCTTTTAGTTTCATATCACTCATTTTGCTGTGCCCTCCCTAATAAATGCAATTTAACCACTGATCAGGTGTTAGTGTGATTTATCAACCACATACAACTGTAATGTATAAAAGGCTTGTATCAAATTGTTACTCTCTAATGTAAAATATTTTTCATGGTCATTAAACATGTACTGTATAACCAGGATGCATATTGCTTTGACAATGTATTATTTACATGGCACAACTCACTTGTACTGTACATTCCCACATCTTTATTTGGAGAATGCCAATTACCACACAGTGAAGTACTACTGCCAACTCCAGTGTTGCAGCATAGGTGTCAAACACTACCAACCCACAGACTTCTGAAGTTAGGAACATGTCAGCCTTTCAGTATCCCAGGAGGCAAACAGATTGGTTCAATGTATCATCAACTAAAGCCTTCTCACATACCCATACCACAGTTCCCAAATTACCATACCCCATGAAACAGACAGAGGTCAGTACTAATGTCCCTAGACATGAAACCTCCCACTTACCATTGTCAGGTATGTGTATGCTTGCCACTCACCTATGTTAGTCTTCAGACACATGCACATTGGTCTGCAAAGTGGAAACACAGTGACAGCTACGTAAAAGCTCACATACAACACAAAACATTATGGTGTTAGAGGGTCTGGATACCACATTATGACGTGTGTCAGATACAAACGAACACATACATGGCACAACTGGCCCCACCTCAAATACCAAACAGGTCTTTAGTGTGGAAAAGGACACTACCATCTCACTGTCCTGATAGTCTGGGCATAGAACTCACACTACAAGACAAAAAAGAAGAATGCACAGTTCCACAGGAAATGCAGATCCTCACTACCAATTCGTGGAGAAGTCAACTGGTGCCTATAAGCATTAAATACTCAGAACAAGAGCCCTCACTCACCTTTCTGTGACATGGTTCATCAACTGGCTTTGCTCCTCGTCAGGCCAGCACTGCAATGCCTGACATGCTCCTCGAAGGGGCTTTTTGCCAGAGATCTTTCAGAAATATTTGCAAGTGGTGAGTGCAATAATGTTGGATTGGTAAAAAAGCTGCTAAAATTGACTAGGGGGATACAGAGGACTTACCTTTATTATGAAAATGGAGCCCCTGGCAAGGTTAAAAACAACAAAGTTGGGGGAAGTTAAGTACAATAACCCAATTGCGCCCGGTGCCACCCCAGAACTCAGGTTCTGTGTGGACTATCGTGGGCTCGACGCTGTCACGAAAACTGATGCAGACCCCATCCCCAGAGCTGATGAGCTCATTGGTCAGTTGGGAGCTGCCATCTTTCTTAGATTATTTGATTTAACATCTGGGTACTGGCAGATTGCCCTAAGTGATGGGGCAAAGGAGAGGTCAGCATTTTCCACCCCAGATGGGCATTTCCAGTTCAGGGTTATGCCCTTTGGGATGAAAAATGCCCCTGTCACCTTACAGATGTTGGTCAACCAGGTTTTGGCTGGGTTGGAGAATTTCAGTGCAGCTACCTGGATGACATTGCAGTGCTCAGCTCCAGCTGGGATGAACACATGCAGCACCTCTGTGAAGTGTTGAAGGCTATGCGGAAGGCAGGGCTCACTATTAAGGCTAGTAAATGCCAAATAGGGCTGTGGTTACCTGGGATACCAGGTGAGGAGTGCCCAGCTGGCACCCCTGCAACCAAAAGTTTATAACATTCTGGCTTGGCCCAGACAGAGGTGAGAGCTTTAAAGATCTCACCAGATACTGCAGGAGGTTTGTCAAGGGGTATGGCACTATAGTTGCCCCCTTGACTTACTTGACCTCTAAAAAACAGGCCAAAAATCTGATCTGGACTGAGGCTTGACAGACTGTTTTGATGCCTTGAAGGTAGCCATGTGCATGGACCCCATGCTGAAGGCACCCAACTTCTCCAAGTAATTTGTTGTGCAGACTGACGCTTCAGAGCATGGTATGGGAGTAGTTCTTGCACAGCTAAATGAAGAGGGCCTAGACCAGCCTGTAGCCTTCATAAGTAGGTGGTTACTTTACCAGGAATGGAGGTGGAGTGCAATTGAGGGAAAAGCTTTTACTGTGGTTTGGGCACTGAAGAAGCTGAGGCACTACTTGTTTGGGACTCACTTCGGGGTTCAGACTGACCACAGGTCCCTCAGAGGGTTAATGCAGATGAGGGATGAGAAACCAAATCTGTTGAGGTGGTCCAGATCCCTACGGGTAATGGACTTTACGGTGGAAAACCACCCTGTGCTGATGGTCTGTCCAGATTCTTCCACCTTAGCGATGAGAACTCCCATGAGGTTGAGTAGTTCTCTCCACTTTCAGCTGGCTTGTTGCCTCTACTTCTTGTGTTTTGACTGTGTGCTTGACTTTATTTTTGCTGGTTTTTGATTGTTCGTGCAGTCACCACTGCTCACCAGTGCTAAAGTGCAAGTGCTGCTGTGTAATTGTTTTTTCCCTGACTGGCATGTTTGATTTACTAATAAGTCCTGAGTACAGTACACTAGAGGTACCCATGGCCTGTAAATCAAATGCTACTAGTTGGCCTGCAGCACTGATTGTCCCACTCACATAAGTAGCCCTGTAAACATGGCGCAGTGTTTGTGTGTGCAGTTTTAAACTTCCGATTGGACCTGGCACATGGAAGTACTTGCCAGGCCCAAACCTTCCCTTTTTGTATACATTAGCACCCCTAACGTAGGCCCTATGTAGCCCCATGGGCAGGGTGCAGTGTGTATTAAAGGTAGGGCATGCACTGATGTGTTTTTACATGTCCTGACAGTGAAATACTGCCAAATTCAGTTTTCACTGTTGTAAGGCCTATCTCTCTCATAGTTTAACATGGGGAATGCCATTAAATATTTTTAAGTGCAGTTTCCCATTGAGAGTAGATAGAGATTTAAAGTTTGGGGTCTCTGAACTCACAATTTAAAAATACATATTTTGGTGAAGTAGTTTTTTTAGATGGTCAAATTGAAAATGCCACTTTTAGAAAGTGGGCATTTTCTTACTTAACCATTCTGTGCCTCTGCCTGCTTGTGGAATTCACATCTAAGTCAGACTGACAGTTGAGGAGGGTGGAGCTGACACCTGCACCTGAAAGGGCTGTGCCTGACCTCACACAATGTAGTCTCCAACCCCTGGTGTGTGTCTGGGACCAGGTCTGGGCAAGGCAGGATCTTGTAAAGAGTGACTTTTCATTGATGTTTGCCTACTTCAAAGGCAGAAATGGGTATAAGTAGTGGACCCCAAACCCCCGATTTTTAGAACACTTGTGGATCAAGAGGAACCTCTGCCAAGGAGAAGAGCTAGAAGAGGAGTACTGCCCCTTTGCTGTGTGTGCTTTGCTGTCTTGGTCTGCAGCTGCTGCTTCTGTCTTAGAGGGGGCAAAGACTGGACTTTGCTGTGTATCCTGCTTGTGAGGTTTCTCCAAGGGCTTGGACTGGGCTTGCCCCATGTTCTGAAGTCTCAGGACCATCAAAGACTTCCTCTGCCAGCACCTGGACTCTCTTGCTGAGACTCCTACCCTGCCAAGTGGTGCCTAATCCAGTCTTTGGACCCTTGAAAGGAGAAGCTGAAGAAAAACCAAGAAAAAACAAGTGGACCGTGTTCGGATGATGCCCAGATTGATGCCACTGCCAGATCCCACGATGCTGCCTGCAACTGTAGCTTTGGTCTCCACTGGAGTATGATGACCCTGACCAACCCTGCAGAACCAACACTGCCACAGCCTTGCTGAAGTCCATGACACTGTGAGTTCTGAAGTGCTGTGTCACGATGTCCGTGGCACCGACTCCCTGTGAGGTTGCCCCACTTCATCATGACTGCCGAACATCAACCCCGCCAAAAGTGGACAGAGCCAACGCTTCTCACCAACACCGCCTGATCTCCACTGCTCTGCAGCAAGGACCTGACACCTTGCACCAATGCCTCCAGTCCTCTGCTGCACAGCTCCAGTACTGACACCACACGTGATTCAGCAACGCCTCAATCCCCGACTCCGTGCACTGGCTTGGTTCCTCATTTTCACAAAAATCTGTGTGACTACATGACAGGCACCATTGGAGATGGATTGTTGGGAATGACTCTGTCACGATGCTGTGATAACACCAAATTGTAGCGTTTGTGTTTCTAAGCGCTATATTAAAATGTAGTCTTTGGAAATTCATAACTTTTCTTGTGTATGTTGGATTTTTGTCATTTTGGTCTTGTTTGATTTAGATAAATTGTGACTATTTGTCCAAACTGGTGTTGTGTCCATTTTGCAATGTTTTCACTGTGTTACTGCGTGTGTTGGTAAAAATACCTCACACATTGCCTTTGAGAAAAGCTTGACTGCTTGTACCAAGGGGATGAGCAGGGGTTCTCCTTGGTGTGAGAGTGAGGGTGCCTGCTTGGACAGAGTGCATACTGACTGCCACCCAGTGACCCCATTTCTAACAGAGAGGTATGCAATTGGGGCTATAAATGGCAGCCATCACATCAGGCTCCAACTGACGACTGAGATCCACGACTGTCTGCCTATTCAGGTGGTATATTTGGATGACATGTCGCTCCTCCAGTGTGTGCAGTTCTGCTAGTAGACGGTACACTGGAGTTTGTCTTCCTCTTTTAATGCCAGGGTAACTATTTGGGACAACACCAGAAATTTGTATATGACTCAATCTATACATGATAAGTTTGATAACACCAACATCACAGATAGCGCTACATTATCTCACATTAAACAGTGAAAATATTTGTACTCAACACATACTGAGGCAACATTTGTCTAAGTACTGTAATCAGATCCTCCTTACCCCTAGCATGTTTTTTGAATGGAGAAACATGACATCAACTTACGTAACATGTGCAACATAGTTGGAACACCTATACTATCTTCAGATCTTCATTACACTGCTGACAATACTGTTTCATCCACATAACTCATGCTACTGCATTTTCACATCCTATACAGACTACATGCACATTGCTACATGTTTGCATTAAGCCAGCAGTTAACACATTATCACAACTATGAATTTTAGTAAATGACGCAACATTCAAAACCTTAATGTACCTATATGAGCCTAAAAATGGCAGCTGTCTGACCTACTGTACTGGACATCAGGAAGTGACCTAACTGCCTGGTGGATGCCGTCATGGTGGTAGGTGGTCACAACCATGGTGGACATTGGCATTGGAACACATTGCTCCCTTTAGTGGACTTGGGCCACTTGCAACGTCCGCCGGTGGTCATGGTCCTGTACATGGCAGACGTGACCTCCTTCTCATGCTTCATGCCTCACTTGACTCCTAACACTGCTACCAGCAAGACCTCCACAACTTGAGTTGCTGTGTACTGCCTCTGGAAGCAATCATGCCATTTCCTGCAGGGAGCCTGCCTTCTCGGGTGATGAGCTCGACAAGCTTGTGGGGGAGGTCCTACCCCAGTAAAAACAGCTCTATGGTACACTAGAGGAACAGGTAAATACTATGGAATACCAATGTATGACATACTGAGTGCATGATGATGTTGAAGAAATGTGGAGGAATGAACAATTGGGATGATATGTGTGGGTAGATGGACATGTGCACATGTGCATAGATGGTTTTGATACCTGATACATAGAGGTGAGTGTGTGACGTATGTACCCCGATCCACCGAAAAACTGTATACCATGATAAATGGAGTTGGTGTTTGAAATAGTTGTATACTTGTACCATAGACATGCTTGTGGTCTTGTCATATGTTTCTAACCAAGACCTGGTATTGGATATGCATGTTGTATGCCAGACTCCACTTCATACATGGCCTGTCTGCAGATGAGCATTTCACATAGAAGGTGATGTTGGAGGAAGTGTATGTATGGCTACTTGCACAAACTTTTGTTTCACCCTTCTTGTTATGGGATGGTGCATGTGGACATGACTGTTTTTTTCTTTCCTGTGTCATCGATGCAGGTCAACACTCACCAGAAAAAGGGAATCTGGCGTGCCATCACCAAGAAAGTGTGCACCCTGGGGGTCCACAGCCGGCAGAGCACCCACTGTAGAAAGCGGTAGGAGGACCTCAGATACTGGTCCCGGAAGACCACAGAGGACCTTCTGGGGATGTCCTCTCAAGGAACAAGGGGTGCCCGTTGGACCTTGACCCCACTAATGGCCGACATATTGGCAGTGGCCTACCCTGATTTGGATGGGCATTTGAGGGCAGCACTGCAGCCGCAGGGGGGTAAGTACTAACATAAAACATTTTCTTCCCTATTGCAGGTAAATGAAGTGATAGAATCTAAGCTGTGACTGTGGTAAGTGCAAAGGGTCAAAGATCTCCAAGAAACACATTGATGTGAATTCATCGAAAAAAGTACACAGCTGTGCACATGCAATCCTGTTTAGGGACATATTACTCCTCTATGTTATCCCTTCAGTACAAAAGCATATAATGAAGCACATGTGAATGTATCATATGTGTTCCATAATACTGCTATATATAATCTGCTGTTTGTCCCTTGCCACCGACAGATTCATCCTCCCAATATCATGATGGTAAGTTGTCCAGGTTGTTGCCCTCTGTCCATTCTAATGCCCCTTCCTCCATGTCTATGTGCGACATAGAGTCTGACAAGTTTTATTCATACCTACTTTTAATGAGGTTTCTGATGAGTGACAACTTCATGTGAGGCTTTGATGTCCATCTGATATCTCACATGCCATACTTCTTAAACCTGCCCAGAGCTGTTAGGAGGTGAACCCATTTGGTAAGTTAGGGCTCTATGTTGGCCCCTGTAATGTCTCATCTGAGTGGACATGCTACATGTTGGAAATCATGGAGGTGGTGCTAGAGTACTATTGCAACACATGAATCGTCGTCAGAGCTCTAAATGTTAGTACTTTGTACATGTTAATTGAATGGTAAGTGGCTACATACCTATTTCCTTATTCATTGTGTTGTGGGCATGATAAATAGCTCAAAACATCTTATTAACAGTTACAGGGGGTCATTCTGACCTCAGCGGTAAAAGGCGTTTACCGCCGGTCAGAAGACCGCCATAACACCGCCGCTGTTGCAGTAAACCGCCACGGTCATTCTGACCCGCAACTGGCAAACCGCCAAAAACCCGACATCCACAAAAGTCCGCCACAGCAAAGGTCAGCAAAAATCTGGCGATGACCAAACCTCCACCGCCACACCGTCAGAAATACGCCCATGCCATTACGACCCACGAATCCACGCGGCGGTCTTTCAACCGCGGTATTCCATTGGCGGTACACACCGCCGCGCTCAAAATACACACACCCTTACAAAACACAACCACATTGGACAATTTGAAATACACACACCTGATACACATACACACACCACTCCCACACACCTAAGACAATATAAAACACACACCCACATTACCCACAAACCCTTACTAACACAATTGCGAATCAAGGACAGAGAGAGACAGCACTGCTTAGAGTAGACCATCACACAGAGGCTAATCACAACATCACCCACACAATTACAACGCACAAAACACCATACACCACCACACACATCACACTCCACAACACATACAACATCCCTCACCTCATCCACACCACCCCATGGCACCCCAAAGACACCCCAGGTTCTCTGACGCAGAACTCAGGGTCATGGTGGAGGAAATAGTACGTGTAGAACCCCAGCTCTTCGGGGCACAGGTGCAGCACACCACAATTGCTAGGAAGATGGAGCTATGGCAAAGGATAGTCGACAGGGTCAACGCGGTGGGACAGCATCCACGCAATCGGGAGGACATCAGGAAGAGATGGAACGACCTACGGGGGAAGGTGCGTTCCATGGTATCAAGGCACAACATTGCGGTGCAGAAGACTGGCGGCGGACCCCCACCTACTCCCCCAGTATTCACAGCATGGGAGGAGGAAGTCTTGCACATCCTGCATCCTGAGGGCCTCGCAGGAGTAGCTGGAGGAATGGACTCTGGTAAGTCAAATCTTAACTACTACTTCCTACCCCCACCCCATCTGCATGCCACCACATACCCCCACCCTCACACCCACCCCCATCACACCAACTCCTTCCAAATGTACCACCATCACAACCCACCCATCCCAACACCTAGACCTGCATGCGACCACAAAGCATGGACACCCATCACCAAAGCATGCCCACTGCACACACACATCACCCCCACAAGCCACCCTCACAAAAGCCCCCACACAGGAATGCCTGCACTTGGGTACACGGACACCCATCCATCCCACGAAATGCCACACACAGAACCAATAACCATACCCTTATACCCCTGCAGGACCAGAACGCCACCACACAGCCACGGAGGGTACAGAGATGGCCATCCCACCCCAGAAGAGGCCCCCAGCGATGACAGCAGCTCTGTCGACCTGGACCCAGATGACCAGCCCGGCCCATCGGGGACCTCTGGACAGTCAGTTCCCACACACAGCCACAGGCTACACCAGACCTAACCCCCTCTGGTAACACCAGCACAGCTCCCACCCAGCGGGCCCATGCCACTGTCTCCAGGACACATCAATCAGCGGTGTGTCCGCCTCTACAGGGCACCCAGGTTGACCCACCACCCCAACAACAGGGACCTGGGGGCAGTGGTAGTGGGCACACCGTCCAGGGGACAGAGGCCCAGGGAAACAGGGGAACTGGGAGGGCTGCTATGCGACAGGGGGGGGACAGGCCCAGGGAACCCACTCTCCAAGAGGCCCTCACCACCATCATGGGAGCATACCACCACTCCCAGGAGACGATGGCGACGGTACTGGCCAGGTTCCAGGAGATCCAGGCACAGCAGGAGGAACGGTACATGGGGTTCAGAGAGGAACTGAGGAACATCGGTTCCGAAATGGGGACCATCGTCCTGGCCCTTAACCAGATAGTCACCACATTGCAGGACCATGTGGCACCCCAAAGAGCCCCTGTCACTAGCCCAGGCCAGGAATAGCCTACCACCTCCGCCGGCGCTAGTGGACAGGAGGCCCCCACACAGCGACAGGCCACCAGAACCCCACCTCCTGCTGAAGAACAACCACCCCGCAAGCGGAACCTGAGATCACACAAGAAGACAGAGTAGGATTGCAAGACCCCCGCCAGCATAAGATACCCCCTGATGTCATCCCACTGTCCCACATTGTCACCCTGTCCAACCTTGAACTGTCCCTGCTCCATCCTTCCACAGGCATATGGACAATGCACCTGTGAAACTGAGAACTGGACTCCTCCATGGACATTACTCCACCCCCACCCATCACCGTTTTACTATCATGTACCTATATGTAGCACTTAAAATAAATCACTTATTGCACTTACAATAACAGGAGTCTGCTTGTATTTTACTATTATGTATCACACATAACGGTGCAATTATGTTCTGTTACATTGTGATGACAACATACCAATGACAACAAGCTGTAGTCCATGGGCAAACAAAGCAGAAGTCACGCAGTTGGTCAAACAGCTCTGAAAAGTGAATGGAAAGTCACAATTCAGTTAAAAGGAAATGGGGGGAAACACAGAAAGTAGAGACGCAGGAGGCCTGAAGTAAATGTAAAATGGCGTGGGTGAATCTTACCTGTGTGCTACTGAAAATACTGTTGTATAACTGTATCCCTGTTGTCCGTGTCGTCCCCGTCGTCTTCCTCCTCTTCACTTTCCACAGGCTCCACAGCTGCTACAACACCACCATCTGGACCATCCTCCTGCAGGAAAGGCACCTGGCGTCGCAATGCAAGATTGTGAAGCATACAGCAGGCCACGATGATATGGCACACCTTCTTTAGTGAGTACATTAGGGATCCACCTGTCATATGCAGGCACCTAAACCTGGCCTTCAGGACCCCGAAGGTCCTTTCTATTATTCTCCTAGTTCGCCCATGGGCCTCATTGCACCGTTCCTCTGCCCTGTTCCGGGGATTCCTCACTGGGGTCAATAGCCAGGAGAGGTTGGGGTAACCAGAGTCACCTAATAACCACACATGGTGTCTCTGTAGCTGTTCCATCACATAGTGGATGCTGCTATTTCGCATAACATACGCGTCATGCACTGACCCAGGGAACTTGGCATTTACATGGGAGATGTACTGGTTTGCCAAACAGACCACCTGGACATTCATAGAATGATAACTTTTTCTATTTCTGTACACCTGCTCACTGCCTTTGGGGGGTACCAAAGCCACATGGGTCCCATCAATGGCACCAATGATGTTGGGGATATGTCCAAGGGCATAGAAATCACCCTTCACTGTAGCCAAATCATCCTCCTCAGGGAAAACAATGTAGCTCCGCATGTATTTCATCAGGGCAGACAACACTCTGGACAAAACCTTAGAAAACATAGGCTGAGACATCCCTGATGACATGGCCACTGTTGTCTGAAAAGACCCACTTGCCAAAAAATGGAGTACTGACAGCACCTGCACCAGAGGGGGAATCCCTGTGGGTTGGCGGATGGGGGACATCAGGTCTGTCTCCAGCTGGGCACACAGTTCATGAATAGTGGCTCTGTCAAGTCTGTAACGAAGTATAATATGTCGTTCTTCCATTGTCGACAGGTCCACCAGCGGTCGGTACACGGGAGGATTCATCCTTCTCCTCGCAAGTCCCACAGACGGTGCCTAGGAAGGACAACATGGAGTACAGACTCAAGCAAGACACAGGTTCGTTCACACAGCTTGCACAGTAAATGAATCGCAATGCAGTGAAAGGCGTGTATGAGTGGCAATGCACGGCGTAGGCCTGTGTGACGCAGTAGAAATTAAGCCATGTGGGCCTTTGAAATGGCGGCTGCCTGACCTGTGAAGTGTGACAATGGGATGTGAGGTCAATGCGCTGGCGTGGCACACCGTGGCAGTAGGCGGTCGAAGACCGCGGTGCGAAGCCACATTGGTTAACATTGAACCCTATGGGTCTCAGGAGCCAATGACGATGTGCGCCGGCGGTCGCGGTACGCCCCGCGGCGGTACGCACCGCCGCGGCCGTGACCGCCATTTTCTAGCTGCTTAATCACTCGAGACCTGATCATCCACAGGAGAAGACCTATACTGCAAGTGCTGCTGTGACCTCTGTCTGGGAGATACTATGGCTGCTGCGACTGGGGAAAGGGCCCCTGCCTTCACTTCAGAAGAGTTGGAGAAACTTGTTGATGGGGTCCTCCCCCAGTATGCGCTACTCTACGGTCCTACAGACCAACAGGTGAGTACACTGGGTGCACGTTGAATGGGCTATGCCTGTGTTGAGTGGGGTGTATGTAAGATGGTGGGGAGGGGAGCGAATGAGGAGTGCAACGCACGACAGATGAGAGCATGTGCCACATGGCAAGGTTGGGGAGGGGGGACCACTCACATCTACCATGCAGAAAAGTGATGATATTTCCTTTCCCACCCTGTACATGTCAAATAGGTCAGCGCCCATCAGAAGATTGAGATTTGGCGTGCCATCGCCAAGGACGTCCGGGCCCTGGGGGTCCACAACAGACAGGGCACCCACTGCCGAAAGAGGTGGGAGGACATCCGCCGCGGGACCAGGAAGACCGCCGAGTCTCTGCTGGGGATGGCCTCCCAACGTAGGAGGGGTGCCAGTCGTACCTTGACCCCCCTGATGTCCCGGATCCTGGCGGTGGCTTACCCCGATTTGGATGGGAGCGTGAGGACATCACAGCAGACACAAGGGGGTGAGTATCAGCACATTCTGCTATCTTTGCACGCAGTGGAGGTGTCTGGGTTGGGGAGGAGGACTGTGGCTGACTTTAGGCCAGGGCGCTTTCTGTAGGCTAGTCCCCTCCTTTAGGCATGGCTCTGTGCCCCCACCCCCCACCTCTGTAGGGTGCCAAGTACAGCTATCCATGGTCCTGCATCACCCATGTGTGCATTTGTTGTCCATAGACCTGTAGGCCTAGTCACAAGTACTGAGTAGTGTACCCCGATTGCGCGGCGTAGTGCAGGGGGCTTCTGTGTCTGTCCTCTCCGCCAATGGTGTTGCCAATGCATGCACTCAACCTGTCTTTATTTCTCCCCCCACCCATTTTCTTTATCTTCCTGTGCATGTGTGCATTAGCATCATCAGGCGGAGGAGAATTGGCATCGGAGCACAAGGGAGCTGCAACTCACATGGCCCGGGAGGGCCCAGGAACAGACACCGAGTTCACCAGTGATACGGAGGGCGAGGGGAGCTCCACAACGGGGACCCGTGGAGACCTCAGCGACACCGACACGTCCTCGGAAGGGAGCTCCCTAGCGGTGGCGGCAACATCCATGCCCACCGCCACAACAGGTACAGCCGCCACCCAGCGCACCAGCCCCGCCCTCCCAGCAGCCCCTCAGCCTTCGCTCCGTGCCCGCTCGCCCAGGAAGGCGGGCATCTCCTTCGCCCCAGGCACCTCAGGCCCTGCCCCAGTTACCCCTGCTGCCCTCAGTGAGGAGGTCATTGACCTCCTCAGGACACTCATTGTTGGGCAGTCTACCCTCTTGAATGCCATCCAGGGTGTAGAAAGGGAGGTGCATCGGAGCAATGCATACCTGGAGGGCATTCATTCGGGTCAGGCTGCCCATCAACGATCGTTCAATGCTCTGGCCTCAGCACTGACGGCAGCCATTGTCCCTGTTTCCAGCCTCCCTCTTCTAACTGCCTCCACCCAGTCCCAGTCTCCTGTTCCTCAGCCTATCCCATCCACACCATCTGACCAGCCTGCACACACCTCAACACCCAAGGGCAGCTCATCCAGACATAAGCACCACAGATCCCACAAGCAACATCCAGATGCAGACATGCCAACAGTCACTACCACCTCTGTGTCCCCCTCCTCCTCGTCTCCCTCCTCCCTCCCTGTGACGTCTCCACTCACACCTGCATGCACACCACCATTAGCCAGTACTTCCATCACCAGCACACCCTCCAGTACAGTCCGCACACGTGCAGTCACCAACCCCACTGCCATTTACACGTCCCCTGTGTCCTCTCCCAGTGTGTCTGTCACCCCCTCTTCCAAAACACACAAACGCAGGCAGCCACCCACCCAACAGCCATCCTCCTCACGACAGCCTTTGTCACAAGCACCTGCACCCAAAGACAGCACACCTGACTCTCCTACAACCACATCCTCTTCCTCCACTCCCATAACCACTACACCTACCCGTCCCTGTCCTTCCAAATTGATTTTCCTTTCCAACCTTGACCTCTTTCCAAACACTGACCCACCCCCTCCATCTGGTAAGAGTCCTAAGAGCACCTCAGCCACCACCAGCCCTGCATCGAGGGCGACCATTGTGCACAGGTTTTGGAGTCCACCTTTTCCTAGTGCAGATACATCGGCCAGCAGCAAGGGGACATCCAGCCCACCCCCTGGGAAGAGAACCCAAAAAACAAAGGGCCGGCGCAAGAAGGCTGAGACGGCTGCCACCAAGGAGCGTAGTCGTGGCCCGTCACCTTCCACAACATCAAGGGGAGGCAAGGGCCAGAGAGCTTCATCGAAGGAGGGCAAGGGCAGCAGGGCGGAGAAGTCAGCCAGCAGGCGCGCGGACCAGGAGGGCCCCACGAGCCCCATACCGGGTGTGACGGAGGACACCCACGGGCCCAGGACTCCATCACAGGAGGGGCCAGCAACCGCACGGTGGGAGGGCGACTAAGCGGGGAGTCCTGGCCAGGTCTGGCTCCCTTGAAAGACAGGACAAGCACCGCTGAAGAGGGCCCCGCCGTGAAGAGCACCGCTGAACAGGGCCCCGCCGTGAAGAGCACCGCTGAAGAGGGCCCCGCCGTGAAGGGCACCGCTGAACAGGGCCCCGCCGTGAAGAGCACCGCTGAACAGGGCCCCCCTGTGAAGAGCACCGCTGAAGAGGGCCCCACCGTGAAGGGCACCGCTGAACAGGGCCCCGCCGTGAAGAGCACCGCTGAAGAGGGCCCCGCCAAGACAGGCACCGCTGAACAGGGCCCCGCCGTGAAGAGCACCGCTGAACAGGGCCCCGCCGTGAAGGGCACCGCTGAACAGGGCCCCGCCCTGAAGAGCACTGCTGAAGAGGGCCCGCCAAGACAGGCACAGCTGAACAGGGCCCCGCCGTGAAGAGCACCTCTGAACAGGGCCCCGCCGTGAAGAGCACCGCTGAAGAGGGCCCCGCCGTGAATGGCACCGCTGAACAGGGCCCCGCCGTGAAGAGCACCGCTGAAGAGGGCCCGCCAAGACAGGCACCGCTGAACAGGGCCCCGCCGTGAAGAACACCGCTGAAGAGAGCCCCGCCGTGAAGGGCATCGCTGAACAGGGCCCCGCCGTGAAGAGCACCGCTGAAGAGGGCCCCGCCAAGACAGGCACCGCTGAACAGGGCCCCGCCGTGAAGAGCACCGCTGAACAGGGCCCCGCCGTGAAGGGCACCGCTGAACAGGGCCCCGCCGTGAAGGGCACCGCTGAACAGGGCCCCGCCGTGAAGAGCACCGCTGAAGAGGGCCCCGCCAAGACAGGCACCGCTGAACACGGCCCCGCCGTGAAGAGCACCGCTGAACAGGGCCCGCCGTAAAGAGCACCGCTGAAGAGGGCCCCGCCAAGACAGGCACCGCTGAACAGGGCCCCGCCGTGAAGAGCACCGCTGAACAGGGCCCCGCCGTCTCAAGCACCGCTCCGCTGGGCCCTTCCTGTCAAGCACCGCTCCACTGGGCCCTTCATCTCAAGCACCGCTCCGCTGGGCCCTTCATCTCAAGCACCGCTCCGCTGGGCCCTTCCTGTCAAGCACCGCTCCGCTGGGCCCTTCCTGTCAAGCACCGCTCCGCTGGGCCCTTCATCTCAAGCACCGCTCCGCTGGGCCCTTCCTGTCAAGCACCGCTCCGCTGGGCCCTTCATCTCAAGCACCGCTCTGCTGGGCCCTGCCGTCTCAAGCACCGCTCCGCTGGGCCCCGCCATCTCAAGCACCGCTCCGCTGGGCCCTTCCTGTCAAGCACCGCTCCGCTGGGCCCTTCATCTCAAGCACCGCTCCGCTGGGCCCTTCATCTCAAGCACCGCTCCGCTGGGCCCTGCCGTCTCAAGCACCGCTCCGCTGGGCCCTTCCTGTCAAGCACCGCTCCGCTGGGCCCTTCATCTCAAGCACCGCTCCGCTGGGCCCGGCCGTCTCAAGCACCACTCCGCTGGGCCCCGCCTGTCAAGCACCGCTGGCCCATTGACAGTGCCGGTTCTGTGTCGAGCTGGTGTTCACGCTGCACTCTGGGCACCCTGCCTCCTCCAATACCAGTGGAGTCGGTTATCCATCTGATGGACTGTGGCTTTGCACTCCCCAGGATAAAGCAGTGGGCAAACCACCCACTGTAGAGACTTGAGAGACTGTGGCTTTGCACTCCCCAGGAAGGTACAGTGGGCATGGAGGCCCCTCGTGGATCTGGCGTCGTGGACTCCTGTGGCTGAGGTGCCCCCCCTTCCCTTCCCCCTGAGGTGCCTGTAGTTTTATCATCTGATGCCCCAGCAGTGTTCTCTCCAACGGTATCTGGTCTCCTGTGTGGGCTTTGCCCATGTGTTTGTGGACATTGGCCCACGGACTGTGGAACTTTAACAAAATGAGCTGCACTTATTGCCTATGTATTTAGGTTTCGCACTGTTTAATTTTTTTTTTAAATATTTCATATAGATGATTTTCCATGACTTCAATGAACCTATTTTATACATAAATTTTAATTATCATTTTCATTATGTCTTTGTATTTTTCTGGGGGGTTTGGGGGGTGTCACTCTTAGTTGTTGCTCTGCATTGGTGTGTAGGTAGTTGGGGGGGTGGGTGGGGGGGTGGGTGTGTCGCGTATGTGTGTGCCCGTAAGCTTTCCTCCTCCCCCCTCCCCTGTGTCGTATGTGCAGTACTCACCGTTGTCGTCTGCGCCGGCATTCGTACTCGTGGTAGATGAGCAGGTAGACAATAGCTGGTAGGATGTTTAATTCGGGTTCCATGCTGTCCTCCTTCCTCGTGGAGTGTGTAGAGGTGAGCGTTTTCCCATTTGTAGTCTGTTTCTGCCGTGTTTTTATCGGCGGGGCTCCCGCCCCGGAAAAGGTGGCGGATTGGTGAGTTTGATAGGGTGGGCGGTACATTGTCTGCCGCCTGCCTGTTGGCGGTGACCGCCGCGCTGTTTGTCGGTCCCGCTGTGGCGGTCGGAGTGTTAAAGTGGCGGGCTGTGTTGGCGGTTCCCGCCAGGGTCAGAATTCCTTTTTTTTTACCGCCTGCCTGTTGGCGGGTTGGCCGCCGCTTTATCACCGACCGCCAGGGTTGGAATCACCCCCACAGTGTTCACAGGTTTTTGACAATTTCATGTGCACATTGTAAGGTTCTGTCATCAATAAACATTGTAATGTATCTTAGTCATACTTTCTTTTGCTATATTTGATATGTTATGATTGCTTTTAGTATGGAAACCTATTGTTTGCATTGAATACACTGTGGTGAAGGTGTTGTGGTTCACTTCACATCTGGGTGGAATGGTATGTGTAGTCAGTCATTTGGCTAGCCTCAAGGTGTATGTCTCTATCATGGTATCCTCAAATGTGGTTTCATACCATTGACAAATTCCGATACAGATGTAAGACTACTCATGTCTGAAGTGTGGATAGTGATGTTGCCACTCAAACATTAGGCTATTGTTTATACCACTCATCATGATAAGTTGCACTGTACGTGGCCTGCATGCACGTGACAGGTATCATTTATATTTAAGGAGTAGTTAGATACCAGTGGTTGTCTGTGGATAAATGCTATGAGATAATTAGGCCCATGTGAGCGTGCAAGACTTTATTACAGTTGGAGAATGACTAAGATGAGTACAACAAAAAAGTATTCATCATCTTTTCCTACATCACTATTGGTACATGTGTTTAGACTCTATCATACACAAATTAGAAAATGCCAAATATAGTGGTTGAATGTTTGCAATTTTAAATTGTGAAGGATTGTGGACTCTGTGACATGAAATGGTTTGGGCTTGTCTGCAACATGCTGTCTTCCGTTTGGCATATGATAAGGTTCCTTTCCTGGTACAAGACATAAGGTAGTAATGTCATTATGTATGGACTTTCTGTATGTGTTATGTGGAAATTAATGTTACCACTATTTCCCATTGCTTGGTTGTTGGTTGATCATGTTGCTGTGGATAGGGACCCAGAACCATGTTGCCAAGTCAGGTTTTCATGTAATAGTTAGTGTGATAGCTCTACTGATATGATGGTATAGTAGGTGTGTGATAGGTGGCTTGGCTGGTGTGTGACGTTGTTGTCATGTAGGGGTGTAGATATTAGCTTGTTGTGACATGATGTTGGCACTAACCTGTTACTTCCCTGGGGTGTAGAACAACCGTATGAAATGTGAATGGTGTGTACGGTGCGATGTTAGTGTCTGAAAAGAATGTGATGACCCTACCCCTCTTCCTGTTTTCCAGCATCAATATCGGCAGATGAAGCGGACAGGGCACAGCTGAGTGGGGAAGCTGCTGGCCATGGGAGCTCCAGTCATGATGCCACTGACTCCAAGGGACCCAGTGGCCTGGAGGATGATGGGAGTGCCACGGGGAACTGGATCCACCTCATCATCTTTGGAATCCTCCTCCAGTGGACATTCCCTGGCAGTAGTGGGCCCATCTGTGACCACCTCAGTACCATCTCTGTCCACCACCCCTCTTTCTACCACCACCCTCCCTGTAGCTCCTCACCCAGTTGGCCATGCCTGCTCACCAAAGAGGGTGGGTGCCTCCTTTGCCAGAGGCACCTCTTCCCCAGCCCCTTTTAGCCCTGCTGCCCTCAGTGAGGAGGCTATTAACCTCCAGAGGTCCATCTCTGTAAGTCAGTTGACCATCATGAATGCCAACCAGGGACTGGCAACTCAAGTCCAACAGAGCAATGCGTTCCTGGAAGCCATTCATGGTGCACTAGTTGGCCTACAGAGATCCTTTCAGGCTCTGGCCTCAACACCGACAGCATCCAGTCACCATTTGTCTACCATCGCCCCTCGACCTTACTCTTTCCAATCCCAAAACCCTTTTCCCCGACCCAGCCAAAGCACACAAACAGACATTCATGCATCCACCTTAAAATCCAAGGGTAGCTGAGACAATCCGAAGCACCACAGGACACACCACCAGCATACACACAAACAACATTCAGATGCACACACAGCAACAGTCACAACCTGCCCTGATACCTCTAGTACCCAAAGCATCACAGACAGCACACCAGACACACCTGCAGACACCACACCAACATTCACAGGTCTAGCACTATACTCATCCTACCCACAGACAACACCACGGCAGATCCTCTGATATCCACCCAGTCACCTCACCTGCAGACACCATAAACACTGACACTCCTACATGCAGCACATCCACCATACCTGCAGACATCACCCCAACAGACAGCCACGCACACATCACAGCATCTCCCAGTACCTCTACCCCCTCAACCCAAAACACATAAACACTGTCACTCACCTACCTAACAGCACCCACAAGCATACCACCCACAAACAGGCACCCAAAACATCCACACCAACACCTCATACAACCACTCCCTCTCCCTCCACACCCAAATCCTTTTGCTGTGACCATCTTTGTTTGTCTAAAAAAGCTTTCTTTTCCTTTTCCCTACTGCTCTCCCCTGTGAAACCCGTAAACATGCCGTTACCCTCCCCAAGTCTATGTCTTCCACCTCTAAGGCCTTTCCTACTCCCCCTGCAAGTACCCATGTCCCTCCCCCCACCAAGAAGTCTACCCCTCCTATGAAGACACACCCTTCTCCCAAGCCTAAACCTAAATCCCATTCCCAAGCCAAATCCCAAAAGCCCCCATTCCCAAGTATAAGCCCAAACTCCCCCCTCGGCCACCCCTGAGGTGCCTGCCTGCTCTCTTGATGCCCCTAACTGTGGAGGTTACATGGCAGTCAGGAGTCAAGTTTGAGGCAACAATATGTGCCTTTGTTGCACATACCACACTGCATGGACTGGCCTATTCAATTCATTTTTTAAATATATATTCCAACCAACCAGTTGTCGGTTTCCTGGTTATACATTTGTCCTGCATTTCTTTTCCTAGATTAAAGGTGTTCTTGGCTGACATTCATTGTTTGTCAGTAATTGTGTGTGTGGTGCTTCCTGTGCTGTATGGGCATTATGTGAGGGTGTGTGCAGTGCTTTTAACCCCCAGGGATAGCGTGTGTGTTGTGTGATGAGCATGTGATGTAGGAAACATGTTGTAGTCTTGGTATTGAGTGGTGTTTGTGTTGACGTCTTTGTTGTTGTGGTGTGTGGCTTTGTGTAACTTGACTGTATGAGTGTGCGTGTTTTGTGCATATGATGACAGGTATGATGTGCTGTGTGTGTGTGAAGTGTGTCAATTGGTAAGTTGTTTGATTGTGTAATTGTGTGTGTTCGTTCCAAGTTATAGGGGGATGGCCACCTGGGGAGGATTTGTTGCAGGAACTTATGTGGCTGATATAACCTGCTGCAGTGGGCCATCATGGTATTTTTAAGGATATTCTGTCATCTCTTATTTGGCCAAATCCCCATGGCCCATGGCCTTCACTCTGTGCCGACCCTTTGTGGAAAGCTATCCCCATGGGCTACCAACCACATACTGATGAACAAGCCCCTTCTGTGCATGGTGTTCATCCTTCACAAAGCTCCTTGCAGACACCACACTCTCTCCATACACCCACGGCCCCCTTGTCTAATGCTTGTGCTTCATATTCCGATTGCTGACTCCAGTTCCCTTTAGCCCTCAAGTATTCACCAAAGGGAGGTATTACTAATTTGCCTTTTGAGATATCCAGATTCAGTGTGTAAATTGGCATTCACTGAAGTCAGCTTTCTGAATAGTCATGAGACCAGCTTATTGCTATCAACATACATTTCAAGATCTGGAAAGCATATTGTTAGACTTGGCCCTTTTTGCAGGGTCATCTCCGATCTTTTTTCCTCCTTCCTCCTATTTTTTTCTGACCTGTTTTTGTTGGCTTTAGGACTCTGGGCACTTTACAACTGTTAACCAGTGCTAAAATGCATATGCTCTCTGTGTAAATTGTATTGTTGATTGGTTTATCCATGATTGGCATACTCAATTTACTAGTAAGTCCCTAGAAAAGTGCAGTAGAGGTGCCCAGGGCCTGAAAATCAAATGCTAATATTGGGCCTCCAGCACTGGTTGTGCCACCCACATTAGTAGCTCTTAAACATGGCTCAGACCTGCCACAGCAGTGTCTGTGTGTGCCGTTTTAAACTGCCAATTCGACTTGGCAAGTGTACCCACTTGCCAGGCCTAAACCTTCCCTTTTTGTACATGTAAGGCACCCCTAACGTAGGCCCTAGGTAGCCCCATGGACAGGGTGCAGTGTATGTTTAGGATAGGACATATTGTCGTAGTTTGACTCTTGCTCTAGGCAAGACTGCTGGTTTACGTATGACAGTACTTATGTTTGTAGGTGACTATGCTAGTCCTACAACAAGTCACAACTGTTGTCGCAACCCTCATGGCTCACAAGCAGCACCACACCAAAAACCCAAACAGTAAAAGGTGATTTGTGGAAGCCTTTGTGCATGGACGCAAGAGTGTGACATCTCATGGAGTGTTGTGGTTAAATGGAGATTACCCCTTTCTTAAATGAACAATCATGTCTCAATCAAACACAGGTACTGAAGAAGATGCAGTAGGGTTTCAACAAGTTTAATTTAACAAAACTGCAATCTACAATAAGTTGCATGGGCTGTAATGATAAGGATTATCGATAATGCAAGAAACAGAATGGTAATGACAAGAGTCATTAATACAAAGATCCCCACCATCTTGCAATGACATAAAGTGACATGAGATGTGAAATATGTCCTGATACCCTAATATGATGAGTCTAATCTCTTAACTGAAAGAGAGCTAGGTGTGTTAAAACTAATCTGTCAAATGCCATGTCCATGAGAAGAGCCCTCTAACCCTCATTACCTTGGAGTGAAGTCTCTAGCTCAGATTCCGTAGGGACACAAAGACTTGCTCAGCGTCAAGGCTACGTGCCGCATCGATAGCAGCAATGGCATCTAGTATGAAGCCCTCTGACTATCTGTGTAGGTGAGGTGCATTTATACAGATTTGCTCGGAACCCTGACATAGGTCTGTTCCCAAACAATAGATAAGAAGGCCGGCTTGGGACGGCAATTTATGTAAAGAATTCCCTCGAAGGTGTGAAGAGGGAAAGTACCTAATGTGAATACCTAGTTTGTTTATCTTTGCCGCTTGATATTGGCGCTTTAGCACGGTCGCACTGATAACGTAAAACTAAAACATTGGGCTAACTAAAAACAATGCAGCAATCTTGGAAACATAAAATTAAATAAATGAGCTAAAACAGAGCAAGCTAAGTAGGGTAAAAGGCACTAGGTGATGAGGGCACAAGTCCGCAAGCAAGAAGGCTAAGCTAACTCCTGTTTCCCATTAAAACAAGGTAGGGTTCACTACAATATACTAATGTGTTTTAAATGTCCTAGCAGTGAAATACTGCCAAATTAGTTTTCCACTGTTGCAAGGCCTATCTCTCTCATAGGTTAACATGGGGGCTTGATTTAAATATCATTAAAGTGAAGATTCCCTTTGGGAGCAGATAGAAAGGTGGAGTTTAGGGTCTCTGAACTCACAATTTATAAAAACACATCTTTAAGTGAAGTTGGTTTTTAGATTGTGTGTTTGAAAATGCTACTTTTATAAAGCAGGTATTCTCTTGCTTAAGCCATTCTGTGACTTTGTCTGTTTGTGGATTCCTTGTCTGGGGCAATTTGACAATTGGGCTGTTTGCACCTCTCCTCTAGACAGTGACACAAAGGGAGCTGGAGTGTAGCCTACATATCCTGATGGGCCATCTTGCCTGGAGGGGAGGAGGGGTCACTTACACCTGAAAAGGCTGTGCCTGCCCTCACACAATGCAGTCTCCAAACCCCTGGTGTGTGTCTGGGGCCTGGCCTGGGCAAGGAAGGATCTTCAAAACAACAAAGACTTCTCTTTGAAGTAGGCCTACTTCAAAAGGCAGAAAGGGGTATAAGAAGAGGACCCAAAACCCAGACTTTAGATTACTTCAAGGATTCAAGAAGAACCTCTGCCTGGAGAAGAGCTGAAGAGCTGGGGAGAAATGCTGGCCTGGCCTGTGACTGCGCTGTGTTGGGCTATCCTGAAGTTGCTGCTTCTGCCTGTGCTAGGGGACAGAGATTGAACTTTGTTGCACTCCTGCTCGAGAAGTGACTCCAAGGGCTTGGAGTAGAGCTTTCCTCCTGTTTTGAGCCTCAGGGACAGCAAAAAATTAATCAACTAGACCTGAGTTTAGTTGCTGTGGACTCAAGCTTGCCAGAGGGTGCCATTCCAGTTCCAGGACCCCTGAAAATTAATTCCTGGAGAAAAAACACTCTAGTGACGCCGGACGACTGCATGAGACTTCCCAGAATCTTGACGCCACTTTCCCTGAAGCCCTGAATCACACTGAGTGTAAATTCAATGACCCTGTGAGCTGACGCCGCTACCCCGGAACCACAACACCACCTGATCTGAGGCTGTGGACCTCGTAGAAGTCCAACGACCCTGCAGGCCTTGCGTCGCTGATCCTTCCCGACTTCGCTGACACCGAAGTGTTGTAAGTCTAATGTCCGTGATGATCCAACGCCATTGTAGTGCCTACAGCCCTGTGACATCATCGCGACCCTGTGAGGTTGCCCCGTAGCATCATGACTCCGCCGGACTTAGCACCTGCCAGGACCAAGGGAATGCCTTTGCATCTAACGCCGATTCACCTCCACTGCCCTGTAGAGAGGACCAGACACCGCTGCGTGACACCGCAGTCCTCTTGCCCTGTGGCACTGGAACTGATGCCACACCGGACTCAGGGAAGCTGCTCTCCCCGACTCCGTGCCCCGGCCTGTTTTCTACTTATTTCTTAAGGTACTGTAGCTGGAGGTCGAACGACTCCGTAAACTGCACCACTAGCGTAGCATCGTAGGAAACGACCCCATCAAAATACCTCATTTTACCAACTTGCAGTATTTGTGACTCAAGGTACTGTTTTCTTGCTCCTAAGTGCTAAATTCGTATTTTTAACTGTATATTGTGGATTTTTATCACATTTGATCTTGTTTATTTAGATAAAATATTTACTATTTTTCTAAACCTGTATTGTGTCCTTTTGTAGTGGTTCACTGTCTTATTGTGTGCGTTGGTACAAACACTTAACACATAGAGGGTCATTACAACCCTGGTGGTCGGTGTTAAAGCGGCGGTAAAACCGCCAACAGGCCGGCGGTAAAAAAAATGGAATTACGACCGTGGCGGAAACCGCCAACATAGACAGCCACTTTAACACTCCGACCACCACAGCGGTACAAACAAACACTGCGGCGGTAACCGCCAACAGACAGGCGGAGGACAATGTACCGGCCACACTATTACAACCCACCAATCCGCCACCTTTTCCGGGGCGGATTCACCACGGCGGAAACAGGACTTCGAAGGGAAAATGCTCACCTCTACACACCCCATGAGGAACCAGGACGCCTTGGAACTGGAGCTCCAGATTCTGCCAGCCTTTATCTTCCTGCTCCTCTACCAGGAGCACGAACGCCGGCGGCGAAGACAACGGTGAGTACTGCACCTACAACACAGGGGAGGGGGGAGGGAAAAAACAGTGACACACACACGTAATACGCAACACCCCCACCCCCAGCCTCACCCACTACAACACACACGCTAATACATATTGACACATAACAGTTACACCCCCAACCCCCCGGAAGAATGCCAGGACAAAAGGAAATGAGTCGAATAATCGTGATATATTCAATTACCTACATATACAAATATATACATTTATACTATATACAATTATATACACCAAGAATACAAGTCCAAGGGATTCCATCATCATAGTCCGTGGATCACTGGGCCCAAAAGGCATGGGTGAGGCCCACACTCAATACCCGAACAAGAAGGAGAGAACACTGCAGGGGCATCAGTTGGAAATAAAACAGGCACCTCAGGGGGAAGGGAAGGGGGGCACCTCAGCCGGTTGAGTGCACAACGCCAGATCCACGAGGGGGCTCCATGCCCACAGTTCAATCCTGGGAAGTGCAAAGCCACAGTCTCACAAGTCTCTACAGTGGGTTGTTTGCCCACTGTTGAATCCTCGGGAGTGCAAAGCCACAGTCTCTCAAGTGGATAACATTCTCCACTGGTTCTGGAGGGGGCTTTGTGCCCAGAGTGCTTCATCCTGCCAAGAACAGAGGTAGTGGATGCTCTTCTCCACGGGTTCTGGAGGGGGCTTTGTGCCCAGAGTGCTTCATCCTGCCAAGGACAGAGGTAGTGGATGTGAATCTCCACTGGTTCTGGAGGGGGCTTTGTGCCCAGAGTGATTCATCCTGCCAAGGACAGAGGTAGTGGATGCTCTTCTCCACTGGTTCTGGAGGGGGCTTTGTGCCGAGAGTGATTCATCCTGCCAAGGACAGAGGTAGTGGATGCTCTTCTCCACTGGTTCTGGAGGGGGCTTTGTGCCCAGAGTGCTTCATACTGCTCGTGGCGGTCTCAGTAGTGTCAGAGCTTTTGGTGCTCATTGGCCTGCGGTGCTGGTGGCGGCGGTGTCCTGTTCAGTGGTGCTTGTGGTGGTCTTGTCCTGTTCAGCGGTGCTGGTGGCGGCGGTGTCCTTGGCAGCAGTGCTTGTGGCGGTCTTGTCCTGTTCAGTGGTGCTGGTGGCGGCGGTGTCCTTGGCAGAGGTGCTTGTGGCGGCGGTGTCCTTGGCAGCGGTTCAGCTGCTGGCGGTCTTGTCCTGGCCTGCGGGGCTGCTGGCGGTCGCCTCCTGGGCTGAGGGGCTGCTGCTGGCGGTCTTCTCCTGGGGAGTGTGGCTGCTGGCGGTCGTCTCCTGGGCAGTGGGGCTGCTGCTGGCGGTCCTGTCTTTGGCAGCAGGGCTGCTGACGGTCGCCTCCTGGGCAGCGGGGCTGCTGCTGGTGGTCTTCTCCTGGGAAGTGTGGCTGCTGGCGGTCGCCTCCTGGGCAGCGGGGCTGCTGCTGGCGGTCCTGGCTGTGGCAGCGGGGCTGCTGGCGCTCGCCTCCTGGGTAGCGGGGCTGCTTCTGGCGGTCGCTTCCCAGGCAGCGGGGCTGATGCTGGTAGTCTTCTCCTGGGCAGTGTGGCTGCTGCTGGCAGTCCTGTCTGTGGCAGCGGGTCTGCTGGCGGTCTTGTCCGCCGTGCTGATCTTCCCAGACTTGCCGGTTTTACTGTGCCCCTTCCCCACCTTGGATGGTGTCGGAGCTGTCTCCACACTCCCAACTGGACCCCTGGGAGCGGCTTTGATGGCTAATTTCTTTCTCCTCTCCTGCCGGGCACTGGCCAACTTTTGATGCTTGACAGGTGGGGGACTGTCCGTACTGTGGTTCCTTGCCACACTGGCTGCCCTGCTACCTGGTGCACTCCATAATCCAGTGACTACTGGCACCACTGGTCCCGCCGATGTTGTGGCTGTGGTGGTAGGTTGGTACCTGAAGTGTCGGGCCCTAGGAGACTGAAGGGGTGGGGGAGGTGAGGGAAAGAGGTTAAGATTGGACAGGAAAAGTTTTTGGGACACACTGGGACGGGTAGATGGAGGGGGTTTGGGAGTGGAGGAAGAGGTAGTGGCTGAGGAGGTGTACGTTTGCTGACTTTGGGTGAAGGTGCATGGGCTGGAGGCTGTCGTGAGGTGGATGGCTGTTGGGTGGGTGTGTGGCTGCGTTTGTGTACCTTGGGAGGTGGCCTCACAGACACACTGGGAGAGGACACAAGGGATGTGTGAATGGTAGTGGGAGTTGTGACTGCACGTGAGCGGGGTGTGGTGGTTTGTGTGCTGGTGATGGACGTAGTGGCTGAGGATGTAGTGCATGCAGGTGTGAGTGGAGATGAGACAGGGAGAGAGGAGGGAGACGAGGAGGAGGAGGACACAGTGGAGGCAGTGGATGTTGGTGTGTCTGCATGTGTGTGATGCTTGCGTGAGTGCCTGTGGGATGTGTGGTGCTTATGTTTGCCAGAGCTTCCCTTGTGTGTTGAGGTGTGTGCATGCTGGTCTGATGGTGTGCTTGGGATAGGCTGAGGTACAGGGGTGTGGGTCTGGGTGGAGGAAGGTGGAGCGGGGAGGCTAGAGACAGGGACAATGGCTGCCATCACTGCTAAGGCCAGAGTCTGAAAAGCTCGCTGAAGGGCTGCCTGACCAGAGTGAATGCCCTCCAGGAATGTATTAGTTTGTTGCAACTGCCTCTCTACACCCTGCATGGCATTCAAAATGGTAGACTGCCCAACAGTGAGGGACCTGAGGAGGTCAATGGCCTCCTCACTGAGGGCAGCAGGGTTGACTGGGGCAGGGCCTGAGGTGCCTGGGGCAAAGGTGATGCCCACCCTCCTGGGTGAGCGGGCACGGGGCAAAAGCTGAGGGGCTGCTGGGAGGGTGGTGCTGGTAGGGGGGGGCGGCTGTACTTGTAGATGTGGGGGCACAGATGGTGCCTCCACCGCAAGGGAGCTCCCATCAGAGGAGGAGTCTGTCTCGCTGGTGTCAGCTCCTGTCCCTGCCGTGGAGCTCCCCTCACCCTCCTTCCCACTGGTGAATTCGGAGTCCGTAGTCTCGCCCTCCAGGGCCATGTGGGATGCAGCTCCCTTCTGCTCCGGTGCCACTGCTCCTCCGCCTGATGATGCTAATGCACACAAGAACAGGGAGACCACAAAAAGGGGGGGGAGACAGAAGAAAGCCATGTTCAGGGCATGCAATACCGCTGCTGTTGGTGGACCGACAGACACAGAAGCCCCCTGCACTACGCCGCGCACTTGGGGTCCACTATTCAATCCCTGGGACATGGCTTACAAGGCTATGGTCGATTTCTGCACACATGGATGTCACAGGAGCCTGACTAGGTGTAGTTGGCACTGTACACAGTTGGGGTGGGGTGCCACAGGGTCTGCCTGAAGAAGGGAACTTAACTACCAAACTCGCCCTGGCCTAAGAGAACCTACAGCCCACCTCCCCCACCCAGACTCCGGGTACGCCACCGTCAGGATCCTGAACATCAGGGGGGTGATGGTGCGACGGGCACCCCTCCCACGTTGGGAGGCCATCCCCAGCTGGGCCTCCGCCGTCTTCTTGCTCCAGCAGCGAATGTCCTCCCATCTTTTCCGGCAGTGGGTGCTCCGTCTGTGGTAGACCCCCAGGGTCCGGAATTCCTTGCCGATGGCACGCCAGATGTCCTTCTTCTGGTGGGTGCTGACCTACAGGAATTGTACAGCGGAAAAAGAGTAGTAATTACCAACTGCACTGTCACAGTCATTGGACCGCATCCCTACCCTTGCCATGACGCACATACACTCACCGTCGTTTCATGCATGCCTCATTCTCACCCCCCCCATCTTTCATCCACCCCACTCCACACAGGCATTGCCCATACTGTATGCTCACAGTGTACTTACCTGTTTGTCTGGACGACCGTAGAGTAGCGAGTACTGGGGGAGGACCCCATCCACGAGTTTCTCCAAATCCTCTGTGCTGAAGGCAAGGGCCGTTTCCCCAGACACACGAGCCATTGTCTCTTCCAGACTGAGGTCACAGCAGCACTTGCAGTGTAGGTCCTCTTCTGTCGAAGATCAGGTATCGAGTGATTGAACAGAGAGAAAATGGGGGTCACGTCGGCGGCGGTGCGTATCGTCAATGCCGGTGTCCATCGTCTTTGGCTCCTGGTCCCATAGGGTCCAATGTTAACCAATGCAGAATTGCGCGACGGTCTTCGACCGCCTACAGCGACGGTGTACAACACCAGCGCAGTTACCTCATATCCCCTTGTCCTACCTTACAGGTCAGGCAGCTGCCATTTCAGGGGCCCACATGGCTTTATTTTTGACTGTGTCACACATTCCTAGGCCTTGCCGCAACACTATCACAGGCAAAATTTGATTTCATAATATTTTCAGAGTAAGCTGTGTTTATGTACCTCAGAGTTGGTTGACTCTCTGCTCGCTGTTCTCCTCCATAGGCACCGTCCACTGGGGCATGTGAGGAGATGGCAGCATCCTCCGGTGTACAGACCGCTGGTGGACCTGTCGACAATGGAGGAAAGACATGTGATCATCACCTACAGGCTTGATCGTGCCACAATCCAGGAACTGTGTGCCCAGTTGGAGCCAGATCTCATGTCAGCTATCCGCCATCTCACAGGAATCCCCCCCTCAAGTGCAGGTGCTGTCAGTACTCCATTTCCTAGCAAGTGGGTCTTTTCAAACAATAGTGGCCATAGCATCAGGGATGTCCCAGCCTATGTTTTCCAATGTGTTGTCCAGAGTGTTGTCTGCCCTGCTGAAATACATGCGGAGCTACATCGTTTTCCCTCAGGTGGAGGATTTGCCTACAGTGAAAGGTGATTTCTATGCCCTGGGACATATCCCCAACATCATAGGTGCCATTGATGGGACACATGTGGCCTTGCCCCCCCCCCCGCAGGAGTGAACAGGTGTACAGAAACCGGAAGAGTTACCATTCCATGAATGTGCAGATGGTGTGTTTGGCAGACCAGTACATCTCCCATGTTAATGCAAAATTTCCTGGCTCAGTGCATGACGCTTACATCCTGCGGAGTAGCAGCATCCCTTATGTGATGGGGCAACTACAGAGGTACAGGGTGTGGCTATTAGGTGAGCACATGGACCCAAATCAGTGGGAATAGTTGTCTGGGTCAGTGGATGTCCCTATGAGTTAGTGTGTGTCTAACAGTTGTCCCTCGATATTTGCAGGTGACTCTGGTTACCACAACCTATCATGGCTACTGACCCCAGTGAGGAATCCCAGGACAAGGGCAGAGGAACGCTAGAATGAGGCCCATGGGCGACTAGGAGGATTATAGAGCGGACCTTCGGCCTCCTAAAGGCCAGGTTCCGGTGCCTCCATATGACAGGTGGTTCCCTATTCTACTCACCAAAGAAGGTATGCCAGATCATGGTGGCCTGCTGTATGCTTCACAACTTGGCTTTGCGACAACAGGTGCCTTTTCTGCAGGAGGATGGTCCAGATGGAGGTGTTGTGGCAGCTGTGGAGCCTGTGGACAGTGAAGACGAGGAAGCAGAAGAAGAGGACATCGACAACAGGATCAAGGTGATCCTGCAATACTTCCAGTGAGACACAGTTACGAAGACAAACCTGCCTGCTACATATAATTTGAATCTACTACCTCTCTACTGTCTGTCATTTTCGCCCAGTGTATGGTCACTGAGTTGTCACTTTCCCTTACGATTTCACATATGTGGGTCCCACTGGGTGACATCTGCTTTGTTTCCTCATGGACTAGAGCTGTGTGACATAGGTACGTGACATTACATTTGAAAGAGCATTTTGGCACTGTAATTGCTAATACACTATTTCGAAATCACAGACAGACTGCAGATTGTTTTGTGCTGTAAGGGTGTTTATTTAAGTGCTCAATATTGGAGGGGATTGTAAAATAGTGAGGGGTGATGGTGGAGGAATGTCCATGGCAGAGTCCAGTCTATTAGTCTCACAGGTGCATTGTCCAAAGGGGCAGAGGAAGTGGAGCTGGGGCAGTTTAAATATGGACAGGCTGACAAGGTGGGACAAATGGATGACAATCAGGGTGGTCTCATTTCTTGGCGGGGGTCTTGGCATCGTTCTCCGTCTTTGTCCTGGATCTCAGGGACCGTTTGTGTGGTGGTTCTCCATCTGCAGGGGGTGGGGTGCTGGTGTGGTGGTCATGTGGCGGTGCCTCCTGTCCACTAGCGCCAGCGGAGGTGGTGGGCAGTTCATCGTCCAGGCTAGTGTCAGGGGCCCCTTGTTGTGCCACAGTGTCCCTCCTGGTGTTGACGAGTTCCTTCAGCACCCCTACAATGGTGCCTAGGGTGGAATTGATGGATTTGAGTTCATCCCTGTAGCCCAAATACTGTTCCTCCTGCAGCCGCTGGGTCTCCAGTACCCTTGCCATCGTCTCCTGGGAATGGTGGTAGGCTCCCATGATGTTGGAGAGGGCCTCGTGGAGAGTGGGTTCCGTGGGCCTGTCCTCCCCCTGTCGCACAGCAGCCCTCCCAGTTCCCCTGTGTTCCTGTGCCTCTGTCCCCTGAACCGTGTGTCCACTGCCACTGCCCCCAGGTCCCTGTTGTTGTTGGGGTGGTGTGTTATCATGGGTTCCCTGTAGTGGTGGACACACTGCTGATTGACGTGTCCTGGGGACAGAGGTATGGGCCCGCTGGGTGGGTGCTGTGCTGGTGTTTCCAGATGGGGGAAGCCCTGTAGTGGCTTGTGCCAGTGTGAGGGGAACCGACTGTCCCAAGGTCCAAGATGGGCCGGGCTGGTAATCTAGAGCCAGTTGGACAGAGGTGCTGTCATCACTGTGGGCCTCTTCTGTGGGTGGAGTGGACATGTCTGGACCCTCCTGTCCGGTGACGTTGGGTAGGGGTCCTGCAGGGGGTTAAAAGCATGATTATTGCATCTGTGTGTGAAAGGGTGTGCAATGGGTGGGTGACCGTGTACCCAAGTGCTTGCATTCTTGTGTGGGACCTTGTGTGATGATGGTTTAGGGGTGTGTATGGGTATGTGCAGTGGCCATGCTTTGGTGATGGGTGTCCATGCTTTGGTGTTGCATGCAGGGCTTGGGTTTGGGATGGGTGGGTTGTGATATTGGGACATGTGTGAGGAGTAGGAGTGATGGGGTGAGGGCGAGGGTGGGGGTATGTGATGGCATGCAGGTAGGGTGGGGGATATAGTAGTAAAGATTTGACTTACCAGAGTCCATTCCTCCAGCTACTCCTGCGAGGCCGTCAGGATGCAGAATAGCCAAGACCTGCTCCTCCCATGTTGTTAGTTGTGGGGGAGGAGGTGGGGGTTCGCCGCCAGTCCTCTGTACCGTGGTGTGGTGTCTTGAGACCACGGAATGCACCTTCCCCCGTAGGTCGTTCCACCTCTTCCTGATGTCATCCCTAGTTCTTGGGTGCTGTCCCACTGTGTTGACCCTGTCCACAAGTCTTTGCCATAGCTCCATTTTCCTAGCTATGGAGGTGTGCTGCACCTGTAATTGGAATAGCTGTGGCTCTACCCGGATGATTTCTTCCACCATGACCCTGAGCTCCTCCTCAGAGAACCTGGGGTGTCTTTGCGGTGCCATGGGGTGGTGTGGGTGATGTGTGAGGTGGTGTGTGTTGTGATGTGTGGGGTGATATTTAGTGGTGTGTTGTGTGAGGTGCGTGGATGTAATGTGGGTGATGGTGTTGAGTGCCTGTGGATACTCGTTTGTAGATGGTGGTGTCTCTCTCTGGCCTTCTGTCGCAATTGTTGCCGCAGGGGTTTGTGGGTGGGTGTTTTATATTGTATTGGGTGTGTGGGAGTGGTGTGTGTATGTGTATCAGGTGTGTGTATTTCGAGTGGTCCCATGTGGATGTGTTTTGTAAATGTGTGTGTATTTTGAGCGCGACGGTGTGTACCGCCAATGGAATACCGCGGTTGAAAGACCACTGCGTGGCTTCGTGGGTCGTCATAATGTGGGCGTATTCCTGTTGGCATGACGGTGGAGGTTTTGTTTTCGCCAGTTTATCACTGAACTTTGGTGTGGCGGACTTGTGTGGGTGTCTGTATTATGGCGGATTCCGAGCTGTGGGTCATGATAGCTGTAGCGGAATTCCGCGCCCGCAGCAGTGTGTTGGCGGTCTTCTGCACGGCAGTAAGCGGCATTTACCCCCAATGTTGTAATGAGGGCCAATATGCCAAAAGTATCTCAGAGGATATTCTCCCTTAGGAGGTAAGTAATATACACAAAATATACACACACAAACCAAAATCAGGTAAGTAAACAGTTAGAAAGCTAGTGCAAGCACTGTAGAACACAATAGAATGCAATAGGGAAAAATAGGCCTAGGGGCAACACAAACCATGTAGTCCAAAAGTGGAATGCAAACCACAAATGGATCCCAGGCCTAATGTAGTGTGTAGAGTGTAAGAAAACACTAAGGGTGTCCAAGATACCCCACCCCAAGACCCTGAAAAGTAGGAGTAAATTTACCATACTACCCCATAAAGACAGTAAAGTCGTTCCATCTCTTCCTGATGTCATCCCTAGTTCTTGGGTGCTGGCCCACTGTGTTGACCCTGTCCACGATTCTTCGCCATAGCTCCATCTTCCTAGCTATGGAGGTGTGCTGCACCTGTGATCCGAATAGCTGTGGCTCTACCCGAATGATTTCCTCCACCACGGCCCTGAGCTCCTCACTCAGAGAACCTGGGGTGTCTTTGCGGTGCCATGGGCTGGTGTGGGTGATGTGTGAGGTGGTGTGTGTTGTGATGTGTGGGTGATATTTAGTGGTGTGTTGTGTGAGGTGCGTGGATGTAATGTGGATGGTGGTGTTGAGTGCCTGTGGATGGCCTTCTGTCACAATTGTTGTCGTAGGGGTTTGTGGGTAATGTGGGTGTGTGTTTTATATTGTATTGGGTGTGTGGTAGTGGTGTGTGTATGTGTATCAGGTGTGTGTATTTGGAATTGTCCAATGTGGATGTTTTTTGTAAATGTGTGTGTATTTTGAGCACGGCGGTGTGTACCGCCAATGGAATACCGCGGTTGAAAGACCGCCGTGTGGATTTGTGGGTCGTGATAGTGTCGGCGTATTCCTGTTGGTGTGACGGTGGAAGATTTCTTATCGCCAGTTTATCACTGACCTTTGGTGTGGCAGACTTGTGTGGGTGTCTAGATTTTGGCGGATTCCGTCCTTTGGATCATAATGGCCGTGGCGAATTCCACGGCCGCAGCGGTGTGTTGGCGGTCTTCTGCACGGCGGTAAGCGGCTTTTACCGCCAATGTTGTAATTACCAGCATAGTCTCTGACTGAAGCCTGCCTGCTCGTGTCATGCTACCAAGGGGGTGAGCAGAGTTTAACTGAGTGTGATTCTCCTTTAAGCTGACCCGAGTGAGGGTTCTTGCTTGGAAACTAAGCTGACTGCCAACCAAGGAGCCCATTTCTAACACATATAGGCCCTCATTATGACATTGGCGGTAAATCCCGCTTACAGCCACGCTGATGGCCACCAACTTACCACCACGGTGGCAGATATCCGTTTACCATATTATGACACACACGCACACACACACACACCAATCTGACAGAATACTGCCACATACACAAATCCACCAGACCAAAGGTCAGTGCAAAAGTGACATACCCAAAATCCATACTGTTACGCCAACAAAACAATGCCCACCACATAATGACCCACGAATCAACACGGCGAACGTTCACGGT
Source organism: Pleurodeles waltl (assembly GCF_031143425.1). Lineage (NCBI taxonomy): Eukaryota > Metazoa > Chordata > Amphibia > Caudata > Salamandridae > Pleurodeles > Pleurodeles waltl. Next base: position 1,119,713,593 of record NC_090447.1, read on the forward strand.
GGTAAACCATTGGTGGTACATAACGCAGCGTTCAGAATGGACACCCACACACAAAACAATACTAAATTGGCCAATACTAAAAAAAAACACCTGACACCCATACACACACCACACCCACACCACTATAAAACACACACCCACAGTACCCACAACCCCTTACAAACAATAATTGCCACCAGGAGACTGAGAAGAAGAGCACAGAGACAACTAGACACACACACCACTTACACCCATACACCTCTCACCACATTACCCAACACACCCTCACCAACACACATCACACAACACCTATGGTACCACAAAGGCACTGCCGTTTCACTGAGGAAGAGTTAAGGGTCATGGTGGAGGAAATTGTCAGGATAGAGCCACAGCTCTTTGGAGCACAGATACAGCAGATATCCATTACAAGGTTGCAAGGAAGATGGAGCTACGGCGGAGAATTGTGGACAGGGTCAATGCCGTGAGACAGCACCCAAGAACAAGGGACGACATCAGGAGGAGGTGGAATGACCTACGGGGGAAGGTACATTCCAAAGCAGCAAGACACCAGCTCGCCATGCAGAGGACTGGCAATGGACCCCCACTTCTTCCCTCACAGCTCACAGCATGGGAGGAGCAGGTACTGCCAATACTGCATCCTGAGGGACTCGCTGGAGTTGCCGGAGGACTGGACACTGGTAAGTCAACAGTTAAAAATCATCACCCCCCAAACCTGAATGCCATCACACACCCTCACCTTCACTTCCATCACTCCACTTCATCCCACACACTGCACCTACACATATGACTAACCACAATGCCAAGCCCTGCATGCAATACCAATGCATGGACACCCATCCCAGCCCTGCATGGACACCCATCACTAAAGCATGCACAGCATAGGGAAACTAACAATCCCACAATACAACACCATACACAAGCAAAAGCTGGCAGGGTAACACCAACCATGGAGGGGAAGCTATGAAAGTTCAAATGTCATACACTTGAAGCATAATACATCATTTACATCCCCATAAGAGCCCCAGCCAGTGTAAGTGGAGAGGAGGTGCCACCACTATCCAGTCCCCCAACAGAAGAGGCCCCCATTGATGACAGTAACTCTGAACAGGGACCCCAGTCCATAACTCACCCACAAGACAATCAGGGACCTGGGGTCAATGGCAGTGGGCACACCGTTCAGGGGACAGAGGCACAGGGCAACAGGGACACTGGGAGGACTGCTGTGTGCCAGAGGGAGGACAGGCCCCGGGAACCGACTCTCCAGGAGGCACTCTCCAAGATCCTGGGAGCCTACCAACATTCCCAGGACACGATGGTCCAGATCCTTGACAATGTGTAGGAGAACAGGCAGCTTGCAGGCCATTAACAACACCCTGATCTCCATAGCAGGGGTGCTGACAGACATGGGCAACATCATGAGGGAAGCAACAGCACACCAGCGGGCCTCTACCACTAGCCAGTCTACTGAACAGCCCTCATCTTCCACTGCCGCTAGTGGGCAGGAGACCCCGCCACAGGACCCACAGTCCACCAGCATCCCTTCCCCTGCAGAAGGTGAACCACCCCGCAAACATTCCCTGCGAACCAGACACAACCCACAGACACTTGCCAAAACCACTGCCAGGAAATGAGACTCTCCTGATTGCCCCCCTTGTGTCCCACTCAGTCACCTTGTCCACCTTTAACTGCCATTGTTCCCCTTCCTATGTCCCCATTGAACAATGCACCTGTGCTACAAACAGACTGGAACAATACCCTGGACTTTCCTTCATCATCACCCCAATCCATTGCACTTTCCTCTCAATATCTTAGTACTACAATAAACACCCTTGGACAAACTTTGACTACTAGTATTTCATGTATTGCAAATTTGTATTCATTGAAACAGCTACATCCATTGCAAATGAACTGTACATAGCGAAATCATAGAATGAATGGCTTTTTTCTGGCTGTTGTGATCACATCAGGACATTGTTGTCATATCACAAACATCTGTAAAATGACAATCCATAGGTGACAGTAAATAGAGGAAACAAGTGGGCAATGCCAGCATGCCAATGCCACACAGAATACAACAATAGTCATAGAAATGTGAAGTTTCACTCTCTCAGCTGTGTGTCATTGGAAATACTGACGGATCACTATTGTAATGTTGTCCAGATCCTCATCATCTGCCTCCTCATCCTCACTATCTTCAGGGTCCACTGCTGCCACAGGAGCATCTCCAGTCTCCCCCTCCTGCAGAAAAGGTACATGGCGTCTGAGGGCCAGGTTGTGCAACATGCAGTATGCCACCACTATCTGGCAGACCTTCTCGGTTGAGTAGCACAGGGATTCACCTGTCAGATGGAGGCACCTGAACCTGGCCTTCAGGAGGCTGAAGGTTCTCTCAATTTTCCTTCTGGTTCACCCATGTGCCTCATTATAACGTTCTTCTGCAAATATTGAAGGACAACATTTAGCCACCAGTATCCTATTTGGCCTACAGCATAGGCATACACCAACATCCACTGGGTGGGGACCAAGGCTCACCTATAAGCCACACTCTGTGCCTCTGTAGTTTGGCCATCACATTTGGGATGCTGCTATTCCTCAGGACAAAGTCATCATGCACTGACCCAGGATACTTAGCATTGACGTTAGAGATGTACTGGTTCGCCAGGCACACAATATGCACATTCATGGAGTAGAAACTATTACACTTCCTTTACACCTGTTCATTCTGCCCGGGGGGACAAACGCAACATGTGTACCGCCACTCACCCCAATTACATTGGGGATATGTCCCATTGTATAAAATCCGGCCTTCAAAGTGGTCAAAACTTCCACCTGGGGGAAAGCAATGTAGCTGCACATGTGTTTTACCAGGGCAAACAAGACTCTTACCAGCACGGTTGAGAACATTGGCTGTGACATTCCTACTGACAAGCCCACTGTCACTTGGAAAGAACCAGTTGCCAGGAAATGGAGCACTGATAGAACTTCCACAAGACGGGGGATCCCAGTGGGATGACGGATAGCTGATATCAGGTCAGGCTCTAATTGGGCACACAGCTCTGTGATTGTGGCCCGGTCCAGTCTATAGGTGAGCATTATGTGCCTGTCCTCCATTGTAGCTAAGTCCACCAGGGGTCTGTACACGGGGTATGTCTCCATCTCCTATTCATCTACAGTAGTAGGTATCTAAGGGACACAACAGTGAGTAGGCTGTCACAATTGGAACAACTATACCACAACAGTAGTCCACATCGTGCAATCATGTTTTGGGACAGTGAAATTTAAAAGTATGTGCTTTTTAACCTGTGATGCAGCAATTATTGATAGGCCTGTTCTCCCCCCTGAAATGGTGACCGCCTGTCCTGTATGGAGGGACAGGTGGAAGTGAGGTAATTCCGCCGACGTTGGGCGCCATGGCAGTAGGCGGTCGTGAACCGCAGTGCAATTCTTCATTGGATAATATTGGGCCGTACGGGCCAATGAGGATGACCACCGGCGGTGACGGTATACACCGCAGCGGACGTGACCACCATTTTATTTCTCAATCATCACTTGTTTCCTGACCTTCCACAGGGGAAGACCTACACTGCATGTGCTACTGTGACCTGTGTCTGGAACCTATCATGGCCTGTGTGACTGGGGAAAGGGCTCAAGACTTCACTTCTGAGGAGTTGGAGCAACTGGTGGATAGGGTCCTACCCTAGTACGGACTGCTGTATGGGCCTCCAGACCACAAGGTGAGTACACTGTGGGCATGGTGCATGTGGCATGAATGCATGGAGATGTGTGTGAAGGCATCGTGATGGGTAGGTGGGGGGATTTTCTCTTGCTGGTGTACATGTTTTGAGCTGGCCTATGTGTATTGCAATGGTGATGGGATCGGATATGGTGGGCCGTGTATGACAGGCTGGACTGTTCGTTTAATGGAGTTCTCCTGCATGTATTACCCCTGCAGGTCAGCGCCGATCAAAAGAAGAGATTATGGCGTGCCATTGCCAAGGAGATGCGGAACCTAGGGGTCTATGGCAGGTGGAGCACCCACTGTCGCAAATGATGGGAGGACCTGAGACGCTGGGCACGGAAGACCGTGGAGGCCCAGCTGGGGATGGCCTTCCAACGAGGAAGGGGTGCCCGTGGGACCCTGACTCCCCTGATGGCCTGCATACTGGCGGTGGCCTACCCTGAGCCGGATGGGCACTTGAGGGCATCACAGCAGCCACAAGGGGGTGAGTACAGTGGGTATAATTACAACTTATGGCTCATGGGGTGGTATCCAGGTGGTGGTTGTGTGTTAGTGGGTGCCCCTAAGGCCAAGTCAGACAAAGCAGCGTATGTCCTCTGAATTGTAATGGTTGCATGGCAAATACAGGTAACCAAGCTTGTTAGTATTCACTTCTGGCAGGGCTGCGTGGGTCCCAGGTGTGCTGCAGTTGGTGGTGTGTACTCCTCCTCATGCCTTGGTGACTAGCCATTTCACTCGTAGTGCAATGCATAGTGGGTAGGCCTGTTCCCTGTGTGTGAGGGTGCTGTGTACGCCAACAGTAATGTTGGTGCAGTCATTGACCCAGTGTATCCTTTGTCTTACTCCCCCACTTTCTTATATTGTCATCCTGTCCTTATGTGCCTTAGCATCATCTGAAGGAGGAGCAGAGGCACCGGCGACAGAGGGAGCTGCATCCCACAGGACCCTGGAGGCAGAGTCCACCGATGGCGAGGAAACAAGTGGGACGGAGGGCCAGGGGAGCACCACGGTGGAGACTGGAGGAGACGAGACAGACTCTGATACCTCCTCCGATGGGAGCTCCCTGGTGGTGGCGGACACCTCTGTGACCACCCCAGCTACAGGTACAGCCGCCACCCCTGTACCAGCACCACCCTCCCAGTAGCCCCTCAGCGAGTTGCCCGTGCCTGCTCACCCAGGAGGGTGGGCATCTCCTTTGCCCAAGGCCCCTCAGGCCCTGCCCCAGTGAGCCCTGCTGCCCTGAGTGAGGAGGCTATTTACCTCCTGAGATCCATCTTTGTAGGGCAGCCAACCATTGTGAATGCCATCCAGGGGCTGGCGTCCCAGATGCAGCAATGCAATGCATTCCTGGAGGGCATTCATGGTGGATTGGCAGCCCAACAGAGATCAATTCAGGCTCTGGCCTCCTCTCTGATGGCAGCCAATGTCCCTGTTTCAACCGTCCCCCCTCCAACTCCCACTTCCCAATCCCATTCTCCTCAATCCCAAACCATCCCAGGCACACAAACAGACGAGCATGCACACAAGGCAACACCCAAGAGTGGCACAGTCAAACACAAGCACCACACTTCATCCCACAGGCACTCACACAAAGACCATACCGTTGCAGACACGACGACATCTACAGCCTCCACTGTTTCCCCCTCCTCCACCTCCCTCCCAGTTATGTCCACACTCACACCTGCATGCACTACATCAACATCTACTACCAGCATCACCACACCAAGCAGAACACACACCTCACTAGCAGACACCTCCACAACATCCATGCACGCTTCCCCTGTGTCCTCTCCCACCATGTCTGTCCCCCCTCCCAAAGGACACAAACGTAAGCACTCAGACATCCAACAGCCATCCATCCACCTCAAATCAGCATACAGCCCATGCAGCTGCACCCAAATCCAGCAGACATACACCTCCAACAACCACTCCCTCATCCACCACTCCCATTACTCCTTCCTCCTCCCACCCCAACGTCCCTAAAAAGCTTTTTCGTCTGGTGGCAATGTTGTGCAGTATAGCACATGCGCCAACTATCTTGAAAGCTGTTATTGGGGCATACTGGAGCGCACTTCCGCTTCTGTGGAGGCATCGGAATCTTGCCTTTAACAGTCCAAAGGTCCTCTCTATGACATTTCTGGTCCGCCTATGTGCACTGTTATATCCCCTCTCATTCTCATAGCTGAGTGTTGGGTACGGGGTAAGTATCCATGGTCGTAGCGCATATGACCTGTCACCTGTTTGGCAAAAAGTAACAATGTTAGCAGGGCATGGATGGTTTCTACAGTGACCTGTGTGTTTGGCTTCAGGGTGTCTGCAGCAATACCTAATAGATATCCGTCTCTAAATTCCCCACGTTCTAGGCGTTGGTGTATCTCACTGTGCCTGAAAATGTAAGAGTCATGTGTACTCCCTGGAAATTTGGCTACCATGTCAGTAATGACATAATGGACGTCACATACCACCTTGATGTTCAGTGAGTGGGTACACTTCCGATTGCGGAACAGATATTCCAGATTTGCAGGAGGGCATATTTGTATATGTGTCCCGTCTACACACCCTATTACATGTGGGAAGTTGGCAATTCTGTAGAATTCCAACTTGGTGCTGTTGATTTCTGCCTCATTCCTGGGTAGGTATATGTATCTGGACATGTGTGTGAGTATGGCATCTAGGAAACATCTGAATAACCATGAGAGTGCACTTTGGGATACCCCACCTGCCACAGCAATGACCCCCTCATAGCTACCCGAGGCCAAGAGGTGCAGTGAGCATAGCACTTGCACATTTGTGGGGATGGCGCTGCCACGCACAGTCTGTCGTTGAAGCTGCGGATTGAGTAGATCAATTAATTCGAATATTGCTGCACTGCTGAGTCTGTATTTGTCATAAATCTCCTCCTCAGTTTGTTGGAACAGTGTCTGCCTGGTTCTGTATATCCTCTCCTGTCTCTGGCTCCTCCTCCTCCTCTGCTGTGCGGCGTGGACCCTCCTCCTCCTTGCTATCACATATATTTCAGCCATTTTGAGTAACCCAGTTGCCTTCTGGGTCTCCTTTTATACTTTGGTTCTGGTTATCACCTGCTCTGACTTAGTGGTAATTTGGGTGTGCAAAATGGGCTTTTTGTGACTAGTCGCAATTAGCGACTGGCTTTTTTATATGGTTTGCGACTCGCAAATTGCATCTACCTATTTGAGGGTCGCACAATGGGGTCGAAATTTTTGCGAGTCGGTAATGGCGCGCATCGCAATTTGCACTACGGAAATGGGATTTCTGCATCCTATTTCCAATTTTGCGGGGTCGCAAATTGCGATTCGGGCCATTTGCGACTCGCAAATTTTTGCTACATCTGGCCCTAGATGTTTTTAAAAAAACGTATTTCATGGGCAACCTACCCCTACCTTCTGTACTCTGCTTCCCTGCAGGCACAATCTTTCTGCAGTCCATGCAATTTAGCACAACACACTGATACAGAGGGTTCTGGTTATGGGTCAGGCAGCAGCAGCATTAGGAGGAGCAATGTCCTCAACCAGGACTGTGGCAAGAGAAGCTTCCGATATTGAAGCTGCCTCATGTTTGTCTCCCTTTTGATTTGCATAGATTAGCTGCCTGCTTAAACTTCCAAATCTTAGATGTTCTAACAGAATAGTCTCTAAAGTACCTCTTAAAATATCCACTCTGCAGATTTTATATGTAACAATCTGAGCAGATACTCTCTTCTGCCCCTTCGGAATGGTAAAATAGTCCCACACAAGGGACTCCTGCATGACATCTGACTGATTCTCCTGTTCCTCCTAAATGGGGCTGTTCTTCCATATCCTCACACTGGAGATGTCATTGTTGTTTAATCCAAAAATCATTTTGGACAAACCAAAAAAACAGGAGACACTAGGGAGTGTGTAAAACTTCTCCAGTGCCACTCCCATACCAGGACAAGGATGAGACCTTCTTAAGAACACATCAAACTAATGACGTTAGCCAATGGGATGGTGTTTCTCCCAGAATCATAGGTACAGTGACATGACCCTTAATAGTGCAAAGATTTCACTAAAACTTTCAGGAGACATTTCTGTTTTGGGCCTGGGATTATATCTCGGGGCTCAAACTTAAAAAACTACCCCTTAATAGTGAACACAACTTTTTAAAGTTCTGTTTCCCTATGAGAAGTCCAAAAATCGATCAAAAAGGAAACAACCATTTCATTGGCCATACAGGTGATACTAATTTAAAAAGGTAATGCCTTTTAGAAACAATCTCAAATGATTTTACTAATGGTCATTGTACACAGACAGTCTGTACTGTAGAAAGTGCAATCAGAAATCATCATGACCTCAGACAAACCTGAAGACCACCAAATTGAAAACTAAACACCACCAAGCAGCAAGTGCATCATCCACCACTCCTATGCTAGCTACCCGATTGGAAGATGATCATTTAATTATGCTCCTAAGCACTCTGGTACTACCACAAGATGTGAGGCCAGTGAAGGATTCACTGGTGTAGTATCTGTTTTTTCTTGCAGCTGGTACACCTGACGTGACAAGCACTTTGGGCCAGAAGGCGCTCCACTGAGAGAGACTACTGGCCAGTTATCAGTGAAAACCACTAGAATGTAGAAGTACTAGACTTCTACACACTCAAACAGCATTGCGCATAAGAAGTACAAAGGAAACGAGTGGTAGAATAATATCCAACAACCCTGGAAGAAGAAGAAGAAGAAGATAATGATGAAAATATGCAGCATTTCAGGATGTACTGCAGAAACTGTCAATAATTTGTGGCCTGTGGTGAAGTTAACAGAAAACTGTATACAAGGGCCATGGAAGAGCACCTGCAAACAGCATAAACAGTTCTGTAAAAAATACACTAAGTGATAAAGAATAAAAAGATTATAAAAAGCATATAAGAAATGTACAAAAACAGAAGTTAATCAAATTAAGGAAACTGTGAATAAATACAAAAAACACACACAACTCCCTGTTCTGCAGATGGAGTTGAGCGCTCACAGGCCCTGTATCCAACCCTCTGCTCACTGTGTGTGGCTAAAGAATGTCAGTGGTAGGGGGTTTATCCATTGTGGGGGGCTTGTGGCCTATTCACTGCCACAGACAGATGAAGGCTGTGCATGGTGAAGTGTTTGTCATCAACAATGGAATAGGTACAGGGCCTAGATGCAGACCACACACACTGCCAACCCTAGCCACATATAGCCAAAAGCAGGAGAATTGGTTGAACATGGTGGAGAAAATATATATATTTGTATATTCACCCCCTGCATGCCCAGTTGTTTCCTCAATAGTTGTACTGCCAATATAACACATACTATTAATGATGTTATCAAAGATGTCAGAAGTGTTGCAATATGTGCGGTAATTAGCAGTTCATAACGAGAATGCGACTTATAGTTACTTTACGGTATGAGTTATAGTTACTTGAAATAACTCTAACTATAACATCTGAATTTCTATGTTTTTTAATTCTATTTCCTAACTGTAACGTCTCTGTAACCTGTTTTTTACAGTAAATGTCTATGTTTTTAACATAAAATAATTTTAATTGCTATACGTTAATCCAACCACTGCTGTGCACGGTCTGCGGCCATCCCCCCATAATCACCCAATCTGGCACCACGCACAGCCGGGACCTGTAGTCCACCCCCTATAAACACCTAAATCCTTGTACCTCTCTGCTAAAGGGGTTTGCAGCTTACAGGGGGCAACCTAAAATGTATATATTTGGGGGCTGTAAGGGCCCAGGGCCCCAGGTACAGCACTTCCCTGGGACTACATAATAGAGAAACTTAGCGGGGCTACACAGAACACCCCCAGTCCCAGGACCACGATCTCCCCAGGACAACAGTAAAATAATATATGGAGAGGCGGCTCTCCCCTGGGGCCCACCACCTCCTGAGGGCTTCATATGAAAATAACTTAAGGGGGCCCCCACAGACCCCCCTGTGTCCCAGCTCCACCTGCCATGGACAATGTGTAAAAAAGTATATGAGGGCACCGCATAGACCCCCGTAGGCCATGGTGACCACCGCCACACTGAGGCTACAATTTTTAAGTGGGGGGCAAAAATGTCTGCCACCAATTTCTGGTTGAAGTGTTGCCAGTCAATCAAATATCAGCATGGGGACAGTTGGAACCGCTCATCCTCCATATTCCTAGATATGTATATTTCATTTTTTTTTAATATCTTAAACACTGCTGAACTGATTTACACCAAATCACAAAAAGCACACTTTCTGGATGACCAAGAGCAAGCTTTCAGCCAACTTTGCTGTAATTCCATCCAGGGGTTCAGGCTGTAGTCATATTCAAAATCGCTATGGAAAAATGCATGGGGAAAACGTGTTTTGTGACCCCCCTTTTTCTCTGCCCCACTTGATGGGCTACCCCAAAACATTCAAGACAGCAACTGAACTGACTGTCCTAGTAGTTTTGAAAATTTCATGAAGATTCATCAAAATTAGTGGCAAAATAAAAAACATTCTTACTATGGAAACTAGGTCCTAACTATAACTACCTACTGGCAACCACCAGTAGGGTGCATATATATACACATACAAATATGCGGAGGCAGTGCTGCCCCCCATGCCATGGGGACCTCCACCTCTCTGGGGAAAAACAATATATTGATAAGTGGTAGGCCCATATGGCCTCCCCAGAGCCCCGGGAACCGCCAACTTCCAAGGCTAAATGAAATAAGGATGAGGCGGTTCCCAGCCCCCCTGCAGCCCCAGGCACCACCACGACCCAGGGCTAACTTTGAATTATATGCGCGGGCAGCCCGGCCTCCCAGCAGCTCCAGGGACTGCCACCTCCCCAGGGTAAAAGATTGATTTGAATGTGTGGGGTCACGCAGTCTCAACACAGCCCTGGGGACCACCACCTCTCCAGGACAAAGACAGAATTGTATGGGAGGGCACTCCCCCCCACACAGCCCCGGGGACCGCCACCTCCCTGGGGCAAATACAACATCGGAGGGTGGTTGCACTACACCCTTCATGGAGCCATACATGGCCATGGGGACCAACACCCCTTAGGGCTGGCTCCTGCTATGTCCCAGGGTGCCCAGCCCCTGGACATAGCTGTTTGCTTTTGCTTGGTTGGAGTTCGCAGCTAAAGCAAACATAGAACTGTTTTTTGCAAGTGGGACCAATCAAACAGCTACTTCTTGCAGCAAGCCGAGTTTCCATCTGTTTCCCCAAGCAGTGAGTTGCTATTTAAAGCAGCTTCCTGCTTGTGGGAGCAATGCCGGTTCCCGCAGGAGTTCGGAGCCACCTAGGACCAGGGAGGGCCTTCCGGCTCCCCCTTCGGTCATGTCACTATCTCTCTCTCTCTCTCTCTCTCTCTTCCATCCCTTCATGGGATGGAAAAAGAGAGAGAGAGAGAGAGAGAGAGGGGGAGAGGGGAGAGAGCGTGTTATTGCAATGCTTTCTCCATACAATAACTTTAAAGTTTCACACCAGCAAAATGTTTGGTTCAAAAGCTATAGTAATGGTTTTAAAAATAAAGTCATTTCTGGCCTTCTGGTAAAGCTATTGGACTATCATTCAGGAGGTTGAAGATTCAAGCCCTGGTATTTCATGCAGCGTGTCTGTTTATTTACTATTGTTTAGCAGGTTAAACATTCTTAATGATGTATTATTTAAGTTTTTTTTTAACCAACAAAATATTTGGCTTAAATGTCAAAGATATGTCTGGGCACTATACACTAAGGAGTCATCTGCGGACTAGTGGTTAAAGTCTCTGACCCTCACTCTGAAAGTTGAGAGCTCCAAATTTAGATTGTCTCTGGTCATTTGCTTAGTTTAATTCATTTTCACTGAAAGGTGATCTCACTATTTTTACTTGACAATTACATTTTTATTTTCAATGTGTCCTAAATATATAATTCTAATTATATAATGTATTAAGGTTTAAAAAACCTCTCTGGGTGGTTACAAGGAGTTGGACACAAGGCCTGGCCCCAGGCCAGGCCTTTGCCACCAACCCCTGCCATGGGCAGAGCAGGGTTGTGTGGCCAACCCTTACTGTGCATGGCCAAAGGCTGTGCGTGGCACAGATTTGGGTGGTTATAGGTTCTTGGCTGCAGGGCCTGGCTGGAGGCCAGGGCCTGTGACCAACACCCACTGTGCATGGCCGCAGGCGGTATGCAATGTGTGGTTTGGAGGTTAAAGGAGTTAGTCACAACCTGCAGTCAACCTCCGCTGCACAAAGCCAAGGGCTTTGTGCGGAGGTGGTCGAATTAATGTATAACAATTAAAATAACTTTACATTAAAAAAAAAGAGTTCACTTAAAAAAAACATAGGTTTCAGGGACGTTATAGTTAGGAAATAGATTTTAAAAAAGACGTAGAAATTCACTTAAAAAAACAAAGGTTACAGGGATCTTATAGTTAGGTTCTGCCTTTACTCACACAAAACCAGAGAAACTCAGCAGTTATTCAAGTAACTATAAATCATGCCCCAGGTCACCATAAATTGAGCCCTTGCCATGCACTGCTAATTACCCCACAAATTACAGCACTCATAACATCTTTGATAACATCATAGATAATGTTGCTGTAGCAAATGCAGTTAAATTATTGATCAGATAACTGTACATGGCGGGGGCACAAATTATAGTTACCTTAAGGAGTGAGTTATAGTTACTTGAAATAACTCTAACTATAACTCTCTGGTTTTGTGTGAGCAAATTCAGAACCTAACTATCACATCCCTGTACCCTTTGTTTTTTAAAGTGAATTTGTAAGGTTATTTTAAATTCTATATCCTATCTTTTTTCAGTGGAGATATATATATATATATATATATATTTATATATATATATATATATATATATATCTTCTGGACATGGTTCGTGGAGTTATGCTTTGCAGAACTTCATGAAGTGACCAAAAAACTCTACCATGCTACACAGAGTTCCGCAAGCAGGGGAGTGTGCTAGTCATGCTGTTCATGCTGATGTTTAGCAACGGATGTTTGTCCCTTGGTGAAAAATCAGCACAAATGGCACCACGCGCAGCGCAAGAGGGCACTTCTTCTTTTCTGCCACTCGAGTAGATTTTCTACTCAAGCAGCACCTTCCTCAACACAAACGGAAGGTTTCTTAATGCGAGCAGTAGCAACCATCTGCGACTGCTCTTTTAGAAATCTTGCTGGGAGGTGGTCTAAGCAAGACTTTCCTCACTCGCACATTAACGTTGGCGAGCATAAATGAGGGACATAAAACTACACTCTGCTGAGTTTTTCAGAGCTCCGTGCTCTAAGCGGAGCACAGAGTGGAAAAAACTGAGCAAAATCTGTGAGCAGAACCCACTTGACATGGGCAGTGCAGGTAACCCCATAGACAGCCCGTCACATTTCAACGCCAGTTCCCAATTAGTGAAAATATTCTTAGTTCTATAGGTAGTGGTATAACTGTGTGATTTCTTTTATAAATGTATAATCGGTGTGTGACTAATTGTATGGGTAAGTGAGTCGTTGTGTGACTGGCTACATGAGTAAGTGAATGGGTGTGTGAGTGAGTGCATATTACAAACAGTGAGTGGTTTTGTGTGTACTTGTATGGGGGTGTGAATGAGTATGTGTGTAGTTGTGTAACCGTGTAAGTGGTTGTATGAGTTGTTTGTATGATGATGGGAATCAGGGGTGGTGCATGGTTAGGCGGATGATATCATCAGTGATGTCATCCGTGATATCATTTGAGATGTCATCAGTGATGTCATCAGTGATGTTACTGACTATGTCATGAGCGATGTAATATATGAGGTCATAAGCAGTGTATTATGCGATCGTAAGTTATAGTTAGGTCTAGTAACTATAACTGCTGAATTTCTGTGATTTTGTATGAGTAAATACTGACCCTAACTATAACATCCCTGTAACCCTTATTTTTTCAGCGAATTTCTAAGATTTTTTTTAATTCTATTTCCTAAATATAATGTCCCTGTGATCTTTGTTTTATTGAGTGAATTTATAAGGGTTTTAAACTTTATCCCCTAACTGTAACATCTCTATAATCTTTGTTTTTCTAGTAAATGTATATGTTTTTTTTAAATAAACTTTTGTAAGTATAAGTCTGTCTATTAGATGACACAGTGGATATGTTTTTCTCTGTTCTGAGAGATTCACAGTACTGAGTAAAAATTGCAATATTGGAAAATACTGAGTTGTGCATGTTTAGTAGTATTATACATTTCCATCATCTTGGTCTTACAACAGTTACATTGAGGCAAAGAATCTCACGCACGTAATTAATTCTACCATTCTGAATATGTTTTAACAGCAAAATTGGGCAAATGTGTTTGAAAATTAGCAAATTATATCTATGTCATTTATCTGCGATTTTGCTCACTGCAATAATTACTACTTGTGGCTCCTATTTACACATTGAATAGAGGTATGAAGTTTGAGCTGTGGATGTAAGGAGTCTATTTAATGTTCAGCTTACTCTAATAATTTTTTCCAATATTTTTTGTTATTTTTTAATTCATTGCAAAATGTTGCATTACGTAGTTCCGGTGTTGTAGATATTAACAAATTTTGCATGTTTTAACAAAATGTATACAGAATATACACAGATATTCTAATTAATGTTGTGGTCAGTAGTTCACTCATAAAACATCATAACATTACAATTTTATGTTAGAATAATTTTTTACTACATTTTCTGAATTTGCAATAATGTCTGCATTCATGACAACATTTGCATTCGCGAATATCACATGACTATGAAATAAAGTGATTTTGTCGGGCAAAGCAGTGTTCAGTATTCAGGAAAGGAAGACCCCACCCAGTGTTCTTTTCTTTACACCTGTAGTGCTGATGTTGGAAGAATTCACTGCAGTTTCTTCTTATACCAACATTTGAAACCTACTTTGCTGTTCTTTTTGAGAATTTTAAAATATAAAATGGCACCTGGTGGCAGTGGAGAGCAGGAGCTGCACCATGAGGAGAACACTTCTTTAAATGATGAACCCCCAGCAAAAAAACACTCCATTGCTTAGGACTTTTTTTACTATCCCCTCTGGGGAGAAGAAAACTGTGGTGAAACATGTGAAGTGCTCTCTCTGTGACAAAACTTTGTCTAAGGGCACTTCTAAGAAATACTCATGTGGGACCACCAGCATGTTAACCCATCTAAAAACCTACCTTAGTAAGCACTTTGCAAGATCCCATCAGAATCTTCCACTTTAAGAGCTGCACCAGTAACACCAGGAAAGCCTATCCCTGCAAAGGTTCAACACACCTGCCACAAAAGTCTCCAGAGCTTAAAAGGATTGGAACATTTTGTCTTGATTATAATACAGTCCTGAATGTTGGTGAGTAATCAGATGATGAAGTTTTGCAGACAGCTAAGGACCATAAGTGTTGATTACTTTTCCTGTTAAATGAAGTTTGTTAACCCCATTTTGAGTTTCTATAGTTAAATTATTTTTCCAATTGCAATTTTATTTTTTAAAAGAACAAAAAATTAAAATTTTACAAAATTCTGAAAAGTAACAAAAATTGTTATCGTTAGAATCACCTTTCATGGCTAAAAAAAAGCTAAACTGTATGTGTGTTTATGTATAAGAAAAGGTGGGTCTATAAATGAGTGAGTGGCTGTATGGGTGAGTGATTTGGTATGTCAGTGACCATATCAGTGGCTGAGTGGCTGTATAAGTGAGTGACTGTGGACATGAATGGATATATATGAGAGTGTGTCTGAGAGTGTAAATGTTTGTATGGATAAGTAACTGGGTATTTGAGTAAGTCTATGGGTGAGTGACTGGGAGTGTGAGTGCTAGTATGCGTGAGTGACTGTGATTGTGAGTGGCTGTATGAGTAAGTGAGCAGTTGTGAGAGCAGGTGTATGAATGACTGAGTGGCTGTGTGAGTGCTGTATGACTAACAAAGTGGGTGGGTGAGTGAATGTATAAGTGAGTGAATGGTAGTGTGGGTTGCTCTATGAGTAAAGACTGGGTATGTGAGTAGCTGTATGAGTAAGTGACTGAGTGTGTGAGTGACTGTATGGGTGAATGGGTGAGTGACTAGGTATGTGAGCAGCTGTGTGAGTGAACAACTGGGAGAGGTAGTGGCTGTACCTGTGAGTGACTGGGAGTCTGAGTGGTAGTTTGTGAGTGAGTTGAGTGTGAGTGTCTGTATCGGTGAGTCAGTGATTGTGACAGTCCTTGCATGGGTGACTGAGTGGTTGTGGTAGTAGCTGTGTGAGTGAGTGACTGGGTGGATGAGTGTTTATGTAAGTGAGTGGCTGAGAGTATTAGTGGCTGTATGTATGAGTGGCTGGCTCTGTGAGTTTCTGTATGAGTGACTGACTGGGGTGTGAGCAACTGCATGAATGAGTATTTTTAGGTGAGTGTCTGTGTGAGTGAGTGGCTAGGGATGCAAATTGGTGTATGAGTAAAAGTCTGAGAGTTTGAGTGCCTGTATGGATGAGTGACTGGGTGTGGTAGTGGTTTTATGAGTGAGTGAGTGTGAGTGGGAGTATGAGTGAGTGAATGGGTGTGTAAGTACCTGTATGGGTCTGTGGCTGGTTGTGTTAGTGACTGTATCACGGATTGAGTGGTTTTGTGAGTTCCTCTATGTGTGAGTGACTGGGTGTGTAAGTGACTGTGCGGGTGAGTGACTGGGAATGTGAGTGGTTGTGGAGTTGACCAACTTGGGGTGTGAATGGCTGTGTATGGGTGAGTGACTGGTTGTGTTAGTGTCTATATGGGTGAGAAAGTGTGTGTGTGAGAGCCTGATTGATTTAGTGGTTGTGTGACTGACTGTATGGGTGACTGACTGGGTGTGTTAGTGACTGCACGAGTGAGGGAAATATGTGATATTGTTGTTTGGTCAGACATTCCAAAGGAAATCTAATTAACCTCAGAAAACTCAGTTGCCAAACTGCAGACAACATAAACTTTTTCTACTTCGCACTTTTACAAATGTTAATGCCTTTGTGTGCCAAATCAGAATTACTAGGAGAATATGACTGCTGCAAAGACTCTTTCAATGTTATGAAAGACAGCATTGAGTGTTCAGGCTTTCCAAATTACATGCAAATGTTAAAAAATGAGATTGAACAGGAAGAAACAATTGCAGCTGAGATAGCTAAGGAGCGTTTACAAAGGAGTCAGCATTCTGGACCACTAAGTCAAGATTTTCTTAGAGAACCAGTTATTCAAAATGAAGCAGCCATAGCTATGAATGAGGTGGAGACTGCAATGCAGCAAGCAAGAGAGCAAATTGTTGATTTTGAACAGTTAGTAGTGCAACTGAACAACAAGCAGAAACAAATGTATGTCCAAATAAAAGATAAAATATAGCACCACTTTCTAAATTAAAAGAAGCAATCTGAATGCTCCTCATTTAAGCCACTGCTGCTATTCATCAGTGGTCAAGCTGGCACCGGAAAAAGCTTTCTAGTTAAAGTTCTCACCGCTTATCTACAGAAGACTATTGAATCAAATTTATCATGTGTGGTAACAACACCAACAGAACTACATTAAAGGAATTACTTTACATAGACTACATATGCTACCTGCTGAACATGACAATAAACTGGAATACCAGGAATTATCTGGTGAAGCTTGTCACGAAGAGTATTGAAGAATCTGAAGTTTGTAATCATTGATGAGGTGAGCATGGTATGAAATGTAATGCTTGCCTTTATACACCTAAGAATGCAGTAAATTTATGACGTTCCCTGACGTTCTGATTGGAGGAAAGCATGTATTTGTCTTTAGGCACCTACTGAAACTTACCCCTGTGAAAGAACAACCTGTTTTCAAGACACTTATCCATAATGAAACACAAAATTCCTTGTGGAGTATTGGCAATATAAATATTTGGTTAAGCTTTGTGTGCGCTAAAAGGGCGTCATTTTTTATGCTATTTCAACGCAAACTTAATTCCAATTTATGTCTAGCATCAAAATATTGGAGTTAAAGTCATTTTTGCCTGTGGAAAACTACCTTGCATCAATGAGATGCAAGGTAGGCATTCCCGGGCAAAAAATTACTCCCAGGCGCCTTATTTATCCTCCCATGCAAAAAAGGTTCACGGGAGGGAGGCGGGCCTAAATAATGGTGCTAAGCTTGCTTAGCACCATTATTTAATGCCTGGGTCAGGGCAGGCATGAGGGAACCTGTGGGCCTTTTTCCATGGTCAGAGACCATGGAAAGAGCCCACAGGCACCCTTCCCTAGCCCCAGGGACAGCCCCACCCACACCAGAGGGACAGCAGAGGATGGGGGACCCCATCCCAGGTAAGTAAAGTTAAGTAGAGGTAAGTAAAAAATGTTTTTTTTCTGCAGTGCCATAGTGGGGCCTAACTTGGGCTCCCCTACATGGTACGGGGCCCAATGGCCATGCCCAGGGGACATCTGTCCCCTGGGCATGGCTGTTGGGGTGGTGGGCATGACTCCTGTCTTAACTTAGACAGGAGTCATGTCCATGGGGTTTTAACGTCATAAAATTATGCTAGTCTGGTTAGAGGCATTATTTATGCCTCTGCCCATACTACCGTCATCCTTTGACACTAAACCCTTTTTTCTCCCTATGCCTCCCCAACTCGGCTAGCATCCTTTTTTAAGACGCTAGCCAGGCCTTACCGCCAGCTACTGTCATCCCATAAATATGACGCCCGGCCAGCGTCTTGGGATGGCGCTAACCGGTGGTATACTTTTTTATGCTAAATTTTAGCGTAAAAAAGTATAAATCAGGGCCTTAGAGACTGTGTCAGTAAGTACAGGGTTATGTGAGTGTGTCTGCAACTGCCTCTGATACTGCTGGATACATAACTTGTTTCAGAGAATATGACTTAATGTATAAGTGCCTCTGTTGTTGTCTAAATAGATAAGTGAGAAGCTCTATCCTTTTAAAAAAAAATATGTGGGTTGTGTTGTTGGTGGTATGCTCTATGTGGTACTGTGCATATGGGTCTGCAAGTCCATGATTAACTCAATGAAAGTCAAAAGGACATCTCTTCCCTTTTAAGGACAAAGCACCATGATTTATGGGATGCCTATAGCCTACCTAACAGACAAGTTTATGTGTAGTAAAAGGTGAGCTTAAGCCTTGACAATGGGTTTTTTCATGCCAAGGCAAGCTGGCAGTTAAACTGCACTGACAGCCTCTGCAGTAGTAGGCCTCACCCATGTTTAAAGGACCACTAGTCTGGATGTGTGACTACGTTTGTGTCAATACATGGCTACAAATCTAAATGAGTGTATGAGTCCCTCTATAGGAGTGCTATCAGATGTTTTAGAAGGTATGCCATTATATGACTCTCTCTTTTACTAACTCTGTGGGTCTCTAAATCTGCATGTACGTTTCTGAATAAATAGCATATTGCCTGTGTTGGTGAGAAGAGGGATATGTAAGTATGCCTGCAGCTTCCTCTGATACTGCTGGATACATAACTAATTTCAGAGTGTGTGAATGAATGAATAAGTATCTCTTTCACTGTCTGACTGGGTGAGTCAGACGCTATATCCTTTTGAAAATATGCCTGTGAGTTGCATTGTGGTGGTATACTCCATGTAGTACTGCACATAAGGGTGTGCAAGTGCATGACTAACTCAGTGAAAGTCAAAAAGACATCTCTTCCTTTTTAAGGACAAAGCAGCATGGTTTATGGCACACCTACAGCTTACCTGACAGGTGGGTTTATATGAAGTAAAAGGTGAGTTTAAAACTTGACAAAGGGCTTTTTCATGACAAGTTGAGCTGACAGTTAAGCTGCACAGACAGCCTCTGCAGTGGTAGGTCTCACCCATGTTTAAAGCAATTTGCAACACAAGTATTGTCATCCTTTCATACAGAGTGGAATACTCACAGACCCAGAAAGCGAGTCAGTCACCCATTAATAAATACATAGCAACATTTAAATAAACAGTAACAGATCCCATCATATAGTTACAATACTTTTGTAGATATCATAGTAATTGTTATCAACCTGAGATATGAAGTTCAATCTACTTCAAAGACCTGAAAAATGAGGGGCATATTTACAAATTGTTGGCGCAGGGTTTTTGTGCAGGAAAGGACACAATCCTGCAAAAACAACCACAAGAGGTGTTTTCCTTTGTCTATGTGTGCTGTAGATTGCAGCACACATAGTAAAAGGAAACAATGGGGAAAAATAATGTAATTTCTCACCATTGTGCCACTGTGATGCCACTCCTGAGGTGGTGTAGGACTCTAATGCATTCCCAGGCTTGTGAATATGGGCTGGCACACCATGCCACCAGAAAAAAAGGAATACTGAGGAGAAATAGAGGTATTTCCCCTTGTTGCTCCTCCCATTATGTCTTCCATATGGAGGAGTAGGCTTTTGATGCAGTCCCAGCTTTACGAAATCTCGTAAATCTGGGAATGGGTAAAATGTCATGGGTGTTATGTGGGAACACCCACCATAATGCCCATGGCATGCCTCCCCATTGCAGGGTGAGGAAAAGCAGTGACTTGCACTTCATTGCCTCAGTCCATATTTACAGGGCCATGAAGAGCCATTCAGGACAGCTGTACGTGACCTTGTAAATTTGGCCCTGCAGTGTATGCCGTCGGACAGTCATTAAAAATGATGTTCCAGTGGTGCAGAGGGGCTTGTAAATAAGCACCTGAGTTTGTTTGTCAAATATTTTATTTTCTGGTCTTATTAGATAGATTCAATTCTCTCAGAAAATGTTAAAGCTCTGTATGAGAATGGCACATCACTCTCATACAAAGCAACCATTAATGGTAACCTTTTCAACTTTACACTCTCTGATACTGCTGAAGGGAGAAATCTGAACATGCCTTTCAAATTTTAGTTGTATTACTCCACTTGTCAATGGTTGTTGTGTGTCATCCCTTTCTTCGCTTCTGTGAAGAAGCCCATTATGGTAGGCTATTATTAGTTATTTGCAAAATCTTTGCGACCTTCTGCACGAAATTCACAAACTCACAACAAATTCACTAATATTTACAGGGGTTCAAAATATACTTAGCTTACTGTTTTTTGTACATCACAATTGCCTTACACTCCTGTAAGCACTCCCCATTAGGAAAATACTTAATTAATATTCTATAATAATACTAAAGAACTCTGATTTAAGTTCAACAGAATACTATCTCTATAATATCCTTCCCCCAACAATCCTTTAGCAGAGTTTCAATAGCAATCTGCTAGAACCAGTAGGTCAGAAGTTCACAATATGTTGTACAAACTGCACATTACTATCCAACTCAGCTGCAGCAGGTGTGCTTGTCTCTTTCCAAATGTAAGCATATCCATAACTTTTATTTTATTTTAAGCACAGCCAATCATTGATGTACTTACTTGCTGTTAAACATTACAACCTAATTTTAACTATCTGCATATTAACACCATCCAATAAAATATATACTTTTAAAAAATAATCTCTGTCCTCCATTTTAACTGCCTTTAATTTGCAAAATATCTCATTCTCCTGCAGCCTTCTCCTGTGCTATTCCTGCTTGCCTTTAAAATGCTTGGAGTGTGGTTTGTTAGTCACAGCTTTTTGTTTTGGGCCAGAGAGTGTGCTACAAAGTGTGGCATTGACAGGGACCTTGGTATGCCACATGTGGACATCACTTGGATTGGCGTGAGATTGTTACATTGGGATCAATTGCTGCCTTTTAGAAAGCGTTTTGCCAAAACCCGGACTCGGTAGGGCAGGAAATCCTAATGCTCAATTAATGGTACTTTTCCCTCAGATTGCCTTGGTATTCTCCAACATTTGCCAAAGGCAGAAATGGAAATGGTCAAGCATATCTGTCCACAGATAAACAAAGCCAGGAAACATGTTAATAAAACTGTTTATGCATTGCTCGGAGAGAATAACATAGGCTCTATCTACAATAACAACTTGTGCTTTGACATGGGTGGAATCTATGGAAGTGATGGAGTTCACTTCACAAAGAAAGGCAACAAGGTGTTTCTCAGCAACACTGCATCCTGTTTCATGTGTAGATACCATTCACAGCACAATAAATACAAAGGCTCTTCTCAGAGCCATCCTATTTTCCAAACCAGTTCATTTTATTTTAAGATCTTTTCTCACATCTTTTCAAAATTTGTGAATACGTCACGAATACTCAAAACAAAAGCACACATTCAATGCACACCACTACATTTAAAATTCACAAGTTCCTAAGTGATTTTGTCTATCACAATTGATGCATCTGAGTATCTGAGTGGGTTTTTGAGAGGTTGCATGAGTGAGTGTGTGGGTCTTTGAGCAGAATCATGAGTGTCTGAGTGGGTACATGACGGTCTGAGTGGGTTTGTGAGTCGGTGCGTGAGCACCTCAGTGGGTCAGTGAGTCGGTGCATGAGTGTCTAAGTGGGTCTATCAGTGGGTGCATGAGTGCCTCAGTGGGTCTGTGAATGAGTGCATGAGTACCTAGGTGGATCTGTCAGTGGGTGTATGAGGGTCTGAGAATACTGCCACACACAAACCTGCCAGCCCAAAGGTCAGTGTTAAACTGCCGGTACCAAGGCCCATCCCATTATGGCAACAAAACAACGCCCACCACATCATGACCCACGAACCACCAGAGTGGACATTCAATGGCAGTAAACTATTGGCGGTACATACCGCCGCGCTCAGAATGGACACCCAAATACAAAACAATCACTACATTGGCCATTACCAAAAGCACCCACCTGACGCTCATACACACAACACACCCACCCACCTACAGCACCATAAAACACCCACCCACATTACCCACAATCCTGAACGATCAACAATTACTGCCAGGAGATTGACACGAACAGCACAGAGACAACTAGACACACACACCACATACACCCATACACCCCTCACGCACCCCACATACACCACCACATTACTCAACACACTCTCACCAACACACACCACACAACACCCATGTCCCCACTAAGGCACCCCCATTTCACTGATGAGGAGTTAAGGGTCATGGTGGAGGAAATAGTCTGGGTAGAGCCACAGCTGTTTGGTGCACAGGTACAGCAGATATCCATTGCCAGGAAGATGGAGCTATGGCGCAGAATCGTGGGCAGGGTGAATGCCGTGGGGCAGCACCCAAGAACAAAGGACGACATCAGGGAGAGGTGGAACAACTGACGGGGGAAGGTCTATTCCATGGCAGCAAGGCACCAGCTTGCCATCCAGAGGACTGGCGGTGGACCCCACCTCCTCCCCCACAGCTCACAGTGTGGGAGGAGCAAATCTTGGCATTACTGCATCATGAGGGACTTGCTGGTGTAGCCTGAGGACTGGACACTGGTGGGTCAATATTTACAACTTATCACCCCCAATACCTGCATGCCATCACACCCCCTCACCCTCACTGTCATCACTCCACTCCATCCATTACACTGCACCTACACATATGACCAACCCCAATGCCAGACCCTGCATGCCAAACCAATGCATGGACAGCCCTCCCAGCCCTGCATGAACACATCACTAAAGCATGTACAGCATAGGGAAACTAACAATCCCACAGTACATCACTACACACAAACAAGGGTGGCAGGGCAACAGCAATGATAGAGTTTAAGCCAGGGATGTACAATATGTCACAGACATGAAGCATAATACCTCACTTACATCCCTGTAGGTGCCTCAGCCAATGTCAGCCAAAAGGAAGTGCCATGACTATCCAGTCCCCCTGCAGAAGATGCCCCCAGTGATGACAGTAACTCTGGACTTCTGGATATGGATTAATAACCTGGGGCATTAGGGAACAGGACAGTTGGTCACCCCAGCCCACTCACAGTCTGACACAGAGCCTCCCTCATCAGTTTCCAACAGCACTGCAGCCACCCAGCGTACCCACACCTCTGTCCCCAGGACACGTCAATCAGCAGTGTGCCCACCTGTACAGGGACCCCAGTCCACACCTCACCCCCAAGACAATCAGGGACCTGGGGTCAGTGGCAGTGGGTACACCGTTCAGGGGACAGAGGCACAGCGCAACAGGGACACAAGGAGGAACACTGTGCGCCAGGGGGAGGACATGCCCAGGGAACTGCATCTCCAGGAGGCACTCACCAAGATCCTGGGAGCCTACGAACATTCCCAGGACACGATGGATCAGATCCTTGACAATGTGCAGGAGAACAGGTGGCTGCAGGAGGAACAGTATCAGGGGATCAGGGAGGACTTGCAGGCCATCAACACCACCATGATCTCCATAGCAGGGGTTCTGGCAGACATGGCCAACATCATGAGGGAAGCAACAGCACAGCAATGGGCCCCTACCACTAGCCAGTCCATTGACCAGCTCTCCACTTAGGCTGCAGCTAGTGGGCAGGAGGCTCCACCATAGGTCCCACAGGCCACCAGCACCCTTTCCCCTGCAGAAGATGAACCACCCCGCAAACGTTCCCTGCGACCCAGACAGAAGCCAGAGAAACTTGCCAAGACCACCGCCAGGAAATCAGACTCTCCTGATTTTCCCCCTTGAGTCCCACACTGTCACCTTTTCCACTATGAACTGCCTTTGCTCCCCTTCCTATGGCCCCTTAAACAGTGGACCTGTGCTAGAAACAGACTGGAACAATACCCTGGACTTTCCTCCACCATCACCCGATTCCATTGCACTTTCCCATAATTTCATAGCACTACAGTAAACACCCTTGAACACAACTTTGCTACTAGTATTTTAGGTGTTGAAAAGGTGCATTTATGGAAACAGTCACATCCATTGCAAATGATCTGAACACTGTGAGAGCATAGGAATAATGACCTGTAGCTGTATAAAGTCATCACATCAGTACACAGTTGTTATATCACCAACATCTGTAAAATGACAAGCCATAGGTGACAGTAAGTTGAGATGCAAAGGAGTTTATGCCATCATGCTACAGCCACACAAAAAACATCAATAGTCAGAGGCATGGTCAGTTGCACTTTTTCACCTGTGTGTCATTGGAAGTATTTACGCATGACTGATGTTCTGTTGTCCTCATCCTCTGCCTCCTCATCTTCACTGTCCTAAGGGTCCACTGCTGCCACAGGGGCATCTCCAGTCTCCTCCTCCTGCAGAAAAGGTACATGCTGTCTGAGGGCCAGGTTGTGCAACATGCAGCATGCCACTACTATCTGGCAGCCCTTACGGGGTGAGTAGCGCAGGGATCCATCTGTCAGATGGAGGCACCTGAACCTGGCCTTCAGGAGCCCGAAGGTCCTCTTGAGGATCCTTCTGGTTCACCCATGTGCATCATTGTAACAATTCTCAGCCCCTGTCCTGGTATTACTCACAGGAGTCAGAAGCCACAATAGGTTTGGGTAGCTAGAGTCACCTGCAAGTATTGAGGGAAAACATTTAGCCTCACACAATGCTATGGGGATGACACCTGAAGGCATACACTAACATACAGTGTGTGGGGACCCTGGATCACCTATTAGCCACACCCTGTGCCTCTGTAGTTGGGCCATCAGATTTGGGATGCTAATATTCCTCTGGGCAAAGACATCATGCACTGACCCAGGATACTTGGCAGGGATGTGGGAAATGTACAGGTCCGCCAGTCACACAATTTGCACATTCATTGAGTGGAAACTCTTACGATTCCTGAACACCAGTTCATTCTGGCAGGGGGACAAACACTATGGCCCTCATTCTGACCTTGGCGGTCGGCGGAGAGACGGCGGTCGGACCGCGAACAGACCGGCGGTATTAAAAATGGCATTCTGACCGCGGCGGTCACCGCCGCGACCGACCGCCACTTCCCCACTCCGACAGCCACGGCGGTCATGACCGACGGGCTGGAGTCTGCGCACTCCGGTCCGGCGGTCGACCCAAGACCGCCAACGGTATCATGACCCTGCTTACCGCCGCGGTTTCTGGCGGTCGGGAACCGCCATGCGAACCATGGCGGTAGGCACTATCGGGGCCAGGGAATTCCTTCCCTGGCACTGATAGGGGTCTCCCCCACCCCCCACTGCCCCCCCGAGTCCTCCCCCCACACCCTCCACCCCCCTGCCACCCCCCAGAGGTGGTACGAACCCCCTCCCCACCCCCACCCCGACATGCACATACACGCACCCCGACATGCACACACCCCCTACATGCACATATACACACCCCCTACACACACACATACACAACGGGGACACATACCCGCACACATACATGCCGACATGCGCACCCGCCGAACTACACACATTGCCCATAGGCACAGCAGCACTCCCCGCCCGCATGCACGCACTCACACACCCCCTCTACACACTCCCACGCACACCCCCATGCACGCACACATCACACAACACCCCCCCACCCCCTCCCCTCACGGACGATCAACTTACCTTGTGCGTTGGTCCTCCGGGAGGTGACAGGAGCCATGGGGAGGTGACCGCCAACAGAAGACCGCCAACAGAAGACCACCACACAGAAATGTGGGTCGTAATTCTGTGGGCGGTGTTCTGCTGGCGTGGCGGTGGAGGTTGACCAGTCTCCACTTTCCCGCCGACCGCCAGTGTGGCTGCTGGCGGTTTTCCGGCGGAACGCTCCCAGCGGTCAGAATGCGCACAGCGGCATACCGCCGCGGTCGCCGGTCTTCACCGCGGCGGTAACTCGGCGGTCTTGCGAAAAGACCGCCAAGGTCAGAATGAGGGCCTATATGTGTCCCATCAGTCGCCCCAACAATATTAGGGATCTGTCCCATTGCATAGAATCCAGCATTCACGATGGCCAAATCTTTCACCTGGAGGAAAGCTATGTAGCTGCACGTGTGTTTCACCAGGGTAGAATAAACTCTTGCCAACACGACAGCTGTGACATTCCTGCTGCCGAGTCCACTGTCACTTGGAAAGAACCAGTTGCCAGGAAATGGAGCACTGATAGCACTTGCACAAGAGGGGGATCCCAGTCAGATGATGGATTACCGAGATCAGGTCAGCCTCCAATTGGGCACACAGCTCTGTGATTTTGGCTCCATCCAGTCTATAGGTGAGTATAATGTGCCCCAGTGTAGCCAAGTCTACAAGGGTTCTGTACACAGGGGTTTGTCTTCTCCTCCTGTTCATCCGACGCAGTAGGTATCTAAGGGACACAAGAGTGAGTAGGCTGTCACAATTTGAGCAATGGAACCACCACCTCAGTGTACATAGTGCATTTATGTTATGGGACAATGGGAATGGCGAGGTATGTGCTAATTTAGGCTGTGACTCAGTTAAGGTTGATATGATCGTTGTCCAGGACCACAAAATGGGGACCGCCCATTGTGTATGTACGGAGAGGTGGAAGTGAGGTAACTCCACTGACGCTGGGCGTCATCGCAGAAGGCAGTCTTGCACTGCCATGCAATTCCTAATTGGATAATCTGGGCTCTATGGAGTACAGTGGCCAATGGGGATCAGCACCGACGGTGACGATGTACACTGTTGTGGATGTGACCGCCATTTTCCATCAGATTCTTCACTTGTTTCCTGACCTTCAACAGAAGAACACCTACACTGTATGTGCTGCTGTGACCTGTGTCTGGAACCTACCATGGCCCGTGTGACTGGGGAAAGGGCCCCTGCCTTCACTGTTGAGAAGTTGGAGCGATTGGTGGATGGGGTCCTACCTCAGTACAGACTGCTGTATGGGCCTCCGGACCAACAGGTGAGTACACCTTGGACACAATGAATGTGTGGATGATACATGGAGATGTGTGTGCAAGCATCGTGTCATCGGGGTGATGTCTTGTGATGGCGTACATGGTGTGCACTGGGCGATGTGTTTGCCAATGGCGATGGAACCGGGATTGGTGGGACATATGTGTGACAGGCTGGATTGTATGTGTAATGGTGTCCTCCTGTCTGTGTTACCTCTGCAGGTCAGTGCCCATCAAAAGAAAGGATTATGATGTGCCATAGCCAAGGAAGTACTGACCCTGTGGGTCTTTGGCAGGCGGAGCACCCACTGTCGGAAATGGTGGGAGGACCTGAGATGCTGGGTACGAAAGACCGCAGAGGCCCAGCTGGAGGTGGCCTCCCAATGAGGAAGGGGTGCCCGTCAGAACCTGACCCCCCTGATTGCCCAAATACTGGCGGTGGCCTACCCAGAGCTGGATGGGTGCTTGAGGGCATCACAGCAGCCACAAGGGGGTGAGTACAGTGGGCGTTACAACTATAATTGGTAGGTGGCATGTGATCCGGGTGGTGGGTGTGAGTTAGTGGGTGCCCCTTAATGCCAGGTCAGACATTGCAGCGTGATCCAGCTCAAGGGTAATGGGTGTATGACAAATGCAGGTTTGCAAGACTAGCTTGTTAGCATTCCATGTCAGTCAGGGCTTTGTGGGTCCTAGGAGGGGTGCAGTTGGTGGTGTGTGGTCCTCATCTTGCCATGGCATCTAGCCAAATCACTGGCAGTGCAAAGCATAGTGCTCAATCTGATGACGGTGCTGTGCATGCCAACTCTGCTTTTGGTGCAGTAATTGACCTAGTGTTACCTTTCTCTCTCTTCCCCCCTTTTTCCTTCTGTCATCCTGTCCATGTGTGCATTAGTATCATTTGGCGGAGGAGCAGGGGCACCGGCGACTGAGGTAGCTGCATCCCACAGGACCCTGGATGCAGAGTCCACCGACGCTGAGGGAACCAGTGGGACGGACGGTGAGGGGAGCACCAAGACAGAGACAGGAGGTGACAACACTGGCTCAGCCACCTCCTCCGATGGAAGCTCCCTGATGGTGGCGGACACCTCTGTGACCACCCCAGCTGCAGGTACAGCTGCCACCCCCGTACATCACCGCCCTCCCAGTAGCCCCACAGCGAGTTGCCTGTGCCTGCTCACCCAGGAGGGTGGGCATCTCCTTTGCTCCAGGCACCTCAGGCCCTGCCCCAGTGAGCCCTGCTGCCCTGAGTGAGGAGGCAATTAACCTCCTGAGATTCATCTCTGTAGGGCAGTCAACCATTGTGAATGCCATCCAGGGGTTGCAGGGATGCAGCAATGTAATGAATTCCTGGAGGGCATCCACGGTGGATTGGTGGCCCAACACAGATCGATTCAGGCTCTGGTCCCTGTTTCTACTGTCCACCTTCCAACTACCACTTCCCATTCTCCTCAACCCCAACCCATCCCATGCACACATACAGACGAGCATACACAGAAGACAACACACAAGAGTGGCACAGTCAAACACAGGCACCACACTTCATTCCACAAGCACTCACACAAACACCAGACAGTTGCAGACACAACCACATCCACTGCCTCCACTGTCTCCCCCTCCTCCTCCTCCTCCACCTCCCTCACAGTCACGTCCACACTATCACCTGCATGCACTGCATCAACATCCACCACCAGCATCACCACACCAAGCATCACACACACCTCACTAGCAGACACCTCCACTACATCCATCCACGCGTTTCCTGTGTCCTCTACCACCCTGACTGCCCCACTCCTAAAGGACACAAACGCAAGCACTCAGACACCCAACAGCCATCCACTTCACAGCAGCACACTCCCCATGCACCTGCACCCAAGTCCAGCAGACATATACCTCCAACAACCACTCCCTCAGCCTCCGCTCCCATCTCTCCTCCCTCATCCCTCCCCACCTTCCCTAAGACGTTTTTCCTTGCCCAACTTGATCTCTTCCCTCCCCCTCACCCCTGTCCTGCCCGTAAGAGACGGGTCCCAACGACCCAGCCCAGCACCTCAGCCAAACCGTCCATGAGGACAGTAGAGGCACCTCCTAGTCGTGGTGGCAAGACAGTGAAGAATCCCATTCCACCAGCCAGGAAGGTTAAGGATCCCACACCTCCTGCCATGAAGGGGAAGAAGCCCTCAACTCCTGCCATGAAGGCGAAGGAGCCTACACCACCTGCCATAAAGGGGAATAAGCCCTTGGATCCTGCCAGGAAGGGTAAGGAGCCCACACATCTTGCCATGAAGGGGAAGAAGCCCTCAACCACTGCTAGGAAGGGTAAGGATCCCACACCTCCTGCCATGAAGGGGAAGAAGCCCTAGACTCCAGCAGAGGCTGTCAGAGTGACACCACCACCACCAGTGGTCACAGAGCCCTCACCGCCAGCTGTGGAAGTGCAGTCCACTCCTCCTGCAGAGGCTGCCCAGGAGGCACCTTCACCTGCTGAGACATTACAACCCTAACCTCTAGCAAGGCTGCTCAGGAGGCACATTCACCTGCTGACACAGTGCAGTCCTCACCTCCAGATGAGACAGTGCAGCACTCACCACCAGCGAAGGGCATATAGGCCACCCTCCATGGACTGCTGTACAAGGGCCCCCTTCCAGAAGCAGAGGGCATGTTCCCCACCTGAGAGACTGTGACCTTGCACTCCCCAGCAGAGAGAAATGGGCATGGAGCCCCCTCCAGAACCAGTGAGCAAGTCAGCCACCTGAGAGATTGTGACCTTGCACTCCCAGTAGAGAGAAATGGTCAAAGAGCCCCCTCCAGAACCAGTGGGCAAGCAGCCACCAGAGAGACTGTGACCTTGCACTCCCCAGCAGAGAAATAGGCATGGAGCCCCCTCCAGAACCAGTGGGAAAGTCAGCCACCTGAGAGACTGTGACCTTGCACTACCCAGCAGAGAGATATGGGCATGGAGCCCCCTCCAGAACCAGTGGGCATGTTCCCATTTTCGGCTGACGTGCCCCTCACCCCTCACTCCTCATCCCCCTGAGGTGCCTGCCTTCTTGCAAACTGATGCCCCTGCAGAGTTCTATCCAGATGATGTCAGAATTTGAGTTGGGCCTTGGACTGTGCCCTGTGGCCATGTGGGCCCTTAGTACTTTAGACTGGGCATTGGCCCTTTGTGTACATTTGTACATATCTGTTTTCTGTACAATTAGTTCAATCAATCAAAAAAGCTTTATTCGGTCAATTAATCATCAAAGCATCACAATATGTTAAAAAAGAAGAACTCATTTTATAACCTATACAATCATTAAATTAATTAATAAAAACAGATGAATAAATATATACGTATAATATCAAGCTACTCATCTAAAATCCCGCCTAGTCAATCTTCATGAGTCATTGTTTAAAAAGCATTTACGTATATGCCATGCTTCCACTATAAACTTACTAACTGCAACAATTAACTCCTTTGAACTGTGGCTTTTCAAAACCCTTAATGCTATACTACAATTTTCAGCCCCATTTCTCGACAAGTTTTACGAATCCATTTTGAACACGGAGTAAAATAGGCAGGGCAGAAGAACATAAAATGTTCGACTGTTTCCGGGGCACCACCACATACCGGGCAAATGTCAGAAAAAGCAGTTGTCCCCCAACTGCTAGTTAAGGACAACAACGGTAAGGTCCTAAACAAAACCTAGCATATAGGCCTTTGCCCAGTAAGTCAGGTATAGTATCTAAATAAGGTTCATACTGCGGGTACCACTTAAAATTGATAAAAAGATTAGTTAATCGACCATGAGATTTGCAACAAATATAATCATTCCTTACATGGGACCAATAAACTGATTTCAGAACAGTTTTATGGGATTTTACTAAATTATGAGGATTCTCCCAATAAACTCCCAATCCCAAGGGACGAAACCAGTTGGACACATGTCTGATCCAAGAAATAGTAGCAGCATTTGGTCTCTTTGATAAGTCGAGCAATGAGACCTGAAATATATCCAGTTCAGGGACAGTCCAGACCCTTATCCAATATAATAAAGGTCTTAGAGCAGTTAAATCAGTTACTCGATTTAACCCCAGGTCGAGAAACATTGGAATCAATGGTGTACTGAGAGGGCATGCAATCAAAGCCCTCGCAAAATTGTTTTCGCCCACAGTTAACTTATTACTGTTGGATGATCCCCATACTTCCGCACCATAGACAGCAGCTCCCTGCACCTTAGCCAGGTACATCTTAATAGCTGGAGATCCAGCTTTTGTTATCAAACTTTTATAAAAGCGCAGGATTGATGCTGCTCTATGCTGTAACAGCCCAGCACTTTTACTAATCTGGTCCTCCCAGTATAATTTACTTGTTAACCTCACGCCCAAATATTCTATTGAGCTGACCTTGCTTAAAGGGACTCCATCCAGTTTAATAATGCATCTCTTGCAAGGTCCCAAACTAAACACCATCAATTTGGTTTTACTGATATTCAACTCCAACCCACAATCCCTACAGAATAAATTAAATCTCTCAACAAGAGTTTGTAGACCCATTGGTGTCTTTGAAATAAGAAGTTAATCATCAGCAAAAAAAAGAATGGGAATTTTCTGTGCATTCAAGGAAGGGGCATCATTCTGACAGGAAATCAGGGCCTGCACCACCTCATTAATAAATAAGGTGAATAATAACGGAGCCATCACACAGCCCTGGCGAACTCCCCTTTGTATAGGGATTTTTTCAGTCAGCTCACCTTGGTTACCGCATCACACTTGCGCATATGTGTTTTCGTGCAGCCGCTTTAACAATTGGATTATGTTAGCTGGGGTTCCCAATCTGTGCAGCACTTCCCACAGTTTTTCTCTTGGGACCAAATCAAGGCAGATCGTAGGTCTACGAAAACAACATATAAATGTTGCTTGGCAAGGGCTACATATTTCCAGAACAGAACAGCCAGCCTGAAAACCTCATCTACTGTGCTGGTTTTCAGGTAAAACCCTGCCTGAAGTGGAGAGAGAATCTGATGGTCTTGGACCCAACTAATTAGCCTCCCTAAAAGTTGTTTGGCAAAAAAAATTGTAAGTTATTGTGAGGGAACAGGGCTGATTGCAGAGGCCCCCAACTTTTTGCCCCCATTTCCACTGTTTGCTGGTGTTTTCCTGACTTTGATGGTGACCTGGGTACTGCTAACGAGTCTCAGGGCCTGTGCTCTGTGTAAAATCAGAATGCAAATTAGGCTAATTATAATTGGCTAAGTCAACCTACCTATAAGTCCCTAGTATATGGTAGGGCATGTAGGTTTAGGGACCCTAGCATAGGTAGTGCACCCATAGGCACTGCTGAGGTGCCCAGTGTCATTTGAAAGGCAGGCCTGCCTTGCTGGCTGCTTTTAAATTAAAGTTACATGCAAATTTGACTTTGGAATTAAAAGTAATTACAAAGTCTTAAACTACCTTACTTTTACATATAAGTCACCCCTAAGGTGTGCCCTATGTGCCCGTTGGGCTGGGTGCCATGTAACTATAAGCAGGGACCTTATAAAAATAGTTTTATAAGCCCTGGTGAGGTAAAACAGCCACATTCGTTTTTCCCTCATTGTAGTGAGTGGCCTCCGTCGGCTAGAATGGGGAGACTTTATTTTAATTTTAAAAGTCCCCTTAAGTAATAGATACAAGACGTTTGGTATCAAATTAATTGTTATAATAAATCCCACAACTTCCAGTTGTTGGATGTAATATACCTTGTTCAGGTAAAGAGTTTTAAACTTTACCTGAAAAGTTGCCAACTTCAGCCCAGCCATGTTTTTGCTTCTGTGCTCTGATTGGCCAGCCTCTGGCAGCCTGGCCAAGCTGCCTTGATGAAGTGTGTAGTGGCCTGGCTCCACACAAAAAGATGTGCCTGGGGGAGGAGATCTCACCTCAGCAGATGGTGAAGCAGGAAGGGGGAGAGCTGCCAAACGGGTCTTCAAAGGCAGAGAAGGACATTTGGAGCAACCCAGCAACACCCTCACATCCTGCAAACCCAGACAATTAGGTGCCCTCTTGATTAGATTAGGAGAGGGCAGGAGAGGGGTGTGATTAGGATTTTTAGCCACACCAGTGGGTGGGCTTAGCCTGATGTAACCTCCAAAAATCACTTTCAGCCATGATGGATTTTTGAGGAATGTTTCTCCCTGGGATTGATTTTTGCCACACTTCCCAGGAAGTGGTCATCAAAGGGAGAAGGACCCTGCACCTGTTTGGAGAACCAGGACCCCCCTGTTTTTCACCCAGGAACAGGGATAAAACTGGAAGACCTGCACCCACACATCAGATTCCTATCAGATTCCAACAAGGAAGAACTACAGGAGAAGAAGGACTGCCCTGCTGGGCCCCTGACCTGCATCTGGACACTGCACTCTGGAGGACTGCACCAGCTGCACACTTGGGCTTCATCACTAAAAGGACTTTACCTGTCTTCTACTGCTTCAAGAAGGGACTCCCTGTTTGCTACAGGTACGAAGGAGCTGCCCAGAGTCCCCTGCATCAAGTCCTGCAAGCAGAGCCCAGCTGACCAGCCCCCAGTGGCCATTTGAGGATTCTGACCAGGTGCATTCTGGGAAGGTGCATTCCGTGGTAGCAAGATACCAGATAGCTGTACAGAGGACTGGCGGGGGCCCTCCACTTCCTCCCCCACAACTAACAAAATGGGAGGAGCAAGTCTTGGTGATCATTCATCCTGAGGGCCTGGCAGGAGTAGCAGTAGGACTGGACTCTGGTAAGTCAAATCTTTACTATTTTATCCCCTCCCTACCTGCATGCCATCACAAACACCTACCCCTACCTCACCCCATCACTGCACCATCTCACATATACCCCACCATCGCAACCCACCCATCCTTATACCAAGTCCTGCATGCAACACCAATGCATGGACTCCCATCACAAACCTGCATGGACACCCATCACAACAGCATGCACACTAGTGACAATCGCTTAGCCAACCAAATCACAACTCACACAAGCCAAAGCTGCCTTGGTAATAACAACCATAGAGGGAAACATACCCATGCACAAGATGTCACACGCAGAAACAATAACACTGCATTTACATCCCCACAGGACCCCACACAACGTCACCGGAGAGGAGGTGCCAGCAACATCCAGTCCCCCCCCAGAAGAGGACCACAGTGATGACAGCAGCTCTGCGTGCCTGGATCAGGATGACCAACCTGGCCCATGAAGGGAACTCTGGACAGTTGGTGACCCAGCCACATTCCCAAACCACCACAGAGCCTCCTCCCTCTGGAAACACCACTACAGCACTCACCCGGCGGGCCCATCCCTCTGTCCCCAGGCCATGTCAATCAGCAGTGTGTCCACCACTACAGGGACCCCAGGCAACTCCTTCAAACACAGGACGATCAGGGACCTGGGGTCAGTGGCAGTAGCCACACGGTTCAGGGGACAGAGGCACAGGACAACAGGGAAACTGGGAGGACTGCTGTGTGAAAGGGGAGGACAGGCCCAGGGAACCCACTCTCCACGAGGAACTCACCAACATCCTGGGAGCATACCACCATTCCCAGGAGACCATGGGCCAGATACTGGCCAAGCTGCAGGAGACCCAGAGGCTGCAGGAGAGACAGTACCTGGGAATCAGGGAGGACCTGAGAGACATCCACACCACCCTGGTCACCATTGCAGGGGTGCTGGCAGACATGGCCAACACCATGAGGGAGGCAGTAGCACACCAAAGGGCCCCTAACACTAGCCACACCGATGAACAGCCGTCCACCTCCGCTGATGCTAGTGGACAGGATGCCCCACTACTGGAACAACAGGCCACCAGCACCTCACTCCCTGTAGAAGGAGAACCACCATGCAAAAGGTCCCTGTGATCCAGGCAGAAGCCAGAGAATATTGCCAAGACCCACGCCAGGAAATAAGACTCCCCTGAATGTCACCCTTGTGCCCCACTCTGTCACACTGTCCACCTTGAACTGCCATTGATCCAATTCCTATGCCCTCTTGGACAATGCACCTGTGATACAAATAGACTGTACTCAATTCTGGACATTCCTCCACCATCAACCCAGCCCATTGCAATACCCCCTACACTTATTATCACAGAAATAAACACCCTTGGAACTAATACAAGTGTGGAGTCTGTCAATTGATTGAAATATGTATTAGTTTAACAACTGTAAACATTGCAATTCAGATGTACAGTTGCATATACATAGGTATGACCTGTAATGGGCAGCACTAAATACACCAGGAGCCACAGTGGGACACAGATATCTGAAAATAGAGATGCCAAAGGGTACAGTAAGTGGCCATAGAAATCAGAAAATCAGGCTGCCATGTACAATGTCCAACACAAAACTGCAATGGAAGGTGAAGTTACAGTGTCTTACCTGTATGTCACTGGAAGTACTGTTGAATTATAGTAGTTCTATGGTCCACATCCTCTTCCTCTGCCTTCTCTTTGTCACTGTCCACAGGCTCCACCGCTGTCACACGGCCATCTCCAGCCTCATCCTCTGCAGAAAAGGCACCTGGCGTCTCAAGGCCAGGTTGTGCAACATGCAACGATGATCTGGCACACCTTCTTGGGTGAGTTGTACAGGGATCCACCTGTCAGATGAAGGCACCAGAATCTGGCCTTCAGGAGGGCAAAGGTGCGCTCAATGATTTTCCTTGTTCGCCCATGTGCCTCATTGTAACGTTCCTCTGCCCTTGTCCTGGCATTCCTCACTGGGATCAGTAGCCATGAAATGTTGGGGTAACCAGAGTCACCTGCAAATATCTAGGGATACCTCTTAGCTAGACACTCACCCTTAGGGCCAACCTCACACCCATATACCCACATCAAGTGTGTGGGGACCATGGGCTCACCTATTAGCCACACCCTGTGCCTCTGGAGTTGCGACATCACATATGGGATGCTGCTATTCCTCAAGATAAAGGCATCATGCATAGAGCCAGGATACTTCGCATTGACATGGGAGATGTACTGGTCCGCCAAACACACCATCTGCACATTCAGAGAGTGAAAGCTCTTTCGATTTCTGAACACCTGTTCATTTTTCCGGGGGTGGGACAAAGGCAATATGTGTACCATCAATAGCACCAATGATGTTGGGGATATGTCCCATTGCATAGAAGTCAGCCTTCACTGTGGCCAAATCATCCACATGGGGGAATACGATGTAGCTGCGCATGTGTTTCATCAGGGCAGACAACACTCTGGTCAGCATGTTTGATGACATAGGCTGTGAAATCCCCAATGCCATGGCCACTGTTGCTTGGAAGGAACCACTTGCCAAGAAATGGAGCACTGACATGACCTGCACTAGATGGGGGATATCTATGGGGTGGCGGATAGCTGATATCAGGTCTGGCTCCAATTGAGCACACAGCTCTTGGATTGTGGCCTTATCAAGTCTGTAGGTTGGGATAATGTGCCTGTCCTCCATTGTTGCCAGGCCCACCAGGGGTCTGTACACGGGGGTATGTCTCCATCTCCTATTCATCCTCAGCAGTTGAACTCTAGGGTGAAAAACAGTGAGCAAATGGTCATATTCAAACATATACTCAGATTAATATGTTTTTCTTTTTTTTACAGAAATAATCTGTGAACGTGTAGGTCCATTGATGTGCCTATGTCTGATGTGACGCAGTTAGGTGCCCTGGCCTGTGCCCCCCTGAAATGGCAGCCGCCTGACCTGTGAGGAGGGACAAGTGGAAATGAGGTCATTCCGCTGGCGTTGCGTGCCATTGCGGGAGGCAGACGATGACCGCCGTGCAACACCACATTGGTTATCATTGGAGCCTACGGGTTGCAGGAGACAATGGTGATGTACGCCGGTGGTGACGGTACGCACCACCGTGGATGTGACCGCCATTTTCTATCTGTTCACTCACTTGCTACCTGACCTTCAACAGGAGAGGACCTACACTGCAAGTGCTGCTGTGACCTGTGTCTTGAAGCGACCATGGGTCAAGTGTCTGGGGAAAGGGCCCCTGCCTTCACTTCGGAGGAGTTGGAGAGACTGGTGGATGGGGTCCTACCCCGTACCGTTTACTTTATGGTCCTCCAGACCAACAGGTGAGTACACTGTGAGCACGATGCGTGGGGCATGAATGTATGGAGTGCTGTGTGTCTAAGCCTTGTGTAGGGGGGGCTGAGGGGTCCTGGGCAGACTGCTGCATGTATAGTGGGCAATGTATGTGCGTAAGGAGATGGGAGGAATATGTTGGGCCATGAGTATAACAGTCCGGACGGTATGAATAATACCTTTTCTTCTGTATCTTTTTCTGCAGGTCAACGGGCATCAGAAAAATGGTATTTGGCTGCCATCGCCAAGGAGGTGCGGACCCTGGGGTCTTTGGCAGGCGGAGCACCCACTACCGCAAACGGTGGGAGGACCTGCGCCGCTGGGCAAGGAAAACCGCAGAGGCCCAGCTGAGGCTGGCCTCCCAACGAGGAAGGGGTGCCCGTCGTACCCTGACCCCCCTGATGTTCCGTATCCTGGTGGTGGCCTATCCGGAGTTGGATGGGCGCTTGAAGGCATCACAGCAGCCACAAGGGGGTGAGTACAGATTCAGAATCATGACTTTACGTGTGTTAAGGTGTTATCTGGGTGGGGAATGTGGGCTGTGGGTGTCCCTAGGCCAGGGCGAACATGGCAGGGTAGGTTCCATGTTGGGGAAGCTCAGATGCACTCCAACCCCAATAATGTTAATGGGCATCTACTACTGGGCAGGGTCCTGTGGGTTTCAGGTGTGCAGCTAATGCCATTAGGCATTGTACCCCATGGCCTGGTGATTAGCATTGTAACTGGTAGTGCATGGCCTAGTGCATAGGGATGTTCCCTGTGAGTTGTGTATGCCAACTGTAGTGTTGTTGCTGGCATTGACCAAGTGTATCCTCTGTCTCTTCCCCCCCTTTTTTTTGTCACCCTGTCCTTGTGTGCATCAGCATCATCTGGCGGAGGAGCTGAGGCAGTGGCGATGGAGGTAGC
Organism: Pleurodeles waltl; assembly: GCF_031143425.1. Taxonomy (NCBI): domain Eukaryota; kingdom Metazoa; phylum Chordata; class Amphibia; order Caudata; family Salamandridae; genus Pleurodeles; species Pleurodeles waltl. Next base: position 1,119,751,919 of record NC_090447.1, read on the forward strand.
TGCATTACACATGGGCCTGGAGGCCGAATCCACTGACGGTGAGGGCACCGGTAGGACGTAGGGCGAGGGGAGCACCATGGAGGGGACAGTACCGAAAGCGACACCTCCTCTGATGGAAGCTCCCTGGTTGTGGTGGACACCTCTATGCCCACCCCAACTACAGGTACAGCCGCCATCCCCCGTACCAGCATCGCCCTCCCAGCAGCCCCTCAGCAAGTTTCCCATGCCCGGTCACCCAGGAGTATGGGCATCTCCTTCGCCTCAGGCACCTCAGGCCCTGCCTCAGTCAGCCCTGCTGCCCTCAGTGAGGAGGATATAGACCTCCTGAGATCCCTCTCTGTTGGGCAGTCAACCATACTTATTGCCATCGAGGGTCTAGCAGGGCATTTGCAACAAACAAATGCATACCTGGAGGACATTCACTCTGGCATGTCGGCCCAACAGAGAGCATTCCAGGCTCTGGCCAACTCACTGATGGCAGCCATTGTCCCTGTCTCCAGCCTCCCCCCTCCAGCTTCCTCTACCCAGTCCCATTCCCCTCAATCCCAGCCTATCCCAAGCACACCTTCAGACCTGCATGCACCCAAATCAACACACAGAAGTGGCTCAGACAAACACAAGCACCACACTTTATCCCACAGGCACTCACACAAGCACTATCCAGATGAAGACACACCAACATCCACTGTGTCCTCCTCCTCTTCCTCGTCCACCTCCCTTCTAGTAGTGTCTCCACTCACATCTGCATGCACTACATCCTCATCCACTACCTCCATCACATCACACCTATCACAACACGCCCCTCAATGGCAGTCACCACCCCCACATCCATGCACACGTCCCCTGTGTCCGCTCCCGCTGTGTCTGTGCCCCCTACTTCCAAAGTACACAAACGCAAGCACTCCGACACCCAACAGCCATCCACTTCACAACAGCATCCAGCCCATGCACCCAAACACAGCAGACAGACACCTCCTACAACCACTCCCTCTTACTCCAGTCCAAAACCTTCACCCTCTTCCCGCCCCAGTGTCCCTAAGAAGCTTCACCATCCTTGACCTATTCCCTGCCCCTTCCTCCATCCTTCACGTCAGGCCAGAGTGGCAAGAACCCAGCCCACCACCTCAGCCACCCAGTCCACGGCCACTGTACTTTCTGCAGCTACTGCAGGTGTGACAGGCTCCAAGGAGGCACCCGTCAGCACAGCCAGTGTGCCTGCACCATCTGCCAAGGGCAAGAATGGGCCGCCAGCTAGCAAGGGCAAGAAGGGGACACCAGCCAGCAAGGGGAAGGAGGCACCACCAGCCAGCACAGGGAAGGAGGCACCACCAGCCAGCAAAGGGAAGGGGGCACCACCAGCCAGCAAGGGGAGGAAGGGAACACCAGCTGGCAGAAGCATGGAGGCACCACCATCTGCCAAGGGCAGGAAGGGGACAACAGCTGCCAAGGCCAATGTGAAAGGAACTGACGCCGCAGGCAGGATGGATCTGGTGTTTGAGGCTGGAGCGGCATCTGGGCAAACAAAACCAGCAATGGCACTTCAGCCATCTGAGGATGCAGGGGAAGGTCTTGAGCCTCCCCCCACCACTGACAGCACCGCCACCTGCACTACCACCAGCACCACCAGCACCGCCAGCAGTACCACTGCCAGCAGCAGCAGCCCCAGTGGGCAGCCGTCCGAGGCTGCAGAGGACCACCGCCACCTGTACCACTGCCAGCACCGCCACCTGCACCGTCAGCAGCAATACTGCCAGCAGCAGCAGCTCCAGTGGGCAGCCGTCCGAGGCTGCAGGGGAAGGGCTGGAGCCTCCCCCACCACTGACAACACCTTTGCCAGCCCCGCAACTGCCATCCACTGAGCAGCCGTCACTGCCGGCGAGCAATGTGTACTTGTGACTACATGGGCTGTAGTGCATCCTGGACCCTGCAACACCGTTACGTGTGACACCCAGGTGAGAGGCTGTGACCTTGCACCCTCCAGGATGAAGCACACTGGGCACAAGGCCCCCTCCAGAACCAGTGGAAGAAGGCACTCACTCACCCCCTCCTTGCCAGGAGGCGCACTGGGCACAAGGCCACCTCCAGAACCAGTGGAAGAAAGCATCCACTCACCCCCTCCTTGGCAGGATGAAGCACACTGGGCACAAGGCCCCCTCCAGAACCAGTGGGCAAACCACCCACTAGAGAGACTGTGGCTTTGCACTCCCCAGGAGCAAGCAGTGGGCAAACCACCCACTTGACAGACTGTGGCTTTGCACTCCCCAGGACCAAGCAGTGGGTAAACCACCCACTTGAGAGACTGTGGCCTTGCACTCCCCAGGACATTGCAGAGGGCACGTAGTCACCTCCAGGAGCAATGGCGTTGTACCATCTTCCAGCTGAGTTGCCCCCCAATTCCTCGTCCCCCAGAGGTGCCTGTGTGTTTTCAACCTGATGCCCCTGCAGTGTTCTCTCCATATTGAGGCAGGAGTCAAGTGTGGCCTTGGCCTATGTGTTATGGCCTTGTGGGTCACAGACATTTTGGAGTGGGCATTGTCCCTCCATTTGTATATATTGTACATACTGTTTATTGCTTTAAGGACGTATTTATCTAAATTTGTAATATTACACTCAATTTAATCAATTCCTTTTGTCCTTGCATTATTCCTGAGGGGTACGGGATGCATATGTAATGTTGTTGCAACTGTTTGTGTATATGGGGGTGGGGGTGTTGCATGTTGCGTGCGTGTGTTTGTCACTCTCTTTTTCCTCCCCCTCCCTTGTGTGCTAGGTGCGGTACTCACTGTGGTCATCTTCGCCGGCGTTTGTGTTTCTGGTGTAGGAAGAGGTATACCAGCATTGGGAAGATCTGCAGTTCGGGCTCCATGGCGTTGTGGTGCTTCCCTGAGTGTCGAGAGGTGAGTCATTTCCCTTCTGTGTACTATTTCCGCCATGCTTTTGATGGCGTTGGTACCGCCCCGGAAAAGCTGGCAGATTAGATTGTTGTAATACTGTGGGTGGTCATTGTCTTCCACCTGGCTGTTGGCGGTTACCGCCACGGTGTTTGGTGCTACCACCTTGGCGGTCGGAGTGTTAAAGTGGCTGCCGTGGTCATAATTCCATTTTTCTTACTGCCGGCCTGTTGGCGGTATTACCGCCGCATTATCACCGACCGCTAGGGTTGTAATGGGGGCCATAGTGTTACAGTTCAATTCATTAACCTTAAAGTCCCTGAAAATCATCTTTTTTGGTATGCTACAAAAACTATAATTCATGCTTCTGATGATGTCCCTGGTGATATCATATGTGTTGTTATCAATGATTGTAATTGGAATTGGAATTGATGTAATCTGAGAGTTCTTCAGTGATGCCATGTGTGAGGTCATGAACTGTGCATGACTGCTTCCAAAGTTGTGGTCATTGTATTGTACAGAAAAGACAAATATCAGTGCTTTTAATGTGTTAAAAGCGAAATATAACATCAGTTTAACTGTGGTTTCTTAAGAATTTAATAGTTTCTTTGCCTCTGAAACAGGAATGTGAATGCACCAGAATCACCATACCTGATGTTATACTCTGTTTCTATTAATTAATTTCAAAGTTTTTTTCTAAAGGAGCACATTCATAATTTTTTTGATGTTGGTTGTTAGAATGTAGTATATTGAGTGTTTATACGTCTGCAGGTGTTGACAAAGTATCATTGGTGTGTGGATAGATGCATTAAATCAGACGTGTTGTTGATTATGATGCTGGGTGTGACTCCTTGTTGGATCAGGAAGAAATATAACATCCCAGCACTAGTTTTCACTTGGTAACTGCCTACCAACTTTCAAGCAGTTTCATCAGTGTCAATAGCAAGTAATAGTTTTTTGCCCTTCCCCTTGAAATTTGGCCCTTCAACAGGGCTGCCAGTGTTTGTTCATATTCATCAAAAGGCACCTCAAATATTAGAAAATTGAAATCTTTTTGACGCTTCCCTCATCACCTGCATCTACCTTGATGATTCTGTACAAAACCACAATATACCATGAGCAAAGTAAATATGCTGTTTGCTAAATTCCATGCTGATCCCTCAAACACCCTAAACAATATTAGAACTTAAAGAAAATATAAAACTTGTATGCACTCCTATTAAACACTGCACTCTAAGATGAAACCTGACATTCTTGAAATGGGCTTAAAACCCTGTCTGTCAACTTTCATGCTGATTGATCACTTCTCCAATTGTATTCAATAATGAATCCTGATTGTCCCACTTGGCAGATCTGCTCAAAATGTGATAGACCAACAGGAAGCTAAATTTGGTAAACATCTTCCAACTTTGGTGTGGATTGATTGAACAAAATCATGTTTACTAGAAAAGGAACACTTACTTGTCCTCCATTTAAATGTGTCCTCTTTGACTGACCTGTGTTAGGCTGAGAATGCCTAAAGCACATACTTAGCCTATGGTATATTTTGTGAAGATCCATAAACTGTGTTAAGGCTACTAGCAACTCACAACCTTTTGATCCCCTCTTTAACTTTGTACAGAATCTAGAACTTGTACTTGCTGTAACTTTCTAACTGTGCACCACTGTTCATGCCGGTTCTTCAAACAGCACCAAAGTTGTAAAAAATAGAAATGTTATTGTACTCCTTTTAACTTTGCCCTCTGTTGATGGATTGGCTCAAAGCTTGATAAACTAATAAGAAACAAATACTTCTAAATGTAAACATAATTTTGTACATTCATCATATAGCGAGAAGATTCCTCTGATCACCTTTCCACCCAAAACCCTTTTCAAATGATAGTATCTCAAAAACTACTGAATGCTTTTACACCAAACCATGAAAAGCTCACTTTTTGAGTACGGTTTCTTAGTAGAATTTCCTAAGGAAGTAAATTGGTAGAAGCACAACTATTGACCCCCCCCCTCATCCTGTACTGAACTTTTTTTTAAGCTGCCACTTCGCTGCATATGTAAAGTCAGTGTTGGAACAGAAATGTCCATCGGGGATAAAGCTACTGGCAACTGTAAAAAAACCTTTCATTGGAAAATTCCTTTTCAATGAAAAATGTGTGTCTGTGAGTATGTTGGTGGGCATGTGTAGCTCACGCTGTGAGAATCGGTTTGGTCCTCTTAGCGTGGGTAAACACTGTCAGTTCCAGACAAACACTATCTTTTTGAGGACCGGTGTAGGAGAGTCCTCTGTTTTGCCCTGGCCACTCCCAAACCTTTAGGGCAGATACTGATGGCTACTGAATCTTAGCTGTGCCCTGGGTACTGCTTACCAGTGCCAGAGCCAGTGCTCTGTGCAAAGTGGATATGCAAATTAGGCTACTTAAAATTGGCAGTGTCAACCTACCTATAAGTCCTTAGTCTATGGTAAGGCATGTAGGTTTATGGATACCAGCATAGGTAGTGCACCCATAGGTGCACTTCTGAGATGCCCAGTGTAATGTTCAAAGCAGGCCTGCCTTGCTGGCTGCCTTTAAACTAAAGTTATGTGCAAATTTGACTTTGGAATTAGGAGTACTTCTAAAGTCTTAAATTACCTTATTTTTACATATAGGTCACCATAAGGTGTGCCCTATGTGCTCCTAGGGTTGGGTGCCATGTAGCTATAAGCAGGGACCTTATACAAATTGTTTTCTAAGACCTGGTGAGGTAATCTAGCCAAATTTGTTTTTCCCTTGCTGTAGTGAATGGCCTCCATAGGCTGAAATGGGAAGAATTTATTTTAATTGACAAAGTTCCAATAAGTGCCAAATACCTTCAGTTTGGTATCAAATTCATTGTCATAATAAGTCCCACAACTTTCCATTGTTGGATTTAGTACAACCAGTTCAGGAAAGAGGTTTTTAAACTCTACATGAAAGTTGCCAACTTTAGCTCTGTATTGCCCTTCTCTGATTGGTCACCTATGGCAGCTTAGCCAAGCTGCCTTCATGAGATGTGAAGTGGCCTGGGCTGAACACAAAGAATGTGCCTGGGGAGGAGATCTGCCTCAGCAGATGGTGAATCAGGATGGGGGTAGATCAGCCAAACTGGTTTTAAAGGCATGGAAGGACACTTGGGGCAATTCAGGATCTCCCCCATTTTCTGCAGCCCCAGACAATCAGGAACCCTCTTAATTAGATTAGGAGAGGGGTGTGTTTAGGATTTGTAGCCACACCAGTGGGTGGGCTTAGACAGATCTAATCTCCAAAATTTGCTTTCAGACATGTTGGATTTTTGAAGAATGTTGCTCCCTGGGATTGACTTTTGCCACACTTCCCAGGAAGTGGTCATCAAAAGGCGAAGGAGCTTGCCTGTGATGGGACAGTCAGACCCCCCTGCTTCCCACCCCAGGAACAAGGATAAATATGGCAGAGCTGCACCCACACCTCAGATCCCTACAAGGAGCCAGACAAAGAAGAAGAAGGACAGCCCTGCTGGGCCCCTGACCTGCATCTGGACATTGCACTCAGAAGGACTGTACCAGCTCCACACATGGGCTTCACCACTAAAAGGACTTTGCCTGTCTTCTACTGCTTCAAGAAGGTACTCCCTATTTGCTACAGGTACAAAAGAGCTGCCAGAGCTCCCTGCATCAAGTCCTGTAAGAACAGCCTAGCTGACCAGCGTCCAGTGGCCATTTGAGGATTCTGGCCAGGTACATTCTGGGAATTGTAGTCCCAACTCCCAAGGAGCAGCCCAGAGCTTCTGGAACCTTGAATCAAGGTTTGGACACTTCAAGAACCCAAAAAGTACATCTAGAAGAAGATCCAGAAGTTTGGAGATGTTTGGATCAACTCCATAAGTTGAAGAAGTGCATTGTGGGAGTTGTAGTCCCAGACCCCAAGAGGCAAACCACTGCCTCTGAACCCTTGGCTGGTGCTGTGGACCACTTTTCTGAAACAAGAAACACTTCTGAAACTAAGTGTAATAGTGTCACCTCGTGAGTGGCCTGAACTCTGGACTTTGTCCCCATACAGTGTGACCTTTTTTTAACCCTTTGAGCGCTAGTTGCTTCTATTAGCTAAAAAACGTTAATTCTTTGAAAAATTCAAATCTCCTGTTCCCCTTATCCACTTTAAATCGTTTTGGTGTCTTTTTAAAGATAAAAATATAATCTACTGTTATAAATTGATGTTTGATTTCTATTTTGTTTTGTGTTTTACTTATTTACTGTTTTGTGATTTTTAAATGCTTTACACACTTGTCTCCTAAGTTAAGCCTTGTCGCTCATTGGCAAGCTATCAAGGGATGAGCTGGGTTTAATTTATTAAGACCTAACTGGACGTCAGTGGGGGTTAGTGGACTATTGCTAGGTGTAGCTACTTACCTGCCATTACCAATAATACACTATCCAACATATTTGGTGCACAGTGGTGGGATCCAGTACTTGTGTTCTGTGTCACACTAGCGTTTTCAGTAAAGCAAATTAAAAAACATTTAAATTGTCCTAGTGCAAACAAATTTTTGATTTTCAATTTGGCCTAATTTCAATTATTACATTTTTGTGATTTTTCTATGTTCTTGATTCCAATTCTTGCAAAACGTTTTTGTTGACACAAAACCAGGGAGCCATGGAGCTTGATGCAGCTAGCCTACCCACGATGACAGTAGTTCAGTTTAGGCGGGTGTGTACTGAGAGGGGGTTGCCTGCAGCCACGAACCTCAGGAAAAATGTTTTAGTTAAATCCCTGACAGCCTGGGCTGATGCTCAAGACGTAGGCACAGAGGAAGCTCCAGAGAAGGAAGCAGTAGGGGACGATGCCAGCTTCAACCACTCAGGGGATGGAGGGCATCTGAGCCTCGGCAAGGATGAGGAAGACCGGTCATCATTGCACACAGTTACTAGAGCCATTCCCAAAGTTAGTTGGGGGAAGGGGGTCCCTTCAGAAGGAGAGAACCTGTTCCTTAGAGAAAGAGAACTGGAGGCCCAGCTAGCATATATATCTTTGGCTGCAGAGAAACTGGCCCTGGAAAAGAAAGAGTGGGCAGGGAAAGAGAAAGAGATGGTGACAGTTACAGAGAAGCTGAGATGTCCATGGGTGGAGGGTTTTACCCCAGACTAGCAAAGGGGGTGGTTCCTGCCTATGTAGAGGGGATGAAGATAAATACATTATTGTAGGCATTTAAGGGGGTCCTCCAGATAAGGAGAGTTAAGCCTCAGTACTGGGGTTCACTCCTATGGAAGTTGGCCCCTAATTCTGGGAAGGATAGGCTTCTGACCATAAGTGGGGAGGAGGCAGATGCATACCCTAGTATGAAGGGGTGCTTAACTAAAACATTTGGTCCTACCACACAACAATATGGGCTTAAGTTTAGGGATACCCATAAGGCAGCTACCCAGTCATGGGTTGATTTTATGAACAGCTCAGTTAAGGCACTAGAGGGCTGGATACAGGCAACAAAGTAAGGGGCATGTTTATACTCTGTATGCGCCAAATGTGCGTCAAACATTTTGATGCACAATCGGCGCAAACCGTGCACCATATTTAAACTTTGACGCCCGAGCCCGCGAACGTCAAAATTCCGCCATGTGCGTCATTTTCTGGATGTTGGAAACCACCCTGCATTAATGAAATGCAAGGTAGGCGTTCCTGTCCAAAAAATTACTGAAACTCCCGTGCACCTTATTTAAGCTACCAAGCAAAAATGACGCACAGCTGGGAGGCGGAGTTGGAAAATGACGCACAGCCCGATTTGCGTCAAAAAATAACGCCTGGGTCAGGGCAGGTGTTAAAATGGGGCAACCACACCTGTACTTAATGAAAACACACAGAAGCAACAGCAGAGCTCCAAAAGGAAGACATGGAGGTGCTTTTTATCCAGCATGCACGCAGACGCAGAGCACAGGACCAACAACAGCAGCTTCCACAACACCAGCAGGGACCCCAAAGGCAATGCAGAAGGCAGGAGAGGATATTCCGCACCAGGACAACCCTTCTGGGACACCCTCAACAAGACATCATTCAGAGGTACAGGCTTCACTATCAAGCCATTCAGCAGCTGCTGCTCAACATTGAGCCACAGTTGGTACCCAGCTTGCAGATTCCGCCAGAAACCAAGCTGCTAGCTGTACTACACATGTTGGCAAGTGGCTCCTTTCAAACCACTGGCGCCCTGGTTGCTGGGATCTCACAGCCATCATTCTCCGCCTCCCTACCCAAGGTACTGGATGCCATCATCTCCCTCACATCCCGCCACATCAGCTTCCCCAACACACAGCAGAAGCAGTAGGAGACAAAACAGGGTTTTAACCAAATTAATGGCTTCCCACACGTCCTTGGTGCCATTGACTGCACACATGTACGCATTGTGCCACCTGCTGCAACCAAACATCTATACCGCAACAGGAAGTACACACACTCCATTAATGTGCAGGCCATTGTCGATCACCGGGGTTTGATCACCAACATCGTGGCAACGTATCCTGGGTGTGTACATGATTCATTGATCTTCCGTCACTGCACCATCAATCAACACTTCCAGGATGGACGATATGGAAATGGCCTACTTGTTGGTAAGTACAGAAACCCAGTTACATACACACTGCACAGCAACCCTCTAGGACACACAACATATACACCACAACATCGACAAATGGACAGGAATACACTGAGGTTGTGACACCACTAGGCATGTTTGATATCCGCACCCAATGGGAGACACACCTAGGGACAAATGACAGTTCCAAATAACAACAGATGCCACTCCACAGACACAAGGGAAACATTTCAAACAACACAATGACAAAGACATGGCCCCAACTGGCAGTACATTTGGGAAGATTAATCTTTCAATATCACATCCATAACACTCAATCCAACACCTTTCAAACCAATACGTACTGTGTAAGTGATGTGTAATGTTTTTTGCTGCAGGTCAAACACCATGACACACATAACATGATGATGACTCCAATGAAGGTCATGTGCAATCATTAAGGCTGTACCAATATCTCACATCACACCTGCTCTCACATTGCCCACTACCAAGAAGCAAGTGGACTGTGTGAAGAACACATATTGATTGGACAATATTGAAATTGCCCATTCCTACACATATGCATTGCAACAAATTAACACACACACAATAGATGTACTGGCATACGGACCTTCTGAAACTCTAAATGACAACCTCACAACCAAGTTAGCCATCTGAACCAGAACATGTTCAGTAGTATAGGTACACGTTACAACCTGAGTCGACTTGGCAAGGGCAGAGAAATAGGTCTGCAGTGAACTTGTCACACATGTGAAATTAGTGCATAGGCAATTGTTAACACATCAGTGCTCACAACGTATGGAGATGTTTTGCACATTGTCACCTTGCAAAATCTAATGGTCTCACTGATGGTTAAATAATTCTATTGCATATGTGGATTTGTATGGGATGTCCAGGGTATATAGATGCAACCGTGTTACCACCACTGTCAAATTGATTCTGTTTATGGAAGTATCATCTCACCCCCAGTTAAGACACAGGGACACTTATTTCACAAGTCACAATGCAAGGGAGTACACACTGTACTGCAACTCTACAAAAATACTGCTGACATCCAGTCAACAGCCAAACACCAGTTCAGATGAAGAAACAACCCAATGCTGATGGTACATCCTAGAGCCTAGGATTTCACACAATAATACAAACACCAATTAGTCACAGACAATACAAGAGAACTACTGCCATGCAAAGTGATATTTATGGTGCAAGGTACATCAACATGTTCTCACTCATTTTCTCTTTCAGCTGGTCAGGGGTATGGGATCCAGCCATGGATCATGACCCCATTGGCAAACCCAAGCACTGCAGCAGAGCGTGCCGATAATGAGGCACATAGGAGGACACGCACCATAGTCGAGAGGACCTTTGGTATTCTGAAGTCAAGATTCAGGTGCCTCGACATCAACGGAGGCAGCCTCCTATACTCACCAGATATGGTGTGCAAATTAATTTTGACCTGTGCCATCCAGCACAACATATGTGTAAGAAGGAACATTCCCCTATATGAACCCGACCCACAAATGCCTGAAGAGGAGGAAGAGGAGGATGCTGTCCACCAACATGAGGGGGACCATCCAAACACAGCCGCAGGATTGCGTTGGAGACAACATATTGTCCAAAATTTCTTTTAACTCTACTCATCCGTTACCACTGTCTTACCATATGTAAATAAACACCTATGCTAATCACTATATCATGGTCTGGATAATCATTTTTGCATAACATTATCTCTAACTATCAGAATCAGAGTGTAGCCTCATGGAGCATTGCTGAAATACAGCTTAGGACACAGAAAATTCCTAAACTAGTTTGATGCGTATGAATGTACAGCCACATTCACTCACACTGTAAATGACATATATCCTGTACATTTCACATTTGAAGGGCAATAGCAGAGGACCACACCTATTTCACACATACATGTAGGCAACATGGTTCATCACAGCATATGGCACACAACTAAGACACCATCAGTCAATAAGGGAAAAACTGCCTCATACATGAGGCAGTGGATGCGCTAATGCATTGGTAACAGGAATGTATGACCAGACCCTTGACAGAAGTAAGTCTTACATCACCTATCTTTGCAAGGACTATGTGTGACTAGATTTCCATATAAGCAGCAAATTCATAGCACAAGTGCCCCAGGTATGACTAGCATTGCTCACATGACATCCCCTGCACATGGCAGCCCATGTCCTAAGCCAGCCCCACCCATGTTCCCTGTCTCAGCCCACCCTTCTTCAGAGGTCCCTGGAATGGGAATGTGGGTCCCCAGATAATCCCTCCTCTACACACTCCCAGAATCACAATGTAAATCCAGCGTGCTTCCCTCTTTAGTATGGTATGCCATAGTCATTGTACTTTTGTCTGCATGGACGGCAGGTTAAATAATGCACTGCCTTGTAGTCTGTAGGACCTGTAATCACCTGTACATTGCTTCCCCTGTGAAAGATACTGTTGGCCCTTTGAACTTGAATCTCACCTACAGGCCTTGTGAGACACTGATGCTGCACACACCTGTGAGCACCTCCATGGAGACCAGCCATTTGAACATTCACTGCCCTTGCAGCTGCTTGGAACAGCATAGAAGCTGCCATTTTATCTATAACACTGTTATGCATTGCCGTATAAATCAGCTGTGTAACACAGCCATAGGGTTAATGTGTTACGTTCCAACACACAGGACAAACACAGTTTTCCGTTTCCACAGTCTTGTTCCACCTTTGACCAGGCTCAGTCTGACCACTGTGTATTTACCTTGTGAAATGTTTGGATCCTGATTGATCCGCATCCTGTTAGTCTGACTGGCTCCTGTATTTGCGTTACCCTAAAGGTTCCTTGTGCCTACATTTGTATCATAGTTGCTTTCCCAACCCTAAGATTCCTCCTGGGGTATTGTGTCAGGTGGGTTTACAATGCATACTTAAGTACATTGTATAGCATAATCAGTTTATTTATTGTACCATGGGGGGAACTTGTCTCCAAATAGCCGAATCATGGTCTATCCCTTGTCTGGGTTTCATGTATTCATGATTGACAAATTGTGACAGTGTACCATGGCTGTATGCATGGATTGGGTATTGTGCCTCCAGCACAACAAACAACGTTAGATAATGTGCATGACATGTCTACACATGTTAGGACCCAGACAGTCCACACGCTGATTCACATTGCTCCCAACATATTGATGGAGCTTGTGTGGTGAATAGCTGTGAGATTATTCAGCACAGAGGCACTGATGTTCCCAGATGCAGTGGGAATTTTAGAAGCCAACCTGTGTACAAATGTTGTGAGGACACCTGCTGGTACAGGAATCCTGACACATTAACTTTGTCAGCACACCAAGGTTGCCCCGTTGACAGTCTCATAACACATCAGCAGTGACAGCGTTGGACTAGCCCCATGTGTGTTCTCAAATCCTCATTGGCTTTCCTTCAATTGATCTGCAAAGGATACTTTGTAGATACAGGAAATGGCTAGACCTGCACGTAACTATGACAACATAGACCCCAATAATTATACAGGCTAAACATTGGCCCACACACATGAACCAGACACCTCTGTGCATTTTACCACTGGAAATATGTGAACATGTGCTGCTTGGTCTGCTGGTCCTCCAATGCCACAGGAGAGACATGGCTCAGTTATATGACTCCGACTGTGGCGTAACATTACAATTGTGTATTATATTTGGGACTCCGTGTCACAAACACGGTACCCACATAGTATGATCCCATGCCTGACTCATGGTGGGTAAACAAAAAAGTGCCTAGGAAGTAGTACCCAACATTCCAGGACATGTGATGGGTAAGTTTTGGAACATTGACATGATCAACCGTCTGCTATCTATCCAGTGCTTGCTTTGTTATTGGTGGTGTTTATGTTCCAAAAAGCCTATGAAGTGCACACAGCAGTTGTTGCTATGTGTATGGCTAACACAGGTCCTCTCTCATTTCCACAGTGACTTGCATCTGAGGGTTGGACACATTGACTCCACATGCATACAAGCAGATTTGCAAAAATGCATCTTGAGATGCTCACACAGTGGGTCAACAACAATAGTATTAGCCAAATCACACACATTGATCCATATGTATTGAGTTATTGTAGTGAGTTGTGTTGCCTTGCTATCCTCTCTTGACGCAAAACATGCCCAAACTGGGTAATACATAATTGTATCCCACACGTTTGGCCATCTATTGCGTCAGTGAAGAGTGAAAATCTGGTACACCAAGTAGAGGATCATGGTCCGCAGTAGTATGATCTGTCACATGTGCCCATACACCGTAATGCCCAATGTGGGTACAATCAGCCTATCTCTGTATTGTCACAACTGTCATGTCACATTACAAATGAGAAATGACCCAAACCTAGTTAATGACAGAAATTTTGATGCATACGCGTCAGAAAAAGACACACATGCGTCAAAAAATGATGCATATGCGTCGAAATATGACGCACATTGCCATGAAACATCCATTGGCCCTGAGCGGTAATTCCCACACTGTACCCCCGGAAATTGGTTAAGTATGAAATATATTTAATAATATGGATGCAGGGTTATTTCTAATCATGTGCGTAAAAAAAAGACGCACAGACTGTAAGCGTCATAATATTTTGATGCATAACAAGAAAAACGCATTTGAGGCAGGAAGTGATGTAATAGGATATCCTGTTTTCAGATTTGGTACAGTGGGTGTACTTTCACTTTCATTTTGCAGTCTGTGATATTTCCTGACTGTGTGGCTGTGTTTAGACTTGTCTCTTTGTGCATTTTGTGATTTTGTCTCTAGTGTGGTCTTTAAAGTGTCTTTTTGTGTATAATAACTGTCTGTGGCATCCTGTCTGGGTTTTTTTTTGGTCATTTGTGTTGTCAACATTTGTCTTTGTTGTGTTGGTAGTCTGTTGTGGGTAGTGGTATTTTGGGTATAGTTGGGCTGTGTTCTTAGTTATTTTGCATTTTCCTGTCCTACTTTCCCTCTATTCTCCTTTGTACCCCTTTATCTCCTCTTTATTTTTGGTGCAATAATGTTGGGTAGGCCTCGTCTTGGTAGGATGGGAGAGGAGGAGATGGGTTGGTTTATTTGGCGGGTGTGCCACTTCCTACCCTTAATGATAGAGGCAGGGGGTCGTGTGATCAAAGGCGATCACACAGAGGCAAGGAGGCTCCGGTGGGCAAAGGTGTTGTACCATCTGTAGAGAATATATAACACACCGCAAAATGACCACCAGCTGAAGCACCGTTGGGCTGACCTTGTTGCCAGGGAGCAAGACCTGCTGGACCACCTTGGGATTAGGATTGGTGGCCCTGTTGGTGAGTACAAATCAGAGTAATGTGCATGATAAATGCTCTGTAGTGACCGTAGCTGATTTGTTCATATTCTGCCGGCAATGTTTTGGAACATGTGGAATGCTAGTGAAACATACAGGGCCATATTTCTACTTTGTTAGCACCGCAATTGTGACCTGTTTTGAAGCAAGAGCGGTGCAAACTTACATAATACAATTGTATTTTGTACGTTTGTGCTGCCTTTGTGTCAAACAGTAACACAAATGTGGTGCAAAATATGTATAGATATGGGCCACAGATGCCTGTGAGGTATACAAATTTCCTTCACATTACCGTCATTTGTGGACGCAACAGCTAGACTAACTTTCTAAACACAACAGGAGCCTGAAAATGAGTGCTGACTTCATGTCAATTGATGATGGCAATGTGGCTCAAACATATGTTTCATGAGTGGTCGGTGAGTGTATCAGGAAACATATCTTGGAATTCCAGAAATTTTCAAGAAATATTGTGTCCCTCAATTGTTTTCAGATACATGTCTGAACTGGATTCTGACACATACGTAACAAGTTATAGCTTAGCTCAGGTAACATCTTAGACTGATATTTTGAGTTTGTAGTGCCACATTTCATTTAGGGATGGCTGGCAAAAGGTATGCACATGGGTTCATATCTCTATGGTTGGCTAGATTTGCTGACCCAGACATCTCCAGTAAGTGTTGATATTTCTGTTCTGTGTTGTGTTTGCCGATTATATGTGATTGACTCCTGTGTGTTGGACACATAGCAAGGTGTGATGAGCTGGTCAATGATCTGTTTTGTTCCTTGAGTGGAGTATCATTTTTTTCCCATCGTTGAGTTTGCCAATCCTTATTGTATTGTCATATTTTGGGATTCTAGGTCAGTCCTGTAGGCACGGCAATGTGAATAGTGATGAGTTATGTGGATAAAACTTGAAATCAGAAAATGTAGCAGTGGACCATATTAGTGAATTAGTCAGCCAGTCAGACCCTGATTCTCCCAGAATAGGGATGCCAAAGTCTTACCCACAGACTTCAGCTTCAGTATTCACTAATCAACATGTTTGACTGTATGTTTAACTTCCTAGCAGCATGTAGCTCCACATGTTGTGCTTACAAGTATGAGGCACTTGAGTACAATGGCCTAGGTGTGCATGCAGCTCATGGCCAGAGGTGTTCTTACATCTATCTGTTTGTTGTAAGTAATGGGTTACTGGTAGGAAATGATGTTGAAAATGGTCTGCATTTCCAAAGATAAGTGATGATGGGATTGTCCAAGGTTTGGGTGTATTCTATTTGGAGTTCCTCCTTACCTGTGGTGTGCTGGACAAACCCATGTACAGCTTTCCAAAGCTTCCTAGGTGTCCTTGTTGTTAGAAATTATTAGTTGCTTGTCCACCCACCCCCCTCAGGCACAGGCGTAGGGTTGTGAATAGTGTACCTAGGATTGACGATCCAAGTTTGGTACACAGGCATGTAAATCTGTAAATCACTTGTCCAAACCTAGGATACCCACTCATGATTAGCACCTGCATTCTATACTGGCAATTCCATTTACAATTCACAGATCTTGTGGCCCTAGATTGCCATCAAAAACATAGAAATGTGTTGGCCTGTCAGTGGTGGAGGATTAGCAGCATGATTTGTACCTGAGAAATGGCAGAACAATGATGCCAAAGTCATTCCAGTTGTTACCCATCTTGTAGGGTTTGGATGTGCTGTTTGATGATAGGACATGTGTAGGCTGGCTTGCCATGTACTTCCTCAGGGACAACCAGTGATCTGTATGATGATATGAGCTGTTACAGGTACATTAGATGTATTGTCTGATTTACTTCTTGAGCCATTTCACACAATGAAGTACCTAATGTTTGGTTTTCTATTTTTCTTAACAGCTGCCAATATGACTCCCATCCAGATTCAAGAGTTTCAGAGCAGGGCAATGCGTTACCGCCACATTCTGGATGTGGAGTCTGGGTACTGCAACATGGCAAGACGATATCGCCATGAAAGAGCCTCTGGAGTGTGGAGGGCATTTCCCCAAGGGGGCCCTTCCGTGTCCACCACAGCCACCACCACCAGCACCACCACTACCACCCAGGTGGCACCAACAGTAGCAGGGGCCTTTGCTGGCCCATCTACATCGAGAGCTCCAGGACCTGTCACAGCACCACCTGCACCTCAGCCTACGGACATGGCACTGACAAGGGCCCATACTTCATCCACTGGCACCCAGACCACCCCTGCTGTAGTTATAGACCCTGCAGCTTTTAGCCAGATGCAAAGGAACTTGGACCGTGTCCTACGTAAAATGACCAGACTGCAGCAGGAGGTGGCACAAGTAAACCGGAGGGTGCGTGCCATCAAAAAGACCCTGCGGAGGGCCAACTTGTAGGCTTATACTCTGCCATGATTCCCTCCCCTCCCTCCTCTTTCCTGGTTCTTTAACATAGTGGGTTTAGGGGGCTTAGTGTTAGGTTAGTATAGGCTGTTAGTTTAGTTAGTAGTAGTGGGTAGGGGTTTCATAGTTTTTTCTACTGTTTTTTATTATGCGTGTGGGTGGGTGGGTGTGAGACCATGTTGGGGTTTTGGGGTTTAAAAAAAAAAAAGATACAAAAAAATATATATTTGTTTAGTATAAGATAGTATGTGTTTAGGTTAGTATCTGTTGTCCTCCATGTGTCCCGTCTTATAAGGGGGGTTGATATTTAGATCTTTCGTTAAATTTGATAAGTAAGTTTTGCTCAGGTTAGTTAGGGACAGTTGTGAGTAATGTGTAGTTAGAGTAGATTAGGTTAGGTAAGGTGTTTCCCCTGGTTTTAGCTTCTGTTTTTACTGATTAATAAATATCTAGGTAACCCTTTACAGTATGTGTCAAATGCTTGTAGATCAGGGGCTTGCCATGAGTCAACAGTGTCTCTTTTGTACTAGCTTTTGTGTCCCATGCTGTAACCATATCCCAACTAAGCTGTTATATTGGCAGCTACACCATAGCTACTTAGCTAAGATTCGGCCATCCATTGCACCCACCACTCATGGTTACTATGGATCCCAAAGTGTGGTTATTTAGTGATGTATGTTTTCAATGTCACATACTTTGCTAACAGATTTGGTATTGGGGACACTGTTAAGTCTGCCTGCAGCCTGTTGTCCAAGCAAATCCTTATAAGGTGAGTGGTAGTATGGTCTCATGTAGTATGGTATACATAACTCATACCTATCATTTGTTACAATGTTCAGCACAGTTACTTATTTGTATGGAAACTCATACACATCCCTTCATGCTGTTTGGTGTGTGTTAGGTAATAATTGGGGGAAATGTCACATACGTAAGTTTTGACTTTCAGTAAAAATTTGAAGGCACTATTTTCTGGCTTAGACATCCCTTGAGGAGGCGTTATTCTGTACAACACAGCATTTTGGTTTATAGTTTATACTTTCCTCTGAAATAACCCTCAGAGACGGCAGATGATGGTACGATCGAGGCCACTGTGCTTAGTTATCAGCCAAGATTCATTCAGGTCAGGTGTATAGACAATCAATGATCATTGACCTGAGGTTAACATCACTGATGGCCATCACAGGTTGATGTGTCACATTACACAGAGACAAAGTTGTTGTGTAAGTGCTATTCATTTAAAAGTGCTGTAGTGCTATATGTACATTGTACATTAGTGTGACATCTCCCATTGTGATCCTACACAGGTGCAAAAGGACATGTCATTGGACATGCTGGGGTGAAGTTTTAGACAGTGCAGAGGGACAGGATTTGCCAATGAGTTTGTGAGAGACAATCACAGGGCAGGGTGACAAGATAAACAGTGGGTTGAAGAACAGTGCTTGAGTACAGTTGTTGCAAGACTGGCATGTTACAAAGCACAGGACCTTGGTAATAGGTGGCCATGTGGCAGGGACTAGTGCTACCGGACACTCTTACGGGTGAAGGTGATCTGTTCCACGTCTTCATCTTATGATGTGTGTGTAGTCTTCTCTGCCCTTGGTGGTGGTGGTTGTGAAGAGGCAACGCACACCTCAGTGTTTGAAGACATGGAGTCAGACATCCCGGTAGCTGCTAACTATGGGGGCCTTAAGGGCAGTACTGCAGCAAGGAGGAGCTGCTGGTTCTTAAGAACAGCAGCCACATCACAGTGGTAGGCAGCCAGGTCGGCCCTGAGGGTTTCAATATTGCATTCATGCACACATTGACAGGATTGTTGTTGTAGGTGTTGGGTCAACTCTTTTACAGCTGTGCTGATTTCCTTCAACCTTTTTTCAAGTTCCTGCAAGATTGTTGTTGCCCTTGCATAGCTGCTGCCTGTTCTTCAGTTTACATCATGCACGAACACACACCCTCTAGGCTGGCTGCCATAGTTTGCATCCCCACCCGCACCTCCTTGGCCAGCTCCCGCTGTACTCCAACTACAGTTCGCTCAAAGCTGGTGCCAGGGTCATCAGAGTCCTCAGCTGTGTTGGAGCTGGCAGGTCGTACAATTGGGGTGGTGGGTGGGTCCTCTGTAATGGCTGCTAGTTCTGTGCTCCTCCTTGTGACTGAATGTGGGGTCTGGAGGGTTCAAGGGCATCTTGGAGGGTCTGCTGGCTGATGTTTGTCAGCTCGTCATCCATGTCACCAGGGTAGTCGGGGACAGGCATATCCACAGGAGAGCCATCGTCGTCTGCAATGAGATACAGTACAATTAGTGTGTCTGTGTGGGCTTTGTAAAGTGACATGCCTGCCTTCCAATTATTTTCAAATTGTGATCTTGGTTCCTGTTCATTGTTCCTGTCTTTCATATTAGCATTCTCCCAGGCTTATGCCCCACCTGCATGTCACATGTATTGTAGTCAGTTTATGGACTTGTCAGCATCACATCCTCTAGGTGTTGGTTCAGGCCAAATTGTGAATTGCCACCTTCTTTTCCTACTCAACCCTCCGTCTACTTCCATTCTCATGGTGAGGCCTTTCACTGGCTGTGGGTAATCTGATGGCACTAGCACCACACTTAACAATCTGGACCTGCCCCAGTCTCTGATCTTTCACATCCATCTATATGTAGTTGATATCTAGCATATACTATGAATTGCTTTGTTATGGCACAATATGGATGTCAGCATTGGTAATGTGTACTGCTGATGTTGGGGAATGTGTGGTACATTGGTTTGCACTGATAGTCCTAGCAGTGTTCTATTGCCTCCTCTGACTGTGCAGGTGTATTTCTGTAACCAGTTACATGTGTCCTCCCCCTCAGTGCTGTTGTCCGAGCAATATGACACTTGGGATGTTGCATGGTGTCATTGGAGCTATTGTGACCCAGGCACAGGGTGGACCCTGACATATGTAGCATGGCTGTGGCATTAGTGCTGTGTACCTACTAATGTTAATGACAATGGCTGATGTTTGTAGCAACTTTGGACAATCACATTTGACTGGATTGGAACATTTGTCTTGATTTCAGGGGATTGATAACGTTGTCATCCTGAACCCTCTAATTTGGGTGTGTTTGATCAATGGCGATGTTACTACCATTAGCTACTTGACCTGAACACACAGCAGAGGTGGCAGTGGCAACTGTTGTCAATGTTACATTCCATTTGCAGGTATGGACAGAGGTTGTTAATTGTGCCCTATTTACTGTAGGGAGAATACTGGCTGACGTGTGACTGGCTGCCATTTTTACGTTGTACCCTGCCCTCCTGGCCTGGCTTTACTTTGCAACATCCTTGGCATGGCAGCATACCCCCATGCGAACGTTGCTAGTGTTGAGTAGTAGTGTGCCCCAGGTTTCCTCAGAACGGGCCATGCCCCCATGCCGTGCCCTTTTACCCATTCCACTCCCTGAATTTTATGACTTACATGCATTGTGTAGTAGGTATGTCCACCCCCCTGCTTACAGTTAACATTTGTGCAATTTAATTCCCCATGCGACTTACCCTGCATGTGTGTTGTCTCCTGGTAGTCTGCGCTGTCCTGTCCTTGAATCCCTGTGACGATCTCCTCTGGGATGACGGCTGCGACCATCTCCTCCATGTGGTCCAGGGCCTCCTGCGGTGCTGGACTCCAACCTCCAGTCTGCAGTGCTGCCTTCCTGTTCCTGGCCATCTTTTCGTTGGTCCTGTGCTTGCAGTCATGCCAGCGTTTCTTGCACTTGATGACTGTTCTCCGTACTTCTGCCACACTGTTGATCTTGTCAAAAATGTGTTGCCATATTGCCTCTCTCCTACTGATTGGCAACTCTGAGGTGACAAACAGTTGGTGCTGGTGTTCCGTCACCTCTTTAACCAGAATTTCCTGCTCCTCTGCACTGAAGCAACACTTTCTTTTCTTCTTCTCCCTGTCCTGGGTCTTCTGTGGGTCCTCCTGGCTGGTTCCTGGTCTGTTGTCGTCTTCCTGGGGTCTGTGCCGGCATCTGGGATCCATTGTGGCTCTGCACATTTTGTAGTGTTTGCGGTGCTTTTTGATGCACTTGCATCAAAAAATGGCGCGGATCCGGTTTGCGACGTCATAAACCGGCTCACAGTAATTTTCGCTGTGTTAACCTTGTTTTCCTTTACGATGTGACGCATTGGTTTGAGTAAAAAAAAAAAGACTCATACCTGTGGTTTGCGCCGCCGTGCGTCAAAGTATAAATTTGAGGCCCGCATTGCGCAAAGAAATGGCGCTAGCCGGCGGTAATATTTTTGACGTAAAACTGCATCGGCGCAGTTTTGCATCAAAAAGTATAAATATGGCCCTAAGTTCTTTTGAGGGGGTGTACAATGTGATTATGAAGCACCACCTTATAACTAATTGTGCTCTAGAGAAGCTCTGCCAGTATCTAGCTGACTCTAAGATGACCAACCCCAAAGAGCTGGGGGAGGCAGCAGATGACTGGATAAGAACCAGAGTTAACCAGAAACCCCTAGAGGGTGACCAGAATAAGTGAGGACATGGTTCTTCTCAGGGCAAGAACCTGGGAAAGATTAAAAAAGTCCAAGTAGTTCTCACAAGAGTCCCCAAATTCTTCTAAGGGTGGGTGAGGCCAAAGCCATGCCACTTCAAAGGGGGAGGGGTACCAGGGGAAGCATTATGATCCTGTTAAGGCAGGAAAGTTTCAGGAGCTTGCTAAGGCCAGCAGGTGTTTTGAGTGTCATCAGCCTGGACACAAAAGAGAGGATGCTATCTGCTACAAGAAGCCCCTCACCGGTGGGCAGTCCTATGGGATTCCTAGTGTAGGTGTCGGGTGGAAGTTGGTGGCCCTAGGTTGGGATCAGGCTACACAGAGGTCACCTTAGTGTCCATGGGTGTGGTGGACATTGCAACTATGGCCACCTTACTTCCTAGCAAGGAGAGGTATAGGAATAGGCCTAAAGTCAATGGGACTGAGGTGGAAGCTCTAAGAGAAACAGGAGCCAGTGTGACAAAGGTCACAGAAAAGCTGGTTTCTCCAGTGTAGGTCTTATCTGGTGTCTTCCACCAAGTGACTTATGCAGATAGCAGAACCAATCTCCATCCCATGGCCATGATGAGCCTGGAATGGTGAGGTGTGACCGGCCCTAAGAAAGTAGCATAAGCTCCTGCCCTCCCAGTAGAATGTCTGCTGGGAAATTATCTGGAAGAGTCTTGATAGTCAGAGGTGGAAAGAAGAGTCCATGCACAGATGCTGGACCTCCTTGAATGGGTGTGTGCTGTGACCAAGTCAAAGGCAGCAGAACGGGGAAGTGCTGGACAACTGGACCCTGGAACAATGGGTCAAGCCTCCAAGAAGAAGAGAAAGGGCACTAGGTCTGGCTTGCCAACCCCATCGAGTACAGAGAGTCAGGAGGAATCCAAACTTGAGGGGAAGGATCTGACCTCTGAGGGAGGGCCCCTTCCCCTGCAAGCTCTGCCTGACATGGCAGAACAGCAAAGGGCCGGTGGGCCCACCAGAGAAGAATTGTGCCTGGGACAAAGAGAGTGTTCCACTCTTGAGGGCCTGAGGCATACTGCCTTCATGCAAGAACAAGGGGAAGTCAGTGGGTCCCACAAGGTTTATTGTGAAGATGGAGCTCTCTACACAGAGGTCTGGGACCCCAAACCAGGGGCTATCAGGAGGGTGGTGGTCCCCTAGAAGTATAGAGAATTCCTCCTTAGATTAAGCCATGACATTCCCTTAGCTGGACATTTGGGGCAGACCAAGACCTGGAACAGGCTGGTCAACAATTTCTTCTGGCCCCACATGTCAGAAAAAGTCAAGGAGCTTTGCAGCTCCTGTGTCACCTGCCAGGCCAGTGGCAAGGCAGGGGCAATCCAAAGGCTCCATTCATATCACAGCCAATGGTTGGGACACCCTTTGAGAGGGCGGGGAATTACATTGTTGGCCCCTTAGACCTACCAACTACCACAGGTAACATGTACATTTTGGTGGTTGTGGATCATGCCACCAGGTACCCTGAGATAATAAACCTCAGAACAGTCACTGCTCCCACAGGTGCTAGGGCTCTACTTGGTGTGTTCAGCAGAGTGGTATTCCCAAAGGAGGTAGTCTCAGATAGGGGCACACATTTTATGTCAGCCTATCTGAAAGCAATGTGGGATGAATGTGGTGTTACATATAAGTTGACCACTCCCTATCATCCCCAGACCAATGGCCTGGTGGAGAGATTTAACAAGACCCTGAAGGGCATTATCATGGGTTTGTCAGACAAATGCATGAGGATCGGATGTTTTCCTCCCATGCCTGCTATTTGCATACAGGGAGGTGCCACAGAAAGGGGATAGATTCAGCCCCTTTGATTTACTGTTTGGTCACCCTGTAAGAGGCCCATTGTGCTTGGTGAGAGAGTCTTGGGAGAAGCCTCTCAAAGAGTCCAAACAGAATGTGCTTGATTATGTGCTGGGCCTGCGGTTATGCAAGGCTGAGTATCTAAAGAAGGCAAACAGCAACCTGGAGGCCAGCCAAGAGGTCATGAAGCTCTGCCATGACCAGAAGCCCACCTTGCCTGAGTATCACCCAGGTCATCTGGTGTGGGGTTTGGAGCCTTTGGCTCCCAGGGCACTTCAGCCCAAATGGACGGGGCCCTATCTAATTTTGGAAAAGAAAGGTGAGGTCACCTACCTGATGGACCTTGGCACCCCGAGGAATCCTTATAGGAGCCTTGCATGTAAACAGACTGAAACCCCACCAGGGCAGGGCAGACATGACCCTGCTTATAGTCACTGATGAGGAGTAGGAGAGTGAACCTCTGCCAGACCTCCTTTCCACCAATGCACAGGATGGGTCAGTGGAGAGCGTGGTACTTTCTCCCAAGTTGTCAGCCCAGCAGCAGAATGACTGCAGACAAGTTTTGGAGCCGTTTCCTAGTCTGTTTTCTTAGACCCCAGGACTCACCAATTGGTATATCCATAGTTTTAACACTGGTGACAGCTTACCTGTCAGGAACAGGTTGTACAGCCTGTCTGACCTGGTCAAGGCCAACATCAAAGCTGAGGTGGCTAAGATGTTGGATCTCAAGGTAATTGAGCCCTCTGATATTCCTTGGGCCAGTCCAGTGGTACTGGTACCCAAATCCAATCCCCAAGGAGGGAAAAAGGAATTCAGATTCTGTGTAGACTACAGAGGTCTGAATGCAGTCTCCAAAACTGATGCTCACCCTATATCTAGAGCTGATGAGCTCATTGATAGGTTGGGGGCTGCCACGTTCCTGAGTACATTTGATCTGACCTCAGGATACTGGCAAATTGACTTATGTCAAGGAGCTAATGAGAGGCCAGCATTTTCCATTCCAAAGGGCCACGTTCAGTTCAAAGTGATACCCTTTGGCCAGAACAATGTTCCTGCCACCTTCCAATGGTTGGTGAACAGAGTCTTGTCTGGGTTGGAATCCTTCACTGCAGCTTGTCTGGATGATATAGCTGTATTCAGTTGCACCTGGGAGGATCACCCGGTCGACCTGAATGAAATGCTTCAGGACCTGCTCTAAGCAGGCCTGACTATCAAAGTAAGCAAGTGCCAGATAGGACTGAGTTCAGTGGTGTAGCTAGGCCACCTTGTTGGTAGAGTCCATGTACAGACTCTCCAGCCCATGATCCAGACTATTGTGAATTTGGAGGCTCCTAAAACCCAGAATTAGGTCAGGGCTTTTCTTGGCCTGACTGGGTACTACAGGAGGTTTGTTCAAACTTATGAGACCATAGGAGCCCCTCTGACAGAACTAACCTCAAAGAAACAGCCCAAGAAAGTAATCTTGACCCCAAAGTTGCAAAAAGCCTTTGACACTCTGAAAAACGCAATGTTTTCAGCACCAGTGTTAATGGCCTCTGAATATAGCAAAGAGTTTATAGTGCAAACAGATGCTTCAGAGGAAGGGATTAGGGCACTGTTAGCACAAGTTAATGAAGAGGGCCAGGATCAGCCAAGATCAGGAGAAGTCACAGTAGTAAGGCAGCAGTGGCTAGGTTGGCTGGGGTAACTTACCAATGAATTACTGGACTGCTCTGGCTAAGTCATAGGGGAGGTGTGATTCTAGTCAAAGTGGTGCTTGTACATGGATGTGCAGAGAATGCCTGTATGAGTGCCGGGGGCTCTATAAGTAGGTAGTGAAGGGTGATGAGTTGCAAGTGTCCCTGGCTGAGTGCAGGAGTCTGAGTGTGTATCTGGTACCAGCTTTGGGTAGAGTGCTAGAGGTTGTATACGTGAATGCAGAGTGTTGAGTTGCAGTGGGAGCCTGGATGAGTGTAAAAGTGTGAGTGCAAGGGGTAACTGTAGGAAGGAGTGCTGGAGATGCCTGTGTAATTGCAGGGCATGCCAACAGGAACCGAGTGCAAGAGTGTTCTATTTGAATGCAGGGTGGCAAGTTACAGGGATACCTAGTGAAGTGCAATAGTATGGGTTGCCTTTATGGGTGTGGTCGCACCATTATTTGAACAGGGTAACAAGTTGTAGAGAGTGCCTGGTGTAAGAGTACAGTGGTTGTCACAGAGAGTGGTTGTGTGAGCAATGAGCTTCTGTGTGTGCCTAGAGTATCTTGTGTCTGTGTGTGTGCAGGAGGTGATGCAGGGAGTGCCCATAGGTAGGGAATAAAGGGTGCACTTGTTCGATTGCAGATGGTGAGGTGCAAAGTGTACTTGTGTGAGTACAAGGTGTGTGCAGGGCCTGTCTAAGTGAGTGTTGTGGAGTTATAAGTGCAGGGTAGAGGGGTGATAGTGCAGGGGAATTATGTGCCTGTCTGTAGAGAGGGTCTTGAGCCTGTTTGTGAGAATATAGGATGTCTACAGGTGGCACTGAAGGGGGCGCTGGATGGGGTTAGAGAAGTGGGTGGCTGTAAAGAGTGAGTGAAGAGCTTACCTGGGTAAGTTCAGGGTGTTGAATTGCAGGGGAGTATTTGGTTGGTGAAAGAATAAGATTGCAGAGGCTGGCTATGTGAGTACCGGGGTGGGATGCCTGCACTGGGTTTAGTGCAGAGGTTGCCTTTATAAGTGCAGGTTTGTGAGATGCAGAAGAACCCTGTGTGAGTGCATGACTGAGCACAGAGGTGCGCAGAGGAGCTGAGTACAGAGATGCATTCATGGGAGGAATGTAGAGGGACTCTATAAGGTGCAAGTGCAGGCTGTGTTTATGTGTGAGTGCAAGGGGTATCTGTGTGAATGCAGGGTGACCAGTGTATTTGTGTGTGTGCAAGGTGTCTTGTGTCTGTGTGCACAGGACATGAATGCAGGGGGTACCTGTAGGGGATAAATAAAGAGTCTGCATGTGTGAATGAAGATGGTGAGTTGGAATGTGTGTTGTTGAGTGAGTGCAGGATATATGTAGGGAATGCTGGTGTGTAAGTGGTAGTGTATGAGTGTGGGTAAAGATTGAGAGTTTTTAGTACAGAATAAACAGTGAGGCTCTGTATGTTCAGGGAGAGTCTCAAGCCTGTGCTTGAGTATATACAGTGCTGGCAAGAGTCAGTGAAAGGGGTACCTTTGTGATGGGCAAGTGTGGTAGTTGACAGTTTCTCCCCCTTGTTATGTCAGAGTGGCCTTCCCTGCTAACACCTACCTTCCCTTTGTCTCACTGTCTGGGAGCAATGCACAAATGCCAACTGCCAGCTACACCAAGTAATGTGACCCAGAATCAGGCTGCAGGCACCAAATGGTTGGGACAAGACAATGTCTATTTTCTATAAATGGTATTTTCAGATATGTGACTAAACTTCTGACTTTACCATTAAAGAGGGCTTTTGATTACAATTCTTCAGACATCAAACTCAACCTGTCTACATACTCCCAATTGAAAGTTATCACTTATTATGTGTTAAAATGTAAACAAATGTTATCCCATGAGCAAGGTGGGCTTTGCTGTACAAAATAATGAATATAGGAGTTGTTTACTACCAAGACATGTAAAACATATAAGTGCATGTCCAACCTTTTAAGTACACTGCACCCTGTCCTCTGGGTTGTGAATGGCCTACTCTAAGGTTGACAAATATTTATTACAAAAGGATGGTTTAGGCCTGGCAATTGGTTTATTTTGCCTGGTCAAAATGGTAGTTTTAAAACTGCCCACACAGCTTGCAAATGTAGGCCAGGGACTGGTTTAAAGGGTTATTTAAGTAGGTTGCATAATCAGCGCATTAAATTTACAGGACCCTGGCACCTGTAATACCAATTACTAGGGGGTTACAAGTAAATTAAATGTGCCAATAGGATGGAGGTCAGTTTCACCATTTTAAAGAAGACTGCACAACCACTTTAGCACTGTTAGCAGTTGTAAAGAACACAGAGTTCTAAGAACCAACAAAACAGGTTTTGAAAGCAGGAGGATGAAGGCAAAATGTTTGGGGATGACCCTGCAGAAATGGCCAATGGGTGTCTACTGCCAGTGAAGTGCAGATGAGTGCCCGAGTGAGTTCAGTATGCAAGTGCAGGTTGTGCCTGTGTGTGAGCGAAGGGTGTTTGTGGCTCAGGTACCTGAGAGACTCCAGAGTAGGATACACATGCAGGTAGGTGACTGTGAGTGTAGTAGCATTCCTGTAGCATGTGAGTGCAGGGGGTGCCTTTAAGGGGGTAAATGAGGGTTTGCCTACAGGAGGTGAGTATTTTGAGCACCTGTATGAGTGCTTCTATATGTCAGCACAAGGGGTGCCTGTATGGAGTCAGCACCGGAGGTACCTATAGGAGGTCAGTGAAGAAGCTGTCTGTGTGGAGCAAGTGCAGGTGGTAAAATTAGTTACAGTCTGTATGTGTACACTGGGTATCTGTGTGAGTGGAGGATGTGTGCAAGAGTCCTGTGTGAGCAAGAAGCAAGCATGTAGGAAGATGGATGTGAGTGCAGACTGAGCAATGTACCTTTATTTGTGCAGGGTGTCTTGTGCCTGTGTGCCTGCATGAGGCAAGCACAAAGTTCACTGATATGAGTTCAGTGAATGCAAAGTGTGTCTGTGTGTTAGTGCAGGGTGTGTATGGAGGAGGTAACTGTGTGAGTCTAGAAACTGTGTGGCTGGTTATATTCAGAATAAGTTTTAGGTTTGTGTTTGCAGGAGTGTGGCTATAAAAAGACCCAGGCAAAAATATAATTCTGCTTGTGGACTAGGCGGAATTCGGATAACACAAAGTTATTTGTGTAATGAGGAGTTCCTGTTGAATTCAGCTATCATATTCCTGTCGGTGCATGAGAGACTCCGTAAATGTGTGCTCATGAGATTTGCTACCCATTTGCACAATATCCAGTCAACACAGTGCCATTTTGTGATGCCGGCGACTTTGAGCAGCCACAGCTGCTTCCTGAGGAGAGTTTCTACCCCAGAAGCAGCTGAATCAGCTCAAAAAGACACTTTGAAGTTGATATTCTCCTTGAACGAACAGTTCAATTTGTTTTTTTGACGCGAAAAGCATTTTTTTCATTTTAATTTTTCTTCAACAGAAAGCACGTGCCCCAGAGATTCTAACTTCCTCTTCCTGTCCAGAAGGCTCCTCACAGCACTTCGTTCATAACCGGGTCACCTTTCATCTGGATTTCAAGGTGAAAGAATCTGCAATATCTGCTACATATATAGCATTCGATTTTAAGGACTTTGGGCTTTATTTAGAATACCATAGAATATAATGGATTTAGAATTCGGTGGACGGGATATCCGCCACCATTGTGATAGAGTAATACATCCACCAAGTTCTAAATCAGGCACTTTGGATAAGGGTGTTGTTTGATAGAGGACATGCACCAGTATTTTTATTTATACTGTTATTCACTTTTTTAATTTGATTGCGGTTGTGGTGTGTGATGTAGAGTTGCAGGTGAGACCCAGTATGTTTCCACCTGTTTTTTATCTTTTATAAGGGAAAAAGAATGTACAGTTAAGTGCATTTTGTTCATGTTTGTTACATTTTCAATATTCAGTTATTTTACCATGTGACCAAGTCTGCCCATGGGCTATCCAGACAGTAGTAATTATTGGATGTATGAAACCGCTGATTCTGTGGTGTATATTGTTTTAAATTATCAAAGATTTAGGCCATGGATGGCACAGGATTAAATGGAAAATATATATTTTTTCTATTTCACTTTGTTTTTCTGGAAAACATGTACTTTTGGTGGGACAATATCATGCCTGGGGAGGTTGAGTGTTGTAAACAAAATTCATAGCTGATTTAATTTTCCTTTTTGTACTGCTGAATTGATGGCAGTACTTTTTTCACTGTTCACCATGACTTCTTGATCTGGCCAGTATGTGTCTGTGAATTTGCCTTAGTCCATTTTGTCTTTGTTCTCCATGCTATGTGGCCAGAGGCCATTTTGTGTAGTCAATGTCCATGCATAGGCCTCCATTGTTCTTGTTCTCCATGCCCCCTTGTTTGCTGGTATTGCTTGACCACCATGTGGCCAGTGGCCATTTTGTGTAGGCAGTCAGTGTGCTTCTGCCATAGGTCTGCATGTCTTCTTTGTTCTTCATGCCTCCTTACTTGCTGTCATTGTTTGACTACTATGTGGCTGGAGGCCATTTTGTGAAGACAATCAGTGTACTTTGCCATAGGCCTACATGTTTTCTTTGTTCTCCATGCGCCCTTGCTTGTTGTTGTTGTTTGACCATGTGGCTGCTGGCCATTTTGTGCAGCGAGTCAGAGTGCATTTGCCACACCAGCATTAATTTTGTAAGGATTATGTCATTTTCCCACACCTCCCTGCCTGTGATTGGTACCTCCCCTTAGATGTATATAAAGCAAACAAATACATCTGTATGTTGTTATCCTGATTGAAATATTATGTTATGATGTGGATTTAAATTGATACACTATTGTTATTTATTTGGATAACCTCACTAGATTAGATTGAATTGTCTGTACTATGATTAATTTAAACTGCAACAATGGCACATTTCACTAAATGTTTTTCTTGATTCTTCGCTTTTAGGTGCACAAGAGACATCACCCGCACGATTGCCAGACAGAAGGTCAGCACAAAGTGACAGCACGCCACACCACCTCAGTCCTCCTCTCATTGCTTTCACTTGTGCAGCTAATATGTTTGTACATGGGAATCCAACTGAAATGTTAGCTATGAACCTCCTCCCTTTTTTCTTTTGTGGTAGTTAGGAGTTTTACAATTTGTGGTAGCTATCTGCCCATTGATCCAGGTTTCCACATGGCTCTCATGTGTGTCCTATATGTCCTAGTAGTGTAAAACTCCTAAATTTGTTTTTACACTGCTGTTAGAATTGCTCCTTTCACAGGATAGCATTTGGGCTACCCTCATATACTGTTTGAGTGGTAGATCCTGATCTGAAAGGAGTAGCCAGGTCATATTTAGTATGGCCAGAATGGTGATACAAAATCCTGCTTAATGGTGAGGTTGGATTCATATAACTATTTTAGAAATGCTACTTTTAGAAAGTGAGCATTTCTCTACACTTAAAAGCCTTCCAATCCACGTCTGGCTAGGTTTAGTTTACAGCTCCCTTGTGCATTCACCCAGACACACCCCAAACACCCCAAACACAGGATGCGCAGTCACACTTGCAAACATCTGCCCACGAAGAATGGATCTTCCTGGGCTGGGAGGGTGGAGGGCCTGCCACTTACATGTCAAAGGACAGTAGCCTGCCCTCACAAAAAGGACTGCCACACCCCCTACAGGGACTCTGGCAGACAGGATGGAACTGAAAGGGGACCTTGTGCACTTCTAAGCCACTCTTTGAAGTCTCCCCCACTTCAAAGGCACATTTGGGTTTTTAAGCAGGGCCTCTGACCCTACCAACTCAGACACTTCTGGACAAGACACTTCCTGGAGAAGAGAACCTGAACCAGAACCTGTAACCTGCCAATAAGAACTGCCTGGCTGCCCAAAGACTGCATTCTGTGAAGGACTGCTGACTTGCTGTTGCCCTGCTGCCTTGCTGCTCTCTGGCTGTGCTGAGAAGTGCTCTCCAAGGGCTTGGATAGAGCTTGTTTCCTGTTCCCTGAAGTCTCAGGACAAAAAAGACTTCATCTCTGCAAGAAGAACTCCTTGTGCAGTGAAAATCGATGCACAGCCTGACAGAAACAATGCACAGCCTGCATCGTGGTGAAAAATTTACCGCACGCCGAACTGGAAGGACGCAGCCTGACTTCGCAACAAGAAGATCGACATAGCGCCAGTGTAGCAACCAGAAATTTGATGCACGGCCCACTGAATCATCGGAACAACGCAACCCAACTTCCAGAGAGGAATCGACACAGCACCTGCCGTGCGGTAGAAATTTCCACACAACATCCACCAGATCGACGCAGCCCCTGTGACTTTGTCCTGTCAGTGCTGGATTTCAACGCATCGTCCCCGGGGCATTCGAAAACCATGCAACACAAAGAGGATCAATGACTGAGTGCCGGAAATCGATGCACAGCTGTCCCTACATGGAAAATAAACAATGCGTTGCCGTGTGCGGCCTGAGAAATTGACGCACACCTCTATGTTTTCCACACATCTCCTGCTCTGCGGTTCTTTGCAGAGATTTTTAACGCAAACCAGGTACTTTGTGCTTGCAGGAGACATTTATTGCTTTTAAGAGACTAAAGACGCTTTGGGCCTGATTACAACTTTGGAGGACGGTGTTAATCTGTCCCAAATGTGACGGATATACCACCTACCGTATTACGAGTTCCATAGGATATAATGGACTCGTAATACTGTAGGTGGTATATCCGTTACATTTGGGACGGATTAACACCGTCCTCCAAAGTTGTAATCAGGCCCATTATATCATTTTTACAGTGATATTTCCAACATATACTTATTGCATCTTAATCGTTTTGACCTGCATCTTATCAGATAAATATTATATTTTTCTAAGCACTGTGTGGTATATTTTTGTGGTGTTCTACTGTGTTATTGCATAATGTATTTCACAAATACTTCACACATTGCCTTCTAAGTTAAGCCTGACTGCTCAGTGTCAAGCTACCAGAGGGTGAGCACAGGATCATTTGGATTGTGTGTGACTTACCCTGACTAGAGTGAGGGTTCTTGCTTGGACAGGGGGTAATGTGACTGTCAACCAAAGACCCCATTTCTAACATACAGGGAGATGGGCGTTCCTGCACAGATACATCCACCTCCACAAGGCAGTTAGCCAGATTACCTGGAGCAAGTTCGGTAGTGTAGGTGCACTGTTGCACATGAGTCACTGTCAGAGGGAAACACAAAGGTCTACATAGAACCAAGTCACACATGGGACAATTGTGCATTGTCAATACTGAACACCTCTGTGCTGCCAACTCAGGGAGATGTGTTGGGCATTGCCACCAAGCCCAATTAAATGGCCTCACTTCTGGTGTTCATCTGCAATGACATATGTCTGAGTGGATGGGATGTCCAGGCCTTGTAGGGCGACCATGTTACCACCACTATGGAATCTATTGTGTGTGTGTAAGTATCATGTCCCCTCCAGTGACGGCACACTAAAACATGGAGTTCACTACACAATGCATGGGAGATACACACTGAACTGCATTTTGGAAACTAAACCATAGAAATCAGGTCCATGAGCCGGGCACAAGTTGTCAAGTCAAACAACCCAATTCAGAAAGAACCTCACAGAAGCCCAGGATCTCACACAATGCCACAAACACATATGAGTCACAGACGACACAAGATATCAACTGCCTTGCTACATGACATTCCTGGTGCAAGCAACAACAAAATACTTACTCCTATTTTCTTTTTCAGCTGATCAGAGTTACGGGATCCAGCCATGCATCACGATGCCATTCCCCAACCCAAGCACAGCAGCAGTGCGTGCCTACAATGAGGCACATCAGAGGGCACGCACCATTGTTAAACGGACCTTTGGCATCCTGAAGTCCACATTTAGGTGCCTGGACATCACCGGAGGTAGCCTCCTATATTCTTCAGAAATGGTCTGCAAGATCATATCGACTTGTGCCATCCTGCACAACATTTGTGTTAGGAGGAGCATACCCCTATATGAACCCGAACAAGAACTGCCTGAGGAGGATGAGGTGGATGGTGCCAGGGAAAATGAGGGGGAACATCCAAACACAGCTGCAGGAATGCGCCGCAGACAGCAGATAGTTCAAACTTTTTTCAACAATAGTCCCTATAA
Organism: Pleurodeles waltl; assembly: GCF_031143425.1. NCBI lineage: Eukaryota > Metazoa > Chordata > Amphibia > Caudata > Salamandridae > Pleurodeles > Pleurodeles waltl. Next base: position 1,119,785,226 of record NC_090447.1, read on the forward strand.
ACACATTGTTACGATATGGAATTAAACACCTCACTTCATCACTCAATCCTGCTCTGGGTACTTATTTATGCATCACATGTACTTTACAAATGTGTGTATGACCTCAGGGAGCATGTCACAAAGACAAATTTGACTACTTCTAATAACATCTTTTCTATCTCACATATGAAGGGCAAAATCATAGGACCACAGCATATGACAGACATCCATGTTGCTAACATGATCTACTTTAGCACATGACACACAACTATGACATCTTCAATCATAAGGTAAATAAGCACATCATACACGAGGCAGTGGATGTGAAATAGCATTGGTAACAGGAATGTATGAACAGACCCCTGACATTAGTAAGTGTGACATTTGCTATCTCTGCAAGGAGCTTGTGTGACAAGAGGTACATCAATCCTGAAAATGGATAACATGAGTGTCCCAGGTAAGACAAGCAATGGTCACAACACATGCCCTGCACAGCCCACCCCTTTTAATAAGTCCTGCCATGTTTTAAGTCTCTGCCCTCCCTTCACTAGAGGGCACTATAAATGGACTATCTGTACCCTGGGAATCATCATCAACACTCACCCAGACTCCATTCTGACTCCTGGTTGCTTCCCTTTTCTAAATGGCATGCCATAGAACAACTACAGTAACCTGCATGGACTTCAGGTCCCATAATGCACTCCCCAGTAGTCGGTAAGGCTTGTAATCTTCTGTCCATAGCTTCCCATGAGAAAAGTCCCATTGTCCCCTTATACTGGATTCTCTCCTCCAGGACTTGTGAGAGACTGAAGCTACACACACCTGTGAGGAGCTTGTGTGACAAGAGGTGCATCAATCCTGAAAATGGATAACATGAGTGTCCCAGGTATGACTAGCAATGGTCACAACACATGCCCTGCACAGTCCATCCCTAGTAATAGGTCCTGCCACTGCCATGTTTTAAGTTTCTGCCCTCCTTTCTCTAGGGGGCGCTGTAAATTGGCTACCGGTACCCTGGGAATCATCATCAACACTCATCCAGACTCTCATTCTGAGTCCAGTTTGCTTCCCTTTCTATGTGGCATGCCATAGAACAATTACATTAGCCTGCATGGACTTCAGGTCCCATAATGCACTGCCTGGCAGTCGGTAAGACCTGTAACTCTCTGTCCATAGTTTCTCATGGGAAAAGTCTAGTTGCCCCCTTATACTGGATTCTCTCCTCCAGGACTTGTGAGAGACTGAAGCTGCTCACACCTGTGAGGAGCTTGTGGGACAAGAGGTGCATCAATCCTGAAACTGGGTAGCATGAGTGTCCCAGCTATGAAAAGCAATGGTCACAACACATGTCCTGGGCAGTCCATCCCTGGTAATAAGTCCTGCCACTGACATGTGTTGAGTCTCTGCCCTCCCTTCTTTAGCGGACATTGTAAATGGACTATCTGCTACCTGGGAATCATCATCAACACTCACCCAGACTCCAATTCTGACTCCTCTTTGCTTCCCTTTCTATATGGTATGCCATAGAACAACTACATTAGCCTGCATGGACTTCAGGTCCCATAATGCATTCCCTGGTAGCCGGTAAGACCTGTAATCTTCTGTCCATAGCTTCCCATGGGAAAAGTCCAGTTGTCCCCTTATACTGGATTCTCTCCTCCAGGACCTGTGAGAGAATGAAGCTGCACACACCTGTGAGCTCTCTCATACAGCCCAGCCATGTGACTCTGCCCTGGCCTTGCTGCTGCCTGGAACTGCTTAAAAGCTGCCATTCCCTGAAGCTCCTCATTGTGCATTGGAGTACAATACATCTGTGTACCAGAGCCCTTGTTGGATTGTGTGACAGTCCTGATTACCCCTGAAATTGCTCTTTGTTTCCACAGTGTTGTTCCTGCTTGTTCCAGTCAGACTCTGCTCCCTTTTTTCAGCCTTGTTCATGTTGGTTCCTGTCAGAGCATGCTTCCTGTTAGCCAGACCTGTTCCAGTCTTTGCGTCAACCAGAGCCTGTTCCCTGTGCCTGCATTTGCCTCCTAGTTGGTTCACTTACCCTCTGTTTCCTCTTGAGCTATTGTGTCTGGTAAGTGTACTATCAGTCCTCAACTATATAAAATTGTTTAATTTTGCATTCGTACTGGAACATGGTTTCCAGGAGGCTAATCCAGCCCTCATCCATTGTCCATTGTCTAGTTTTGCATGTATTCAGTGCCTAACAGTGACAGTGTGCTATGGCTGTATTCCTGGATTTGTTACTGTGTCTCCAGCCCAACAAACAAGGGCTAGTCTCATGTATGTAAGGCCAATCCATGTTTGTGCCCTTAGGGTCCAGACACAGATTCACTTCTGCCACCACTTTTCCATGGGGCTTGTGTGGTGACTAGCTGTGACATTAATCTGCACAGAGGCACAGACATTCCCTGTTGGTGTGGGAAGTTCAGAGCACTACCCTGTGTACAAACGCAGTGATGAGCCCTGCGTGTTTGTCCATTACTGATCCGTTACATATTTGTTCACATCAAGGTTGCTCTGTCTTCACTCTTTTGTATTATCTGCCATACCATAGCTGCCCTATCCCCTTGTATGCCTTTAGCTGATCTTTGGCTTTAGGACAAATCTGCTTTGAAAGATATTCTGTGAACTCAAGGGTTGCCCCAACAGATTCCTGACTAGACCTGCACGAAACTGTAACACCATGGAGCCCAATACTGGCACAGGGTACACATGCACACACACTTGAACTGGACACTTTTCTGCAATGCACCTCTGAAAATATGTGAACACATACAGCCTGGGCTGCTGGTCCACCACACCCACAGGAGGAACATAGTTAATTTACATTAGTCAAACTGACATGCACATAACAATTTTATGATTGGAATTGAGGCTCTGTGTCGCAAATACTGTACCTAATAAAGATGTTCAAATACCTGACTTATGGGTAGTTTACACACAAGTCACCATGAAGTGGTAGCCAACAATTAATGACATGAGAGGGGGTAACATATCCAACATAGCCCTCACCAGCCATCCTCTATCTTCCCTGTATATTGTTTGTCATAGGAAATGTAAAGTCCCCAAAGTCAAACAACTACACACAACAAATGAGTCGACACATATTAAAAACACATATCATGACTGTTCTACCTCATTGATTGCCATCTGATCTTGATACCCATTTGTAACTCATTCATACATGAACATCACGCCAAATGTATTGCATGCCATTCCATCAGAAGAACACATAAAGTTGTAACAGTCATTTCACACACAAAACACACAGGCCATGATACTTTTGTAGCGCAGCCTTGTCATCATTTATTGATGAACAATTTGTGCAAACTCACAAATTCCATTTAAATTTCCTAACTTTGCGCTGCTTTTGCGCCAGAAAAAAAAAGGGAATTCCTGTGCAAAGATAGTAGAAATGTGGGCCGCAGTTGCATGGTCTACCACATGTGGCCCAATACTAGAAAACACACTGCAGGCCATACCATCCTATCTTCGTCTAGAACCAGGCTGCATGCATGATAAATAAGGAAAAATCATGCAAACACAGTTTGAGCCAGACATTTTTATGCAAATGTGTCAAAAAAACACGCAAACGCATACTAAACATCAATCGGTCCCTAGCGTTAATTCCACCAGCGCACCCCACGCATGGGGATATCCATAAAAATAGTAGTTTCCCGGTAATACGTGGGATTTTGCCACACATGTAGCTTATGCGTCAGAAATATTCACGCAAACTACGTATGCGTAAAGAAAAATACACGCAAGCTGGAAAATGGGGCACAAACGGAAGTGATGTAAGAGGAAGAGGTGTAATAGGAAACCCTGTTTACAGACATGGTACAGTGGGTGTACTTTCACTTTCACTTTGCAGTCTGTGATTTTTCTTGACTGTGTGGCTGTGTGTTGGTCTTTCTCGCTTTTGGACTGTGTATATTGTCTCTTGTTTGGTCTATCTTTTGTCTTTTGGTGTATCCTTATTGTATTTTGTACCTGTGTAAGTGTCTTTTATTGTTGTCTGAATTGTATTTGTACTGTCGGGTGTCTGTTTGTGGGTTAGATTGGTTGAGGTAGTTGGGGTCTGTCATTGGGGTTTGTACATTTCCTTTTTTCTACTTTCTTGTCCTTTATTTTTTATTTTATTGTCAAAATACTGTACAGTACCATGTCAGAAAGGGCAAGGCTGGGGTGCATGAGTGAGGAGGAGCTTGGGGCATTTGTGTGGCTGGTGTGCCACTTCCTTCAAATGATGCTGGAGGCAGGGGGCCATGTGATGCAGGGGTATCACACGGAGGCAAGACGGCTGTGTTGGGCAAAGTTGCTCTTCTACCTTAAACGAGTATTCAACACCTCCCGGAACGAGCACCAGCTGAAGCATCGCTGGGCTGACCTGGTGGCCTGAGAACAGGACCTGCTGGACCACCTGGGTGTGCTGATCGGTAGACCTGTTGGTGAGTATCACATTGACAAATGTGTACAGTAGAAAGCTCCTGAGTGAGAGTAGCAGATGTCTTTACGTGCTGCATGCAATGTTTATGGCCATGTGGAATGCAAGTTGAACAAACTGTTAGTGTACCAGTAATGAGCTGTATTACACATGTTAATACATGTTAACAATGCAGTCCAGAGTTTCATTGAGCCATGTCCGACCATTATTCAGAGCCATATGTACCAAGCTATTTGTAACTTTCCCAAACGGCTTAGTTTAATGAATTCTTGTGTTTACTTCAGGACAAATATTCATTCAAATGCACAAACCAAAATTTCCCATTCTGCTATCGCATTGTACAGTCACAAATCAGGGTTTTCTAGTGGCATTTCGGAATAGGCGTTCCAATCCTATAACTGAGTCACAGGCTATTTGTTTTTTTCTTGGGCACAAATGCTGGCGCTAAGCAATTTCAGTTACGACCCGTTTCAAGTTGGTGCTAACCCATTTGCAAAAGGGGGGGTCCCCATAGGATCCCTTTCTCTTTGTGAATGTATGGGCAAAAAAACTTCTGAGCATGAAGTTGTGCCACAGACCACTGACTGCTTCCAAATATTTCTTACAGTAAAAAAATAGGTTTTTAAAATGCTTTCTGTTCACCCCTGCTGAAATAGGGCTGCAATTAAACTAATATTTACATTCCAATATGAAAGCAGTCACAGACATGGTGGTCTGCTGAGCCCAGCAGAACATAGTCCCTGTGAGTGCTGCCATTCCCAAGGGGTTTGTAAAATGAGACCTACCTCATCATTATTCAAGAGGTAGGTCATTTGCTACCCCAGTTTTTAATTGCAAACAGTGTCATTTTGAGTGTTCTACCTCTGATCATCCAACTTGCTAATTGGTAGTTGCTAAGTCTTGCAATGTGTAAATCACAATACCTGATATAGGTACATATGGCCCTGAGTGACACATTTCAGGTGCAATGACTACACCTGTGCCCATGCATTCTGTCAATGATGATCAGCTAAGACACTGTCAGCACACCATATTTCACAGTTTTGGGACAGCAAATTGGGCAATCCATGTTTAGCATTACATTGTCATCATTACACACACACGATCCCTGCCATCATGTTGTCATAGGGGACATATACGGCTTAGGGGACACTGCCTATGGGGCATTTGTTACCTACATACAACTGTGCCACATCTGGTATGGACCACTGAACGCACAATAATTGCTGACAGAAAATTGACACACATGTCCATCACACAGTTACTCATTGTCCCTTGATGCACAAGCCACAATGCCTGAGTCACTTGTATTGCAGTACACCAAGAAAGTGCCATTGCAATTTTCACCCAATTACAAATCATGACATGGAGTACCATCTGAAATGAATTTGCCACAAAACTTTGTAGTCAGGTTTAACACCACATGATTGTTAGATTGTTAGAGCCAGTGCATGTGTGCATATGTGTGTCTATCACTCACTGGAGTGTCAGTCTCAATGCAAGTTTGCAGTGGTATGTCTGTTGGAGTGCCTACATGCATGATCTGCAGCTCAATCAGATTAAATGTCACATACTGTGATATGTTGTTCCCACGTTTGTACAGTGATCAGACATTGAGCATATATCTCCTTTCCATGTCTTACAGGTGGACCAGCCCCCTATACCACTGGGGAAGTGGCTTGATTAGAGGAGCAAGACATATCCAGTAAGTATGAAAATGTCTGTCCTGTGTTGTGAGTGCAGCTGTTGTGTGATTGACTCTTGTGTGTTTGACTCATTGCAGGATATGATGAGGTGGCACGTGATCTGATATATGACTTGACTGGAGGTTGACATGGTGTTCCATGCAAGGGTTGAACATTCACTGGCAGAGTCATATCTTGGGATTCTTGGGCTGCACAATAGGCAGTAGCAGGTGAACAAGGTGATAGGTAGCCACATGTAGGCCCCCATTTGATTTGGAGGTGGTCCAGTGTCAGAATATTGACAGCAAGTCATACCCTAATTTACACTAGACAGTGATGCATCAGTTTTCCACTCAAAATTGCACATCCCTATATTGAAATGTACATGTAGGACTGTATGGGTGACTGTCCCCCAGCATCTAGCCTCAAATGTACTCCATGTACGTGGCACATATGTGGTATGTAATAGGCATGCATGCAGGTCAAGGCCAGATGTGTGCTTGTATCAATGTGGGTGATTTTGGAAATGTGTTGGCAGATCAGATGTTGATTGTTGTCCACAAATTGAAACATAAATGTAGATGTGATTGACCAATGGATACCTCACTCCTATTTGGCAGGCCTCCTCACATGTGTCCCACTCACTAAATCCATGTACAACTGAACATGGCTTTGTGGTTGTCCTTGACGGTTGTGATGATGTATTGCATGCCCATCCCCCCTGAGGCACAGGGGTAGGGGGAGAACATATATGTAGGTAGGTGTGATGGTCACAGTGTAGATGAAAGACATCTAATTCAAGCATGCATGTGTCCGAAAGAACACTGACCCCTTATGATTAGCAACTGCATACCATCCTGCCAATTACATATACAAATCACAGTGCCTTGAAGTTGATAAAGATGATAGGGATTAGTCGGTCTGTCACATGTTAAGTACTTGCTGCATTTGCATTGTGACACATTGCACTACATAAATGCACAGATCACTTTATTTGGTACACACCTTGTTGTGCTTTGCTGTGCTTTTAAATATGTGATGGGTAGGCCGCGTTGCCATGTCATTCCTCAGGGACAATGTGTCATCTGTACTGTGATTTGTACTGCATGTGCAATTTGATGGAGAGTTTTAGATTATCATCTGTAGATGCATCACACAATGATGACACTAATGTTTGCCTGTCTCTTTTTTACAGTTGTCAACATGAATACTGCAAAAATTAGAGAGTTCCAGAGGCGGGCAGTGAAATACAGGCATATCCTCAATGTGGAGTCTGGCTTTAGAATGATGGCAAGCCAATATCGTTGGGAGAGAGCCACAGGAGTATGGCGGGCTTATAGCCAAGGGGGCCCGGAATTGGCCACAACAGATGTTACCACCACCACGACTGCAGGCAGTGGCACAGTGGCCACCAGTATATCAGCACCACCTGCTGCACCCTCAACCTTGGGAGCTACAGCCACAACACCTGCTGCACCTTCACTTCCAGCACTCCCGACCATGGCACCTGCATTTGTGACAACATCAGGAACACAGACCACTACAGCAGCTGCTTTATACATGGCAGCAATTTGGCAGCTACAGAGGGACATGCAGAAGGTCCTGAGGAAAATGAACAGTCTCCAGCAGGACGTTGATCGAATTAGCCGGAGGCTCAAACCATTAAAAAACTCTGAGGAGGGCAAACCTCTAAGTCCTGCATTATCTCACCCCTAATTCTGTCCCCCCTCCTCTTTCCTTATCCTGTTTATTAGCGGGTTTAGGTGGTTTAGTGATAGGTTAGAATAAGCTAGTAGTTTAGATAGGATAAGTAGGTTGGGGGTGGGGTTGTGTTATTACATGTTAGTTTGTGGGTGGGTGGGTTGGGGTTGATGTTGGGGCTTTTGTGCATTCTATAATAAAAAAAGAAAAAATATTTATTTGTTTAGTATTAGTTAGTATCTGTTTAGGTTAGTATATGTTGTCCTACATGTGTCCCGACATATCAGGGGGGTAAATGTTTAGAGTGTTTAGGTACATGTGGTAAGTAACTTTAGCATAAGATGGTTAGGGCCAGTTGTGGGTAATGTATAGATAATATAGGTTAGGTTAATATAGGTGTGTGACATAGTTTTAAGTTCTCTTTTATACATAGTTATTAAAGTTTTAGGTTCTCTTTTACAGCAGGTGTCATATGCTTGGGGATCTGGGCCTTTGCATGAGTTTGCAATGCCAAATTTGTGTTGGCCTGTGTATTCCACCCTGCACCCACATCCCACTCTTGGTTCCCATGTATTGGACAGGTAAGTATGATTTTTAAGCTGTCATCGTTTGGGTCCTGTGTTGGAATCTTGGACATTGTGGGACATCCTGCCGCCTGATGTTTATGTGAACCCTGATAAACTGTGGTGTAAAGTTCTTATAAGGTTAAGTATAAAAAAATTCACGCCTATGGGTTTATATTGTATTCCAAGGTGACATTATTGCCCAAACACTCTTACACAGCCATTCCTGCTGTTTGTTGTGGGTGTGGCATGTATGTTTTGAGTCAAGTGTCACATACATAATGATTGTCTTGTAGGGGATGTGGCCAGCATTGAGTTTAATCTTGTAGATACCTTGGGCCTGACATATACTATTTTTACACAGCATTTGACTCATTTTATAATGTAACAGCAACACAAACTTACAAATTACAATTATATTTTTTGAGTTTGTGCTGCTTTTACTTCAGAAATGAGCCACAAGCAGCACAGATGATTTAAAAATCCAGACCCTTGTGCATAAATATCTGCCCACATTATGTCTGCGCTCTTGTATTGACACTCTGTGACCATTGACATGTTACAGGCATCAGAAATCTCCAGCAAAGTAGATGTGTCACATTACACACAGACACAGTGGTCATGTAGGTGCTGTTTATTTTGAAGTGCTGTAGTGCAATATTTACATAGTCCAGGTTTGTGAGTCCATTAGTGTGAAGCATTCGATTGTGAGGCAACACAAGTGCAAGGTTGAGGGACATGTCATTGGACATGCTGAGATGGAGTTTCATTCAGTGCAGATGAACATTAATTGCCAATTGGGTAGTGAGAGACAATTACAGTCCATAGTGGTAAGGTTAACAGTGTGTCGGAGAAGAGTGCATGTCACCAACTTTAGCAACACTGGCATGTTGTCAAGCACAGGACAAAGAAAAATCACTGCCCATGTGACATGGGCTGGTGCTACTGGGTACTCCTAGGGATAAAGGTGATCTGTTCCACATCTTCATCCTCTGATGTGTGTGTCGTCTCCTCTGCCCTTGATGGTGGTGGTGGTGGTTTTGAGGGGGCAACACACACTTCATTGGTTGGAGAAGTGTACTCCGAATTCCCGGCAGCTGCCAACTGTGGAACTATATAGGGCATAACTGCAGCAAGGAGGAGCTGCTGGTTATTGAGTATGGCAGCAACATCCCTGTGGTAGGCAGCCATGTCTGCCCTGAGGGAGTTCAGCTTGTTGTCATGCATGCAGCTGCAAGATTAGGAGACCAGGTGTTGTGGCAACTCCCTCGCTGCAGTGGTGAGGTCCCTCACACACTGTTGTTCAGTAGGGATTGTGTGCCTTGCATGGCTGCTGGTTGTTCTGCAGATGTCATCATGCACATGTGCATCCCCTCAAGCCTGGCTGCCATAGTTTGCATCCCCATCCGCACCTCCTTGGCCAGCTCCCGCTGTACTCCCATAACTGTCCTCTCCAAGGTGGTCCCAGTGTCATCATAGTCCTCAGCTGTGATTGAGCTGACAGGTCGTACAATTGGAGGGGTGGGGGGTCTTCTGGGATGGCTGCTACATGTGTGCTCCTCCTTGCGACTGGAGGTGGTGTCTGGAGGGTTCCCAGGCCATCTTGGAGGGTTTCCTGGCTGATGGTTGTCAGCTTGTCATCCATGTCATCAGGGTAGTCCAGGACAGGCAGACCCACAGGAAAGCCATCGTCCTCTTCAATGAGATATTATACAATTAGTGTGCCTTTGTTGAGGCAGTTGTAATGTGACGTCATTGACTTCCTATTGGTGGAACATTGTAATCTGGGTTCCCGTTCATTGTTCCTGTCATTAAGGTTTGCATTCTTTCAGGCCTATACTCCACCTGCATGTCACATGTAGTGTTGGCAGTTTGGGAAATTGTCTGCGTCACATCCTCTAGGTGTAGGTTCTGTCCAAATTGTGGCTTGTCACCTTCTTGTCCTAAACAACCATCCCTTTGCTTCCATTAGCATAGTGAGGCCTTGAAATGCTTGTTGGTGTTCTGATGCCACATGCACCACACATAACAATATGGCCCTGTCCCAGTCTATCATTTTTTGCATACACCTATAGAGTGCTGAGACCTAGGACCATACCATGTATTGCATTAGCATGACACGATACAGGTGTCAGCATTGGTAGTTTCTCATGTTGATGTTTGCGTATGTGTGCTACATTGCATTGCACTGATGGGCCTGGCAGAGTTCCATTTCCTCTTATGACTGTGCGGGTGTGTTTTCCTAGCTACACATACATGTCCTCCCCCTCAGTGCTGTTATCTTAGCACTATGACACTTGAGATGTTGCATGCAGGCATTGCAGCTATTGTGACACAGGCACAGGGATAGACCCTGGAATGTGCAGCATGGGAATGAGATTACTGCTGTGTACTTCATAATGTATGTGACAGTGCCTGATGTTTATTGAGTCTTTAGACATGAGCAATTGAAAGGAGTTGCAATTGGATAGGGATTGAAGTGGATTGATCACGTAGTCATACTGAACCCTCATTTTGAGTGTGTTGTGCCATGGGCAGCTAACTACCATTTCCTAATTTACCAGCACACACAGCACAGGTAGTAGTGGCAAGTGCTGTCAATGGTAAATGTAGCTTGAGCCAATGGCCTGAGACTTGGCATTGTCCTCTAGTTTATATTCTGACAATACCAGCTGTCCTGTGACAGCAGCCCAGTTTTATGTTCTACCCTATCCTCCTCGTCTGCTAAAGCATTTCCAGCAGCCTTGGCATGGCGATGTACCCCAATGCAAAGGTTTTTGGTGTTGTGTTGTGCTGTGCCCCTGGATGCCCCTGCACAGCCCATGCACCAGTGCCACGCCCCTTTGCCCTTTTTACTGCCTGATTTCCAGTGCTGACATGCATTGTGTAGTAGGTATGTACCTCCCCCTTCTTGCATGTGCCATTAAGGTATTTTGATCCCCCATGCAACTAACCCTGCATACGTGTGGTTTCCTGGATGTCTGCGCTGTCCTGCAATTCTTGTGACGATCTCCTCGGGATGATGGCTGCAACCATCTCCTCCATCTGGATTCCCACCTCCAGTCTGCAGTGCTGCCTTCCTGTTCCTTGCCATTTTCTCCTTTGTCCTGCGCTTGGAGTCATGCCAGCGTTTCTTACACTCAGTGACAGTTCTCCTGACCTCTGCCACACTGTTAATCTTTTCCACAATGTGTTGCCAAATTGCCTCTCTCCTTCCAATTGGCAATTTAGAGGTGATAAATAATTTGTGCTGGTGCTCCGTCACCTCTCTGACTAGTATTTCATGCTCCTCTGCACTGAGGCGACACTTCCTCTTCTTCTCTTGTCCGTCCTTGTCTCTCCCCTGGGTCTTGTCTGTGTCCTCCTGGCTGGTTCCTGGTAGACTGAGGTCTCCCTGGGGTCTCTCCCGGCTTCTGAGATCCAGTTTTGGGCTCCTTAGCACTATTTGCTGCATTTGCATCGCTTTTGGACGCTAATGCGGTGAAAAATGGCGCATATCCGTTTTGCTACATTTTCCATGTCGCAAACCGGATTAGAGTCATTTTTCCTAAGTAGCGTCTTTTTTGCCTTATGACAAGGTGCAATGGTTAGCAAAAAAAAATTACTCTAACCTGTTCTTAGCGCCACCGTGCATCAAAGTATAAATTTGACGCACAGGTGGTGTTAAGAAATGGCGTAAGCCCACGTTAAAAGTTTTTACTCAAAACTGCGTTAGCGCAGTTTTGCGTCAAAAAGTATCAATCTGGCCCTAGATCTCGCTTGTAGGGGTTAGGCAACAACTCTGCAGTTCTCATTGGTGAGGAAACTTTAATGTGCATTTAGCGGCAGTAGCAATGTTTGCCTTGGAAATATCCCATACAGCTGGAAACACCTTAGATGACTTTAACAGCACAGTGTTTGAATGGCTTCAACCCAGAGGTCTCAGAACTTGATTTGTTGCCAGGGACAATGGTAGTAATATAGTCAAGGTCATGGCAGATGGTGGATATGTCAGGTTCCTGTGTTTTGCACAATGTATCAACCTGATTGTTCAGGACTTTCTGAAAAAAGAAGACAAAGGGCCTGATTTAGATCTTGTTGCTATGGAGTAAACCCTCCGTTGAGATCTAAATCAGGACCATAGTCAGTAACATACTGGTCACCTGCAGAAGAATCTGCACCACTTTCAGCTATTCTTTTAAAGCCCAGAATCCATTGAGTATAATTCAAGATGCTAATAGAGTATCAGTTAAAGCCCTCATACAGGAGTACCATCTGTTTCAACAGTACACCCTATAACCAGAAATGTTCTTCAAAGAGAAGGAGATGCAACTGGGAAAAGTATGATCATGGAGTTGGACAAATGGAGCCTAGTCAAATGCCTGACACAAATGTTACTTCCTCTTTAGTTTTTCACATGGGATGTCTGCAAGCAGGACAGTGCAATGAGCTAAGCTATACCATTGTTGCATCTGCTACAGGACCAGTTAAAAGAGGTGTCACAAAGCTTCACGGTGTGAATGGGAAATCGCATGAGTTGCTTGAGAGGCTAATCCTTCACTTGGCTGCTAATTAAGGCTGTAAACAGAAATTGTATCCTGTTAAGAGTACATCTGTGCCACAATACTTGATCCTTGGTGCAAGAAAGTACTGGTCAGTTTCTTTCCTTTTTTCAGAAGCGGATGTTTCACCATAGGCAACACAAATTGTTAAACAGCAAGAGACCTGGAAGAAGAATGATGAAAAGATAGAGTCCTGGGCAGAGGTTCTGGCATGTAGCCTTCAGCCTCCAGAGAAGCCGGCAGTGCTGTTGTCTCACAGCAGCCAACACCAGCAACAGCAGCTGCAACAACACCAGCAACAGATAAATCGGACCAGATCTCTGCAATACCTTGGTTTCAAGTGACAGGGCTTAGGTTGAGTGCAGAGGCACAGGTAACAGAGGTCAAGCAAGATACAGCACCATTGACCATTCAGAGGATGGTCTAAGAGTATCTAGATGATCCAAACAAGGTCTACATGGGCCAAACCCCATTGGTATATTGGTATGGGAAGGTGTGTCAATTGCCAGAGGTCAGCAGGCTGGCAATACAGTATCTGGCTTTTCTAGTAGCTATTGTGTCTGCTGACCATGTTTTCAGCCCAGATGGTGCAGTTGTCACAGTCAGAATAAAATGTGGAGAGATTGACCATGATTAAAATGAACCAACACTTTATGCCTAAAGATTGAAATGGTTCTTGAAACAGCACAGGAGGAGGATGAGGGCATTTGGTCAGGCTCAAGTGCTTTAGGTGACCAGCTTCTGGAGAAACACTCTGAGTTTGAGAACAAACTTTACTTCCCTTAGTGAGTATGGCACCATAGAACCTTCAGAATATTGTCAAATGTCTTTGCGAAAAAATGTATAAATCTAGAGGAACATTATTATTGTGTGCCTGACTCATGCAGCCTCATCATTTATTCACATGTATTTCCCGAAAGAAGTTGGACCAGTGTGCAGTGAAAAAGCTTCCTCATTCCTGTCATGCAGGTACCTAGATAGCTCACACTGGAACAAACTCCTGGCAGTATCATTCACTTGACTTCCACTACCCTCCAATATTAACAACTTCCAAAATCCTCCCCATCAGTCTGACACCATGCACTACTACTTTACTCCATCAAGGGTTTCTGTTGCCCTTGCCTCTAAGGATTGTGTTGTGCAGGGAAATGTCCTCGCTGCTCAAAACCATCAAGTGTACAGTGCCATGTATGTATGCTATCTACACAGAGAATGGGAAAATGTACACAAAACTACATAGAAAGCCAACCAGATATAACAACTTTTGACATGCAAACAGTGGCCATCAAAGTGTGCTAAAATGGAGTGTACCATATGGAGACAGGCAAGACGGAAAGGGTCAGAGAATGATGAATTTGAGCATCAAGCCCATGATATGTATGTGAGATTCAGGAGTTGAGGCTACCCTATAGGAGTTTTAGATGATGTCTTAAAAAGGGCAAGAATAAGTAATAGAGAAGACTTGTTGGTGCCTAAGAAAACCCTCATGAGAAGCAATACAGGAAAAATAGCAATCAGGTACATTATGGATTTTAATGTCTCAAATAAAGAAATTAGAGAGTTACTAAAGAGAAATTGGAACATTTTGAAAAAAGATCAAACTTTGAAACCTTTGCTATCTGATTATCTGAGCATCACATACAGAAAAACAGCATCACTAGGTGATCTCCTGGTAGGGAGCTACATGATTAGCCACAAAACAGAATCATCTATCTGGATTACATCTAAAAGGAATGTTTCTTTGAAATACCAGAAATGCAAAGAGAGTTTGTTTGGCCAAAATAAAACATATTTTGAGCTTTCTGATGGATGAACAAGAGAAATTGAAGAACAAATAAATTGTGATACTAAGCATGTTGTCTATGTCTTTGGAATGTGGACGTGGTAAATGTATGTTGAAAATACAGTCCAAGGACTGAAACTCCGCATCCTACAACACTTACAGGCCTTAATGAATAAGGATTACACTTATGTGATGGCTAAACATATGTGTGAAATACACAATTGAGACAAGAGTGGCTTATTTTTTTGTGGCATACAGCATGTTCAAAACAAACCTACAGGAGGTGATCATGAATTAACCCTGAGAAGATTCTAATCATGGTGGATTATTTTGATTGTTACGAAGACATTGCTGGGCTTGAATACAGATGCTGAGCTTCATGACTATATGTTTAGATTTTTTATTCTGAGAACCATACAATGTAACCATCTTTTATTTCAATGGAGTTTTGTCTGTGGACTTGAGTGTACTGTCCATGTTGAATGCATCTGAGTAAGAAATATGTGTAACATTTGCACTTTCCTCATTTATTTTTATACATATAATGGCTTTATAAATGTGTACTGCTCATGGGGATTGTAAACCACATAATGCTGTTATCTCTTGTCCAACATGATGCACTTTATTAATTCTAGTGTTTGCATCTTTGCACTTTATAACAATCTGGATCTCCCATCTAGGCTACATGTACATTCTGATTCATAATATATTGGACTTTCATGATGACTGTCTATGAAGAGAAATAGAATGCTATTGCTCATTCCTCAACCAAGTTCACTTTCTAATTCCAATACATTACACTTTAAGATGGCATTTTACGATGAGACATTCAGCTCATTTATTTTCGATATGGTTATCCTTACTCTCTGCTTCAACAGAGTGCACTTTATACAGCCTAATGTGTTATGTCTAAGCTCATGGGGATTGCAAACCAGATAATGATGGCATCCCTAGTCCAACACGATGCTCTTTATAAATTCTAGAATTTGCATCTATAAACAAAAAGCACTTTATAAACAATCTGGATTTTCCATCTCTACTACATGCACTTCATGATTCTTAATGTAAAAGATTTTAATGATGGCTGTTTAAGAAGAGACATTGAGTGTTATGTCTCATTCCCCAACCAAGTGCACTTTCTAATTCTAAAGTATTGCACTTTAAGATGTGCATTCTCCACATTTATGTTCCATATGGTTATCTTTACTCTCTGCTTCAACTATGTGCACTTTATACAGTCTAATATTTTACGCCAATGCACTTTATAATAATTTTTATCTATGATACCATCTGTATGCACTTTATGATTTTCAATGCACAGGATTTGTGTGTATCTCCTACAAAGAGACGTTGTTTATTTCCTTGTCCCGCTTAGTGATTTTTTTTGCTTCCTGATCTATTTCAATGTAATCCATGAAACTTGAAGTATTGAGAATGTAAGCAGCATTATTTATAGTTATCTTCTTTACAAGTACTAGCAAGCATGCCACCATGTTGTACAATAGTACTTCTTTACATGGATTAAGTGTTTGATGTCAAGGGCAGCATGGAAAATGTATTACAGGATACAATTCATTAGGGGCAAGGTGTACTTTTTGTATGGATTGTAAGTGGGCAATGTCACTGACAGACCAGTGACAAACATGGAGCTGTATGTGTACTGATGTACATTACAGGGCTAACAAGTGATAAAATGCCATACTGGTTACTCAGGGGTAACATGCCGCTTAAATGTGTTCTTAGTCCTGGATATGGTGGGAGCATCTGGTCGATTTGTTTATACTTGCTTGGACAAATTTGGGTATTTTACTAGGTACATTATTAACAATATAGCAATGTCCAAAATGATTCAATTATGTTCAAAAAATGATTTTCATTGTTGCTAACAAACAGCCAGTATGAAATTCATAAGTTCTTATCAGCCTTTGTATGCCTTCCTGTGGGCATCCTAATGGAACAATGAGAATGGGGTCAAATTGGTTGGTGTCAGGTAAAGCCACATGAATGAATTAAAGTGTGGTACAGATGTGTTTCAAAGAGATGGTGGGATGATAGGCCATCCCTTTAAATTGACACTGTATGCACACAACTCTGTGGCCCAGGAGAAGGCTCTGGCTGAAACACATTGCTCATTTACACACTGCAGCATGCAGCACTTTTAGGGATTGTGGCAAATTGAAATAAAGGATGTTAAAAACCTGCCAAGCAGTGCAACCTGTTGCTTGAGCCAGCCTCAGATTTAGTGGTGATCACTGCAATGATTTGGCTTGTGTTTTTTGTGTTTTGAGTAGGTGCGACTCATATATACATATATATATACACTGAAAAAGGGAAAGGTGACAGGGATATTATAGTAAGGAAATAGAATTAAAATTGTATAGAAATTCACTGAAGAAACCAAAGGTTACAGGGACGTTATAGTTAGGCTTACATTTTAAATGTACAAAACCACAAAACCATAGAAAGTCACCTGTTTGAATTATCTCAAGTAATTATAACTCGCTCCCCCGCCATACACAGTTTTTTCATCAAAGATGTCATGAGTGTTGTAATTTGTGGGGTAATTAGCAGTGCAGTTATAGTTAGAGTTATCTCAAGTAGCTATAAGTTGTGCCCGCCATGCAGTTTTTTTATCATTAATTTGACTGCTAATACTTCATTACATTTTTAATAGAATTATAGAAGTTCTCATGAGTGCTGTAATATCTGGGGAAATTAGCAGTGTATGGCGAGAGTGTGAGTTATATTTATCTTATGGCACCTGCCTGTTTATCCAACAAGAGTTCACAGTTTTGCACACAATGTCTACTCAGCTGAAATATTTTCTACTGGTTAGTTAGTAAGTGCTACCTCATTGGGTAAATGTCCAGTGTGCATTCTACCCTACAGCTGTGTAATGCACCATGAGGAAATGTCTCCAGCGACCTTTTGTGGACTTTGCAATGTGATTGTTCCTCATGCGTCTTTCTCAAACATTCTGTAATAACATGAATCCTGCTATAGAGAAGCCAACAAGACTACAAAGACAATAATCTCCACCAAACCAGGGTCCTTCCTCTATTTGACAAAAGAACTTCTTTGTTTTGTTGAGAAGTTCTCATATTCCTCGGTATCAAGAACACACCACCAAAATCAGTGGGAAACGCACTAGGGGGCCTCTTGGTAAGCTCTACATCATCCTGTTAAAAGGCAGGAAGCCCTCTGTATACTACTAAGGTAGGCAGTGCCAGGCCAAGCAGACGGAGCTTCCAAGTGATTTGCACATTTGCATATTTGTAGCAACTTCAAGGCTCCCCCTCCATGGCGATCCCATCCCCTAGGCCTGGCCTTCCATTTAATAGAGGAAGGGGGCTATGTGGACCCTTCCCTGGGCTGATCTCAGCCCTAGGGACCCCAAACCCCAGGTCCCATCCTTCACAAAATAGAGGAAGGGACTATGCTGCCCCCTTCCAGGGCTGATGTCAGCCCCAGGGATCCCATCCCCTGGGGCCCAGCCATGTCAGCTGGGTTCCCCCCAGGGCACCCAGTGTGCAATGGGACCATGAGGTGAGCCTTAAGGCCCCCACGTTTCCAGATAGCTCCCCGCCTTCTGCGGGAGACAGCATGGCTCTTCCCCTGCCCGTATTTCTGTGGGCAGGATAAGAGATGAAACCTCCACTTCCTGCAAGACAGAGCACTTTGACATCTCCCATCCACTGAAAGTGGAGTGTTTGCTCTGGCTTGGTGGGAGCTGTAAAGCTCCCCCCAAGTCAGACCAAACAGCTATGTCCCAGGGTGGGCACCCAGGAACATAGCAAGAGGTTGGTGATCCAAAGGGCCATTATTGGCTTCACAAAGGTGGCCACGCAGCCCCCCTCCAACCTTTAATTTAGCCCCATGGAGGAGGTGCTCCTGGGGCTGTGAGTGCACCACATGCCCACCCTTAATTGCAATCAACTGCCCCGGGGAGGTGGTGTTCCCCGGGGCTGTAGGAGAGGCCATACGGACCTCCACCATTACAAATAAACATTTTGCCCTGGGGAGACAGTGGTCCCCGGGGCACAGAGGTGCATCATGGTTGTGGTGATCCCTGGGGCTAATATAAGCCCTAGGAGAGGTGGCCCATGCACCCCCTTCATTTTTAATCCCCCAATTTCCCCCTTTTTCTAAACAAAATCTCAGACAAAATCCACTGATCCGGATCTGCTGATTTTTCAGAGATTTGAAAAAAATGCTTTTTAGCCCTGGCGGGGTCCGTGAGGGACACCTTGACCAAGGGTAGGGGCTCAGGATGACCATACCCTGGAGCGAGTTATAGTTACCTTAGGCCAGGAAGTATAGTTACTTGAAATAACTCTAACTATAACTGCTGAATTATTCTGGTTTTGTGCAAGTAAATTCAGCACCTAACTGTAACGTCCCTGTAAACTTTGTTTTTTAATGTGAATTTCTAAGGTTTCCTTTAATTATATTTCCTAACTATATCTTCCCAGTAACCTTTGTTTTTGCTGTGAATTTCTATGTTTTTTATCTTACAGTAATTTTCATCACTATACGTTAAGCCAACCACCTGTGACCAGTCCCTGCGGCTAACCCCTTTAACCATTCAATCCTGCACTGCACACAGCTTTTGGCTGAATGCAGCAGGAGTTGGCATTAGGGTATGTCTCCCTGGGTGTGGAAATAGGTGTGAGAGGGTGTCTCTGGGTGTGAGAGTGTCTTTGAGGGTGTGTGTCTGGGTGTGACAGTAGCTGTGAAAGGGTCTATGTGGGTGTGAGAGTGTGATTATATTCCAAACGATGAAAGAAGTGTTCACATCTACAAATGATTTCAGACTGTTTTTCAAAATGGAATCATGGAGTAAACTTGGTTTGCCTTGTCCAAGCCCAGGAGTTAGGATGATTTGTCTTTTCCAGAAGTAGAACTTGAACTGGGGCACCTGTCACATTTATATTTGTAAGTACTTCCTGTTGAGGTTTCATTTCTGTGAAGTGAGCATCATGGTCAGAATTGATTCTCAGCTGCTCGTTTATCCAACCACAGTCCACTGATTTGCCCAAAATGTCTATCCAACTGGAACACTTTATACTGGTTAGTTAGTGAGTGCTACCTTGTTGGTTGAATGTCCACTGTGGGTGAGTGGGGCTGCGCGCCCCCTGCTGATATTTGCCCAACGGGCTGCATCCCCCGTGGCCTGACCATCTCTCCTTGGTGCCCTCCAGGGCACCCAGTGTGCAAATGGGACCGCAGGGGAGCCTGAGGGACAAGGCAGTCCCAGCTAGCTACCTGCCCCCTCAAGAGCCGGCATTGCTGTCACAGAAAGGGGGCTGCTAAAGGTCCAGCGCCGGTCTATGAGAGCAATTGTTTCCTCTGTTTCCCAGTTCGCATGCAGGGAAACAGATAAAACCTCTACTTGCAACAACTGACAACTGTTTGACAGCTCTCACTTGCTGCGAACAGAGTGTTTGCTCTTACTTGGCGGGAGCTGTCGGGTGGTGGTCCCCGGGACTGCATGGGGGGCCACATGGGCTCCCACATATACAATTTCTTTATCCCAGGGGAGGTAGCAGTCCTCAGGGTTGTGGGTGGACTATGCAGGCCCCCTGCATACTTAAATTCTTTAGGCGCATGGAGTGGCGGTCCCAGGGGCTGCGGAGGAGCTGTGCACGCCCGCATTCATAATTTCTTTCGCCCCAGGGATGTGGCAGTCCCCTGGTCTGTAGGGGCCGCATGGTGCCTCACATACAATGTAAATTAAGCCCCGGGGAGGATGGATCCTCAGGGCATAAAAATGTCCTAGGAGGAGGGACCTGTAAGCCTTCTTTTATTTTTACACGCCCACATCACCTGCCCCACCTGGGGGCTTTAATAAAACAAGCGCATGGGCTTTTTTAATTTTATTTCTTACAGCAAATTCACAAATCTAGCACAAATTTGCGGCAATTTGTTCTTCCAAAAAGTGCTTACTTGACCTGGCGGGATCCCTCTGGAACCCCTGCCCCAGAGAAAAGCGGTCATGGTGTCCCTACCCTGGCCCCTTTTCTTTTTTTTTATCTTTTTTTCTGGGACTCAGCTGAAGTCGAGTCCTGCTTAAAGTGTTGGCTGCCAAACAGAGATCTGCAAATCCCTGCATAAGCTTGTTATCATTTGCAAAGTTGACGCACCCACAGATTTACAAACTTGGGTTTCCTTAAATTTCTCAACAACTACTAAACAGATTTACACAAAATAATGAAAAGCACAATCTGCACACCGAAAGCTAACTTTGTGCTAAATTTGGAGTAATTCTGTTAGGCGGTTCAGGCTGTAGTCATGTCAAAACTCCCATTGGAATTAACATGGAAAATGCATGTTTTTGACCCCCAGTTTCCCAGCCCAGATTGACAGATCAACCCGAACATTACTGTGCACAACAAGAATCACCAGCACACTTTTTGTAATGAAACTTTTATGAAGATTTGTCAAATGGTGGCAAAGAGATAGGCTAGTCAAAAAACCCTTTTGCCATGGAAAATTGGTCCTAACTATATAGAGATAGATAGATGGATATCTATACATCTATCTATATCTATATATCTATCTCTCTATATATATATCTCTATCTCTCTCTCTATATATATATATATATACGTGTGTGTGTGTGTGTGTGTATATTTCCCACAGACACAGCATTTTTTGTTTTACTAAAGCTTTGGCACGAATTGACAAACCTTCACTAAATTTTCAAAACTTGTACTCTAATTAATTCAGTTACTGTATGGAATGTTTGAGGGTAAGCGGTCAAGCAAAAAAGTGGAGAACCCAAAACACTTTTTCCCCCTGCAATGTTTATGAGGATTTTGCAATTTTTTAATACGAATACAGCCAGAACCGCTGAACGTATTTACACTAAATTTGGCAGAAAGATAGATCTTGGTCCAGAAAGAACTCATTGTGTTATTTGGTGCAAATCTGTTTAGTAGTTTCAGAGATGTTCAAGGAAGAAGATTTACATATCTAGGGACCTGGACCCTCGCGGATCCTTGGGGACACGTGGGTACCCGCAGAACTACAGCTCAATGGGAAAAAACAAACTCACTCACTCACACACCATACCCCTGCCAAGCGCAGTGTTAGGTTGGGTGTAAGTGGGGGAGTTGGTTACAAAAACATAGAAATGCACTGAAAAGACAAAGGTTACAAGGAGGTTATAGTTAGGTTCCTGTTTTACGCATGAAATCAAAGAAATTCATCAGTTATAGTCATAGTTTTACTTATCTGAAGAATACCTTTAGGCTATGAGTTACATTTTCTTAACATATGTACAACTGTAATTAAAACTATAACTGACTGCTGAACCTCTATGGTTTTGTGTGGGTAAATGTGAACCTAACTATAATGCCTCCCTTGTTTTTTCAGTGAATTATGTTTATATATATATATCCAAAGAAATTGGATGAGAACGTTAACTTTTTAGCATAAAGAAGAATCCTGACTCCGTGGAACTTTGAAATAGTAGTTAATACAGAATTATAGGATTACAGGCTCCCACACCAATGTGTTTCAGCCGTAGCCTTGTTCACGGTAAAGGTGACAGTGAAAAATGCAAATCCATATAGAAAAAACAGACACAAATGACAGACAAATGACTTAACCAGGGCTCTGTTGAGGGCTACTATAGCGTCCATTTTAAAGAGTAGTAAGAGCTTACACATTTTCAAACCCATTGCAGGTGACAGCAATTTTACACATACATCAACCCTATTTACATCAAAATACAGGTTATTAGATCATTTTACATTTAGTCACCTGTTAATCGTCTACACTAAAACCTCAATTTGCTGTGCCACATCCAAACAATGGGTACATGATCTGAAAATCTAATCACTACAGTGGCCATTTTCAAATGTAGTCTGCAATTCGCATTTTCAAAATTCCTTTGCTAGTGCCCACAATTTTTGACATAAAAAACGTGTTATTCATCAAACTATAAATTGTCATACTATATTCACATGTATTTGCATGTGAAATTAACACATAAAATCTCAATGCATTGTACTACATACTATCAATGGGTGAAAAATCTGAACATCTAACTATTACTTGAACATAATATTACAATATTAGAAGTTTTTGAAAACAAAAATATTATTTACTGAGCCCCAAACCTCGACACCCAGAAGGATGACCTGGTCCTGTTCCTCGTCAAGGGCATCTGCCCAGTGGTTCATCAGCTGCTGCTGGGAATGAGTGATTCCAGTGCTTAGTCACACACACCGTCGCACTTGCTCCCATAGCAGCTAATGCTCCTGCAGGGCATAGCACTTGCCGGGCCTACCACTTGCTGCTAGCCTGTAGGGGAGGTGGTCCTGCACCCAACAAATGAGAAACCGGACCACAACCCTGCCATTCTGCACCACCCGCATGGGGTGCAAGTGTTGCCCATGTTGCCTGCTTCTGCTATAGAGTAGACAGTCTGAGAGAGTCTAGGAGGAAAGAAGGAGTGGGACTGAAGCAAGAAACAGAGGGCGTACAGACAGGATAGACCAGGAAAGGAATAGGGATAAAATAAAGTACAAAGAAAATGACAAAACATAAGAAACCAACACAAAAATAAACACAGGGATGCAATAACAAAGTAAGTATTGTTGGCATGGAGGAATAGAAAAGGGTATATGGGATTGGATGGACTGAGATAGATAAAGTAATGCAGTCAGCAAGGAAAAACAGAAGAAAGCAAAACAGATTGTTTTGGATTAGAGTGGGAGACATTGGAATGTGGCAGATTGTTTTGGATTGGAGTGACGAAGATTGGAGTGGGTGAGATTGTTTTGGACTGGAGTGGGGTAGATTGAAGTGAAAACAAAATGGCCATGCTCTTGAGGACCGCATAGTGCAGTCTGTGCTGATTTTCCAGTACGAAACGTGCTACTGGCCTAAAAAAGCTGCACAAATGAACAGATGAGCATTGTACCTGCTGTTCCCGGAGTTCCACAGAATCACACAGTTTTTTTGTAAAACTCTGTGATTTCCGCTCAGATCTAGCTATAAGTGATAGGTACTGTGGGTACCTGTGGGAATGAATACTGGAGATGCCTGGACGGGATCAGAGTGGGGGTGGTTATAGAAAGTCAGTGCAGAGGGTGAGAGCAAGGGGTCTGTATGTGTGTGTGTGTGTGTCTGTATGTGTGTGTGTGTGTGTCTGTGTGTGTGTGTGTGTGTGTCTGTGTGTGTGTGTGTGCAGAGTGTGTGAGTGTCACTGAGCATGGGGGAGAGATGTGTATGCGGAGGAACAATGTTAGTGCAGAGTTAACCATTTTAAAGCAACAACTATTGGTTTTTTCCACTGCTTGTTTAAACCTGATTCCAAGTTTTCCCCTATCCATCAAGTTATCACATGCAGTAATGTGGCAGTTTCTTTAGCGCTGGGGTGACATTTTAGGCAGCTGTAGCGCTTTATAAATACATTGATTTGTTCATTTATTTCTTACCTTCTGCCTTTCTGCATTTCCCTCTGTTTGTCTCTGCTTGTGCTCTCTTTCTTTTTCTTCATTTTGCTCCCTTTTTTGTACTCTGATTGTGTCAATCCCTGTCCGTCACTCTCTCACTTTCGATCTCTCTACCATCTCTCTTATTCTGCCTCTAAATTGTTCTGTCTTTGGGTCTAATTTAGATCTTGACGGTATTACTGCCTATCCACTGCAGCAAGGGCTGGCTATCAGATGGAAAACTCATTGCGGGACCATCACTGCCAAGATCTAAATCAGGCCCCTTGTCTCTTTTCCCTCTCCCTCACATGCACACACCATCTTCTGATATCTCGGTTCTTGCTCTTTCCCTGTTTTCCTCTTTCTCCCCAGTCTCTTTTATGATCTTTCT
The DNA here is from genome assembly GCF_031143425.1 of Pleurodeles waltl. Lineage (NCBI taxonomy): Eukaryota > Metazoa > Chordata > Amphibia > Caudata > Salamandridae > Pleurodeles > Pleurodeles waltl. The sequence continues at coordinate 1,119,809,768 of NC_090447.1, forward strand.
TACCCCTCAGATCTGTTTCTCTCTCAGAGTTGTCCTGTGTCTATAAACTGCTTCCTATCTCATTATTTTCATTGTTCCTCTCAGCTAGACAGCGCATGCACTGTTCTTTGAGTCTATTGTAATATTACAGTGGGCTTCAAGCCCACCCATTGCTTACCATTTGTTGGCTTGTGTAGCGCTTGTCTCTGCAGCCTTGTAATTGGTCACTGCAGGCCTAGCATAATTTCTATCCCTACTTGTGGAGAAGGGGCGAAGCAGTGATTGATTCAGCTTAATCAGTGCCCGTCCACTGTTCCCAACGTGATTAAGGTACTTCTTTTCATCTTCTAGGGCCCTTCAAACAGAAGGTGTGTGACTGCAAAACATGCTGAGCAGGACAAACAAAATTTCAAAGTTTTATTTTCTATATTTAACCTGTTTTTTTTTATTTTGCCAACTTTTTTCTCACTTTGCACTCATGTTTTGTTTTTGCTCACGGGCACTGTTCTCAAAAGGTGATGATTATCTTGTTCTAATTATTGCAAAGTGACATTGCTTCTTTCCTATCTGTAAATTCCTAAATTATGCTTTAACACACAATAAGGCAGTACACACCAATCTATACCACTCTAATCCAATCTGCCCCACTCCAGTCCACACCAATTCACTTGACCTCACCCACACCAATTCACCTATGCATCAAACCCGGATTAATCCAATCCACCCCAGACCAATCCAATCCACCCTACTCCAATCCAAACCACCAACCCCAGTCCACTCCAATCTACCCCACTCCAACCCAAAACAATCTGCATCACTCCAATCAAAAACAATCTGCCCCACTTCAATCCAAAACAATTTGCCCAGGTCAATCTGCTCCACCCCAATTCAAAACAATTTTCCCCACTCCAAATCTAAAACAATCTCCTCACTTCAATCTACACCACTCCAGTCCAAAACAATCTCACCCACTCCAATCTTACCCACTCCAATATGTCCCACTCCAATCCAAAACAATCTACCCCCTCCAATCTGCCTGACTCCAGTCTAAAACAATCTGCTACACTCCAATCTGCCCATTCCAATCTGTCCCACTCAATGCAAAACATTCCACCTGAATTCAGTCTAAAACAACCTGCCCCACTCCAATCCAAAGTACTTTGCTTCACTCCAATAAAAACAATCTGCACCACTCCATTCCAAAACAATCTGCCCTACTCTGTTCTGCCCCACACCAATCCATAGCAATCTGCCCCACTCTAATATAAAACAATCTGCCCCACTCCAATATAAAACAATCTACTCCACTCCAATCTGCCCCAAAATAACCTGCCCTGCTCTAATCCAAAACAAGCTACCCAACTCCAATCCAAAACAAATCTTCCCCAATCCATCTATAGCAATCTGCACCACTCCAATCCAAAACAATCTGCCCTGCTCAAATCTAAAACTATTTGCCCCACTCCAATCCAAAAAATCTGCCCCACTTTCATCTGCACCACTCCAGCCCAAAACAATCTCACCCACTCCAGTCTTCCCCACTGTAATCTGTCCCACTCCAATCCAAAACAATCTACACCACTCCAGTCTCAATTCAACTAATCCAGTTTAATCTGTCCCACGCCAATCCAACACAATCTGCCACCCTCTAATCTAAAACAATCTGCCCCACTTCAATATAAATCAATCCACTCCACTCCATTCTGTGCCACTCAAATTGCCCCATTCCAATCCAAAACAATTTGCTGCACTCCAAGCCAAAGCAATCTGCTGCACTCCAATACAAAACAATCTGCCCCACTCCAAGCAGAACCAGTCTGCCCCTCTCCAATCCAAAACAATCTACCCTACTCCAATCAGTCCCAACCCAATCCAAAACAATCTGTCCCACTCCAATCCATAGCAATCTGCTCCACTCCAATCCAAAACAATCTGCCCCACTCCAATCCAAAACAATCTGTCATACTCCAATCTGCCCCATGAAAATCCAAAACAATTTACCCCACTCTAATCTAAAACAATCTGCTCCACTCCAATCTGCATCACTCCAGTACAGAACAATCTGCTCTACTCCAACCAGTATGCCCCACTCCACTGCAAAACAATTTGCCCTGTTCCACTCTGCCCCACACCAATCCAAAACAATCTACCCCACTCCAACCTGTCTCAGTCCAATCCAAACAAATCTGCTTCACTCCAATCCACCCCACTCCTATTCGCCAAAGTCCAATCTGCCCCTAACTCCAAAAGAATAGGCCCAACTCCAATCCGCTCCACTCCAGTCTGACCTATTTGAACCCTAAACAATCTGTCCCACTACAATCTGCCCCACTACAATCTGCCCACTCCAATATGCCCCTCTCCAATTCACCCATTCCCATCCACCCCACTCAAATTCAATCTACCTCACCCCAATCCAATCTGCCTACCTCCATCCCAATCCACTCCACTCCAATCCAATCCACCACAATCTACTCCACTCCACTCCAAACCTCCACTCCAATCCAAAACAATCTGTACCACTACAATCCAGTCGACCCCATCCAGCGATATTACGAGTTTCGATTGTGGCGGGACAACAGTCAGACGTGTACTCGCGATCAGGACGCTATATTTACATTTGGATTTGCTTTTCGTCAATTTCATATGATCGGATGATTACTGACTATTTGATATGAACACTTACCAAGCAGATTAAATGTGGGTGTAGCTGCAACGACTTGCGCTCCCTGTATTCGGATTTTTGTCTATCTAACGATATTCACAGCATTCAGCCCTGATGAAGTGAACGAGGTAATCCCCGGACGAAACATGTGTTGGCTGCGGTAACAGGATCAAACTGAACAACACATTTGCCAAATGCCATGGAAGGATGGACCGTTTGATTTGTGATATTGATATGTGATCACGGACTTGATTGATACTTCATATGGCAACTTTTGTCAAATTGAATGGACATTGATATTACGTCACAGGATATTGACATTGATAATCATAGTATGTTTGTAGCTGTTATTTTTTCTTATTACTTTTCAGAAATACATGAGATATTGTTTATTGATTTTGGTTATTGACAATGATTTGTCAGATGTTTTTGTACTACATTGATTACTTGTAGAAATTTATCGAGTGCCTCTTGTTGTGTAGTGTTTATAGCTGTAAGGATCACCATACAGTCAGGACTGAGGGGTGATGGTCGTCAAGGGTGCACCGTGTAATTATTAGGATACTAGTTGGCTTACACCTCATTAGCTCTGAGCGCCACTTTGCTCCCAGTAGATTACACCTGCATCGAATAACCTAATCTAATTCACCCCAATCGAAACCACCTCAAACCAATGCACCTCCCTCATTTCAATCCACCCAACTCCAATCCACCCAGTCCATTCAATCAACCCTGAGCTACCCCAATTCATCCCACTCTAATCCAATGCAACCCGGCCCACTAACTCAATCCACTCCAACCGACTCCACCCTATTCCATCCCACTCCAACCTGCTCCAAACCACCCCACCCCACTCTAATCCAATCCACCCCAATCCACCCACTTCAGTCCAATCACTCCAATTCAATCCACCCACCCCAATCTAATTCACCTCACTCCAATCCACTCCGATCTAATGCACCTCAACCCATTTCAATCCACCCCACTTCAATCCACCCAATGCTCTCAATCAACCCTGAGCTACCCCAATCCAATCCATTCCGCTCTACTCCAATCCAACCCAGCCCACTAAATCCACTCCAACCCACTCCACCCTATTCCAGCCCACTCCACTTCACTCTACACCATTCTGCTCTACAACACTGCACTCTATGATGCTCTCTGCCACTGAAGCACTGAACTCTACTCCCCTCTACTCAACTCAACGATGCTCTACTCCCCTACTCCACTTCATGACCTTCTACTCCACTCTCTGCCACTCTACAGCAGAACTCCCACTTCACTTTATGACCCTCCACGCCACTAACTTTTAGCCATGCCAAACAGCAGCCACACTGGTGTGCAACACACCAAAATACATTGCTAAGCCATTAACTCTTGTAATAGTGATACCCATTGGCTTTGCCACTGCTTGTTAATAAAGTTTAATAAAGCATCTACCTATTAGAACCTAAAAGGCAAATAAGTCTTTCTTTCCACAGAGACCATTTTCAGTTGCACACCTCTGTATACGAAATCCAAGTGGCATCCTTTATTGTGTAATTATCGACTGCGCCTTTAGCAGATTTAGCACAGATGCTAACTGAAATCCAAAATGTGTTGTTACAGTCATCTGTGCATCACTGGCGTGCAGAGATCACAGATAATACGCTTCTTAAGTTAGGAGATGTTAAACCACCATTGACCGATACACTGCTTGGCATTCATTTCTAGCTCTGAAAATACACAATAAACGAGCCAGTAAGGCTGCTCGAAGGGATCATTAACAACCTGCAGCATGTTAGGTGAATTCGGTGAGCTTGTGGTAATGAGATCCAGCAAATGTTACATTAACTTGTCCATCTCACTAACAGGGGTCCTTCAATTAAGATGAATGTTCAGTACCTTTCCAGACACAGCTTGCAATCACCCAAGGTAAATGTTGCCGTCTGAGCCTCATGCACTTCTGTATAATGATCTTATTACAAGTCATTGAGTTTTTCTCAAGCAATCTGAGCACAACTTACTGCATCAAAGAGGGACCTCATTTGACATGCCTGCGCTCATGAATTGTTAAACGAAGCAAATCATCAGTGCCATCAAAACGCAAAAAATGAGGCCCGATATCTTCTGCGCGAAGACGTGATCTTTAGGTTACACATTTCGTTCAATCCACATTTTCTCTGCCTTTGCCACAAAGAACCCCATAGCTAATGTGCTTTTAAAAACAGAAAGTACTGCTTGTTAGATCATGTGTACAGATTGAAACACATTGTTGTACTGTGGTATTGAAACCCAATATACATTAGTAATTTGTGATTTAATTTGCCATACATATAATAATGATGCCTACAGTTTATCCTGTAAATAGGTTGGTAAAGGAGTGGGGAGAGAGCTGCGGTGCTTTCACTTTGTCACCTGCACACTGGTTCGGCAAGGATGTTAATGGTTCTTAATTTAAGCAAGAAAAATGTCCCCATTCTGCTGGCTTAGTAGCATAAAACAGGTGTAATTCGGGGACAGTGAGCCCCCCGGATCTCTGGGTCCCAATGCTACTGCACGTTCTACACTATTGATAGCTAAGTACATAAGTAATAGTACTTGCCCTCTGTTATAAGACAACCCAACATTATATGAAGACATATTTGGACAAGAGACATGGACACTACGTCCGGAAGCACAATGACACTATGGAAGGGATACATTGCACCTGGAACAAGCAGCTATTTACACTGTGGCAGGGAATACACTAACTCCAGGAGAGAAAAACATGATTAATGATTAGGAAATATATTAGCATTGGAGAAGGGAGATTATTACAATGGGACAGGGAATATACTTAATGTAGATAACGAAAGATGACACTGAGACCGCAAGTGCAAATAGGAAATACACTGAGACCAATTTAGGAACACACACACACTAGGATACAGACAAAAGGGAACTGGTATTAGTAGAGATTTAGATGAAACCAAGGACATGGAGTCATGAACACTTACCTTAGCAAGGTGAAGGTATTATATGGTATGTCTAGGTGGTCTTACCATAGAATACCAACACAATACCCAGTAGTGGACCTCGGATTCACTCTGAGCAAACCCTAGCTCAATCTTGGTAGTGTGGCAAAGAGCAGTCAGGCTACTTAGAGGAACATGTGTAAAACATTTCACATTACCAACATAGATGGTAAGTAAATGACACAACTCAACAGAAATCGGACACCAATTTAGAAAAATTTATTAGATTTTAATCTTAATTTAGACACCAAAACGAAATGTGTGGCTTTTGTACAACCAGAGTTGTGAATTTTTAAGTCTTTAAAAAATAGAGTACTTTTCAGATTTAAAAGGCTTCTATTGAAGTCAATAGGGAAAATAGCAGTGTGCACTAGGGGACTTGTAGGGTGAGTTCCAGGAAAGCCACAGGAAATTAAGGTCCTGCAGGGACCTAGACCAAGATTCAACAGTCAGAATGTTGTTACCTTGCCCAGAGAGTCCGGTTGCAGAGGTGACTTTGCTGTTCTTGGTGCTGAACGGTCCACAGTGGCTGGTGCATTTTGTACTCAGTTGCAATACTGGATTTGGGGTGGAGACATACTCTACCCATCTGATGTAGAGGTCTTTGGGGGGCTAGGACCAGGAATCGACACTTGGATCTTCACCACCTCGTCCGGCAGCTCTGGGTGCTGTCAATCGCAGGGCTAGTTGTGCGAAAGCTGCTTTGCTTTGCCAGTCGAAGACACTTCCTTCAGGCTGCAAACCAACAGGATGGGGTTACTGGTGATCTCAGTCCCTATGCTGGGGAAGTGCCCTGCAGTTAGTGAACATCGTGTGGCTGTTGGTTTCTGTGCAGGTGAGAGGCAAGCCTTTGTAGTTGAAAGGGTGGTCCTCGGGTTTTCTAGCTGCTGGAGATCAATTGGTGGGGAGTAGACGCTTGAAATATGGCACTGGCCTCACTCCCATTCCTTAGATCCTGGACATTGAGTTTCTTTGGGCTCAGGCACTCAGAGACCATCCGGTTGCAGTTCTTTGATCTCAGCACTTCTTTACTCCTGCAATTTACAGGGACTGATGCCAATAGTAAGGGGAGTCTTCCTTGGGGTTTCGGTGTCCATGGGGGTCCTTCTGACATCGGGCACTCAGTTCCAGTACTAGTCACTGTAGGTCACTCTGTGCCCTCTTCTTTGCGCTGAGGCTGGAGTCCAGGACCTCTTGTTAGTGCAGATGTCTCTTGGTTATGGGTGGGCGGAGCTGATGGAGTTCCACTCCATGAAATTCCGTGAAGTTGGTTAATTACTTCATGGAATTCCACGGAGATGGAGTCCAGAGCGGACCTGAATGCACACGATCTCGAAAGCACTAAGCAGGGTTGGGACTGGTTAGGCCTGACCCTCTTTAGCGCTTTCGAGATCAGGTTTGTTCATTCAGGACAGGACCATAGGCAGAAAAAGCTGCCATTTCAGGCCTCTTGTGTACCAGCCTGCATGGTGTGCAGTCAGTGCACACAGGGCAGACCGGTGCACAAGAGGCCTGAAACTGCAGCTTTTTCTCTGCCTACGGCCCTGGTCTGCATTCAGGCCAGAGTCATTTCAGGTCTTTTGTGCACCAGTGTGCACACTGAAAAAAAAAACCAAAGACTTCATTCCCAAAGGGTCCTCATTGCCACCGCCTATCTGGCTCTCTGCCTCCTGGCCCTGGAGCCAGAGCTGCTGTGAACAGCTCCACACCACATCGGGTGAGTGCGCACTGCAGCCCAGTTATGGGCTACACAGCGCAAATGCAGACTGTCTGCACTTGCGCTGTGTGGCCCATAACTGGGCTGCAGTGCGTACTCAGTGAGCTCTGCTCTGCTGGCATGGCTAGCAGCGTTTTTGGCCAAACTCTACGCTTTGCTTGCAAAAACTCTCTTACCTCCGCCAGTGGAGTGGAGCTCACCACCCAACCAGTGCTTAATTTGTGCTTGTTGTTTCCGGTGCTGAGCACCGGCACTTATTTCTGAGGGCCGGGGCTTAGTTTTGTGTCTCAAGCATTTACTGCGAGCAAAAGACACGTGGGAAAGACGGAGGAAGAGAAAAAAGAAGAAGCATCAGAAAGGGGAAAAGCAGGAAGCTGCAGGAGTGAGCTGAAGGGGCAGGGAGTGGCTATTAATGGATTTAAGAGGCCCGAGGTGGCTTCAGGATTACCTGCCTTAGTATTATGTGCTCGCACTTTTAATTGAAACAGCCGTGTTTTTAAGAGGAGAGCTTTTAGCACAGGCACCTTTTTATTTACAAATTAAGCACTGCACGCAACCCTACTCTTGGTGCTTCTTTCTTCTTATCCAGGTAAGATATATGTTCTGGTGCCAGGGGAGCCAATTAAATCCTGGGTTAGGGGATGTTTAAGGGTGTGATGGACAGTGGCCGATGGGCTACTGTCCCTGTGGCTAGTCTGCTCCTGCAGTGATGACTTCCTGTGGGGAGTACATCACTTTCTACCTAGAACTCACTATTCCTAGGGCCTGCCAAGAAGGTAGATCCCTTCCTTTGCTGTGCAGACCTTCTACCCTCCCTCAAAGGTGTGGCTAGTTCAAGGGGAGGTGTACACCTCTGGCATAGCTAATTTCCCGCCTACCTGGCCCGGCAGGACACAAAGGTCTTTGTCCTCCTCTGGGGGACAGCTCTCTGCACATCAAAGGTGGGGAAGTCTTTGAGGTTCACCGCCCTGATACTAATCTCACTAGCCATCCTGGGAGGGAGGTGGTGTGACCTCCTTCCTGCCCAGGCCTTTTGTCTTACATCCTGCCACAGTGTTAGTACCACCAGCAGGAGGTCAGACTTCAGTCTGTGGTGGCAGCATCTTGGGAGAGCCCGCCAAAACAGTACAGGACTTGGTAACTTGATGGGCACCTTCTGGCAGCTCTGCATTCTCTCTTTTCCTTGGGTCACTCAGGGTGGCACAATCAGTGCTGCAGCCCTTAGTACCCCCTTTACCACCCTGGATACCATTTACTGCAGACTTACAGGGGTAATAAGTGCTTGCGAATTGGCCTATGCAATTCAACATATCCTTTAAGGGAAAGTGCATTGGTGCTGGGGCCTGGTTAGCAGGCCTCAGTATACTAAAAGCTAAAAACAAAACCAGCATCTGATAGAAAAAGTGGGGAGTGACCATCCAGAAAGGGGCACTTACAACACTTACACTAAGACAGTCAGACATGTACAAACATGCACACACTCATACCTATATGTTTCATGCTCTCAGATCTATAGGTTTTTACTTCTAAAGAACAACTTATACCGAAGCTTCCTGGACCTGAAGATGTTCATGGTCCAATAGCAAGGAGACTAAAAGTTAATGAAGTCAGGACCGGATGTACAAAGAATCAGTTCACAATTTGCTTCTTACTGAATCACAAAATTAGCTTAGTACACTTAAAAAAGCCTTTCACAGTTGCAAGCCATGTGATTTAGCGAATAGCTGACCCTGTGGAAGTAGCGAGAAGAGCTGGTCATCATTGGAGCTTCATGTTGGTTGATCATAGAGGACAATCACAGTCGGCTTGAAGTGCAGGTGTTGCTTTGCCGGTCATCGTGGATTGTTGCTGTTGGCATGAAGCTTCATATTGGCAGTAGTCAAGGGTGGTGGATTCTTGCCACAAAGGGGTCATTTCGTGATCGCGAGAAGCCCAAAACATTTGTAACTTTACCTTTTCTTCAGCAGGAGATCTCATTGATGCCAGCCAAGGGTTCAGGACTTGGAGATCATGACTCACTCTTGAACAGGCCAGCAGCAGGTTTCAGATAGTCCAAGCATGTCCAATTGTTGGTGATCAGCTGAGACGTTTCAGGAAGGCTTCTTGAAGCTTTCTGTGCTCCTGTAGCTCACACAGGAGGCCAGTCAACTGACCCTTGGATTTGCTCTGCATAGCTTAGGTGCAAGGCAAGAAGGTTCAATCCTCCTTCTTCAGTCAGCACGACAATTTTACGTTGTCAAACAGCAGGGCAGTCCTCCTCCTGACTCTTGCACAGGTTCAGGAGTGTTCTCATGATTGGTTCTGAAGGTCTGATGTTTACACCTGATGCCGGCCTTTGTTTGGGGTACATCCTTACCTACATCCAAACCTGATTTAGCTAAGTTTCCCTTTCCCTTGGGCCTGACTCCAAACTGTCTAGGGTGAAAAAGGCAACAGTAGGACTGTTATCACATTCCTTTGTGGTTGCTGCAGTCAGGGCACTTTGAAGTATAATCAGGGCAGGGTACGGATCCTCCCTTCCTTCCTGTCAGGAAGACCCTCTCCTTTTACACCTAGAATTCCTTTGTCTCAATGTCTGGAAGCAATACACAACCCACAGCAGCAGAGCCATTCACAGTCATGTGACCCAGGACACTGACAAAAAGGCACAGATGTTTATTTGCAGAAAAACAAAAAACCTTCTAAAATTGTAACTTTACATCGACTTCACCAGAAGAAAGGAATTTAAATAACAATTCATTATAGTGCTAACATCATTTCTCTACCTACTCTCAATCTGAAGTTAACACTTATTACATGTAATAAAGTAACTCAGTGTTAGCAGCTAGGAGAGAGATTTTTATAATAGTGAACAATTACTTCAGGAGTTTTTTGCGGCCAGGGAATTTTAAAGCTTAAGCTCACATGTTCTACTTTTTAGGGTTGAGCGCGCAAAGTGCTCTGTCCCTGTTGTTATCTCTCTATGGGCCTGTAACCATGGCCATCATTTTGGTTGGCTCGTGAGCTTGCCTTTTGAAATTGGCTTGATTTGCTTAATGAAAGGCATGCATACATCATGCTTTTTCCGGCATTTAGCCCTCCTAGAGCGCACCGGCCAACTACTGAAAACATACTAGGCTCCTTTTTTTCCATATGGTTTCTGGACTACTGTTTCTTTGTTTCACATGCAGCGTGATCTCGCTGGGCAGTAGTGCACTTTGCTTGACATCGATCCTTTTACATAGATAATTGCACATTTGCCGGTTACATGGATAATTTCTCTTTTGCTGGTAACATGGATAATTGCACTTTTGCAGATACGTTTCACTGCAAGTGAACTTCTGTTTTGTTTTGTGTGTTTGATTCGCGCTCACGGCGGCCATCAACTCACTTATGTGAAAATGTTTATCTTTTCATTTTCAGTTTATGTGGCAAGAAAAGTCCAGTTAGGAGTTTACAACGCTAACAGCTCTAACTCAAGCAAACAAGAGATTTTATTGGAAATGCTTGTTAAATATCATGCACCCTGCCCTATAAGCCACTATCGCCTACCTTATGAGTGACTTATAAGTATTAAAAAGGAAGGTTTAGGAATGACAAAAGCTTTATTTTGCCAGGTTGAAATGACAGTTTAAAACTACATTACAGGTTGCAGAGGCAAGTCTCAGACAGTTTTAAAAAGGCTACTTTAGTGGGAAGCACAATGAGTGCTGCTGTCCACTAGTAGCATTTAATTTGCAAGTACATTAAATGTGCCAGTTAGGGGTAGGTCAATTTTACCATGTTTTAACAACAGAGCACATACACTTTAACATTCATTGTCAGTAGTAAAATGCACCTAATGCCAACAAAAAATAGTTCAACAAAGTAAGGGAGTGAAGGCAAAATGTCTGGGGAATGTCGCCCCAAAGATGTCAGCTCTATCACTAGGTAAACTGAATTACCATAGTCAGTTCTAGGTTGCTTGAAGGTGTTTATCAAAGAAATAATACAATTGGTCCTCAATTAAATGAAGAAGTGTTTTGAGATTTTAAGCTGCCAGAATCCTGCCTTTGCAACTTTTTGAACATCTAGGGAGAGATTTTTTTGTCATTGTTATTGCACAGATTTCATACTTAATTGACAGGAGTGGAGTACGGGTCGATTTCTATAAGCTAATCTAGGTTCTAGAGTATGACAGAATCCTATGGTGTAAGCAGTAAATCATATTCAGATTTTAAATGGTTTAATTTGAGGAACAGTCTCGACATCCATCATTTAATGAATAACAAGCAGACTTTCAGACAATATTTTGATGCATTTAATACACTGTTTTCTTAGCTAAACTAAAAACAAGCACTGTATCGTAAGTATACATATGACAAGATGATCCCAATCTGCAAAATGCCAATGCTAGAGACGTCACGAAGATGTTAAATAAAAATGGTGATGGACTAGACTACTACGGTACTCCACATTTAATAAAACTAGGGGCAAATCGGAATGAAGGAACATACATGGATCTGAATCTGTCTGTGAGAAAAGAAGAAGATGGCGAATCTAGGGCATTTATTATGATACCTATATATTGGAGTTATTGGAGTTTTTCAGCAAGGTTGTCATAATCAACTCCAACTTTGCCTCTATCTAGCATTCTTCCTAAACCATCTAACACTGACAATAATGCAAGTTCAGTGCTTTGGCCTGACCGAAAACCTGCTTGATGAAAGTCTAGAAATAAATTGCTTCCAATATATTGGTGTAATTGTCTATACACAAGTTTATTCTAATATTTTGCTTACAAAGAGGGTTAAGGAAATTAGACTAGAGATGATCCATGCTGATGGAGTTAGAGTGTTTCGTTTTTAAATATGGGCTTTACTAGGGAATTTATACAGGGTTTGATGGCTACACCTTTAGTTAAGGAACTATTCAATAGGCCTATAAAGTTCTGGAGATAATGAGATCAAAGATTCTAACCACTTAGCCAGAGGTGGATTGTCAGGCGATCTAGGAGGCGGAGTTTATGTTACAAATTCTAGAAATCAAAGCACAGAAATCTACTCAGCTTGTTCAAGCTTTAACCAGTCCGTTAAGTCTTTTCTATTTATATATTCATTGTTAAAATTGAACATATTTGTCAATTGTTTTCATTATCCTTTTCCTCTTGAAGTTTGTGGATCTTCATTTTATAAAAGAAAACAGAAGCAAGAAAGCTGTTTGTGTAACGTTTGTGAGGGACTTTTTTCAAATATTTGAGATCCTTTGAAACAGTTGGTTAAAGACAGTAATGGCATTAGGGGGTCAACTATTTCACTTTCTTTCTTTGATAGGTTCATTAATTATTTTGTTATTGAGGTTATCCATTAGCAAAAATGTGAATGGGACAGCCTATTGGTCACCCTACTCTTATTTAGAAGGTCATCAGATCAGTATTAGCAATTTCAGTAGTAGAAAACAGTGGTTCAAGCATATGGTGTACTTTATGTGTTGGTAATGAATTAGCTGAAGAGTGAAAGTAGCTTTTCTTGAGTTAGAATATCCCACAGAGCCTTCAAATTGCTCTCCTGATAGATTGAGCTCACCCAATACCGTTAAGATCTAGGGTGGTGCGACTGGTGCACTTCACCACCACTGACTTTGGGCCGGAGTGCCATATTTGCAAGTATACTATGGTTTTTAAAGCACCTGCAGTGTTCTTTGCCTCCAGCAATCTTCAGGCAACAAAACAAATGTCAAGATAACGCTTGTGATTAATGTTCTTCATGGAAAGAGGCTAGAGTTTTGTCCTGTGGAAGTTTTGATTAATTGTAAGGTAGCACAGAGGGTTAATATGCCTGCTGCAAAAAACATGTACCATGCCGATCACAAAGCGCATGTAATGTAAATAGGTCAGTGGGTTACTGCTTTTGGAAGAGATACGTTTGTTATTTGCAGTTTATAAGTTAAAATCCTAATACAGAACTTTGAGCTATTAGCTGTCATCAAAGAGCTGCACGCAAACTGCATGGTATAGATTATAGCATTATGATTTTTCCTCCAGTCTTTCATAATCTTATGTTGCAAAAAGTGTTCATTTGGGTAGATATTAATTCTTATTATTAAAGAGAATACCCAACCACGGTGTTATGTCTTTAATTCTGTTTGTGCTTCTCCCGACTAAACACTCTTAAACTAGTATGGATGACATGTGACTCCTACACCTTATAGTCGTCTGTCTTAAGTAACATTTTCTATACACTGAGTTACACAAGTATGATTGATTGTCTTTGTGTAATGTGTCTGTGATGTACAGTGTTGTGGTGGGGGATGAATTCCACTCTGCCAGGCGATTTCTGCACACTCTGTACTCCACACGGAACACAGAGTTCTCAAAAACTCATTGGAGTGGCGCAGAACAGAGTTTATCCTCTCACTTGCCAACCGTAGGTTGGTGAGTGCAAGCGAGAAAAATCAAATAATAGAACAACTCCCGGCGAGATTTCTCATCGCAAGGGGTCAAGGCAGGTCATTACCGTTCACATTGAGAAACCTGCCCCTCGCTTTGAGTAAGCTGCCATTTGAGTAGCACATCTACTTGAGTGATAAAAATAAGCAGTGCCCTCTTGTGCTGCATATAGTGCCATTCATGCTGATTTTACAGTGCAGGACGAACTCCCGGCATTAAAAATCAGAGTAACTTACTGCACTCTGCCGCTCACAAAACTCTGCATAGCGCAGCAGAGTTTTTTTCTGCACTTCGCAGAGTTCCATTTAGCAGAACTCCATACATTCTGCCCAGCCCTACTAAAGTGCTCTGACACCCTACTACACTGGTATGAATGGCACTAGAAAACTAATTAAATGTATCTGAGAGAGAGAGGGGTTATGGAGACTTGAGAGGAACTGCTAAAGGGTGATAGTGAGGGAATCAGTGGCAGAGGTGGTCACTGGGGACACCAACAAACATTGTAGCACCAGACCCCATCAGCTCTAATCCAGCCTTGTTTGTAGGCCCTTCAAGCTGATCTCATTCAGCAATTTACTCGAAACAGAATTAGGGGGCATATTTATACTCCGTTTGCGCCGAATTTGCGTCGTTTTTTTCGACGAAAATTCGACGCAAAACTAACTCCATATTTATACTTTGGCGTTAGACGTGTCTAGCGCCAAAGTTCATGGAGTTAGCGTCATTTTTTTGCATGAACACCTTCCTTGCGTTAATGATATGCAAGGTAGGCGTTCCCGTCTTAAAAAATGACTCCGATGCATATGCGTCGTATTTATACTCCCGGGCAAAAATGACGCCCGGGAGTGGGCGGGTCTAAAAAACCTGCATTAGCGCCGGATTTTAGCGCCTGGGTCAGGACAGGCGTTAAGGGACCTGTGGGCTCAGAATGAGCCCAGAGGTGCCCTCCCCTGCCCCCAGGGACACCCCCTGCCACCCTTGCCCACCCCAGGAGGACACCCAAGGATGGAGGGACCCACCCCAGGGACATTAAGGTAAGTTCAGGTAAGTATTTTTTTTTAAAAAAATGTTGGCATAGGGGGGCCTGATTTGTGCCCCCCTACATGCCACTATGCCCAATGACCATGCCCAGGGGACAGAAGTCCCCTGGGCATGGCCATTGGGCAAGGGGGCATGACTCCTGTCTTTGCTAAGACAGGAGTCATTTCAATGGGGGTTGGGAGTCGTAAAAAAATAGCGCAAATCGGGTTGAGCCGATTTTTTTGCCTCAGCCTGACTTGCACCATTTGTGGACGCCCATACTCCATTTTCCCCCTACGCCGGCGCTGCCTGGTGTACGTTGTTTTTTTTAACGCACACCAGACAGCGCCGGCGGCTAACGCCGGCTAACGTCATTCAATAAATACGGCGCCCGCATGGCGCTTCAGAATGGCGTTAGCCGGCGCTAATTTTTTTGGCGCAAAACTGCGTTGGCGCAGTTTTGCGTCAAAAAGTATAAATATGGCCCTAGGTGTCTGAGGCAAACGATAAATTAACAAGACGAAAAAAGGTTTGTGAGCAGGTCTTAAAGTTAGTCACGCTGCTTCAAGGTTCAAATCTAACTGCAAAGATTCAGACAAGATGAACAGTGCCTTTCAGCTTATAACTGCCACTCAACCTCTTTGTTTACGAATGAGGTCCACTCCAAAGATAATGCAGTCTTGAGCGACTAATAAATGTATTACAGGATTTTTCTGGCTGGCTAGATAAAGTTTAGCCATCAAAAGCAAATCATGGCCTAATCTTTCAAAGAGGTCATTCATTTCGTGACGATGTGTAACAGCTGGTTGCACTTTGCTCATCAGAGTCTTCAAGAACTTTTCAGATATTGGAACAGAGGATGGATGAGCTGTATTCGCTTCATGAACTAGCAGCAGACTAGTAGAGTTCCTGGCTGCGGGATGCAGTTGGGAGTAGACAGGCACACACGAACTTGCCTTCGGCTCATCTCTGGAGAATAGTTGGAATGTCCGCTGTGTGCCCTGCAGCCACCACAATTATATAGTTGATGAAGACTGGCGGAAAAATCAACTATGGGGTCCTTTACGGATCATCCAGAAAGGAAACTAGGAAGTGAACAGTTAAACATCCATGAGTGTACTATAATGAAGAGACACAGACTTACATATTAGAAAAGAAAGACACAGATATGCCACCAAAACTAAAATTAAAGACTCTTGGGTTACAGTAACACATTTTGTGGCATGATGGAAAACCAAGTGGTTAATGTACATTGTTCAGGTAGGTAACATTAACATAATATTACACGACATTTAAATGTTCTGTATTCATTTATGTAGTATGCATTTCTATAGTTTATCACAGTATTGAATTGCTCCTGCACTAGGCACACGCTCACACAGAGACATTCATCCATGTACATACACAAATAGGCTCATATTTTACCAGGTTTTGAGTCTCAGTTGCACCATGCAGGGGGACTCAAAATCAAAGTTAGATTCATCAAGCCACAGGAGGCCACCTTGTGTGGTTCTGAATGATTTCATAAATCTAGCGTAAAGCAAGGCAGCACAATTCGCTGCCTTGCATTACGCTGCAGCAGGGAGGCGTTCCATGGGTGCAGCATGGGTGTTCCCATGCATCCACCCATGGATTTTGGCGCATAGGCAGATCTACCATTAGTGGGAGACCTAGGAGTGAGTCAAAATGCAATGCCTCCCCAAGTGAGATGTAATTAGGAGAAATATCCTTATTTCTCCTGATTTTTTCCTCTTTCTATGTGTTCTTCATTACGCAGCACACATAGAAAAAGGAAAATGCCTCTCAAGATTGTTTTTCTACAGGAAGGTGTCCTCCACAAAACAATCCTGCCTACAATGGAGACACCCTTGCAACACGAAGCAAAGGTGCCTGCATTGGCATTAGACAGCCAAAAGTGTGCCAGTGCCTGTCCTTTCCTTTTCACTCAGAGCAGTGCATCAAGGTGGCTTGCTGTGTTGCATGAAAGAATGAAAAATCTGTCCCATAATGCGCACAAGCATCTACCAGCTGCTGGGTAGCACTTCCCGTAAGGAAGCAAGAGCAGGAGGCAAGGAAGTGTTAGACCTGTCAACCTTGCGGTGGTATTTCCCTCAATGTTTCGCTCACCTCTTTCCATTTTCTGATCTAATTTTTGCTAGTTTTAGGACTCTGTGCACTTTACCACTGCTAACCAGCACTAAAGTGTGTGTGCTCTGTCCCCTAAATCATGATAACTTTGCCCTAACCACAACTGGTATATTTAATTTACTCGTAGGTCCCTAGGAACGTGCACCACTTGTGCCTGGGACCTGTAGATTAAATGTTACTAGTGGGCCCCCAGCACTCATTGTGCCACCCACTCCTGTAGCCTCCTCACCATGCCTCATGCCTGCCATTGCAGTTTTACTGCCACCTAGATTAGGCATTTAAAACCCTTTGCCAAGACTTAAACTCCCCTTTTGTTACACATAAGTCACCCCTTAAGGTAGGCTCTAGGTAGCCCATAGAGCTGGGTTCTAGGTAAGTAAAAGGTAAGGCATGTATTTTTAAGTTTTGCATGTCCTGGTAGTAAACAACTTTCAAATTGTTTTTTCACTACTGTGAGGCCTATCCCTCTCATCGGTTAATATTGTGAATTCCTGATTACACCTTTAATCTGTAATTCCTGATTGGAAAGGAGTACCTATGTCATGTTTCATATAATTGAAATGGCTATGATAAATCCCCTTTGCCGGTAAAGTTGTTTTTAACATAACTATTTCAGAAATGCCACTTTTAGAAAGAGGACATTTCTCTGCTTTTACAACTCTGTGTGCCTGCAGCCGGTCTTCAATACTCATCTGGGGTTGGTGACATCTACACTTTGACAGCCACAAACCCAGGAAGACTAGGCATGTCTTAGCACTTATCTGCATTCTGATGATTCTTCCTGGGCCGGAAGGGAGGACTAACACCTACACCCTAATAGGCATTGCCTGTCCCCGCACAAAGGGTTGATTACCCCCTACTGATAGTCTGGAGCCAGGGCTGGGAATAAAAGACCTCTGTGCACTTAAAAAATCCTTGTTTGAAGTCACCCCCACTTTAAAGGTACAGCTATCATAAGTACTGGACCTCCAACACCACCAACTCTGTATCTGTGAGGACTCTGCCAGGAAGGACTGCTGTGCTGCTTAAAGGACTTTTACTCTGCTGGATCCCTGCCTTGCTTGACTCTTGCCTTGCTGAGCTGCACTGCTGCCTGCTGTTTCCCTGCCTAAGTGAGAAGGACTAGACATGCACCACATGAAACCAGAGCGACTCCAAGGTCTTGCTAGTTTGCCTCCTGTTTTCTGAAGTCTTAGGGAAATGACTTTCAACAATTCTGCTACACTCTGTGGACTCTGCCAACTAAGAGTTTTGCCCTTCCAAGTAAACCATTCCTGGGCCCTTGGAAGTGGGGTTTTCTGTCTGATTCTGCAAAAACAAAACATGCATCAACCTCATTGCACCAATCAGAACCAACGATTCGTGTTCGTCATTGAGCTTCACCACTGCATCACTACTGCTGCAAGGATCGAGGACACTGCATTTCCATCGATGACAGTGCACCACCGCTGTGAGAATTGAAGCACTGCATTGCCTACTGCAGGATGCGTCATCCCCTCTGTGAGGCCTAGAATCGCTTCACTGTTTTTTTTAGAATGGCCCCAGAACCAATGCATCATTGCACTGATTGGAACCGAGGCCTCTTAACGACCAAAGAACTCTTGCTCATGGGGCTTTGCATTGGTCTTGTAGTCAGCCTATGTTCCTTTGAGGTCAGCCTGAAATTTTGGGTTTGGCCCAGTTTTGCACAACTAGATAGCCCCGGTTGGCGCTTTCTGCTTCTATCCACTACAGTTTCATTTATTCTTTTAACAATTCATATGTCAACTTCTACTTATTTGATTTTTGTCATTTTGGTCAAGTTTTGTTCATAAAAATATACTTTATGGTTCTAACCTAGTGTTGAGTGTCTTTGTGATGTCTTCACTGTGTTACTACTTGTGTGTTTCACAAATACATTACACATTGCCCCTTAAAGAAGCCTGACTGCTCCTTGCCAAGTTACCAGACAGTGAGCATAGGACAATTTAGGGTGTGGTGAGACTTACCATGACTAGGATTGTGGTCCCTACTTGGACAGGGTGTATACCTCTACCAACTAGAGACCCCAGTTCAAACAGGAAGAAAATAACATTTCGGGAAATGGATGAAGGGGCTGAACTGACTCCTTTATGGAAGATATTTGCACTATGAAGGACTAAGGCAGTAATTCCTCAAACACTGACAGTCCTATAGACCCTGGTACAAGTGGCAAGAAAGAGTGCAAATATTAAGGTCACCCATTAGAACCAATCAGCAGCAGAGGGAAAACTGCACACTCTGAGTTAAGTAATGGCATCTAGCACTACGTTGTACCTGGTGATAATGGTCGGTGCATAACATTGTACAAGGGTTATAAAGATTGTAAATGTTAATCCCAACTTTTTCCACGCATATGTACATCACCTGCAGACTCCTAATCCTGTGTGCATATATTTTATCTGCTCCAGAGTACTTTTACAGCTGCAGGTTACACCTACCCTGTTGCTTGCAAGCCGATGCAAACGAAGTCAAGCATGCATATCATTAATGTTGTGTTTCAGGTGTGTTTTCCATCAGATAAATACTTGGTACGACACAGTAGAAAATAACGTGCTCGAATAGTTTTTGTGCTTGTTTTGCATATGGTATTACCATAGCAGAATTTTTTACAAAACTAAATTGCCACCTTGTAGAACCCCACATTGTCTGTGTATCATAGATGTTAACGTATTTGCACTCATCTTCAAAAGAGCACAAGTACTAAATGTGCACACAGCGCATTTTTGCCAGTCATTAGCACTCAAGTTTAGATCAATTTTTAGCACTTAAATGCAGATACAAAAGGCTCTGATCTGATAATATACAACCAAGAACATAAAATAGTTGCATATAAATTACCACAATCAATGATTGGCAGATTGCAATAAAACTTGGGGATGGTTTCCACCGTGATGTGGATTAACACTATTGGAGCAGACCGTTTCCATGGTAGTGAAGTTTAAAAGAGAGATTATAAAAAAATCACTCTATCTTGAGCACAAAATAGAAAGTGCTTTTTATTATAAGCTGTTCCGTTACCTTTAATCTTTTTTCCAAGGTATCACAGGGATGCTGGTTTAAGGACTCCTGCAGGACACCATCATGTAATTGTGAACAATCGTAGGGAGTCACAAATTTAGACATGCCTCACGAATATTAGCAAGGTATCACAGTTTGCTACTCCCTATTATTTCTTAATTCCTGAACTGAGCTATTAACACTAAGGGCCAGATGTGGGAAACAATTTGCACGTCGCAAACAGCGAATGTTTGCGACGTGCAAACTGCACTTTGCAATGCACAAAACCCGTTTTGCGATTCGGTAACCTGGTTACCGAATCGCAAAATGGGTTTGCGAGTCGCAATTAGGAATGGGAGTCCCCTTCCTAATTGCGAGTCGCAGTGCAATGCCAGATTGCTTTGTGACTGCGAAAGCGGTCGCAAAGCAATCGCAGTTTGCACCCATTTGAAATGGGTGGTAACCTATTCGCAAAAGGGAAGGGGTCCCCAGGGGACCCCTTCCCCTTTGTGAATGGAACTGCAAAAACAAATTCACAGCAGGTAGTGGTCCTATGTACCACTGCCTGCTCTGAAAAAATTAAACGAAAATGTTTCATTTTTCGTTTTTGTAATGCATCTCGTTTTCCTTTAAGGAAAACGGGATGCATTACAAAAAAACAAAAACCTGCTTTATTAAAAAGCAGTCACAGACATGGTGGTCTGCTGTCCGCAACAGGCCACCATCCCTGTGAATGCCGCCACTCGCAAGGGGGTCACAAAGTGAGACCCACCTCATTAATATTAAAGAGGTGGGCCTTTGTGACCCCCTTGCGAGTCGCAGATGGTGTCAGGGACACCATCCTACTTTACAATTTGCACCTCGCAAATTGCGAGTCGCTCTGACTCGCAATTTGCAAGTCGCAAATTGGAATCTACCTACATCTGGCCCTTAGTTCGGTTCGCAAAATATGAATTCAGTCACCAAAAGCCAGTTAGTAATTTGTGACTATTTTGTGAATCTATTCTTAGTACATGTGGTCCCTATTGTTCAATGATTCAGCACACTTCTGAGATGTAAAACAGCTCCTCATGCATTGCAATGCATGCATTCCATATGAGGCATAATGATACACTAAACAGCCAGTCGAGTTAGGTGGGAGAGAAATTCTGTTCTCGGTGTAATGAAAACTAGTTCTACAAATATCTTAAAGCACTGTTAACAGTGGGTAGTGCAGACAGGTGCGCTGACAAGCCAGGCTTTACAATAGGTCCTCTTTATTTAAGGAACGTAAAAATGCACACAAATTCAAAGTAGATATGGAGACCCCGAAAGCCTCTTGTTACAGGGACTAGGATCCATCTATTCATTGATGTTGGTAATTAATTCCATCCCTCTGTATCGAGGTTTTATTTAAAAACTGCATATTCATTCACGTGTAAAATGGACCAACTCTGTATGCTATGCAAGAAGTCACACTATGTGCGAGAAAAATCCCCCATGAGCTAATTACTTTAATTGGCTAGAAAGTGATGGCTGCGCCTCCATGGAAATGTACATTTAATTGTTCATATTTAATGGGCTTTTTTGTGGTGTTGAAGATGCAATTTTCCCGTCGCCACGCGGGAAGTATGACCGCATCGGGAAATGAAACAGTGTCATTTTTCATAGCTCAAGAAAATCCCTTGATTCATTCAAATTGGCAATCTCCTGGAATGAATAGGAGACAAGTGTACTCGGGTTTACGACCCAGCTCTGCTATGTCTAAATACAAAGACAATTCAAGATGGATGGAAAAAACAACATGTATCATTTAATCACTGTATTATTGTTAACAATTTGGTCTATGCGTTTTTCTTCTCAAAGAAGTAAGCCATTGCAATTATGGTAAAACTGGTGTTTCCATTCGGTTTTTGGGTATTTTGAGGATCCATTGTGAGCAGAACTGGGTAAAATTGTTTTTTTGCATCAAAAATTCATGACATTTGCAAATGTTGTGCTATGCAAAATTTGCAGTTTCATATTATGCAATCCCTCATAATTTTCCTGTCTTGCCTGTTGAACGTTTTTAGCTGTTTGCTACTGAAGACCGACTGTTGGCAATAACAATGCTGGTGATAGTGAGCTTTTTGTCAGCCTATTGCTTAACTTTGGTTAACATTCTTGTCAATGTCATTTGCAGTGATCCTTGTTGTGCACGGAAGGTTTTGGGGTGATCCTTGAAGCAGGGGCTAGGAAAAAGAGGGGGGGGTTAAAAAAAAGTTGTATTTCCCATGTTAATTCCCATAGGACATTCATACACGTCTATAACCCAAACCACTGGACGGAATTACACTAAATTTGGCAGAAAGCTAGCTTTCGGTTCACATATTGATCTTTTGCTTATTTGGTGTAAATCCATTCAGTAGCTTTTGAGAAATTTAGGGAAATTCAAATTTGTGTATCTCTGGTTGCGAAGTATTTGCGAAAAATGATGAGCGTGTGCAGGGAAATGCTGAGCTCTAATAGGCTGCCAACACTTCAACCAGGAAATGTTGAAGTGTTGGCAGCCATCTTGAGACTCTGCTTCAGTCTAGTCCTGACAAAAACACACAAAAAGTAAAAGTGGCCAGTGTACCGACATACTGACCCCTTAGCTCTGGTGGTGTTATTTTTGTTTTTTGTTTTTACTTTTATTTGCTGAGAAATCATGATATTTGTGAATTTGCAGCATAAAAAATAAAAAAGTGCAGGGTCCTATGCTTGTTTTTTGATAAGCCCCCAGGTTGGTCAGATCCCGGGAGCATTGGTAATTTTGAAAGTAGTGGTGCCTCACAGCCCCCCCACAGTCCTGAGGACCATCACCTCTCCAGGGCAATTTTTGTCATGTAGGCGAGGGGGCCCTGCGGCGCCCTGCACCCCAGGGACCACCAATTCCCCAGGGCAAAATGCATGAACTGTTTAGCAGAGACCTGTCAGCCTCCCCCACTGCCCTGGGGAAAACCACCGCCCCAGGGCACAGAGTTAGTAAAGAGAAGGGGGTCTGTTTCGGACCCCTTGTATCCCTGCAGACCACCACCTCCGGGGGCTATGTGCACATTGGAGGGGCTATGTGGACCCCTTTGCAGAGCCACTGATGGCCCTTGGGACCACCACCCCCCCAGGCTGGCTCCTGCTATGTCCCCATAGTGTAGCTGTAGTCAAGTCACAGCTAACACTCCGCTTTTTGACAGATGGACCTGCCTAAAAGGTCCTGCTGTCAAAAAGCAGAACTTTCATCTCTGTTCCCTGCACACAGGTATGTATGCAGGGAACAGAAGTGAAAGATTTGTTTCAGCAACCACAGAGCTGCTGTTAAAAGCAGCTCCTTGGTTGCTGAAGCAATGGGACCACGGGGAAGGCCTTGAGGGCTTCCCTGCGGTCCCAGATAACCCATAAAGGGCTAAAAAAAGAATAAGTTAAAAATAAAAACATTAGCTCAGTGTGAAGGTCGCAGACCTCTACACTGAGTGTGGAGGGTTCAAGTTCAGCTGGACTCATTTCCCTCTTATTTTTTTATTAATGTAAAAATATTTAAGGCTCATTTGAAAGGTCATCTTACTTTTTTTAAATGACAAATATGTTTTTCTTTTTAAGTTGTGCAGAAATATCTCATTCTAAGTATAGCAAAGCCCTAGAAATTCACCAGTCATAGTTAGAGTTATCTCAACTAGCTATAACTCATGCCCTAAAGTAACTATAACTCGTGCCCCCGCCATGCACAAAAATGTTACTGCAAGTATTACATTGATGTTATCAGTGATGTAATCAAAGATGTCATAAGTGCCATAATTTGTGGGTAATTACCAGTGTATGGCGAGGGCGTAAGTTATAGTTAGCTTAGGGCACGATTTATAGTTAGTTCAGATAACTCTAACTGGCAAATTTCTAAGGTTTTGTACGTTTAATATGTGAGCCTAACTATAACGCCCCTGGAGCCTTTGTTTTTTTCAGTGAATTATATGTATTTATATATATTTACTAAGAAAACAAAAGTTACAAGGATGTTATAGTTAGGTTCTCATTCTAAACACATAAAACCATAGAACTTCAGCTCCCAGCCAATTCATGTAAGTTACAGTGTTATCCAGGGTAAAGATAAAAGTGGGTTGCAACACCCATCCCAGCAAAGGCAACCTAAAGGGCAAGTTCCATTTTGTGCTTTAGTCACCACATCTTTAGAGAGACAATGAAAAGTGTCTCCAAAGCATAAATCATATAACCACAACCAGTCCCACACATTTAGCAGGAGTGATATGTCCAGTTATTGGAGATTGAAAGGATTTTCCTTCATATGGGAATAAGACCCTGTGCCTTGAGCAGATCTAAAGTGAAAGTACCACTGCACTGTATAATAAGCTCATAGAAACCAGTCATGTATTGGTGGGGGAGTGGGAATCAGCCTACACTTTGCGTTCAGGTAAAATCGACTTCAGTGTCTACCGAATAAGGTGCTACTAAAGAATTCACTGTAGTGCCCATGACCTAGAAAGATTTACCAGCACACAATCCTCACTGTAAATTCTTTCAGGCACCAATAAACAATTCAGTTTATTGCTTGCCTTATACCTGAAATGTCCCACTGTCACTTGTACACACATTTGCGTGAATGAACAGGTGAGCAAAACATTTGCACTGATCATCTGGAAGAAACAAACAAGGACTGTCCGATGCAAATTTTAAATTTTCACTGATTAGTTAGAGAAAATGCTGTTCTTCCTCCAGCTGATCTGTTTAAGTGTTGTTTTCCCTTGGGCAGTCACTGTAATCGTTGTACATAATTGAACTAAACTGTGCTACGTTAAACAATCTGAACCTTAGCCTCCGCAAATCACATAATTTTAGAAGCAGTATTCCCGGGCATTGTTAGATTCTTTTCTCTGGTTCAAAGATAAAAAGGTCTTTAATTTCAAACTCCTGTGTGTGCTTAGAACTATTATGAGATCTGTCTGTCTCCTTGTCTACTTATCTTTCTTGCGTATTAGCTATCTTTGACACCTGAACAGTTCATGCTAGGTGCTGGACTCTCTCAAGACTTATCAACTGAGGCAGAGTCACAAGATCTCCCAACTTATCCCACCAAAAGGCAAGTACATTTTTACAATTTTAAAACACTCCTCGCTCAAATTAAATATGATCTATCTTTTCAACTTTTGTCACACCACTGTAGCCAAACAATGTATTTCACTAACTTCAACAAATCTGCAATTCACATTAGTCCAAACCTTGCTATCACATGGAGTAACCTTGAAGCCACTGTGAAGTAAAATGGGGTCACTTTGTGAAGACATTTTTATGTCCTCTTCCTTCCACTACTAGTAGGAGAAGAGTTTTCCTTAATGGAATGCTCCTAAAAAATATTTAAGTGAAGTTGTATTTATTTTCTTTATTATGTTTTATTCACTATATTGATGTTAAAGCTCGCCTATAGTGATGAAGGTTTCCTTAGCACTTCTTTAGCAATGATAAACAGCTTTGCATGGGTAAACTCATTTTGTCTGCCTTATATGAAGCAAATGTGAGGCTTCTGGACAGACCATTCCATTCTAATCATGTTGTGGGCTCTCTCTAAGTAGTTTCCGACGGATAAAAGTGCACCATGGAGTCAACACCTCCCATTCCTCCTCCAAATTCTTAGCTACCTCAATTCCAGGGCTACTGAAGCTCTTGTGACTGCTGGTCACACTTGGCCCACCCACCAGAGGAATGACTTACACTAAACCCACTGATGGTTGACATTTCGCTTTTTCAAAAGATGCCAGCACGCGAAAACCTGTCCGGCCTGATTGCCAAACGTGGTAAAGCAGAGTCGAACTGGGACGGAAAATAGGCATGGGCACAAACTAAAAGTGAACAAGCTGTATAAGTGTTTTGCAAGATATGGGAGACTGCATGCATTTTTGCTTGCTGTCGGCAATGTTGGTTGTAATGTCAAAGAAACCAACTATAAACATTGGACCCCCCCAGACCATAAAACAGGCCCACATAGAGCCAAAAAAACAGCTGAGTAGAGCACCGTCAGATTATCCTATAAGCCAGTTTGACCACCAGCATCAAAGGAAGGACAACATTGAAGCACATACACAATGTTATGGTTTATATCACACACTATGGGTCACGTTTATGAAAAGTGGCACTACACCTAGTGCAGCACCACTTTTCTTGTGCCCCTTAGCGCCCCATAACGCCACCATGTGTGCACCATATTTAAACTACGGTGCACCATGCAGGTAGTTAGGGAACTAGGGTCATAATTTTTGATGCTAGTTTGTCGCTTTTCAGGACTGAAAAATGATGATGCTAATCCTACAAAGCACCCAGAGTCCCATTGAAACCAATAGGAGCTTCCATTTAACACCTGCTCTGAGATGGTGTTAAAAACTCTGGAAAAAATGACGCAAAGAAGTCTTGTAGATTTCTTTGTGTCATTTTTTTGCCCCCGTAACAGGGGAGCGTCCCCCTTGTATACATTATGCCTGACGCAGGCATAATGTGGCGCAAGGGGTTACAAAGTGTCACAATGCATGCCCTGCACCACTTTGTAAATATGGTGCCATGTGTTTGGCCTTCCAACACCACATTAGGGTTAAAGAAATGATGCTAATGTGGTGATGGAATGGCGCTAGGTCATCTTAAATCTGGGCCTATGTTTTCCTAATTGTCTCTTGGCACTATTGTTTGAGTCCAACAGAACAGACTGCTGTTTGTATGGTGAAAATGTAGCCAACTGAGCATTCTCTGTTGGTGTCACTTGCAATTGTGGCTTTCGGCTTCACCAGTGTGTGTAATCAGTCAGTCTGTGTTGTTAATGGAAAATCCTAATGGAAAACGGTCTTGAAAGTGGAACGATCTTGCAACCTTATGCTAAACCCCTGTGCATGTCACGAGTGAATCCATGGGGTTAGTTTCAATGAGCCCCTATGTTTGAATGATCAATTTGAATGAATATAATAAGCTCTACTGTCAAACCGGTATGAGTAATCGGTCATTCTGACAGTGCATGTTTTATATTATCTCATTGCATTAAACATGTTTTCATATGACATTCCGTGACAGCCTTTATCTTAAGCACGTTTCATCTCCAAGAGTGTATGGTTATTATTCACATTTTGTCAATCATTGGCTACCTCTGATTGTCCTCGTATTGCTTGTGCTTATCACCTTCTCCTAATTTTTCCGCATGTCTTCTTCCTTGTCTTGTGACCTCTGCCTGTTATTGTGTTGCCATGTGATGGTTCATATGCTCACTTGTCTATGTTTTTCAAGCTTGAGAAGGATGTGAGAGGGAGCTGGAAGATAGTGGCCAGCAGGAGGCAGGTCCATTGGCTAAGACAAGGGGAGGGAAGCAAAGGAGGGAAGAGAAATGCAGGAGGAGCAGCATTGGGTGGTGGAAGAAATGGGGTCTCTAATTGGCAGAGGTATACACCATTGTCCAAGTATGGACCCAGTCCTAGTCAGGGTAAGTCACACACAATCCAAATTATCCTGTGCCCACCCTCTGGAAGCTTGGCACTGAGCAGTCAGGCTTAACTTAGAAGGCAGTGTGTAAAGTATTTGTGCAATAAATCATAGTAACACATCAAAAACACCACAGAAATACACCACGCAGGATTAGAACGATAGATAATATTTATCTGGTTAAAATAACATCAAAATGATAAAGATTCAATAGGTACAAGTTATAATATTACTTTTGCAAGTTTAAAAAGAGTCTTAAATCATACAAATCAACAGTTGTCTTTTGATTACACAAAGTACCTGGTTTGCGTAAAAAATAACACGCACAGAGACCACAGAGGAGGAGATGCATGGAAAAATATGGCGTGCGTTGGATTTTCCGAAGTGGCACAGATGACGTTTCTTTCCACGCTGCAAGGGGATTGTGTCATTTTCCACGCTGCAAGGGGATTGCATCATTTTTTGGTGCACAGTCTTGGTTCCTCACTGCGATGCAGGAATCTTTTTGACTCCCAGGGATGATACTGGGAAATTCTGGGAACACTGGAAGAAGTCACAGGTGTTGTGTCTATCTGGTAGGGCGATGCACCTAATTTTCTGTCTCAAGGCAGGCACTGTGTTGATTTTACACTCGGGGAATCAGCTGTGGGGCAGTAGGGCAACAGCAGGGTAGCAGTCCTTCTCAGCAAAGCAGTCCAGATGAGTCCTTTGGGCAGCCAGGCAGTTCCTCTTGACAGGTTGCAGGTTCAGGTCCAGACGTGACGTGACAGTTGGAGGGCTCAGAGACCCAGTTTTTGTACCCCAAAATGCCTTTGAAGTAGGGGAGAATTCAAAGAGTGGTTTTGAGTGCACAAGTTCCCCTTTCGGTACAGGTCTGTCCCAGTTGGGGGTTTGGCAATCCCTTGTGTGACAGAAGGCCACTAGCCTTTGAAATTTAAGTGTCAGGCCCTCCACCCTTCCAGCCCAGAAAGACCCATTCAGTATGCGGATGAGTGCAGGTGTGACTGAGTACCGTGTGTTTGTGGTTGCCTGGGTGAAATGCACAAGGGAGCTGTCAACCGGCCCAACCCAGACGTGAAGTAGAGACAGGCTGTAAGGCACAGATGGATTTTAAGTGCAGAGAAATGCTCACTTTCTAAAAGTGGCATTTCTAAAATAGTAATATAAAATCCAACTTCAACAATAAGCAGGATTTTGTATTCCCATTCTGGCCATACTAAACATGACCTGTTTACCCCTTTCTGATCAGAATCTGCCACTAAAACAGTATATGAGGCTAGCTCTAATGTTTGCCTATGAATGGAGCAGGCCTCACAGTAGTGGAAAACTAATTTAGGAGTTTTCCACTACCAGAACGTATAAAACGTTGCACAGCACGCTGCCCTATGGGTTACCTAGGGCCTCCCATAGGGGTGACTCATATGTAGAAAAAGGGGAGTTTAAGGCTTGGCAAGTACTTTTTAATGCCAAATCGAAGTGGCAGTGAAACTGCACACACAGGCCTTTCAATGGCAGGCCTGATACATTGTTAAGGGGCTATTATTTAAGGGGGAGGCACAATCAGTGCTGCAGGCCCACTAGTAGCATTTAACTTTTCAGGCCCTGGGCATGTGTAGTGCACTTTACTAGGGACTTACAAGTAAATCAAATATGCCAATTGGGAATGAACCAATGTTACCATGTTTAAGGGAGAGAGAATGTGCACTTTAGCACTGGCTAGAAGTGGTAAAGTGTGCAGAGTCCGAAAACCAGCAAAAACAGTGTCAGAAAAATGGAGGGAGGCAGGCAAAAAGTTGGGGGACGACCACTCTAAGACTGTCAGGTCTAACAGGTGGGAAATAAGTAAAGGAATGGCATTGGGAGGGGACAGAGGAAGGAATATGGCAGGTGGAGGGCAGGAGTAGAAAAGATCAGGGGACGACCGGGAAAAAGAAGGCCATGAAAGTGAAGTACTAAGCAAATAAGGGATGAAAGGTAGAAGGTAGTTCGGGGGCGTGGCCTGGTGAACATGGCTGATAGGGCACAGTCATTCGAGCTCCGTCCTAACCCGTTGACTTCCTGCGGCAGCCTGCCACCCGGACAATTTATCCCAGCTGCGGCTGCTCTTCGGGTGACTCAGACGTAGTCTCTGCAAGTGGAGAGAGCCACTGGGAACATCCGCTGCGGCGCTGGAGGAACATGGTGGCCTTCTATAGATCAGGAACTGGGGAGCGGCATGAGGCCTACAGTTTGATTGCAGTTGAGGGCCCGGTGGCTGCTTTCCCCATCCTCGTTTGCTTCTTTGTGGCCATGGGGAAGCCAGCACAAACCCAGCGACAGACCGAAGACACTATATTAACAGCGGGGCAGTGCCTCACCTGGTCCGACTGTGTGGGCCCCTTGCCAGAAGGACATGGCGGCCTCATGCCACAGCAACACTGTCAGGCACATGAGGGCCATTACGTGAGCTCAGGGAAGTGGAGCTTGGGTGGCCCAACCTGTGTGGACTCCCCCAGTGGGCAACGGAGATGCGGGAGTAGACAGTTGTCCATGACCTACCCCACAGAGGCTTGCATGATGAGCACTCCTGGCCGTGGCACAGATTGCCTTAACATCATACTATACCACTTGCGGGCCCTCATCAGAAGGATGTGTGACCAGCGGGAGGCCCATCCCGCAGGGAGATAACTGCTCACAGCAGAAGCAACGCAGGTGAGTCGAGCCCTGTGCAACACCTGTGTTTGGGGGACCACCTGAGGAGCAGCACATGTGGTAAAGACAGGCCGCAGAGAGGGGCACAGCAGACCAAGAGTGACCGTTTTATGGCCACGGGGTCAAATGCAGTGCGACACCCCCATTGGAGGAGTTCGCTGACACTGCACAAGGAATACAGGGACCCACAGGAACCCAGAGTTTAGCAGCGATTTAGGCCTTTCATACTTTTTCTTTCTTTTTATTCACTAATCAAAATTGTATTGGAACATTTTAAAAAATCTAGATCATTTTGTGAGTGCACATATGAGTTGCACCTACAAAATTATGCAATAGGCTTTTTTTTTTTTTTTACTTTAGCCATGCTGCTCAGCATCGAGGACGCTATACAGCGTAGCTAAAAACCATTGACCAAGCGAATAGGTCCCAAAGGCGAGACCTATTGCTTTGCCAATTATTGTCTGACTTGCGAATATGCTATGCACAAGAAAGGCAATAACTTTTTTGATGCATTTCCCATCATCCATCTCAACAAGAAGACATCTCATATTTTCCAGCATACTTCTCAACAGGAAGAAGCATCATTGTATGTCTCAGAATCCATCTGTAGTGAAGCCAACATCACTACATTTCCCCGCTGTCCATAGCTTCCAAAAGACCCTCCCCCAAAACCACCTCTTGCCCAGGTATCCCAAGTTAAGGGTGGCCAAGTCAAATGCATCACCTGTTTGGCCTGTTTCAAACTGCAGGACCTAGGGCTAGAAACTCCTGCTGCCTAGGTAACTCTCTATCAACCTGTGTCTCTCAAACACCACATTACCTACCATTCCCATTGCCACACCAAAATCCACAGAACATACTGAACATATTAGCACATCTAACACCAACAGCTTCATTCACATGCCACTCATTATAATATACACACTAGCACATCCCTCCATTTTCAACGTATGCTCATCAATGTGCATTCAGCAATTAGTAATGCCACCAAAATCACTAACATCATCACGCCTCACACCCTAGACACTCCTGTCATTAGGGAAACCTAGTCCATGCCCTCCTCTACACATATCCTTGATGCCCTCTGGATACAGCATCTAACAATGGACTGGAGGACTCACAGTCATACACAAATCTATGTGGCCTTTCATCATTTTCAACATAGCTACATCTAAGCCTTTTGAGCTCCTATCCTGCGGCTGCCCTCTCTCAGCCTGCTTCCTTTCATTTCACCCTACTTCCTTTCAACTTTTCTATAGACTTTCCAGATCCATAATACCTTCTAAGGAGAAATAGCAGATCTTATCACCTCTGTCTCCTAGACATAAAACACTACAAATAACCAAACTCACTTCAAATGCAACATACTGGACTTAATCTTCCCTTTATCTCCCAACATTTATTGCCAGCTCCCCATAATCCTGACTCGACTGATCGTCATACCTTTCACTTCACCACCATACATCCCACTTCCCTACATGCAGGGCAGCACAAAAATCGAGAAAGTTGCCTTCTGCTTTTTCAAGAACATACATCTAGAGGACATCCAAGAAGAACTAATTAATCTGCCCAGACTCTGTAAGCCCTCAATCGATGTTAACACGCTTCTGAACATCTACTTCATCCCTCTTAAGCATCATATGGAATGCGTTGCTCTTCTGAAAAATTGTGCCTCAAAGCCTCAGCTGTCAGCACACTCTTACACCCAAGAAGTTAATAAAACAAATTGTGTAGTGTGAAGAAAGGAGAAAAATTGAGATAATCAAAAAGCCAGGAGGACTTTACCCTTCTCAAAGCACTCCACTCTAACCCTTGTTCCATCATCACCATCGCTAAAGCTACCCTCTACAGGGCCACCACCAATGGAGCAATCAACTGAACCAAAGGTCTTTTGAGGCCATCAAAAAGCCTGCCAGTCCCATTCCCGAACCATCTTTCAATCATCAACCAACAGATGCAATGCTACCAAACTCTTCTTCAAAGACAAAACCATCAAAATCTGATCTAACGCCACCAATTCATCATCATCAACTATAGCTAGCCACAACACCATTAATTGATCATCCTTCACTACTGTCACACCATAAGCGACTCACCTGAATTCATAGGACTTCTGCAGAAGCAAAGACCTACCACTGCTTCCCCCTGAGGTTAACAATTAGTATCAGAAGACATTATTGACACCAGTGACTGATCTTGGGATGAAGGGGGTTTGAGAATGAGAGTTAGAGAAAGAGGTAGAGGGAGAGGAAGAAAGAGAGAGCATGATAGAGAGAGAGCAGTGGTTCAGATGTACCTGGTGCTCCTGCAGGAAGAATGAAAGGTGTGTGTATTCAACATTTTGTAGAGGACCCTTCAAGTTCTCTTCAAGTAAGGCACACTCCTTCTGCCAGGAGAGGTACTCTGTGGCAAAAGCACACAATCAATTTAGGCAACCATACATGAATGCTTTACAATCAGCTTGTGAATGCTTTAGCTTTTCTTGCTCTCCTCCTTCAGTTTTTTGCGGCTTACCTCCACAAGCTCTAAAACCACTTGTGAAGAACACCATTGCGTTTACCCATCTACCCTCTGTAAGGTAAAGTTAGACTTAGGGGGGAAAACAATTCTTTTTTAAATAAACAAGGTTCATTTATGGGATTCTTTGACTGTGGATCCTTGAGACAATATCAAACTAGAATTACTGAAAGAAATCCAAGCCTACTTGGACATTTTGTTTTCTTCTGCTCAAACTTCCTTATTTAAATTCAAACTGTGAGGGTGCCCTAGAATAAAGGGGGAATCAAAAATGAGAGGCGGACAGCTAGTGCACTAACTTGAGGTCCATGTGATGGACTGAAGGAGCTTGAGTGTTAAGCAGTGGAGAGAGAATGCTAGTCGTAGTCAAGACAAGGGAGGTATAGCCATACTGACTTAATGACCAGGATCCAAGTTTCAAGGTTGTAGAAAGTTGTCTTGAAGGGACAGGATTGCAAGATAAGTTGAAAGCTCCCAGCTTCCAGGCAACAGTGTCAGGCAGCAGAGCTCAGAACTCACAAAGAACCAACTCTTTCTTCAGAAAGAATGACAAAGCCATGTAGGCAGCCACACTTTGAATTTGGTATTTAAAGCTCATCATGCATGTGGAATCTTCTGCCTGCCAATCAGAAGATAGTTTCTGACAGGAAACACCAGCAGGAAACAGAGGTTCATAATTAGTCAGCAGTCATAGTACAAACAAAAACAAAATACCAGACACTCTGGCAGGAAAGGAGGGCAGCAGGAAAAAGAGATATTTAAATGCCCAGCAGTCAATAATTGCTCAGAAGATGCTGTACGAAGAAAAATACCAGACATTTCATAAGGAAACAAGAATAGCAAGAAACTGAGACCTTTAATTGCTTGCTCATCAGAGCACGTTGTTTTAACAAAATTTACAGGCACTTGTACTTCATAAAACAGACTTGTTTGTAGTGCAAAGCATGCATTTGAAATGTAACACTCAGTACAGCATCAAAATAAACTACTTAGCAGAGTACATATACTTGTTTAATTGCAAAACATTGATGACAACAGGCATCATACAGTACCACAGATCGGTTCTGACAAATACTAGCTCCCACAAAGAGCTATCCAATATTCTGAACGAACTCAAAGCAACCTCCTACAAAAACACCATGCTTCCCTCCCCTATGATCAAGTCTCAGCAAGGAGAAGCCTTCACACTTCTTCTCCACATTTGCAATGCCCCCTAACCCAGGGCATCTTTTTTGACAGCCTCACAACTGGACAGATTCTTCCCCTGCTGAAAAATCCTACAGTAGATTCAGCTGACTTTGACAACTTCTCTCCTATAACCCACCTCTGATTTATTGGAAAAAAACATCAAGAAGGCAGCAGCTACTCAGATTACCAATTCAGGTTCAACAGGGGTGGAGCTTGGCTGCTGACAGAGATGGCTGCCTAAAGCCTTTTCTCCTGAATGCCGCAGGCCACCAGAGAAGAATCCAGCATGCCCTGGCTGTGAATACTCACCGGCATGGCAGAGATGGGTGAATTAGTGAGCCCCCTGGGCACAGCGAGATATCTTTCTGACCCCATTTACAGCAGGACCAAGAAGCATGAAAGGCCAACATGACTCCACCCTGCCTGCTGGCACCCGATGTAATTGAGGGGCCTCCCGACCCCATGGAGAGAAAAGGACTTGCTGAATCACCACAGTTATACCTATGTACCATGAAAGAGGAGCCTTCTTAATTCATCTGGCCTGAACTGGCTCACTTCAGAAGCAGCAGGGATCCTGAGAGTCGTCAACATCTCCTTGACATGGCTGATTGGGGGCCTCTCTCTTAACAACTGGGCATGGTAGAGGAACCCTGCCCAGACGTTTTCTTAGACCTGCCACAGCAGCTGGTGAACCTGCATTCCCTCAATCAAATGGCCCCAAACTGAGGTCCAGTGGGGGTGGGACTCCCCCTCCAACTATTGATAGCCTTTGCATACTGACTGCTGTAAAATTGCGCCACATGGGTCCTCCTCTGAGGTCCCCCCAGGGTACAGTGGCAGCGCTATACCTCCTATACCTCTGGGTGAACAATTAGGAAGGGGCATTTCCTAAAGGCTAAGGATCTGGCTTCTCACTGGGAGGCCTCCCTTTCCCTGTTGGTGAGCTCAGTCAGGTTCAGCTTGGCCATCATATTCCTCATCCTGGACATGGAGGGCATACTATTGGGGAATCATGCCTGCCTTAACCCCCCTTCACTACAGAAACACTGTCCTGGACAATTATCTACTGACTCAAGATCCCTACCAAGGACTTCTAACTGCTGACTACTGGTCATAGCCCATCCTAACCTTGGGGCCCTCCCCATCACATCTCCAGATGCTTTGTCACAAGAGTTTTTTACTAACCTTCACCTGTTCATAGATTTATATGATGTTCAATACTGTTCCATGTTGCTTACGGAGCTTCTAAGGTTTTAATTGTTGACAATCTTCTCACTATCTGTCAGGCCCTGTATCCTCCACCAACAAGCCTACTTACCACTTGCTTACAACTCTGAGCTTACCCCTACCAGGGTTGCTCGCACAGCCCCTGTCACACCTTCTTCTGGTGGCATCACAGGGTACACCTGGGTCTCCTCCCCACGTGGGCACAGTGCAGCCCTGATCCCCTCCTTGGGAGCCTCATTGCTTTGATGAAGCTGTCACCATACCCCTCTCACTGAGCGCACTGACCCAGTCTCCCCTGTCCTCCAGGACCAGGTGAGAGATCAGGACTCTGGCATTGAAGAGGTTTTTGCTCCACCGATCAAAGATATTTATCCCCTCCTGTCCTAATCTGAAAGAAGCCCATGGTTCTCTCCCTCCTTTTTTTTTTGTTATCCTGACCTCGTCCTCTCTGGAACTCATCGACTGGTTGCCTTGACCACACTTCCCCCTGTTCTGGCCTCATTTCTTTCCCCTCCCACTCTTCACCTCTGCCCCCCCAATAGGGAGACCCATAGACCCACGGACACTGGCTCTTAGATTCCACACCCTTTCCTGCCACCCTTTCTTCCAATGTGCTGCCTTTCCTGAAAGATCACTCAAACTTGGCAGGAACACCCTACTCCACCTTTGCCCCCCTCAGCTCTATCCACTGGCTATACCTCATGGCAATAAGGTTCTTGACTGTCCTATCCTAGAACATCCACAGCCTCACCAACTGCAACAAGTGTAAAAAATGATTTGCTTTCTTAAACTCTAAACATGCAGACATTGCCCTCTAATAGGAAAACCACAGCACCAGACTCGAAGGAGACAAACTTAAACACAAAAGGATTGGCAGGGTCATCCACATGTAGCCACTTATCCCAGCCAACTGCTAGAGATGTGCTTACATCATGGAAATGTGGAGTACCTATCCTTCTATGTAAATCGCTCCCCTGCACAGTACTCGAAACATGGACAGACCTTGAAGGCAGATATGCCTTTGCCCATCTTTAGATACTTGAAAAAGTTGTATAAATGGGCTCAATCTATGGCTTGTTGAGGACAAAAGTGACATTCCTCCTCCTCCACCTAAATATCATCATGACAGAACTGGGTGCCACAGCCACACTCCTTGTGGGAGACTGGAATCTGGAACCGGTTGCAGTGCTAGACCGCATTGGCCTGTTAGATAGGGCCAACAACACGGAAACAGCGATCCTCCAGGACATACAGTTGGACTAAGGATTACTTGACATTTAGCACCTTCTCTACTCGAGCAAGAAAATGCATACCTATCTCTACCCTGTCCACTGCTCTCAGTCCAGCCTTGTCTAACTTCTCATATCCCAATCTCTCATCGCAGTGGTGGAGCATGCACAAGTCCTTGATGGTGGGCTCTCTGATCATTCCCTGACAAGCTTTCTCCTTATCATGACACTGAAGCACCCTATCCAAATGCCTTGATGATTTAACACCTCCTATTACAAAATGCCTGAGAGAAAGGGCTCCTCTGATCTCATCTCAAAGTCTATTTGGACCATTATGCAGGATTGATCATGTCCTCTGGGTATCATCAAAATTCACCTTCAGAGGCCCACGCATGTATGATGTAGCTCCTAATATTAGGCAACGGGCAGCCCAACAAACCTCCCTAGAAGAGACAGATTGAGACTTGATGCCATTTTACTCATCTAGTGAAGGCGAAGATAGACCTTAATGCCCTCTTCACCTCCAAGGTGGAGTATACACTCCCCAAACTCAAATATTTCCATTATGAGCAGTGCGATAAGGCTGGCAGACTACTTGTGCACAGCTCCAACAATGATAGGCGATCTCTGTCATTCCAGCAATAAAGAACCAGGCTGGGCAACTAGTTAAACACCCCCATGGGATAGAGGATACATTCACTGAGTATTATAAAGACGTCTATGCCCCTGGGATACCGCATGATGATGCTTGCATTGACAGTTTCTTCAGAAGCATCTGCTTTCCCCAACTTAATGAAGCTGAACAGGCACTGCTCTCAGACAAGATTGCCAAGGAGAAGGTTGCACATGGACAACACCTGATGTGGTAGACTCCCTCTGTGCTGCCTACAAGAAGATGGATCAGACAGGTGGCTTGGGGCTGATATTCAACAAGACCTTAATAATGGTCCTTGATAAGCCAGGTAAGGAAACGTTGTATCGTTGCTTCTACAGACCCATATCTCTACTTAAAGGAGAAGTCAAGGTCCTGCAAGAATAATGATGACCCATCTTAAAACAGGCAATCCCCACCCTTATTCACCCAAAACAAGTAGATTTCATTCTGGGTTGCCCCTCCGGCAACCATCTACACCCTTTGGCCCATGTCAACCGACTGTCCAAGGGCATGCCAGAGAAGGTGCTAGCCCTGCCCCTCAATGTCAAAAAGGCATTCAATCACATAGAATGAGAGCACCTCTTCGTGGCCCAGCACCAATTTAGTCTGGGACACAACTTCCTCAAACAAGTTCAGTGGTTGTATGACTCTCCCACAGTACAAGAGATCTGTGGGGGTTTCTTGTTAACACCCTACCAGGTCATTGCAGGAAACAACAGGGGTGTCCGCACTACCCACCACTCTCTCTACTTACCTTTAAACCCATAGCCACAGCTATCCATAAATCAGCAGACATTGTGAGGACACCCATGCCAGAAGGCCCCTCATCCATGCTCCTCTATGCAGACAACATCCTGTTAATAGTTACTGACCTTCCTAGTTCCCTCCCAGCTCTCCTAGGCCTCATTACAACATATGCAGTGAAATTTTGCTGTCTCACCTCAAATACCCAGCAGTTTACATTATCAGGGGCCTGGAACGCCTGACACTGGATAACCTAGAACCCCTCTATGAGCCAGGGCAATCTCCGCAAAATGGATGCACCTTAATATCTCACTCAGGGGTAGGACATAAGCCATCAAAATGGTTACCTTCTTAAGATTCACTTATTTCCTCCTACTCCTGATCTCGCTATTGCACTCCATAGACAGAGACATTAAAGGTTGACTGGCAATGTCTACACTGATTGCCTGTAGGAAAAGTGGCGGTCTAGGGCTCCCCTCATTGAAACTATACACTTTGCAGTTTGGTGCTTCACAGCCCAGACATTTCCTACATGCAGCAAAGCACACCCAACTCTCTCTTTGGGTCCTGATAGAGAGAAATCTTTTCCAGATCCTACCGGATTGCACTTGCTCTACATACCTATGACTTGACTTTCCAACCCTGTGATCAAACTGATTGTCCTGTCCTGGAGATGTGCCCACACTCTTCTCTTGACTGACCCCTACTTCAACAATGGAGCCCACCTCTGGCAGAATGCCAGTATCTGCATACAAGGTACCTTACCCAATTGACCTATATGGTGACAAGCTGGTGTTAAATCCATCTCTCAGGTCATTGATCGCTATTCCCTTAAACCCCTTGAAGTCCTGAGGGAGGAATTTCATCTTCCCTCAAACCAGAAATGGAGGTTCCTACAGCTCCATCATTTTCATTTCAACAAACTGGGCACCTTCCCATGGAAGGTGATACCCTCCCCGATTGTATCTTATCTCCGCCTTTGGGGTTGTTTGAAAGGAGTGAAGTCCGATCTTTGCAGTCGCTTGATACAGCACAAGTACTCCCTACCCCAGACACAATGACTGTGAACCATATAGCAGGAGAGACTACAAACAGATTACACTGAAGTTTACTGGGCTGAAGTTCTGGAAAACCTGGATCAAGAGGTGAGGGAATCCAAGATAAAATTCTGCCTTTTCAAGACAGTGTAGGATTAGTACTGGACACCTACAAAGTTAGAGTGCTTGGGATTCCTTCATCACTTGTGATTATTGTGAGGCAAATGTCCTAGCTATGACACAGTACACATCCTATATGACTGCCCAGACATACTGTGCTGGTGTACTTCAGTGGAAGGTACATAAGCTGTACCCTGCTCCTCTCCAACCCATATCTTGACACGAGGTAATATATGGTAATATTATTACATGGCACAGTGGACATCTCTCCACTGACACACCACAAACATTGCTGGTATTCCCCACATACAAGCACGCAGAATGGCTAACTGAGATGTTCAAGACAGCCTTGTATGAGAAGCTCATCTACAAGATTTCTATTAATCGTGAGACCTACCAACAGATGTGGACACCATTCCTAAATGATAATCTGTGATCCTACTTCTCCCCCCCCATCCCTGAGAGATACAGCCCTCAGCGACAATGCACTGCAACCCCTTTCCCTGTGACTGCAGAAATACCCATTTACACAAACCACCCCTACATATACTCATCTGCTCTTGGAACTGAGACCACGCATCAGCCCACAAGGACACCTCACTTTTGTGAGCTCAAATATTACAACCACAACAGGCATGCTGTGTACAAGCATCGCTTACAGTACACCCCAAGTCCTCTTCCCATTGGGCATAAGAGGCACATCCACTACTACCACCACTCTCTCCCTTGATTATCCCACTAACCCCCACCCCTATGGTGTGCTCTCTCCCAGCCTCCCCGTGACTGTTTCCTCAATTGCTGATGAATACTAGAAATAGACCATTTCAGCTTAGGCTGCCTAGTTGTTATGTTGTGTTGTATCTTGCTACATTGTTTTGCTGGTCTAGTATCTCACAATTATAAAAACTTAAATAAAGATTTCAAAAAGCAGTTGGAGTCCAGATGATGCTACAGCAATGTGTTGGAAAATGGGTTATTGGTAGGGCAGGTAGGTACCTACACCTAGCAACAAGCCACTAACCTCCACATAGGTACAGTTAGGTCTCAGTAAATTAATCCCAGCTCAACCCTTGGTAGCTTGGCAACGAGCGTCAAGGCTTAACTTAGGAGACAAAGTGTAAAGCATTCAAATATCACAAAACAGTAATTAAATAAAACACAGGAAACAGTTTAAAAATCCAAAACCAATTTATAAAAATAGTTTATATTTTTATCTTTAAAATGACACAAAAACGATTAAAATCGGTTCAGGGGAACCGGAGATATGAATTTTTAAAGAATTATTACTTTTCTAGCGCTTAGAAACAAAAAGCGCCAATCGGGTCATCTGGTTGCACCTCGACCGGGGCAAAGTCAAACTTTCAGGCCGACCGCGATGGAGCCCTGCTCGGCTACAGGTCGCGGGAGGCCTCGGTTAAAAAGTTACCTTCTGACTTAGTCTTTATTTTGAAGTTTTTCTTCACCGGGACGAACCTGCCAGTTGAATCCGACCTCCTGGAGCCCTTGTCCGGATACGCGATGTGGGTTTCCTCGGTGGAGACTTTTACCTTCGGACTTAGTCGTTTTTTCGAGATGAAAATCCTTCGACCGGGGTAAACCTGGATCTTGATCCGACGTCCATGGAGCCCTTCTCGGATACGATGGCTGGGAGGTCCCGGTCAACTTTTTACGTTCGGACTTAGTCTCTTTTTTGGATGTTTTTCTTTACAAGGACGAACCACGAAGTCAGGCCGGGTCGCGGTTGAGGCAAGCCAGCTAGAATTTCCGCGGCGGGTCGGTCCCTCTCTGGAGCTTTTTTCCAAAAATTCTCAAATCTTTTCCAAACTTCTGGGGCTTCACCCAGATGTTCTTTTAAGGTTCTTTTGGGGTCCACAGCTCACCCCAAGGGTCCAGAAGTTCTGTGATGGTCCTTGGGGGGGTGCGGACTTCAACTCCCAGAATGCACCTGGCGCAAACTCCTTTTTGGCCACTGGACAGTGGTCAGCTGGTCGCTTTCTTCAGGAGTTGGTGCAGGGGACTCTGGTTTAGCAATTTTTCACCTGTAGCAAACAGGGAGTCCCTCCTTGAACGAGTTGAAGCCAGGCAAAGTCCTTCTTGTGGTGAAGCCCAAGTGTGCAGCTGGTGCAGTCCTTCTGAGTGCAGGGTCCAGGTGCAGGCCAGGGGTCCAGCAGGGCAGTCCTTCTTCTTCTTTAGTTCCTTTCTTGTTGAATTCTGGAGGGGATCTGAGGCGTGGGTGCAGGTCTGCCAGTTTTATCCTTGCTCCTGGGTGAAAAGCAGGGGGGCCCTGGTTCTCCAATCAGAGACAGGGTCGTCCCCCTATGATGACCACTTCCTGGGAAGTGTGGCAAAAATCCATCCCAGAAGGCAACAGTCTCTAAAAATCCAACATGGATGAATCTGATTTTTGGAGGTTACATCTGGCTGAGCCCACCCACTGGTGTGGCTAAAAATCATAAACACACCCCTCTCCTGCCCTCTCCTAATCTAATCAAGGGGGCACCTAGCTGTCTGGGGTTGCAGGATGTGGGGGTGTTGCTGGGTGCTGCAAATGTCCTTCTCTGCCTTTGAAGACCAGTTTGGCAGCCCTCCCCCTTCCTGCCTCAACATCTGCTGAGGGGAGATTCTCTCCCACAAGCACATTCCTTTGTGTGAAGCCAGGCCACTTCACACCTAATCAAGGCAGCCTGGCAGAAGCTGCTGCAGGCTGGCCAATCAGAGCACAGCAGCAAAAACAATGCAGAGCTGAAATTGGCAACTTTTTAGGTAAAGTCTAAACTTTTTACCTGAACAAGTTATATTAAATCCAACAACTGGAAGTTGTGGGATTTATTACAACAATTAATTTGATACCAAATTCTTGGTATGTAACATTTAAGGAGACTTTAAAATTTAAAATAA
Organism: Pleurodeles waltl; assembly: GCF_031143425.1. NCBI lineage: Eukaryota > Metazoa > Chordata > Amphibia > Caudata > Salamandridae > Pleurodeles > Pleurodeles waltl. The sequence continues at coordinate 1,119,851,478 of NC_090447.1, forward strand.
AGTCTGCCCATTCTAGCCTATGAAGGCCATTTACTTCAATGAGGGAAAAACGAATTTGGCTGTTTTTACCTCACCAGGGCTTATAAATCTATTTTTATAAAGTCCCTGCTTATAGTTACATGGCACCCAGCCCTAGGGGCACATAGGGCACACCTTAGGGGGGACTTATATGTAAAAATAAGGTAGTTTAAGACTTTGGAAGTACCTTTAATTCCAAAGTCGAATTTGCATATAACTTTAATTTAAAAGCAGCCAGCAAGGCAGGCTTGCTTTTAAAATGACACTGGGCACCTCAGCAGTGCACCTAGGTGTGCACCACCTATGCTGTGGTCCCTAAACCTACATGCCCTACCATATACTAGGGATTTATAGGTAGGTTAACTTAGCCAATTATAATTAGCCTAATTTGCATATTGATTTTACACAGAGCACAGGCCCTGGGACTGGTTAGCAGTACCCAGGGCACCATCAAAGTCAGGAAAACACCAGCAAAAAGAGGAAAATGGGGGCAAAAAGTTATGGGGCCTCTGCAATCAGCCCTGTTTTCTCACACAATGAAAACAGCCACCCTCTAATTAGACAGTGATATCTTCTTCCTCATTGACATGAACAATCCTTGTCTCCTACAGTTGCTCGACTTCTTCTCAACTTCCAACCCTATCGACCATCTTTTTTCTACTGAAGACCTCCATGTTCCACTATCAATTTTTATTATTAATTGTTGTGCCATACATAGTTTATTTTAGAAGTCCACTGTGGCCTAATCAATGATCTATCATCAAAAACAGTGCTTTTCCACATTACACATAATTCATAAATCCAGAACATTGGTGGCTTGTGCTTAGCAAAATCTGCAGCATGTGCTTCACCTTTATAAGGCAGGGTGCATCACAGTGATATTGCAGGCACTCCTCTTAATTCACACGGTTAGAAATGGGGTTTTGGTTGGCTTTCAGGTTACCACCTGTCCAAGCAAGGACCCTCACTCTAGTCAGGGTAAGGAGAATCACCCTCAGTTAATCCCCTCTCTCCCCCTTGGTAGCTTGGCACGAGCAGGCAGGCTTAACTTCAGAAGCAATGTGTAAAGTATTTGTACCAACATAAACAGTAACTCAGTAAAAACACAAAAAGATTACACAACACAGGTTTTGAAAAATAGGTAATATTTATCTAAACAAAACAAGACCAAATCATTTAGAAAACAGTGAGAACACTGTTAGTATGAAAAAGTACCTGGGTTGCATCAAAATAACACCGTACGGGCGAGTGTGCGTCGGAAAAAGGCCATCGATGCATCCATTCCTCACTCGTAAGCGAGACCGTGCATTGTTCCTCCTCCGGTCAGGTCAGCGTGCATCGTTTTTCCTCTCCTCAAGAGAGCAATGCATCGATCCAGAAAGGCACCTCGGGTCCGGGCAGGCTTTACATTGATTTTCCGTGCCCAGCGATGTTGCGTCTAAATCTGGTCCCATCGTGTCAAGAAACCGCACTGCGTGGAGCTTGCGTCGTTAACAGCAGCCGCTGCGGGTGTTGCGCGTCATTTCCCCAGCCACGTTGCATCGATCTCCCAGCCACGATGCAGGTGGAGCGTCGATTTCAGCTGCGAGGCCGGTGGCGCATCATTTTTCAGCCACGAAGCGGGTGGTGCGTCAAAAGTTTCCCCGCAGGGCCGCCTTTGCGAGGATTTCTGTCCTTTTACACCAGCTGCACCTTTCAAGGGCCCAAAGACAGATTATGGCACCACCTGGCAGACAGGACTCTCAGCAGAAAGCCGAAGTGCTGGCAGAGAGAAGTCTTTGCTGTCCCTGGGACTTCAACAACAGGAGGCAAGCTCAGTTTCAAGCCCTTGGAGAATCTTCACCAGTGGGAAGTCACACAAAAGTCAGTATTTGTCCTCTCTCAGGCAGAAGCAGCTACTGCAGGCCAACCCAGCAAAGCACAGTCACAGGCAAAAGGCCAGTACTCCTCCTTCAGATTCTCCAGCTCTTCTCCTTGGCAGAGGTTCCTCTTTGTTGCAGAAGTAATTTAATTTCCAGGGGTTTGGGTGCTCTTCTTATACCCATTTCTGTCTTTGAAGTATCCCTACTTCAAAGAGATGTCTCTGTTATTTTCAAGATCCTGCCTTGCCCAGGCCAGGCCCCAAACACACACCAAAGGGTTAGGAAAATGCACTGTGTGAGGCCAGGCACAGCCCTTTCAGGTGTAAGTGACCACTCCTCCCCTCCCCTCAGCCCAGATGGCTCATCAGGATATGCAGGCTACACCCCAGCTCCCTTTGGTTCACCGTTTAAAGGACAGGTGCAAACAGCCCAACTGTCAAACTGACCCAGACAGGGAATCCGCAAACAAGCAGAGGCACAGAATGGTTTAAGCAAGAAAATGCCTACTTTCTAAAAGTGGTATTTTCAAACACACAATCTAAAAACCAACTTCAATAAAATAAGTATTTTTAAATTGTGAGTTCAGAGACCCCAAACTCCACATGTCGATCTACTCCCAAAGGGAATCTACACTTTAATCATATTTAAAGGCAGCCCCCATGTTAACCTATGAGAGACATAGACCTTGCAACAGTGAAAACTGAATTTGGCAGTATTTCACTGTTAGGACATATAAAACACATTAATACATGTCCTACCTTAAACATACACTGCTCCCTGCCCAGGGGGCTACCCACGGCCTACCTTAGGGGTGTCTCACATGAAAGAAAGGGGAAGGTTTAGGCCTGGCAAGTGGGTACACTTGCTAAGTCGAATTGGCAGTTAAACCTGCACACATAGACACTACAGTGGCAGGTCTGAACCGTTTACAGAGCTACTGATGTGGGTGGCACAACCAGTGCTGCAGGCCCACTAGAAGCCTTTGATTTACAGGGCCTGGGCACCTCTAATGCACTGTACTAGGGACTTACTAGTAAATCAAGTATGTCAATCGTGGATAAGCCAATGTACACATATAATTTATACAGGGAACACTTACACTTTAGCACTGGTCAGCAGTGGTAAAGTGTCCAGAGCAAACAAAACAGCAAAAAATAGAGTCCAGCACACGGAAACAACCTGGGAAGTACAGGCAAAGAATTAGGGAGACCATGCCAATGATAACAAGTCTAACACACACCAATCTCTAGACTGAGAATGAGCTCAGAAAGAGGTATGTCAGCACAGTGTTTCACCCTTTCCAGTGTCTCTTCAGACATGTCTAGCTGCTTCTGCTCAAATTGTTCAGTGAAATAATGTATTTTTTACAATGCTGATTAGTTCATTAGCAGTGGGATGCTCACATTTGCATTTGAACGGTTATCTCTCTCCTCTCACCTACTATGTTATTTAACCTGTGATTGCCTAAATGAAAAAAGGCAGACTGTCAGAAACGTTGTTTTTGCATTTCACAAGTCTACCAAATGGCACTATGACATCTGATACCCTCAGTCATTCCTTGTCTTTCAGTGAACAACAAGTTGAACACTTTATTTCTGGGCTCTAAACCTCAGCATGCAAAGTGCTGAAGGGCAAATGCAAGGATTGACTGAAGGTGCTATACATAAGAGGGAGCCACTTGTCACTGAGGTTTCAATTCTTTACAACGTCATATAGTATATTTCAAAAACTGGTTGCTCCACATGTATAACCAACAGAAAACTGTTCACATGTTTCACATGAAGCATTAACACAGCCATTCTCTAAGGGACTCGCTTTGTCTTCTGTGTAGTGGAATGTTTTACACCTAACTTCACAGCATGATAAAGGTACAACATGGACTGTAGCAGTGCAAGTTTGTCTAACACAAACAACAAGTAAAGACAGGTGGAAGAAGCAGAAGGAATGTCCCTCAATTATCTCAAACATGCAAGATTGTTACAACACAGATAGCCTACACACTAATAAGGGAGTGAGCATCTGAGAGTCCTGCTGTTCACTGATTGTACGGTCTCCTAATTGATGCTTCCCTAGTTTGAGTGAGATTATGTCCCTTATGTCAACATTTATGTTTTCCTTTAGTTAAACTGTCAACCAATATTACAATTGTATGTGGGTAAACTAAAATATTTTTTGCTGTTGTCTCTCTATCACAAGATTAAAGACAAGGGTCAGGGACCAACCCTGCTTCTTTTCTCGATCAATATGTTTTGTTTCATCTATGTTTTCACTCCAGAGTCAGGCACTTTCCTCAGGATTGCAAGGGTCTCACATCAAATATTGTGAAATAGTCCCTTGGTGATAGTGCATGCTGTGTGTTAGATCTGGCATCCTTGGTGTTTTTTCTCCTGACTTTTTGCACTCTATCCTCTTGTTTTACCGACTCAATGTTTGCTGGCTTTGGAACTCTGGGCACTTTATCTCTGCTGGCCAGTGCTACAGTGCATGGGCTCTTTTCCTAAAACTTAGTAACACCTGGCTTATCCATAACTGGGATTTTAATTTACTTATATGTTCCCAGTAAAGTGCACTAAATGTGCCCAGAGCCTGTGAATTAAATGCTACTAATGGGCCTGCATCACTGATTGTGCCCCCCACTTTAGTAGCCCTTAAAACATGTCTCAGACCTGCCATTGCAGAGCCTGTGTGTGCAGTTAGTCCTCTTGGCAAGCTCAAACCTTCTTTATTTAATCCATATATGACCCCTCATGTAGGCCCTGGACAGCTCCAAGGACAGGGTGCAATGTATCTAAAAGATAGGATATATACTTTTGAGTTTTCCATGTCCTGGTAGTAAAAATCTATTAACTTTGCTTTTCATTACTGCAAGGCTTTTCTTCCCAAAGGTTTAACATTGAGATTATCTTATTATATTTTAAAATTGTAATTTCCAATTGGGAAAAGACAGATATCTCATGTTTGATGTCTCTATACTCACAATTTAGAATGATAACTTATGATAAAGTTGGATTTTAAGTTGCAAGTCTGAAAATCCCCCTTTTAGAAAATTGCCATTTTCTTACTTTAACCATTCTGTGCCTCTGCCTGTCTCTGAATACATGTCTGAGGTGGGTGACAGCTGGGCTTTGTGCATTTCCTCTAGAACACCACACAGTAGGTGAGCTTAGGTATGCCTGATGGGCCATCCACATCATCATGGCCCATTAACATCCTGATGGCTCATCCTGAGCAGGATAGGAGGAGGACGCTGACACTTGCACATGAATGGGTTGTGCCTGTCTCCACACAAGGAGTTGCATAATACCCTGTTGTGAGTCTGGATCCAGGGCAGGAAGGGCGGGGACTCTGTGAATTTCAAAGGCCTCACTTTCAACACCCCCACCTCACTTCAAAGGCCCCACTGTGCATAAGAATTGGACTTCTGGTCCCACCAAATCAGTACGCTTCTGGACCTGAGGATATTCTGTCAGGAAAAAGAACTGCTGTGCCGATGAAGGAAAGGTCACTCTGCTGGATTCTACTGGACCTTGCTGGACTCCTGCTCTTCTGTGCCTGCCCTGCTGTCCGCTGCCCTCCTTGCCTGGTAATGAGAAAGACTGGACCTGCATCTCTACATCCACAGAACCAAAGTGACTCCTAGAGCCTGCTGGCTTACCTACTATTCTGAAGTCTCAGGGACATCAAAGACTTATTTTCCATCTACAATCAGCACCTGGACTTCGCTTGCTGCAAGTCTTGTCAAGTGGTGCCAACCCAGTCCAGGGCCCTTGGAGGTCATTATAAAGTGCTGCATCTGTCAGAACCTGCTCATCACCTCTATTGAGCCAATCAGAACCAATGCATTGCCTGCTGACTGGGATTGTCCAGATGGCGTGGAGTAGCGTGCGGAGATGATTTCCCGACGAGCGACCCGGTACGAAGCCAACTTGAGTATGATGAACCAGAGCGGGGATGACCTTCTTGAGACTGGTTGCCAAGATCCCTGCCAGGATCTTGAGATCTCCATTGAGGAGAGATATGGGACGATAGCTACCACAAAGAAGAGGGTCCTTACCTGGCTTGGGCAGAACAACAATGGAGGCCTTGTTGGAGAGAGGGTGTAAAGAACCTATCTGATCAGCCCCCCGAAATGCCTCATAGAGGGCATCTCCGGTATCTGCACCTGTCCATTTATAGAATTCTGATGTGAACCCATCTTCCTCGGGCGCCTTGTGGTATGGTAGGTTAGATATCGCCTGTTGTATCTCTTCCTTGCTGATGTCACCCTCCAGAAGCGCTCTACCCTCATCCAAAAGGCATGGTATATTTGCCCTCTCGAGAAAGGCGTCCAGGCGATCAGTGTCTTCCGTTATTTCTGGGGTGTATAGCATTTGGTAAAAACACCCAAACTCCTCCATGATGTCCTGCGGATGGGTAATGAACGTGCTGTCGGGTCTGCATAGGGCTGGTATGGCCAGTGCCACCTCCCTTTGACGGAGCTGAGCGGCTAACAAGCGACCCACCTTCTCCCCGTGTTCATAATTGCAACCTCTCAGCAGCTGTAAGGCATATACCGCCTCTGATGTCTGAAGAGAATTGAGCTCCATTTTGGCTAGTTCCAGGTGGCGGCGGACGGGCTGGGTGGGTGTTTGGGTGCACTCCTGGGTGGTCCGGGCAATGTAGTCTTCCAGCTTACTCTGTTGATCCCTCCTTTGGGCGTTGGAGATGGCCGCATCTCTCATCGGTTGTCCTCTAATCGTTGCCTTCACCGCCGCCCAAAGTAGTTGGGATGAGGAGACCGAGCCTTTATTGTTCTGAAGATATGTGGCGATGTGGGATCTAAGTTGTTCCTTACTCTTCGGGGTTCGGTATCTGGGGTTTGGGAGACACCAAGGCTTACGACCAGGTGAGGCCAGCCCCAGGGCCATCAACACGAGAGAATGATCACATAATGCTGCCAGAAGAATTTCAGACGTTCGAATCGACTGTAATAACCGCTGACTGATCAAAAAGTAGTCCAGTCGGGATTAAGTCCCATGGATTGTAGAAACAAAGGTGTATTTCCTATCAGATGGATGGGAAAGGTGCCAGTGGTCTAACAGACCATGGTCTGATAAAATGTCGCGTAGGAGGGCCCGATCTGCGTTGTTGCCCGAATCGAGCCTACTTGACCGGTCCAAGATGAGATCCTGCACCAAGTTCAAGTCCCCACCCAGCAGGTAATGGGAGGCGCTTATCTCAGTCAACAGCCGATTAAGAGAAAGGAAAAAAGAACGTTAGGAGCCCGTGACAGCGTAGATAGCACTAACACAGATTGTAGAAGAGCCCAGTGCAAGCATGGCGAGGACATAATGCCCCTCTGGGTCACACCATGACTTAAGAAGTCTGAGCTGCAGGGATCGGCGTATAAGTATCGCAACCCCGCATTTCTACCCTGAACCCTGCGCCTCATTGTGCACGGATGGTGTTCTGATGAAAAGCACCTTGCCCACCCAATCTCAACAGAGTTTTTCAGATTCTGATGAGGAGAGATGTGTATCCTGTAATAAAGCAATGTCAGTTCTTTAGTCCGGAGATAAGAGAGGATCTTCTGCCGCTTGATGTAGTGCTTCATACCATGTACATTCCAAGAGAGAACGGTACGCGGGGTCGTCAACCCCATTATGAAGTGTGGTATGAACCTATTCAAACGGGGGTGGGGGACCACGTGATCGTTGATACAATGAGTGGGAGAATGGGCTAGGAGTAGCGATGCTCCAAGCTCTTGTGCACTGGGAAGGAACAAATAGGTAAGATAAGGGGGAAATATGGGGAACCCTCTGACACAAAATAGAAGGGATTCAGACAACCAGAAGAGCAAGGAGGGGGTGATATAGAAATGCGAGAGGAGTAAGGAAAGAAATAGAGAAAGAGAGAAACGAGGCACCTAGGTAGAAAGAGGAAATGTATAAACGGACAGGCTCAGGAGAGAGAGAAAGGGAGATGAAAGGCTAAAGAGAGAGGAAAAGGGAATAGATGAATATAAAGAAAGTGAGAGATAACGAAAACTACAAAGAGTGAGAAAGTATCTCGCCACCTAAGGTCCTGCTAAACTGCGGGTCGGGACCTGTAAGATCCGCGCGCCGGGCGAGCAAAGGGGAGGCAGGAGGGGAACAGAGGGACTGGTATGTGACTTGATCGGGCCACCAAGAAGCTCCACCGACCAATAATGCTGAGCGGCTGGGAGTGAGACATAGAGAGCTTGAAATAGGAAAGGGCAGGATAGGACAGGACCTAACGGGAGACATAACTACGAAGGTATAGGAGAGAGGGCTGTAGTCTCACCTTCCACTCATATAGGTAGGCGTGAAATAGTTCCCTGCTCCCACCTGAGTAAATAGAGAGGGTGAGGACCTTGTTATCTCATAGCAGGGCCCGCATCGCCAACAGGACCCATCTGGGGGACCGTGGATGGCATGGCAGCCACTGTCAAAAGCATCAAAGGGGGGTAGAGCGAAAGCCCCAAGACCACAGGGACCGGGACATCCACACAACGCGTCCTGGGGAATGGCTGGGAAGAGGAAGATGGTCATCAGAAAAAAAGGACGAGGAGTGAGAACAAAGGTCCCATGGCTTAAGCCTTCAGAGCATCCCCTCAAATTGGCGAGTGCGGGAGGATAGAATAGGAAGAGGGGGCACGGACCTCCCCAAAGCCCAAGGCACATAGATTACCTGAAGTCCTTTGAGGTCATGCCTCGCAGAGCACCCCCAGGATCATGTATCCACGAGGTAGATGGAAAGAGAGGCACAGGGGGGATGGGGTATACTGAAAAGAGCTGGAGGTGTCTGATGGTGAGATCACATCCCATGGCCTGAGGTAGAGCATATGAGATGCGTAATGTAATCGGTACTATACAAAAAAAGAAATAACGGATAATGAACTCTAAACAGGCGGCATCACAAAACATACAGTATAGCCCTATAACAAATCCTTAATATGCGCTGCTACTCAGTGTTTCTTACTATGATGTTGCCCCCAAGACGGCAAAATGATTACAATGAGGCTGGACGCGCAGTAGGCCATAGAACAGAGGTAAACCAGAGCAATCACAGCCTGAGCATGGGAGCGATGTGCTGGCCCAGACCCCTAAGTGGCTCCTCCCAACCGAGGAGAAAGACAATGACAGTGAAAGTCTAATATGACACTTAGCTGTCCGATGAGGAAAACCCACTGCCGGGTATGGAGCAAGAAGTCCTCAAAGCACCATGTGGTCCAACCTTACGTGTGCTCTTCAAGTGTTGGCTTCCAGGGGGAGCGGGACTTGTCTCTGCCCTGGTCCTGGGCATGGTCTATCACTGCTTGGAGGGCACGATCATGACCTTCCTGTGATTTGAGCGAGCGGTCATAGACCCTGTCTCTCTTTTGCAAAGCTGCGCGCTGTGGTTGAGACAACGGGGGCGATGCTGAGGAAAGATCTCCAGGAGCGAAGGCATCCGGGTCTGAATGTGTTGCGGCGAGGTCCATAGGGTGTGAAGCCAGACCGTCCAGGAAGGAGCTGAGGTCCGCAGGTTCAGTGAAGTCTCTGGATTTGCCGTTATATGTGATCCACATGCGAGCCTGTTCAAAAAGACCATATTAAACATCCAGGTTCCTGAGTTGCGGGCGGTGGGCCAGGAATGCCTTCCGTTTTTCATTTGTTAGTCTGGAGAAATCTGCCGCCACCCTAATCTCGTGACCCTCTAAAGAAAACGGGCCTTGGGACTTAGCTGCCAAAATGGTTTGACGGGCCTGTTCATGGCGCAGGAAACAAGCGATGATGGGACGAGGCTTCTCTGGGTCGCTCTATGTAGAGGTACAATCCTGTGGACTCGTTGGAACTCCAGTGGTGGTGAAAAAACTAGGCCTGTGAGCTCGGGCAGGAGATTTTTGAGATAAGGTTTAGTATCGGAGCCCTCCTTGTATTCCGGGATGTCAAAAAGGCGTGCGTTGTCTCTACGACTCCTATCCTCCTAGTCAGTGACCTTCGCTCTCAGCGATCTTAACTCTATCTCTTGGTCAGGTCCTCCACCGTCATGAGGCGTCGGTCCAAGTCAGCCGCTGTCTCCCAGAAACCGGCAATGTCATCCCGTATAGAGGTAGAGGCCACTGTCAGGTCTGAGATCTTTGCATCCATTGCCTCCAAACAACGCCCCACTGCGGCGATCTCCTGCAGTGTGTGGTCCGTCACCTCTATTGAGGGGGAATCAGCTGGCAAGGACGTGGGGCATGGAGGGGCCATCTGCGCTGCCATGATTTTTGGTTGTGTAATGGCCTCGGAGAATAACAGTTGACGGGAGTGTTTGCCGGAGGACTTCCCGCTTGGCATTGCCCCAAGGTGGTGGAGTTCCTAGAGAGGAATCACCTGGTGAAGATGTGGCTGCTGAACCCTGATCCTACTGAAGGAGCGTTAATGATTGTGGTGTAGCCATCAAGGCTTCCGGTGTTGTGGCTGTCTCAGGGGATCAACCAAGAAGGGTGGGTCCAAGAGAAATGTTACCCTCGATGGAGGAGTCATGCATCTACAGATATAGTTCCCAACACGAGGTTGCACCCTCCCCTCCATCCACAAGCAATCCGGTGGTGAACCCTTTTTCAGGGTTGTTTGGGTCAATCCGTCCTGATACTGGGCCCAACTCCAGTCACCAAGCTATAATTGGGGCTGAGGAAGAGAGGGCTGAGATGTGGCAGCTTCAATAAGGAACCCCGATGGGCCTGACTGACTGGGACCTCAGGCACCTTTCCGATGTAGGCAGGTAGGTGGGCCTCACCCTACAGAATGCCCCTCTGGAGAAATCAGCCACGTCTCGGCATGGACACCCTCCTGTTGGATCTCCCAAGTCTGGTCCCGGCCCCCGTCTGAGGGACCCTAAACAAGGTAGTGCCCCTCACTCCTGCTCACCTTTTCTGAGATGCGCCCCTTCCAGTCACTGAGGTAAGTCATTAAAACAGGGGCACCAGCACCTGTAGTCCGTGAGCGGGCCCTCATTCATTCCAATGTGCTGGGTATGGCCGATAGCGTCCTTCTGCTGGGTGTCTGGGTACCCGCTGAGATCCCTCGTCGGGCCGTGGCTGTGCCCGGCTTTAATTAACAATGGCCGTTGTGGCAGCGCGCAGCGCCGGACCCCCTGGCAATCAAGCCCAACACTCCCAAGGGTCTCCGGCATGGTGAGAGAGGCTCTCGGTGCAGGATAGCGCCCCCTCTATGGGCCCCGACTCGACCAGGTGCACAGAGCTCCTCGATCAGGCGGCCATTCAATTCGGCACCCAGACCACGCCCCTCGGTGCTTCATGCTTTTAAGTACAACATTGCATTTTAGTCTTTTAAAATTCATATTCATATCTCGGCTTCTACTTATTGGATCTGTGTCCTTTTGGTCTCATTTTGTTAATTAAATTGAGCTCTCTTTTTCTAACCAGGCATGGTATCCTTTTTTGTGGTGTTTTCACTGTTTTAAGTGTTGCACAAATACCTTACACATTGTCTCCAAAGTTAAGCCTGCCTGTTATGTGCCAAGCTACCAGAGGGTGAGCAGTGGTTAATTTATGGTGTGCAACTCACTTAACCTGACTAGGATTGTGGTCCCTACTTGGATAGAGCGCATACCTCTGCCAGCTAGAGACCCGATTTCTAACACTATGTAAGTGCAATCAATATGGCCATTGTTTATTTCATAAGTTGGACAACAGCACTGGAAACATTCCTTCTTCATAGCTTAGGAACGCCTTGGCCAGAAACAGTGCAAGGGTCCTTCCTTTAGAGGACAGGGACAGCTATGGCACTAGCAGCAGAAGCTTTACCCATCACAGATTATGTAGAAATAGAATACCAGAACTGCAAGCTTTGATTTCTCACAGAACAAGTTCAGCATGCGTATGTGACATAAAGTTTGAGAACAAAGGTATAAAAAATTCCTGCTATTGATCATTTGCATGCTTAAAATGTTCATACTCCAATATTTTTCCCAGGGCTAAAACTGAAATTAATTCCCCCAGTCTTCTTAAAAAAAATATTATGCATTGGTCACCAAAGTCAACTTTTCATGAAGAAATACTGAACAATTTTGTTTGCAATAAATGGGTTTTGTGCACTTCGTGTTAATTGTGGAACGGGCCTGGAGGGAACTGGAGAAACGTTTCAGCATGGGATATACTTCTGTTGGTTTGAAGAACCAATCCAGCAATCACTGGAATGTTTAATAATAAAAGCAACTTGTTTATATAGCAACTTATTGTTTAGGAAGCTGTGTTCCAACCTAATAACCTTTCTCAACCTACGATGCATGCTTTATCCCCTTCTGTGCCGCAGACGTAATGGTTACGTCCTGCAGCACAGTGCTCCTTTGCCGAGGACGTAACCATTACGTCCTCGGCACGGAGCCCGTTTGAAGCGCTAGCGCTCCCTCCGTGGGGTTCTCCGCCACCCCCCAAGGCGGGGATGGAAGGGGAAGACCTTCCCCTTCCACCTCTACCCCCCCAAAATGCTTTTATTTTCCCCCGGTGTCTCTTTGAGCATTCCTGCTGCCCGATCGCATTGCGATCGGGCAGCAGGAATGGCCACTGAACGCCAGGGATTTTTTTTTTTTATGATTGAAATGTTTCGTGTTTGGGAGCGACCCCTTGGGCAAGGGTCGCTCCCTTTTGGGGGCATGTTTATGTTGGCCATTTCTGCCACCCTTGGGGGCAGATCGACCTATTATTTTTAGGCCGATGGGGGCAGAATCCAATAGACGCCAGGGATTTTTTTTTTTATTATTTTTAAAATGTTTGTGTTTGGGAGCGGCCCCTTGGGCACGGGTCGCTCCCTTTTTTTTTTTTTTTCTTTTTTTTTTTTTGTCCTCATTCACCCTAGGCCATATACAACCTCCTTCCCCTTTTCAACCGAAGCGCTGGAGATTTTCCTCGGCCAGGGGTTGTTTATTACTCTCCAAAAATTCTCAGACTGTTCCAATTCTGTGAGGATTTCGGAGCAGGGTGTTTAATCATTGGACAGATATCACAAATACAAATGCAATTCTACTCCAACATTAAACACACAGACATCTATACATCAATCTCCTGATTTCCAATTCATTAATGCTACCCAAAAATTCCCTCGCATCCTTTCCTTTCCCCCCATCTTTTGATCCAATTCTGCTATAGAAAAAACATCCCTAAGCCATTCTGAATGATCTGGGGAGGTCTTTAAAATCCATTTTCAACAAATTTCTCGCCTCCCCAACAGTATTGCATAAAATACAAACTTTTTATCTGCAATAATGTCCCGACCTAACCACCCCTGCTGGTCTTGAACTTGGCCAAATATTATTAACTGAAGAGAGGGTTCAATTCCCCGATTTAGTATACATGAAATTGTTTCGCATACTCTTTCCCAGAAGAATCGAATATCAGGGCATTCCCAAAACATGTGAACATCAGTTGCTTGTAATAAACCACATTTTGGACATTCCACCTCTTGCCCTCCTTTCATTTTTGATAATTTCTCGGGGGAAATATACACTCTATGTAATGTGAAATAATGATTTTTCCTGATATCAAAAAGCATTTTAATGACTCTTCCCACCCCCTTTTAGCTACGTCTTTTGAAAAAAAATTCCTCCACAAATCGGTAGGTAATACAAACTCACCATCTACCCCTTCCAGGATCCCCCAATACCAAGTACACACTCTGTGAGGGCCTCCTAGTGGGCTCGGGGTGATCTCACTCAATGGATTAGACATACCAACACCTTCCTTTATCCCCTGAGCCCATTTTCTTATTTGTAAAAATTTCCATCTGGACAAAGCACCACCCATCTTTAACTGTAATTCCTCCCACGAGAGAAAAGCCCCTTCCGAAAACAACTCTCCCCAATATTCTAATCCTGCTTCTCTTATCGGTAATGCCAAAACATCTTGAAAACATTCCGGGGTTCCCGGGGAGTCCCAGATAGGTGCGTCAATGTTATAGTAAGTAAGATTCGCAGATTGCCTAATATGATACCAACTTTCTGCCAGCCCTCGCATAATTTTCAACCTTATCTTTTTGAAAAACTTAGGGTCCCCAAATTTAAACACAAAATTGGTTGAAGCACCGTTAATTCTAGAGGCCATTATCTTAAACATTAGACCCGTTGTTGTGGAATCTGACGCAAGAGACAAAAGTCTAACATTTTTCAAAAGAAAGGCCCATGCATAATATTGCAACTCAGGTAATGCCGAACCTCCCTGAACCTTACGCCGACGCAACTTCTTCTGAGAGATTCTAACACCCTTAGATCTCTAAATAAAATTGCTTATAAGGTGCTACATTTTTTCTATATGAATTTTCTGCATTGGGAGTGGAGAAGTAGAAAACAGAAAGTTCCATTTTGGAAGAATGGCCATTTTTACCAAGTTTACTTGACCTATTATCGTCAGGGGAAGATGCATCCAACCTTGCAATAAACTTTTACATTCTGCCAACAATTTTTCCTGGTTCCTCTCCGCTAACTGATTAATATCTTGAGGTACCAAAATTCCCAAATATCTAATTTCCTTTTTACGAAAAGCAGACTTATATTCCATATTCCAAGCCATAATCTCAGTTTTTTCAACATTCACTTGATAACCAGACACCGTCCCAAACTCTTCGGCCAGTTTAAAAATCTCGGAAGATGCAGTACCTAAATCATCTGTATATAACAGAAGGTCATCAGCATACAAAGCGAGCTTTCTTTCCCAGCCCTGACAGCTAAAAGGAGCAATCATCGTATTCCACCGAATTATTCTCGCGAATGGTTCGATGTATAAGTTAAATAGTGCAGGGGACAGTGGGCATCCCTGTCTGGTGCCTCTAGCTATAGCTATCGGCCCTGTAAGGTTCCCATTCACTAATATTCTAGCCATAGGAGCCCTATATATCTGGTTCACTACCCCACAGAAATTATTTCCCAGTTTAGCTTTTTTTAGCAGAGTTTTTAAATAGACCCAGTTTACCTGGTCAAAGGCTTTTGCAGCATCGACCGTTATAATCCCCAAAGGGGATTCCGATTCTACTGCCATATCTATGGCCCCTATTAATTCATATGTTAACTCATGCAAATACCTCCCCTTCGAGAAGCCCTTCTGATCAGGATGAATTAAGCTGTCTACTACCTTATTTAACCTATCCGCCACTATTTTCGTAAGCAGCTTATAATCGCTGTTCAATTATTAAATAGGTCTATAGGAAGAGCAATAAGATGGGTTTTTCCCGGGTTTCGGTATTAATGTAATAATTGCTTCTTTCCACGTAACTGGCATACTTATATCGTTAAAAAAAATCCTACCAAATAACTCAGTCAAGAACGGAACAATTACCTCACCTAATGCTTTATACAACTCCACCGGAATACCATCCGGACCCGGGGCTTTCCCTTCCTTACCCTTAGCTAAGGCTGCTCGCACTTCTTCCACCGTAATAGGACCATTAAGAAATTCCTGATTCTGTTGCGAAATTTCTGGTAATATATCCTGAGCTAACCAGTTCTCCACCATTCCCTCTCGCATCTCTGCCTGTTCCGTATATAAAAATGTAAAAAAAATCTTGAAACCCTTGATCAATGTCTTCTGCATGAGATAATTTAACACCTGTATCTTCAATCACTATTTCCTTAATATAACTCCTAACTTGATCTGTTTTAGCTTTCCAGGCAAGTAATTTTCCTGAGTTTTTCCCATATTCAAAATGTTTTAACTTGCTAGCCTCCCATTTCCTAACCATACGTGTCTGTAAAATGTTTGCTATTCGTGTTCTTAACTCAGTCATTTCTGTTCTTCCTATTTCCTCCTGGGCTCCTTCTCCTTTACCAACCAGTTTCTTACATTTCACTGACATTTCTTGCTCTAACATATTTATTTCATCTCTGACTATTTTATGTTTGTGACATGCAATACTCCTAAGTTCCCCTCGTATTACCGCCTTAAAGGAGTCCCAAACCGTTGATAACGATGCTGAACCTGTTTTATCTTGAAAAAAATTCCAGTCTCTCTACGCAGATGTACCAAAACATCCTCTTCCAATAATAGTGCGCGCTCCAATGTCCACCTCTTAAAAACTATTCTCTGTGGGAGCGTCAAATGCAGCTTTACTGCAGCATGATCTGATAAATGCGGGGGTAAATATTCAATCCTGTCAACATTTTCCAACAACCTATCATCCACTAAAAAATAATCAATACGTGAAGCATGACTATACTTCTTATTAAAGAATGAAAAGACCTTAGCCTCCCCTTCCCTCTTCCGCCATATATCACACAGGCCATACTCCTTCATCATCTTCCTTAAATAATATTGTGTTTTTGGCGTGCCTGAAGATCGACAAGTATCTGTTCTATCTAATCCATTGTCAAGCACCACATTAAAATCCCCTGTCATGATAACTGCATCTGAAAAATCGATTAACTGAGAAAAAACTCTTTAAAGAGGTTCAATATCATCGCAATGCGGGCCGTAGAATCCAACCAAAACCAACCTTGCCTCACCAATACGTATTCTTATTATGACCCAACGACCAGCGTGATCTGCCCTTGTTTCTAAAATCTCCAATCTAGGTTGTACTCCCTGTTTAACCACAATAGCTACTCCCCTTGTGTGAAAATTGTTGGTAGTGCAGAAGCACATTTGTACCCACTTTTGAGCCTTAAATAACTCCTTACATTCTTCTGCAACCCAATGAGTTTCCTGTAAGATAAACATCTGCGCCGGAGAATCTTTTAAATATTGTATGATTTTATTACGTCTTGCTTTCGTCCTTAGACCGTTAATATTCCAGGAGAGTAATTTAATCGTAGATTCCTCCAACCCCTGACCTTTATTTAATCTAGCCATTCCAAAGTGACCCGCCTTCCCTCTGCCTCGGTGAATGAGGAACTATTTCCACACAAAACTCAAAATCAAAAAACCCAAAAGTAAAAATCAAAACCCTCCTAATTAATAATCCCCCCTCCCAACACCCTCCCATAGGGGACCCCCCCACTATATCAGCCAACTTGGGCCTTATTTTAAAGCACCCCGCCTGCCTGGGAGCTTTCACAAATAAAAATTCATTTTACGTCATCAGTCTGTTCCTTACTTATAAGTTCTAACAGCTCGTCCGCCCTGACTGTCTCTCTTATATTATACATTTTATTATTATACATTACTCGCAAAAAAGCTGGGAACTTCAACTGTGCCGTAACCCCTAATTTTTTTAATTCATCTAACCTTTTCCCCAACTCCCACTGCCTATCCATTATTAATGTTTCATGTTTGGGCGCGACCCCTTGGGCAAGGGTTGTTCCATTTGGGGGGCATGTTTATGTTGGCCATTTCTGCCACCCTTGGGGGCAGATCAACCTATTATTTTTAGGCCGATGGGGACAGAATCCAATTGACGCCAGGGATTTTTTTTTTATTATTATTTTTTAAATGTTTGTGTTTGGGAGCGGCCCCTTGGGCACGGGTCGTTCCCTTTTGGGGGCATGTTTATTGTGCCCATTTCTGCCCCCCTTTGGGGCAGATCAGCCTATTATTTTTATTATTTGCGTTGGGGAGCGGCCCCTTGGGCAAGGGTCGCTCCCATTTGGGGGCATGTTTCTTGTGGCCATTTCTGCTACCCTTGGGGACAGATCAGCCTATTATTTTTAGGCTGATCTGCCCCCAAGGGGGGCAGAAGCCACTTAGACACCAGGGATAGTGTGTGTGTGTGTGTTAGTGGAGGGGGGGCAACTCCTTGGGCAGGGGTCGCCCCCCTTTGGGGGCACGTGTACCAAGGCCATTTGTGCCCCCCTTGGGGACAGATGGGCTTATTTTAGGCCCATCTGCCCCCAAGGGGGGCATAAGCCACTTAGACACCAGGGATAGTGTGTGTGTGTGTGTGTGTGTTAGTGGAGGGGGGGCGGCCCCTTGGGCAAGGGTCGCCCCCCCCTTTGGGGGCATGTGTACCAAGGCCATTTCTGCCCCCCTTGGGGACAGATCAGCCTATTATTTTTAGGCTGATCTGCCCCCAAGGGGGGCAAAAAGCACTAGAATGCCAGGGATTTTTTTAAATATGTTTATTTATGTGGGGGTGTCCCCTTGGGCAAGGGGCACCCCCCCCAAGGGGGGCATTGAACTGTTGGCCATTTCTGCCCCCCTTGGGGGCAGATGTGCCTATTTATTTTAGGCCCATCAGCCCCCAAGGGGGGCAGAAGCCACGTAGGCACCAGGGATAGTGTGTGTGTGCGGTTTGTTTTTTGTTTGGGGGTGGGCCCTTGGGGACACACTACTAAAGGTATTTTCTGCCCTCCTTGGGGCAGATAGGCCTATTTTTTAGTAGGCCCAGCTGCCCCTATGGCAGAATCCACTTAGGCACCAATTTCTAAATGCTTGATGGTGGGATGTTTGTCAACTGACGAAGTATTTGCATTTGTGATCATTTTTTTCCTCCTTTTTGTTCTAGTTCAAAGCTTTTGCTTTCTTTGCTGTGGCTCCTTGCGGATTTGGAGGTGGTTGACCTGCGGTTTGCATAGTTGCATGTTTTAGGTAAGTAAAAACAATTTACTCCAAAGGAGTATCGTTGCCATGCGTGAATGACATGTTTGTAGGTGGTGTACTAAATGCAGGTTTGTGTGAAATTGTCCTTAGATTTGTGCACAATGATATTTGTGTTGTCTTATTTCTAATTTGCTTTTCTTTCTTTTTTTTTGTGGGATATCATTGGTGATTGCTGTGTCTGTGCAGAGTAGTTGCTGGTGAATCAAGCTTTTTCAGGCAAGTGAGCGGTATATTTTTTGAGTTTATAACTCTTACTAATAAAGCTACACTTTATTACTTACCTTACACAGTGCTGGTTGTTGGTGGTGCATTTGTCCAGCTAATTTTAGTAGGAAAGATCATGACTAGCTGCAGGATGACTGCTCAGCAGGTGGTTGGAATGTTTTTTGAGTCATTGTCTGATCATGATTATGAGACGGACTCTGCAGCTGAGGCAGAGGAGGAAGTGAGGGATTCTGGCAGTGAAGTTTCTGTCGGAGAGGAATCTTCTGATGAGGAAGTCACACTCAGTGCAGATGAAGGGCCTGTTTCAGAGGAGGACACTGATGTGCCATTAGTGCAGCAACCTGGGGCTGAAAGGTTTCCTGTTAGAAGACCTGAACTCTGGGTTGCCCCAAACATGGAGCAGCCAGAGTTGCCTGCCTTTACTGGTCTCCCGGGGTGTAGAGTCAATACTGAGAACTTTTTGCCTGTCAATTTCTTTGAATTATTTGTGGATGATGTGTTTTTGGAAGAGATTGTTGAGCAGACTAATTTGTATGCAGAGCAGTATTTGAGGGACAACGCTGCTAGACTTAGGCCGCATTCTAGAGCTGCCCAGTGGATTCCCACAAATTTGGAGGAGATGAAAGGGTTTTTAGGTTTGACTCTTTTGATGGGGTTGATAAGGAAGCCGTCACTGGCTTCTTATTGGTCTACTAGTCCCTTGATGGCAACAGCTATATTTCCTGCAACAATGAGTCGTAATCGGTATTTGCTTCTTCTTAGGATGCTGCATTTTATTGAAAATGCATAAGCCTTGCCACGAGATCACCCGGATTCTGATCGTCTTTTCAAGATTAGGCCTGTCCTTGATCATTTTGTAGATCGGTTTTCAGAGGTCTATGTTCCAGGCAAAGAAATAGCTGTGGACGAGTCTTTGGTCCTCTTCAAGGGTCGTTTGGTTTTTAGGCAGTACATTCCTAGCAAGAGGGCACGATGTGGAATTAAATTGAATATGCTGTCTGAAAGTAGTACAGGATATGTGTATTATTTCCGTGTCTACACTGGCAGGGATTCCAGTATTGACCCCCCGGTTGTCCTCCCACT
This sequence comes from Pleurodeles waltl, assembly GCF_031143425.1. Taxonomy (NCBI): domain Eukaryota; kingdom Metazoa; phylum Chordata; class Amphibia; order Caudata; family Salamandridae; genus Pleurodeles; species Pleurodeles waltl. The sequence goes on from NC_090447.1 coordinate 1,119,871,176, forward strand.
TTTGGAGTTACTGAGAATATTGTGTGGGAACTTGGTAGACGACTGTTCAACAAAGGTCACCATTTGTATGTAGATAACTTTTACACTGGAGTGCAGTTGTTCAAGGAATTGTTTAGAGTGGACACTGTTGCTTGTGGCACAATTCATTGTAACCGGAAAAGCTATCCAAGGGAGCTTGTCTGTAAAAAACTTGAGAGGGGACAGTGCAGTGCCTTGAGGAATGATGAGATGCTAGCTTTGAAGTTTTCAGACAGGAGGGATGTCTACATGCTAAGTACCATCCATAATGAGAGTACTTCCCCTGTGACTGTTTGGGGCCAGGTTGCTGAAGTGCGCAAACCTGTGTGCATTTTAGATTATAATAAGCACATGGGAGGTGTAGATAGAGTTGATCAAAGGTTGGAACCTTATAATGCTATTCGTAAGTCTTACGTTTGGTATAAGAAGTTAGCAATTCACCTCTTCCACTTAGCAACTTTTAATGCTTTTATTGTGTTTAAGGATAGGTCTCCAGAGTCAAAGATGACATTTGTGAAATTTCAGGAGTCAGTGAAAGAGAGCCTTATTGTGGTGGAACAGGCCAGAGTTCCTAGAGAAGCAATGGTGGAGGATGTGGCTTGATTGAAAGATCGACACTTTGCTGAGCACATTCCTCCCACACCCAAAAAAGACTTTCCAGCTAAGAAATGTAGAGTGTGTTTTCGAAGAGGTATCCGGAGGGAGACTCGAATGTACTCCCCAGATTGTCCTTCAAAGCCTGGGCTGTGTGTGGGTGGTTGTTTTAAGAATTACCACACCCAGAAGAATTACTGGGAACAACCATGAGTGTAAACTCATGTCTGTTTTGTATTTTCATGTGTTCAGTTTCATGGTTAGCATTTCTGTCATGTACTTAGTTAGAGCTTTTGTGTTTGTAGTTTTGTAATTATTTCTAATTAGTTAGGGGTTTCTTTGTTTAAAAAAAAAAAAAAAGTGATGCCCTTGTGTGTGGAGTGGGGCTTGGCTGAGGGTGTACATAGTGTACATATTGACTTGCTGTTGGCTACTGCAACACACTGCCAGCCAAACACCAGTCCACACACTCCCATCAGCTGGTGTGATTGTTGTATCAGGCATGTGAGTGTTGTAATGTGCTGGGCCCATGGCTGGCGGTGTGAACGGTCTTGTGCTTGTCATGTATGAAAGGTGTGTGAATAGACTGTAAAGCGGTTGGTGCCTTGCCGTGGCTTTACAGCTCACGAGCTGTGAGTCATTGGTTCAGTTTTTTGGCCTTTCAGTTATTAACAGTACATTTCATTTTTGTGAAATCTCTTGTTAATAAAATTTGATCCACTGAACTATCACTCACCCTTGTGCCAAATCCAACCAGTACCAAATTTTGAGGTTTGCAAAGGATGCTGGGTAACAGAACCTGGTCAGATCCCCACAAGTCACCCCATCTTGGATTCCTCTAGGTCTCTAGTTTTAAAAAATGCACAGGTTTGGTAGGTTTCCCTAGGTGCCCGCTGAGCTAGAGGCCAAAATCTACAGGTAGGCACTGTGCAAAAAACACCTCTGTTTTCTGTCAAAAAATGGGATGTGTCCAAGTTGTGTTTTGGGGCATTTCCTGTCGCGGACGCTAGGCCTACCCACACAAGTGAGGTACCATTTTTATAGGGAGACTTGGGGGAACATAGAATAGCAAAACAAGTGTTATTGCCCCTTGTCTTTCTCTACATTTTTTCCTTCCAAATATAAGAGAGTGTGTAAAAAAGATGTCTATTTGAGAAATGCCCTGTAATTCACATGCTAGTATGGGCACCTCGGAATTCAGAGATGTGCAAATAACCACTGCTCCTCAACACCTTATCTTGTGCCCATTTTGGAAATACAAAGGTTTTCTTGATAGCTATTTTTTACTCTTTATATTTCAGCAAATTAATTGCTGTATACCCGGTGTAGGATAAAAACCCACTGCAGGGTGCAGCTCATTTATTGGCTCTGGGTACCTAGAGTTCTTGATGAACCTACAAGTCCTATATATCACCGCAAGCAGAAGAATCCAGCTGACGTAACGGTATATTGCTTTTAAAAATCTGACATTGCAGGAAAAAGTTACAGAGTAAAACGTAGAGAATTTTTTTATTTTCAGTTGTTATTTTCTGTAGGAAACCCTTGTAGGATCTACACAAATTACCCCTTGCTGAATTCAGAATTTTGTCTACTTTTCAGAAGTGCTTCGGTTTCTGGGATCCAGCATTGGTTTCATGCCCATTTCTGTCACTGACTGGATGGAGGCTGAAAGCACAAAAAATCGTAAAAATGGGGTATGTCCCAGTAAAATGCTAAAATTGTGTTCAAAAACTGGGTTTTCTGATTCAAGTCTGCCTGTTTCTAAAAGCTGGGAAGCTGGTGATTTTAGCACCGTAAACCCTTTGTTGATGCCATTTTCAGGGAAAAAAACACAAGCCTTCTTCTGCAGCCCCTTTTTCTCATTTCTTTGAAAAAAACTAAATTTTCACTGTATTCTGGCTAATTTCTTGGCCTCCTTCTGGGGAACCCATAAAGTTTGGGTACCTCTAGAATCCCTAGCATGTTGGAAAAAAAGGACGCAAATTTGGCGAGGGTAGCTTATGTGAACAAAAAGTTATGAGGGCCTAAGCGTGAACTGCCCCAAATAGCCAAAAAAAGGCTCGGCACAGGAGGGGGAAAAGGCCCGGCAGCGAAGGGGTTGTTGTGAACTCTAGTATATTCTCAAACTATGGTGCTGTAGTCATGAAATTATCTAGGGAAAATATCCCAGCAAAAGTGAGAGATTCTGGAACACAATTACAAAATCATATAATAAATTCTAATAAAAAACAATATTCTAATTGAAAACAATATAAATGTGAAAGTCTGTCTACAGGGGTAATATAAATTAGAGAATTTAAAACAGTGGAAAGTCGATCCTAAGTCGATCCTCCTACTTTAAGATCTCTAAATTGCCCAATCTGATCATGTTCAGCAGGGAGTCAGCCTGGCATTTTGATTTTTCTGCCACTAAGCAAAGATCCCAATTACTACTGACTTCCCTGAAAACTACTTTTAACTGATATCTCAGATGTAGATTAAGGCAAAATAACAATGTTAACAAGAACTAGAAAGTCAATCATTCTGATATTGGCCGACTACCCTTTGGTTTTGTCAATGCTTGTATTTTTTTTCCATGGTTATTATAAAACAGTGTTGTGGTAGTTGCTGGAACCTCAACAATATTAAAAAATGGAAAGAACTGTTTTTTATTTATCCTCAATAAGTATGCATTGAATTAGTAGTTCCTCACAGTGAAGAGAAATATTTTGTGTGTAGATATGTCCTTTGTGGAAGGGCAGAATGCCATCACTCAAAGTGAAGTTAGCCAATACTGACCCATACTGTAAAGCGTAACAGACCAATGTATGTGGAGGGCTAGCTGAAAGCACTGAAAAGTGCATTAAATAAATATTTGCTAAAATCAAAAGGTCTAGGCAAACAAGGGTCCTACCAACAACTGCCTCTCCTACGTTTTTTCAACCTTTTCCACAGACAACAGCATTTTAGACCTTTCTGTTTTGTTGCCCATTTCCTGTTACCATGGCTTCTCTTCTTAAGGTGACCATCCTGTCATGGCAATTTGTCACAGAAAAACAACCACAATGTGCTTGTAGTCTGCCTTTTGTTCTCTCACTATTAGGTTGGGTAAATGTTTTTAAAATGTGTCCTGCTCGAAGATGCAAGATAGAGAGAGGCGCACCTCAGATTCAAGAAAGGTGGCATTGGCTAACACAAAGAGGGGACACCTTCGGAGTCCAGAACTTTTTAGAGTGTTACATTTCTTCCTCTATCAAGGAAAGAATTAGTTCTGAGCCATGTCCTAAAATCTATATACTGCTGCTCATTGTAGATGGTTCATCATTTCCATGTCTTAATGTCCAGAGATCGGAATTCAATGGATTGATATATAGGCTGTTGCTATCATGTACCAGCACAATTACTTGCACAGTCAGTGTCACAATAGAGGCATCTCTAAGTGGTAATCACCGGATATACTAAGGACTATTTCAATTTCCTAATCCTCCAGAGTCTTCCACTGAGGATGCTAACCTGATTTCTGTGTTTTAGAGTGAACTGATAGTGTTCATCCACCCAAATACCACACTCTACAAGTAGGACAGTCTTTAGAACCATTAATTATTCTAGATACTGAGTCTCATTAAGTACCTCTTTTCCCAACTCATCCAAGGGAAGAGATTTGGTTTCTCAAAAACCACTCTCACAGACCTCTAGAGCAGATTGGTCTTGAGCGTCTTTGTACAAGACAAACAGAGGAACCTACAAGCTAAGGATTTCAACATAGTCAATCTTCTTGAAGATGCATCAAGATACATTTCCCAATTAAACCCCAGAAAGGAAGATTCCCCAGATGGTGTAATTTATATATCACCTGGAAGGTGTTATGCTGTTCCTGATAAGGGCTGCCTATGTTTCATGTCACCACTTTAGCCACGGTCTGCAGGTTCAATCCTAACCAGGTTCAATCCTAACACGAATTTAAGCAGTGGATACTATAAAAGCCTTCTAGAAGAGTCAGAGAAATTGACTCTTGAAGTCATCATTTCAGTAGTTCAGACATTAATAATATTTCTAATGGTTCCGAAAAATAAGCTCATGGAGTCTTTTCTAACACGGTTCTCAGCAAGTTATGAGAAGACATACTGGGTAATGAAAAAGACAAAGCTCCTGGAGACCTGGGAATGAAGGCGCTTGAACCCGACACCACTGCGAGTCAAAACAGAGCTATAAAAGATCTGTTTAATCTTATGGTTCATACCAATCAGCTGCATATGTAAACACCTATAAATAGCAGAAGTTACTAGTACTCAATTTATGTTACACAATTTGTAAACCTTGACAGTGTGGAAAGCTGTCTCTGCTTTGAAAGGATACGAATGTATGCCCACCAGTTCATCACTATTGCCAGCATAGAACTATCAGTTCACTGCGCATTCCTGCTTGCATACTGGATGAAATGTGATGGCCTACACACATACCTGACTTCCCAAATGTGCTTCAAATATTTAATATTCTCAAGGCAGAGAGGAACAAGAAACTGTTGTTTTGATGGGCTCCGCTGTGAGATGGAGAGGGAGAGCATTAAATCCATGTCCTCTTTCGAGTGACAGATGGCTCCAGCCCCGACAGCGCTGCCCGCCATTGTTAGTTTTTACCCAGTGAGCCCATTGAAAGCTCTACTTCAAAGATGAAGCGCTGGGCCGGTGCGCGGAATCAATCGGCGCTCTCCTTTCATCCCTGGTGTGGGAGACGGATTCTCCACGTGTCATCTCCTGGTTAAACAATGATTGGCCGCTCAAGGCCTCTTAGGATAGAATAGATCCATGCGGTTTTGGCCTATTGAGCTACGTTTATCCAGAGAAAGGGAGCGAGGGGACTGGTTCACTTAAACAAGTCAGACACAGATGCATTGTGTATCAAAATGTATTCACCCTTTCGATCTGCCTCATTAAGGAATTGATAGGGGCCTCTCCCTACCTCTTGTGGTGCAACCTCCCTCCATCTGAGAGAAATTGATAGTTTTTCTTACAGAGAGGGGATGCAGTAGCGCCAAAGAATTTCCATTTCTAAACAACAGCTCTGGAAGCGTTTAATGCATTAATATAAAGAAATATAATTAAGAAGCACAATTATTTTGCTTTCTGTTACTGCCTGATATGTATGATTAGTTGTGAACCGTGCCAAATTCACGTAAAAGGGTGTTTGCAAGACATTTGCACCACAGTATCCAATGAGGCGAAAAATGAATCAGTGGACAGTTTCAGAGATGGAAGCCAGGCTCGCTTCACTGCACGTCACTGTGGATCGTTCCCAAGAACGGCCTGGCAGTTCGGATTTGACTGTTTTTTTGGAGTATGATCATTTTTTATTTATTATTTAGATGATTAAATCAGGGCTGTACCCTCGGTGGTACACTTTAATCTCGATACCGTAGATCTCAGCATAGAATATTACTTATAATGGTCAAGGAAAAAATATCTAGCCAGGGTTATCTCACCTCATCAGGCTCAAGTAGGGTGACGTATTGTTTACTTTTAGATTACCTTTCTACGCTTGATGAAGGTATTATGTTGTGCTATATAATGCTATGTGATGTGATTTGATGCTAGGTTATGTTATACTATGCTATGTTATTTTATGTTTTATGTTATGTTACATACATTCTATTGCATCCATTATGCAATTAGTATGTCCTACATTGCTAATGGTTAACTGGGTGCTTTCTAAATCCCCGAATCTAAGCTCTAAGCAGTTGGGTGAGGTTTATACCGGGTGTGGTGATTTAGACATAGGGCGTAGCATGATCAATCAGTATTTCACCCAGCATTTGCCTTCTTTGCCAGGCATTCTCCCCTCCCCCAGTACATTTGACCTGCCAAAATCTATCATGAAAAAACAGCCATTCTGTGATAATTGTCCCACATATCAGAATTCTGATCCCTGTAATATATTCAGGTGTCTTCATGCCATCCACTTGATGCCTCCCATACCGTTGCTAGCTCTACTCATGGCTCTCCTCAAGCGGCTTATGTCAGCATGGTGGATGAGGAAACATAAGTATACTTGAAAGACAAGGAGGGGAGAGAAAAAGAGTACAAAGAGGGGAATTACGCTATGAAAACTACAACTAACCACATGAATAAGTGACATCAGGAATGGGAAGATGCAGCGCTCCAGACCTTTGAGTCAGCCATTCACCATGTTTCTCCTTCCTCCGACATGAAGAAGTAGTCAAGATGAGCAATATGCTTAAACGAGGAACTAACAATTTTATTATTTTATCAGAAGTGTTGTCTCAATGTAAAAAGTAGTTGCCAAAAAAAGATATTCTCTATACAAAGAAATTATGGTGATTCTAACTTATGGTCTCTTGGCAATACAGAATACAAAAAACAAACATACATTGAGTTACATTTATACAAATGTATTCTTGTTATTTTGAGAACAATGGTAAAATAATAATAAGAAAAGGTGGGCGCTCCAAAATGCAGCACTGTACACGTGAATAATGACAGAAGTGATTATTGGTGCACTTGTGATAAAAGACTTGCAAATAATACACTGTTTACTGCTTGGCGGAACAATGAAAGTACAACAAAACTCCGTTATTGAAAAGTCTGTTTTTTCACTCCACAATGAATGGCAGTCAACAGGACAAATCGTCGACATTTAAACCCCCCATGTCAGCTTCATCAGGGTCTTCATCAGGACCAATGAGTGGTAGAAATCCAGATAAAACATTATACGGAATGCAGAAAGGGTTTCTCAATGTTACCGGATCATCAGGTTCCTAACGGTGATAAAGTGTATTAGGTATTGAGCAAACGAAGAAGTAATGTCTGTTCATGTCTCTTGGTTGCTACAAATTCTCACACAAGAGCCCGTGAGGAGAAAATGTTTCCCACAAATGCAAAAAAGCTGTCAGAAGGATCTGCGTTCTATTTCACTACTTGTGGCAGCTCGGGTGTGTCTACTCTGCTTGTAAATTGTAGTTGCCAAAAAATATATTCACCGCATGAAATAGTTATCTGTGAAAATATCTAAAAATGTATCCAATATTTTAGAATTTACCGGAGGTAGATTGCATTGCAGATGATAAAAAGTAGTACACAGACATGACGTGCACAGGCGCACAGCGAGATGACACGACCTTGGGAGTGTGTGAGGTGTGTCGTGGACGGGGCCGGTGTGGAAGCAGACGAAGCAGCGAGGCAGTAATGCACCCAAACAGGCCCTGAGCAGGCCATTTCCCGACCCCTACGACCCCACAGAAATTCATTCCGCTGGTGGTGGGGGCCCAAGGAGCAAGAGAGCTGACAGTAGGTGCGTAGGCACTAGGCAGGCTCTCTGTGAGCGGAGGTGGCCACTGTTAGGCTGGTGCAGCATGCTCGCTTAGAATGGCCTGTCAATTGTACCGGCAGCCTCTCGCTTCATCTTGCCTTACTGCTTCACTGACTACACGGACTTCTACAGAATTCCCGACTTACTATCTACCACCTGACATCGCAACAGATTTGGTTCTTCTAGGAAATATCTTGAGATCTGGGATTTGATAGGCCATGTGTGGCTGGTGGGTGATACCCAGAACTGAATATCAGGATTGAATATCAGGAACAATCAGGAACAATCAAGTAGGCCTACTTAGGGGGTCATTCTGACCCTGGCGGTAATTACCGCCATGGCGGAGGTCGGCGGTAGCACCGCCAACAGGCTGCCGGTGCACCGCTGGGCATTCTGACCGCGGCGGTTCAGCCGCGGCCAGAAACGGAAAGTCGGCGGTGTACCGCCGACTTCCCGCTGCCCTTGAGAATCCTCCATGGCGGCGGAGTGCGCTCCGCCGCCATGGGGATTCTGACACCCCCTACCGCCAGGAACAGGATGGCGGTAGGGGGTGCCGCGGGGCCCCTGGGGGACCAATGGCATGGGCACTGCAGGGGCCCCCGTAAGAGGGCCCCACGGAGAATTTCAGTGTCTGCTTTGCAGACACTGAAATTCGCGACGGGTGCAACTGCACCCGTCGCACCTTCCCACTCCGCCGGCTCCATTCTGAGCCGGCGTCCTCGTGGGAAGGGTGTTTCCCGCTGGGCTGGCGGGCGGACTTTCGGCGGTCGCCCGCCGGCCCAGTGGGAAAGCCAGAATGACCGCCGCGGTCTTTTGACCGCGGAGCGGTCTTTCGGCGGGAACCGCTTGGCGGGCGGCGACCGCCGTCCGCCGCGGTCAGAATCACCCCCTTAGTCTATTAAGCCTCAGAACCCTCAAGTGGCTGCATTATTGGCAGGGTATGAGGAAACAGTGAGGAGGTTCTGTCGCCTACATCCACCTGCAGCCACTTCTGCAAGCTCCCTTTGTTACGTCCTCACAGGATTGGCTTTTCATATGGTGAGCCACTTCACAGTGTACTGGATGGAAGGGTCACTCTGGATAAAAATACATTCCATGGCCATGATTTGAAAGGTATTGTCCCTCAAGTAGCATGCTTGTGCCACCTCTGTGTGCACTTAAAAGGGTATGGTGCATAGTGCCTGAGGGGAAGGATTGACGGCCCTACAGTCCATTATACCTGTCCTCTACTGGGACTGTAATGTTTTTTTTTTTTTTTAACAGGGCCTTCGACCTGTCAGTTTTCAGGTGCTTGCTCTTCCCCCAGACTTTTTGCCTCTCCTTCTCCATTTTGCTGGACCTAGTTTTGTTGGCCTAGGACTCTGAGCACTTTGCCACTGCTAATCAGCACTAAAGTACACACGTTCACTCCTTAAAACATGGGAATATTGGGTTATTCCCCAAAAGGCATATTTAAATTACATATAAGTCCCTACTAACGTGCACTACATGTGACCAGGGCCTGTAAATTAAATGCTACTAGTAGGCCTGCAGCACTGATCGTGCCAACCACTAAAGTATCCAGATAAAAATGTCCCAGGCCTGCCATGGCAGAGCCTGTGTGTGCAGTTTACACTTTCATTTTGACTTGGTAAAATAAACCTTTTATCAGTCCCAAACCGTACTCTTTAATGCATATAGGTCACCCCTAGAGAAGGCCCTGGACAGCCCAGAGGGCAGGGTGCAATGTATTCAAAGAGTATGACATGTACCTTTTAGTTTTACATGTTTTAGTAGTGAAAACCCCCTAAATTCATATTTCACTACTGCAAGGCCTATCTCTCAGATAGGATAACATCAGAGCTGCTTTATTATGTCTTAAAGTGTAGCTTCCAAATGGGAAGAGATGACCCCTTGATGTTTGGTGTCTCTGGAATCACAATTTAAAATCCTAACTTATGGTGAAGTTGGATTTTAAATTGCAATTCTGAAAATACAGTTTTTAGAAAGTTGGCATTCTCTTGCCCTAGCCTTTTGGCACCTGCAGCATGTGTCTAGTCACATGACTGGGTGTAGTTGGCAGTTGAGCTTTGTGTATTCCCCCAGACACTCACACAATAGTGGGATCAGGTGTGCCTAAATGGGACATTAAATGGCTTGATGGGCCAGAGCTGAGCACAACCCCAGTTGCCCTGAATAGGCTGTATCCTGTACACACACAAACGGCTTAACAACCCTGTATCGTCACTCCAGTCAGCTTGGAGCCAGGGCAGGGTAGGAAGGGGATTCCTTGCACTTCAAAGTCACTGTCTGGAAGCTTTTACCATCTTCCAGAGCTAGGACCCCAACACATACATACATACTGGACCTCAGACAGCAACACTTCAGTACACTTCTGGACCAGTGAATACTCTGTCAGGAGGAAGGAATGCTGTACTGCTTCAGGCCTGCCACTCTGCTGGACTGCTGTTTTACTGGACTCCCGCTTTGCTGAGCTTACCTGTGTCTGCTACCCTCTTGCCTGGAATTGAGAAGGACTGGACCTGCATCTCTCTATTCCAGAACCCAGTGTGACTCCAGGGGCTAGATGGCTGGCCATCTGATCTGAGGTCTCAGAGACAGAAAATACTTCCAACTACCCTGCTTCTACATCTTGACTCTGATCACTGTGAGTCTGCCCTGCCAAGGGGTGTCACTCCAGTCCTAGATTCTTTGAAGTTGGTCTGAGGTGCATTGCTATAGCGGAACCAATGCATCCTCTGCTGTTGGAGCAGAACCGATGCATTGCTTCACCACCTGGATTTAAGGTACTTTGATTCCGCAGGCTCAACTGGGTCTCTGTAGCTGGCATATGCTCCATTTGCGTAAACTTTTGACATCATCCCAGTTCAACCAGATTTCCCCAGTTGGCACTTTTTGCTTCTAAGCACTATTTTATAGATTAATCATTAAATATTCATAACTCAAGTTCTGATTATTTATTAAAATAAGTTCTATTTTTAGGGTCGAGCCTGCGTCGCATGCGCTTGTGCATGCGTATCGCTAGCGAGACGCTTCAGGAATTAGAAAAGGGCTCGGGCCCCGTCCACGTCATGCCAGTGTCTTTCATTGGTTTGTGGGCTTGCTGGTTAGAATCTGCTTGCTTTGATTAGTGGAAGGCACGCATATGTCATGCCTTTTCCGGTGGTTAGCCCTCCTCGAGCGCAGCGACAAAGTACAGAAAACATGCAAGACTCACTGTTTCCCATCAGGTTTGTGGACTACTTTTTCTCTATTTTCACAGCGCGATCTCGCTTGGCAGAAGTCAAGGGCTTTGCATAATATCGACCCTGTTACACAGTTAATTGCACTTTTGCCGGTTACGTACATAATTGCACTTTGGCGCTAGGTTTCATTACGAGTGAAGTGTAGCAGCGCAATCACGCTGTTTTTTTCTTTTAACATGGCAAGAAAAATCCGGTTTGGAGTTTAATAGCTGTAACTTGGACAAATGCCTGACCCTAGTGCATTGCAAATGCTTGTTCTAACCTGGTGTGAGATCCTTTAGTGTGGTGTATCACTTTTTTGCTGTTTGAAGTGTTGCACAAATACTTTACATTTTGCCTCCAGGAGACGCCTGACTGCTCTGTGCCAAGCTACCAAAGGGTGAGTGCAGGTTAATTTGGAGTTCGCTTGTGCCTTACCTTGACTATGATTGTGGTTGCTGTTTGACCAGTGCTCACACCCCAGTAAAGAATCAGCCCAATTTCTAACACATGGGCTTTAGGGATACCTGACAACCAAGTACGCTGTGCAACTCTTGTGCAACTACACTGTGCAAACTCTTGTGTGTAGACTCTGCAAATACAGGACTATGTTGAATAAGTATAAATAAGTTGCAGTATGGAGCAATGACAATGAGAACTAGACATGCCAATGAGAAGCAGGTGGTGCCAAGACACTCTCAGATAGTGTATAATAAACTAATCATAACCCTACTAAATGAAACAAATAACTCCACAGAGAGAAGTCATGGCTCTACCTATGGATGCTCCAGAGCCCATTGCTGAAACCTCTGTAGCTCCTACTGTCACTACTAAGCTGATCGGGCATAACAGTGAACAGACCACAACACTCGTCTTTTCCAGGGGTAAAAGGCCACTTTAATAGAACAGGTCTGGCAAAACAAATAACCTTGGCAAAAGCCTCACAAAACTACAGAACCTCACTAATACATTAATTTCCTCCTATCCCCTCCCCCTCCCTCTAAATAACCCATTCAACACTACCCCTTAACCCATCCCACCTTGACCTGACCTACCCCTTACCCATCCCTTCTAAAATTACCCTTGCCTGTGTAAATCCCTGTCCACTCATCTTTATATCGATCCCCTTCCCCACCCGAACTGCTTCGTGGCCAAAAACCCCCGCAGCCAGACCTGACTACCAGCAGCATAACAAAAAAAAAACACCACCCCCCAACCCATACGACACAAGAATTGCTCATGTCCCCCACACAGACCTGCCCTTTTAAAGTTAAACTTAGGACACAACGGACTTCCAAAAAACCCCAGAAACCAATGAATAAACCCGTAACCCCCCAAAAACTTGAAATAAAATCCCGGACCAATATAAATAAAACCAAATTACACAGGAGGGCGGGAGGGCACGAGGACAACACGCCTACTGGGTGTGACAACGGCCAAAGAGGCTGCCCACACCCAGCCCCTGCCCTTTATCCCCTTGCCCAATTCCCGCCCCATCCTGTACCTACAACCAATCCAAAAAACTCGGGGTGTGGACTGTACCACCGACGCCCAATAAGCCCGGGGGGAGACCGGGCAAGCCCTCTGCTCCCCCCAAGCCCCCATCGGGCATAACAGTGAACAGACCACAACACTTGTCTTTTCCAGGGGTAAAAGGCCGCTTTAATAGAACAGGTCTGGCAAAACAAATAACCTTGGCAAAAGCCTCACAAAACTACGGAACCTCACTAATACATTAATTTCCTCCTATCCCCTCCCCCTCCCTCTAAATAACCCATTCAACACTACCCCTTAACCCATCCCACCTTGACCTGACCTACCCCTTACCCATCCCTTCCTAAATTACCCTTGCCTGTGTAAATCCCTGTCCACTCATCTTTATATCGATCCCCTTCCCCACCCGAACTGCTTCTTGACCAAAAACCCCCGCCACACAGGAAAACCCGGTAGGCGTTTTCCTGCCCCAACCCACCCCCTCTATCTATCCCAGAGCCTCACTCCCAACAAGTCAGCAATAAGCAAACGCAACTCTAACAAATAATGCTCGTTGCCCAAAAAGAATAGATGGACCCCATCCTGTCTGAAAAGACTTACCTCCGAGCCAACAATGTTAACATGACTTAAAACCGAAAAACCATGCAACTTACAAAAAAATTTCATCTCCCTATTCACTTTCCTACGCTGTTTTTCAATACCCTTAAAGGAATTAGCCCCTCTCCAGACCCTCCTAGGTACCAAGCTAGTCCAGACAATGTGTGTTCCCGACCACCTCTCCTTAATCCGTAACAAATCCACCTTCATCGTCTTCAATAAACCAATACCAGAAAGTGCCACTAAATCATTCTCACCTAAATGAATGATCAGCAAATCAGGGCAAACCCCCTGCCTCAACCTCTGTGAAAGAACATACAATAACTCTCCCCACCTCATCCCACTCTTCCCCACCCAACTAACTTTAATCCTTATACCATCCAAACCCAATTGGCGACCAAATTGTCTCGTAGCTGCCTGCTTCTCTGCCCAGCGAACAAATGAATGCCCGACGATCCAAACCGCACATACTCCGTCCGGGCCCCCAACGCAACCTATAAAGAAAAAAGGATGTTATTCAAACCAACCCATGAACCCCTTAGGCCTACCAGAAAGGAAAACCAAAAGCCCCACCGCAGAATACTGAAAGGAAAATAAGAAATTTAATGAAAAGAGAAAGGAAAGAAAAAGACAGCCTCTAAGCCTCCCGAAAATCCCCCAAAAACAAAAACCCCTACTTAAACATCCTAACGTAACGTTGAAAACACTGTGACCTCCATCTACCCAAATCCTGAATTACCTGATCACTGCTCCCCATTCTTCTTGCTTCCGTTGCCGCCCCAATCCTAAAGGAATGCGTCCCATAGCATCTTGGATCTAAACCCAACCTCCTAATGCACATTTTCAACACAGCCAAAACCTGAGACGCTGTTAAAGCAGAGCCATCTTGATGTAAAAATACCAACCTTGCAGACTCCGGCAGTGTACCTGCAAAAACCCTCCACCACCCAACTGGACAGTCTTGCGAGCCCGTGCGTCGCAAAACCACCTCCTGACCCCTACCCAACTGGTCCACACTTGATTTAACCAACCAAATAACAATGTCCCCACCACTTACCTGTACATTCGAAAGCAATAAACCCTCTCTCCCCCTCAACCATAGCAACTCTGAAATGCGAAAAGCCCCATGAAACAGCCAAGCCATACATAAAGATAACAAACGAACCTCTCAGCCTGAAAAACAAACCTCCTCCAGAGACTGCAAAATGGCCCATAGGAGCTGTGATGTAATCGGCCGCCTTCTGTCCCACCTGGTGCCCCCCGCCCGAGCCCAGCCTGCTAAAACCCACCTACAAATTTCCCCTTCTACTGGATCATAACCCCAAAAATACTTACCATAGAATGAGATCCCTGCCAACTTACCCGCAATCGTAACCGCAGACAAACCTTTCTCGATGAGATGCGTGATAAATCGAACCGCCTCATCTCTTCTCCTCATAATGACATCACTCCCCCCAACTATTCTCACCACATCTGCTTCCAAGAATTCCAACCAGGCCTGACAATAACTCTTCCTTGTTGACGGAGCTATAGACAGTTTTACCAGCTCCAAAAGCCTCAATCTCATATCTCCCACAACACCCCCGGTACGAAAGTCTTCTGCAAATCCGCTCCCGGTGCCAGACCACGGAACCTCCGCCACTGAAAACGAGATAGGGCGTCAGCAATATCATTATTAATGCCTGGAATATATTTTGCCTTAAACATAACATTGAATTTCAAACAATGTAACAAGAAAATTCGCAGTAACCTCAACACTCTCTCATCCTTCGCTTTCTGCGAATTAACCAATGCCACAACCAACTGATTGTCCACATTGAACACCACATTCTGATTAGCCAGATGAGAGCCCCAAACAACCAGAGCCACCACCAATGGAAAAAACTCCAGAAAAGCAATACTATGCTTTGCATCCTTCCACCTGACTGGCCAAGCTTCCGCCACCCAATGTCCATCCCAAAACAGCCCGAAACCATTCGCTCCAGACCCATCCGAAAATATCTCAACCTGCCAAAACCAATCAGAATCCTCCACCAGCATAGACACCCCATTGAACTCCTGCAAAAAACAAATCCACATTTTCAAATCTTCTCTGACCTGAGCCTTGACCCGAATATGATGATGCGGCAAAAACACGCCCTTCATCGAAAAACCAAGCCTCCTACAAAAAGCTCTACCAACTCTCACTACTCTACAAGCAAAATTCAAATGGCCCAATAAAGCCTGAGCTTGCCGCAACTCCAACTTATGTTTCTTGACAGTATCCTCCAACAACACAATCAACTGCTGCACCTTTTCTTGAGGTAACCTCACCTCCATCCTCTCTGAATCGAGTTCCATGCCCAGAAAACTAATACAAGTCGATGCGCCTTCTGTCTTCTCCCTCGCCAGTGGAACACCAAAGTCCGACATCAATTCCTCAAACTCCAACAACGACCTGCCACATGAACCAGACCCCGCCCTTCCAACAAAAAAGAAATCGTCTAAATAATGAGTGACCAACCTCTCTCCCTTCTGAGACTGGAAACACCACTGCAAAAAAGTGCTAAACATTTCAAACAATGAACAAGAAACCGAACAACCCATTGGCAGCATTCGATCAACATATATTGCGCCCCCAAATTGGATGCCCAACAAAGAAAAATCCTCTGGATGCACAGGCAATAATCGAAACGCCGACTGAATGTCTGATTTTGCCATCTCCGCACCCCGCCCACATCTTCTCACTAAAGCAGCAGCTTCATCCACCGACGCATAGTGAACAGTAGTGTCCTCAACCGCAATGAAATCATTAACCGAACCACCCGCCGGCCATGACAAGTGATGGATCAATCTAAATTCGCCTGCCTGTTTCTTAGGGACAACTCCGAGGGGTGAAATTGTCAAATTAGGCAAAGGCCACTCAAAAAAGGGGCCAACAATTCTCCCCAAGTCTATCTCCTTCTTCAATTTTGCCTCAATCACCTCCGGGTAACTTCTCGCAGATTTCATGTTATTGGCCCACCTGCGTACCCGAGGGCCCTGATAACATAAACGAAAACCCTCCTTAAAACCATACAGCAACACTTTTGCCTCCTCAACCTGAGGATAAAACCGTAACCAATATGAAAGGACCTCCCAATTAATAGGTGTAGGGCCCTTTTCCAACAACGTGCTGCATCTGACCCC
The DNA here is from genome assembly GCF_031143425.1 of Pleurodeles waltl. Lineage (NCBI taxonomy): Eukaryota > Metazoa > Chordata > Amphibia > Caudata > Salamandridae > Pleurodeles > Pleurodeles waltl. Next base: position 1,119,887,573 of record NC_090447.1, read on the forward strand.
TACCCCTGTGAGAAAGTAGCCTCTTTCTAGCCTTGTTACCCCCACTTTTGGCCTGTTTGTGAGTGTATGTCAGGGTGTTTTCACTGTCTCACTGGGATCCTGCTAGCCAGGGCCCAGTGCTCATAGTGAAAACCCTATGTTTTCAGTATGTTTGTTATGTGTCACTGGGACCCTGCTAGTCAGGACCCCAGTGCTCATAAGGTTGTGGCCTATATGTGTGTGTTCCCTGTGTAGTGCCTAACTGTCTCACTGAGGCTCTGCTAATCAGAACCTCAGTGGTTATGCTCTATCATTTCTTTCCAAATTGTCACTAACAGGCTAGTGACCATTTTTACCAATTTACATTGGCTTACTAGAACACCCTTATAATTCCCTAGTATATGGTACTGAGGTACCCAGGGTATTGGGGTTCCAGGAGATCCCTATGGGCTGCAGCATTTCTTTTGCCACCCATAGGGAGCTCTGACAATTCTTACACAGGCCTGCCACTGCAGCCTGAGTGAAATAACGTCCACGTTATTTCACAGCCATTTTGCACTGCACTTAAGTAACTTATAAGTCACCTATATGTCTAACCTTTACCTGGTAAAGGTTAGGTGCAAAGTTACTTAGTGTGAGGGCACCCTGGCACTAGCCAAGGTGCCCCCACATTGTTCAGAGCCAATTCCCTGAACTTTGTGAGTGCGGGGACACCATTACACGCGTGCACTACATATAGGTCACTACCTATATGTAGCTTCACAATGGTAACTCCGAATATGGCCATGTAACATGTCTATGATCATGGAATTGCCCCCTCTATGCCATCCTGGCATAGTGGGCACAATCCCATGATCTCAGTGGTCTGTAGCACAGACCCTGGTACTGCCAAACTGCCCTTCCTGGGGTTTCACTGCAGCTGCTGCTGCTGCCAACCCCTCAGACAGGCATCTGCCCTCCTGGGGTCCAGCCAGGCCTGGCCCAGGATGGCAGAACAAAGAACTTCCTCTGAGAGAGGGTGTGACACCCTCTCCCTTTGGAAAATGGTGTGAAGGCAGGGGAGGAGTAGCCTCCCCCAGCCTCTGGAAATGCTTTGTTGGGCACAGAGGTGCCCAATTCTGCATAAGCCAGTCTACACCGGTTCAGGGGACCCCTTAGCCCTGCTCTGGCGCGAAACTGGACAAAGGAAAGGGGAGTGACCACTCCCCTGACCTGCACCTCCCCTGGGAGGTGTCCAGAGCTCCTCCAGTGTGCTCCAGACCTCTGCCATCTTGGAAACAGAGGTGCTGCTGGCACACTGGACTGCTCTGAGTGGCCAGTGCCACCAGGTGACGTCAGAGACTCCTTGTGATAGGCTCCTTCAGGTGTTGCTAGCCTATCCTCTCTCCTAGGTAGCCAAACCCTCTTTTCTGGCTATTTAGGGTCTCTGTCTCTGGGGAAACTTTAGATAACGAATGCATGAGCTCAGCCGAGTTCCTCTGCATCTCTCTCTTCACCTTCTGATAAGGAATCGACTGCTGACCGCGCTGGAAGCCTGCAAAACTGCAACATAGTAGCAAAGACGACTACTGCAACTCTGTAACGCTGATCCTGCCGCCTTCTCAACTGTTTTCCTGCTTGTGCATGCTGTGGGGGTAGTCTGCCTCCTCTCTGCACCAGAAGCTCCGAAGAAATCTCCCGTGGGTCGACTGAATCTTCCCCCTGCAACCGCAGGCACCAAAACGGTGCATTACCGGTCCCTTGGGTCTCCTCTCAGCATGACGAGCGAGGTCCCTCGAATCCAGCGACTCTGTCCAAATGACCCCCACAGTCCAGTGACTCTTCAGTCCAAGTTTGGTGGAGGTAAGTCCTTGCCTCACCTCGCTGGGCTGCATTGCTGGGAACCCCGACTTTTGCAGCTAATCCGGCCTCCGTGCACTTCCGGCGGAAATCCTTTGTGCACAGTCCAGACTGGGTCCACGGCACTCTAACCTGCATTGCACGACCTCCTAAGTTGTTCTCCGGCGACGTGGGACTTCTTTGTGCAACTTTGGGTGAGCACCGTTTCACGCATCCTTGTAGTGCCTGTTTCTGGCATTTCTCCGGGTGCTACCTGCTTCAGAGAGGGCTCCTTGTCTTGCTCGACGTCCCTTCTCTCTGCTGGTCCAATTTGCGACCTCCTGGTCCCTCCAGGGCCACAGCAGCATCCAAAAACGCTAACCGCACAATTTGCAGCTAGCAAGGCTTGTTGGCATTCTTTTGGCGGGAAAATACTTCTGCACGACTTTCCACGGCGAGGGGGATCCGTCCACCAAAGGGGAAGTCTCTAGCCATTTTCGTTCCTGCAGAAACCTCAGCTTCTTCTGTCCAGTAGAAGCTTCTTTGCACCCGCAGCTGGCATTTCCTGGGCATCTGCCCATCTCCGACTTGCTTGTGACTTTTGGACTTGGTCCCCTTGTTCCACAGGTACCCTAGATTGGAAATCCACAGTTGTTGCATTGTTGGTTTGTGTCTTTCCTGCATTATTCCTCTAACATGACTTCTTTGTCCTTAGGGGAACTTTAGTGCACTTTGCACTCACTTTTCAGGGTCTTGGGGAGGGTTATTTTTCTAACTCTCACTATTTTCTAATAGTCCCAGCGACCCTCTACAAGGTCACATAGGTTTGGGGTCCATTCGTGGTTCGCATTCCACTTTTGGAGTATATGGTTTGTGTTGCCCCTATCCCTATGTTTCCCCATTGCATCCTATTGTAACTATACGTTGTTTGCACTGTTTTCTAAGACTATACTGCATATTTTTGCTATTGTGTATATATATCTTGTGTATATTTCCTATCCTCTCACTGAGGGTACACTCTAAGATACTTTGGCATATTGTCATAAAAATAAAGTACCTTTATTTTTAGCATAACTGTGTATTGTGTTTTCTTATGATATTGTGCAAGTGACACTTGTGGTACTGTAGTAGCTTCACACGTCTCCTAGTTCAGCCTAAGCTGTTCTGCTAAGCTACCATTATCTATCAGCCTAAGCTGCTAGACACCCTATACACTAATAAGGGATAACTGGGCCTGGTACAAGGTGCAAGTACCCCTAGGTACTCACTACAAGCCAGTCCAGCCTCCTACAACCCCTCTCACCACCTCTGAACTGCTGTCCTTGCCAACCCCACTGCATGCCTCCGAAACACTGATACGCTGGGTGCCTGCCACCGCAATGGGAGCAATCATGTCGAAATCTGCAAGGCTGCCTGTTACAGAAACCACTGTTGAATGCCCAGCAAGACCCATTCCCCTGCAACTGGCTGCGCTGTCCAAACCCCACCCCAAACTGGGTGGGACGCCCCTGAAAGGGCTTATATAGCACTTGCAAACCACTGGCTGTATGCGTGGTAGGAGCATACCTAGCCGTCCTTAACCACTGCATCCACAGCTCATTCATTGTCAATTTCACCCCAGACCTTGGACGGATCCATAGCCTTCCTTGCACGAAATTCCTCGTCGTAACGGAACCAACCGAAACCACCATAGTCCATTTGTGCCCGAAGCGCCACATCCATGTATTTAAACAAGGCCACACAAGAATCCACATGGCGCTCACAATAAACACTCGCATAGATCAGAAAGGCTGACGTCCAATTTTCAATATTGGTAGGCACACTAGGCCTCCTAGCTAACTCCCATTCTTCCTCTTTTGACCCCTCTTTTGCCTGAACTTCTCTATGCAATAATTTAAATACATCTACAAATTCCCCTTTCTAGATCCTCTCCTTTAGACTCTGAGTGAGATGCTCCCCCAAAGGCATCGCCACTCCCATATAAGGTAATTTTTTGCCTTTAACCGTACCTCCTGAGGTTACAACCCCAACCCTTTTCACAGCATCTGGTAATACACTCAAATCATCCTCTTTCCGTACACCATAAACAGCCATTTCCACAACCTCCGACTTACCTGCCCCAGTACCAGCAACAGAATCCACTTGTATTGATACATCCACTCCACCCCTTGATATAAGCCCCCCAATGACACCCCCGATGTTCATACCAATCCCCATCCCAACCTCACCTCTTGGTAGATTCCCAGCTATCTCCTGGTGACGATTTCCAGAGCGATCGCCCCGGACCACTTCTGAAACCGTTGGTGTCACTTCCTTGACCACAGAAGCAGATGCGGGAAGAGTTCGTTCTTCAACCTCCTCTTCAAAATACAGCCATTCTTCATCTTGATTTTCACACCTTCCCCTAGCCCCCAGCTAGTGGAAGGCAGTTCTTCTGAAAATGAGCCCGCGCCGTGACCCGGTAAAACAGGCATCACTGACTCCCTCGCTGTCGGGTAAACCGCTCCGGATTTCACCCTCCCTTCCTTCCGGTGCACTAAAGGCGCCCTGACCTTTACTGGCAAACTCTGACCACCTGGAGGCCGCCCAGCCTCCCGATGCACCGTCACCTCACTCAGTCCGCCCGGAAACCGAGGAGCGTCACACCCAGCACCATCATCCTCAACACCTGGCTGCCACACGTCCTGCAATACTCGAAACATATCCTTATAACAACCTCCACTTGTCTGGCCGCAAACCCTACCTCTAAATATGACACCATCCTGATCCACACACTCCACATGCTCACCCAACTTCAAAACCGATTGGGGACCAAAACTCCCATCCATAAATTCCCTACACAAACCCCCATCTAAACTTTGTTTACGTAACCCACCCTTCCCAACCCCCCATCAAACTGACCAACAGACTGTAAATCCACATCAAACTCACCTAAACTGAAGCCATCACACCTCTCCTGCTCCTCATCAGAAATAACTATAATGTCCTCGTAAATATCCTTGCACGCTGCCATTTCCTTTTCTTCTACCAATGGTCCTTCCTCTAATGAAGCCGGCAAAGGATTAATCCTCCCGGCGGGCGCCGCCATTTTGAGAGTGCCTCCCAACCCTCTTTCCTCTAAAATGGCCGCCCGATGCTCCACAATGCTTTCACGCGGTAATCACGCTTGTTTGAATGCCCGTCCGTCGCGCGCTGCACCCGAAGCGCGCGCTCCTGCCAGCTGCGCCCCCTTCCTTTCGACGCCCGCCTCCGCACTCAAACGGACCGCCCCTCTCCCACCTGCAGCCACTCTCTGTGCTAGAGAGCCGCCGGAACATCTCGAAGAGCGCCCGGCCCCCCGCTTACGCGCTACCAACGCCGTGCTCAGCCCTGAATCCAGAGGCAAACGATCCTTAAACCCTTCAGGTGAGCGTGTGACTTTGCGGCCGTCCGCACTTTTACATTTTTGGGATTTTTTAGGAGGCGATGAGCACGCAATCACTGCAGCGCTCACACCCCCAGAAGAAAGCCTTGTAGGCCTCTTCAAACCCACCCAGGCCTCCTCAAGAACCCCTTCTTTTATCAAATCCTCCCTTCCCGTGTCGTGTAAAGTCTCAAGGGCCTGAACTACTTTATTGAGCTCCATAACATATTCTTGAAAACCACTAAATGCAATCTCAGCCCTCAGCCAAAACAGAACTTTGTATTAAAAAAACGCCTACACCACGCTAAGACTAATCAACCCCAACTCCTCCCCACTAAAATTCCTCAACACCTTAAAAAACGCCTACCAAACGCCTACCCTTTGAAGCACGAGGACAACACGCCTACTGGGTGTGACAACGGCCAAAGAGGCCGCCCACACCCAGCCCCTGCCCTTTATCCACTTGCCCAATTCCCGCCCCATCCTGTACCTACAACCAATCCAAAAAACTCGGGGTGTGGACTGTACCACCGACGCCCGATAAGCCCGGGGGGAGACCGGGCAAGCCCTCTGCTCCCCCCAAGCCCCCATAACAAACTTCTATCAGGTGGTTGGTGAGGAAACAGCACCCACAGACAATGTTAAAGCAGCTTTGTGCAATTAAATTTTGGGGGAAAGTCTTCCTGGTAATTCAAAGGCGATCCATCTCAAAAGTAATAATAAACCTACTGATACAGACAGCGATGAAGCTGAGAAACTGATGAGCATTGATAAAGGACACAAGGACTTTCAAAAGTTCAAACAGAAGCAGAAAGCCATGATGAACTGATTGGTACCTGTAAACCTTCTGCTGCTCGAGCGGCTGAGTAAGCTGAGCAAACCACTTCCTGTGCTTGTACTCCAAAGAAGTCTAGTGTAGTAGGTGAAATGGGCATCCCTAACACCACTAGGGCGTACTACTTCAAAGCGTGAAAGCCACAAGCCTACTAAGGTTAATGGGCCTCAAGAACTCTAAGAAAATAAATCTTTGAGTGTCTGTTCATCGTTATTCTTTGATTTCACTCTTCCGGATGTCTCTACAAGCACTATCAACTGCAAGAAAATGATTAACAAAGGGGTTGGTCAAACTAAAAAAGTGATAGTACTGGGCATCTCTGGAGAGTCAGATAAGTTCCCCATAGGGATCTCCAAAGGAGGATCTCAAGCAGAAGATTCAGTTTTTCTGAGCATGAAAGCTAACAATTATATTGAGAGCACAACTCTTAAGCTGAAAAATTGCCAGGACGTAATCATTTGAGAAGTTATGAATGCTCTGTACAGGGCCTTGTCATCAATACTTCTATTGATGGAGAAATCCCTGGGTGGGTCGGAACACATAGCATCTCTATTGACTTAAATTCTCTGTGCCTTAGTGCAAATAAGACAAAATACTGATGCAGCTATCCAGATGGTCGTAGGAAAGAAAATAGAAGGCCAAGTGTCTCAAAATACAATTTCCAACAAATCACTTGATATATGCCCAGTTAGTAGCTCTAAAGTGTTTCTAGCTAAGAACCTAGTCCATGCATCAGAAGAAGTAACAATAGGGGCAGCACAGACAGTAACCTCATTAGCACTAAAACTGATTATCCAAGGATGAGGGCTGGCAACAGCACTAGAAAGAGCAAGCCCAGATTAGGAAGTGTTACAGTCAGGTTGAATAGAGACGCAGCACGTAACCAGGGGAGCGCTGCAAATTCTTGGAAGGATCTAAGTAATGCAAAAGGAAGTGAAAGCAACAGAAGGATGGGAAAACATGGGATAAAATTAAGGAAGGAGCCAAGCTTCCCTGTATACTCGTTAAAATGGTTATTTTCAAACTCGAAAAAGGGCAAAAACAGGAAAGATAACAGCAGCACAATGATATCTGATGCCACAGAGTTTGAACGCTCAGTCATCAATACCCAACTACCCCATTTTCTAGCCAAAGGACTCAAAGGGCCCTGAGCCCAAAGTAATTCTGAATTGAAATGATGAATTAGGAACAGTTGTGCATACAAAACTGGCAAAACACCAAATACAGCCCAAGAAAAGTTTGCTTAAGAAGAAACGTCAACTCAAGAGAAGAGTCATCAAAGGGACACAGAAATCATGCGCAACGCCCTCCACAGAAGGACATGATATCACGCTGAATGAGGATCTTGGCACCAGGCCCCCATATGTACCGGGGCAGCCCAAAGTTTAAATCAGTTACTTATACCATTCTTAGGAATAGGTAGAAGTTAAAGCCAAAACTGAGAGTAAGAGCGCCTGTTTGGGCAAGGCTGGCACAAATCATCAAAAAGCAACCAATTGCTCCCTGCAATTCATCAATCTCTTCCTAGATTCAGGGTCCAACCATCCCCTGAACAGGTCAAGGCTGGTAGCCCTCTTCTACACAATCACTGAGCTATGGGGTGTCCTCAGGAGACATAAGGAGAGGAAAGCCGGTTAATGACTGGGAGCAAGGAATGTCCAATCTTCTGAAGTGACGTTTGCAGCACCAAGTATTACCAGGCTAGTGCTTATCCATCTGGATGATTTATATGTAATGGGAGTATATGTACTCCCGTACTACAACATCAATCACATGGACAAAGTTCCACCATGACAACATTGACCCCAGAAGGCACCCCTCCCCAAGCTGTCTAGCTCCACCATCCATTGCCCCACAACAGCCCAAGAAGGAACAACTAGCGGGGCTCTAAAGATGGTGCCTATGACAATCTGTGCATAACAACAAATGAAAAACACAAGGATAATCAAGCACCAAGATGCTGGAGTCATGGTGATCAAGCCAATCTATCAAGACTGGCCATGGATAGCAACAGCTTTGACAAGGAACATCCGCTGTTATTAACTTTTACAGGGGATCTAAGGTTAATGAAGCAAGCAGCTTCAAGAAAGATTGTTTGTATATTATATCTTGATATATAGTAGATTTGGCAAGCAAAGTGGAGGATGAGGACTGTTTAAAATGTATAGACCAACATACTACATGCTATTTTCAAGAAACATGGGCTTTAACGAGAGTCAATGTAAACGTTTTTTCCGAAGTAAGCACACCGGCTAAATGCTCAAGGAAGGGGTGCCTTCAGGAGGCCTCACAATAGGGTGCCCTGCAAGCTGAAATGTGAAGTAGAGTGCCTAGGGTAATGCACCTCTCACCTAATGTGTTACATGTGAGAGTCTCTACTATTGGTTTGGGAGCCAATGTGGTCGATATTTTGAATGTCTACATGCGGCCCGGACAGTCCCCGAAAGTTCAGGAAATTTGGGGGAATTTCTTTCACTTACACTGATCACATTAAAGAGGAATTGGTCGGACGTAGGATACTTGAGGAAGGTAAAAGGGGCAAGCATGTGATATTGATGGGTGGTAATTTTATTGTGCAGCCATTTGGCACCATTGTCAATAGGGAAAATTAAATGGAAGACTGTTGCTTAGGTATCCCTGAGCCAGCTATGAGCCCCTTCAAATCAACCAAGAAGGATCAAGCCTTTTCAGAATTCTTGATAAGCCACCAGCTATGCTCTATTAATGGTCATAACTTCTCAGATTGTTCTGCCAAAGAGACTTATGACAAAAGCTGAAGATCTTCACTAATTGATGGTATTATCAATGTTGAATGCTGGGAGTGCACATATGACTTGACTGTTATTAGAAGAGTTACCAGTGTCACAACCCAGTGGTAATATGTATAAAACTGAGCCACACAAGGTACCCTAGCGCTGGCAACTTTGGTAAGATGATTTATAGCCCGGAGATTGTTCAAACTAATAGAGAAAGAGCATAAGGTAGAACAAAGAGAAATTCCAGAACGAAATTCCAAACCTTGAAACCATAATGATAAAATATGGATCTATAATCTTGAATACCACAATCAACAGCAGCTGTACTATATTGTTGGTGCATGACTCCTTGGTAAAAGAACGGGAGTTGCTGTAGTCAAAACCAATTGGGGTTAAGGCTGTTGATTCTATCTGTAGGAGACATGATACCTGGGGTGGTACAACGGTGAATATTTTCACAAAAAAGAGAGTTGTGTCACCAGCACTGATACGTCAGTACCACAACTCACAGAATGATGCATATTTTCAAAGATGCAGGTAAGAGGTTAAACACCTCCTAAATACTGAGAAACCAGCGCTTCAAAATACACTTTGGGAAGAGTTGCCAGAGACCGCTCTCATGAAAAATATTAAGAGGTTCTGGGAAGTTGTCACTCAGGTGGGGAAAGGGGCAGTAAAATACTAGAGTGCCAAGTTGGCCAGGGGGCCTAGGTAAAGCACTTTAGAGCTTTTCATAGAGCTAAGGTCAATGGCACTTCCCTAGCCAGATAAATTGGACCTATATAAAGATAATCCTGCAATTAATATTCCGGTACCAGAAGTAGAAAGAGCAATGAGAAGCATGAAGAAACACAAAGCACCAGGTCCTGAGCTAGTCCCTACTGATATCTATAAGGAGGATCCCTATCTTGGGGCCAGAGTTCACTCTAAAGTATTCAGTCATCCCTAGCCACTAATAATGTTCTACCCTCTTGGTGCTCATCCATTTTAGTACCCATTTTTAAGAAGAGCAATCGAGGCAGCCCCTCCAACTGCTGCCCAATCTCCCTCCTGGACAGGGCAGGTAAAATTTGTGGGAAAGTCCTTTTAAATAGATTGCATGTCTGGGTGGATAGCCAGAACATTTTAAAAGAGGCCCAAGCTGGCTTTTGAGCATGAATGGGTACCATTGATTGAGCAGTGCGATTATATACGATTACATACAAGTAGATAATAAAAACAAAATCTTCATTCTACTTAATTTTTATGGAACTGAAGGCAGCTTTTGCCCTAGTCAATCAGGAGAAGTTGTGGAGATTGCTAGTTGATCACTGGGGCTGATACCACCCCTGTGAAGGCAATAATGGCGCTGCACACAGGTAACACTGCTAGGGTTAGTTACAGACTGGGACCCAAGAGCACTGAACCCCTCTCTTTATAAAAAGGTGTACGGCAAGGATGTGTTCTAAAGCCTTTACTTTTTAGCCTGTTTCTAAATGACATAGTAGAATTCCTAGAGGAATTCCTAGAGGAAGAACCTTTAGATGTCTCTATTATGGCAGGAAAAAGGGTACCAATATTATTATTTAGCAACAATGTAGTATTGCTGGCACAGACAGAAAATACAACCCACAAATCACTATTGCGTTTTGTAGATTACTATCATAGGAAGGCTGTCACCTTTAATTGTGACAAAACAAAGAGCATGGTCTTGAGCCTGACGCCTAGCTCTAAGTTAAAGCTAAGGAGAGACAGTGTGCCCATCAAGACCGTCAAGTAGTATGACTATCTGGGGATGTGGTTTTCTGAGAAATTTCAAAGAAAAAACACATACAGATGGCACGTACAGTTCTAAGCCAGACCTCTGGACAATATTAAGGTTTAGATATAAGGAAGGTGCTAAGAGTACTAGCATCATTCCCCAAATCGGTAAAAACAAAAGTCAGTAGCAGCAGCACTTTAGGAGGCTCAGCTCTGGGGATATGTGAACTTACACTCACTGCAAGTGGCTGAGAACAACTTCTTTAGAGCTCTGTTAAGATTGGGCCTGGGTGCCTCCTTGCTAGCACTTTATTCAGAACTCAGTTTTGCACCAATAGTGGAAGTAGCAGCCATTACACCAGTGTTATATTGGGTCAGGCTGGTGAAAAACCCAAAGGCAGCAATCAACCTAAAGTCTTTTGAAGATGCTAATTATGATAGTGCCCACAATAAGAACACTTGGCTGGCATTTGTAAAAAAATGTGTTCAATAAACTGCACTTCTTCCGCTCTGGCCTCAGATTGGGTCAATTTATCTCTCACAGGTCTCATGAAAAGTCTGGTAATTGTCACCCTTGTCGTCAGTGTTCTTGAGAGCCAACTTTAGTTCATAAAGTTCGTAGACAATCATGACCTGCTCAAGACTATGTTTGCATTATAGATATTTTGGAATGATAATGATTTTGGCTTTATTCTACAAGTTGGCATGAAATTTAGCAGACACCTGACCCGTGCCCTAACAAATATGTGTTTAAACTTTTGTGCAGATTGGTAAAGGAGGTTTGATTCAAATGTAGCATTTTAAGCCCAGTATGATTTTTTCTCTCTGCTGGAGGAAAAATTGTTACAAGAAATTACTACAAACATGGTATAAAATTGGAATTATGAACAGTACCTTTTTTTGGTAACTTGTAACTTCTAAATCCATTCAGTAGTTTTCAAGGATATATGTGTAACTGTATGGCACTGGTTAGGCTTCACAGGGTTACTCTTTACAGATGCTGACTGGTAGATCTATAAATTATTTGTTCTAAGGCTATATTAGAACATTGTAATGCTGGGGGCTCCTTTGAAAACAATGGAGTGCTGCGGGCTTTTACTGGCCGGTAAAAGCCCGCAGCGCCAACATTCCAATGTTCGCTTTGTTCACAGCAACAGCTGTGAACAAAGCCTCACGGAGCCCGAGGGGATTTTAATCCCCTCGGGCTCCGTGAACATTTTTTTTTTTTAATAGAACATTCTGCCCTGAGTGGCAGAATGTTCTAATAGCCTTAGAACCCGCTGTAGCGGGCTCTACCGGCTATTAAAGTCCCTCTCCCTTGTTAAATGCCCTCGCCTTCGGCTCGGGCATTTAACGCAGGGAGCGGGCCTTTAATAGCCGGTAGAGCCCGCTACCGCGGGTTCTAAGGCTATATTACATTCCATCACTCACTGTGCAGGCTTTAGGGTAATCCCCTCACTCTAGGTCATTACGAGCACTGTTTCCAGCCATGTTGTTTTATGTGAAAGCATAATGCATTCTAGCTGTCGTAGTCTTATTTTGCTTCGAGTGAACAAATTAGACTAACACCTGAAAACAAAGATTTGTAGTAGAAAATTTCAGGACCAGAAAAAGTGGCTGTAATGACCTAAAGTTAGGCGGTCACCCTAGGAGGGCTCGGACACCATGCGACTTTAAACATCAAAGACCATTCATCTGCTCACGGTGACCAGGCTTTGTGCACAGGAAGCCAATTTAGCTCTGTCAATATTTATATTACCCGATTTGACCTTTTAGTTGTTTTTTACTTTCAGGATCGTTCTCGCTGTTATCAGTTTCGGTCTTCTTTCCCTTATTTCAGCTGGAAGAACACATAATCCACTTTTTGGTGGAAGCATCAGGCTGAGAAGCACTGCATCACCATAGTAAACCAGGTGCCACGCATTGCTCGGGCATGAGTGTACACTGAAAATAGAGGGATTCCCCTTCGACAATCATTGTCGTCTGCATTCGTTTACTGGAGTAATAGTCTGAAATTGTTGTCGTGGAAAACATATTCCCCGTGTTTTCTGGACTGTGGCGAATTGGCTCATAGAATCATGTCTAATAATAGTTGTGTCTGTTACAAGGTCAGAAGTGGCATTCGCTCGAAAACAGGGGCAGATTGCAGAACAGAAACAATATCCAGCGCCCCTTTGCAGAAACATATCAGCAGATGTAGACAAGATTTTAATGGCTACATAAAGAGAAATGCATGACAAGCTCATTAGGGGGAGGATAATAGCCCTGCAGGATGCTCGGAGGGGACAATATATCAATGTCTGGTTTGTTACAGCTCCGCCAAAGGCTGGAGTTTGTCCCCTCACAATCTTTCACTCATTTTCTATTGACCTGCTTTCCAGTAATACTTCACCACCACAGGCCTCCCGGCCTCCATTCAGCTGCCTCACAATTGCTGACATAACTCTCTGAGCGCGGGCGAATCAGGCCCGCTTAGTGACAGTAATAAAAAAGCAGTTAGCGATCCCTCCCGCTGATCCCTGGATATGGTACATTTAGGGCATCGCTTTCTCCTCGGGGCCTGGGGGCTATTGCGCGCCCATCCGGGCATCTGCGGGAGGTCACGGCACACGGAGCCGCGGGGGCCGGAGCCATCTGCCGCAGAGCGAGGCTGTGGAAAGAGCTAAACGGTGCAGTAAAGAGCTCTTTAAAGTCCCAAATCAGATGGGGAAAGTAAACCAATGATTGTTATTAATTGCATCCACCCCGTGCCCTTTGTGCCCTTAATAACATGTAGACAAAAGCACTAATAGCCTGTAGATTTATCACTAATAGCCTGTAGACAATACCAAAATCTGTTCTGGCAAATTAAAACGTTACTCCCTCTTTCACTAAAAGTCTAAACAGGCACAAGTCCTCTCTTTAAATATCCAGCCAAGTAATCCTGCTTAAAGTTTAACATTCCAGGAAAGTACAAAACCGTGAAAGGTCAGGCAGCAGCTAATCTGAGACCTTGGCGAAGCACCTTGGAGTGGAAAGCCTGCTTAGAAGCGCTGAAAAGAGAGCTCACGAGGCATATTTGCAGAAAGGAATTAAAGCTTGCACTGGATTGCCTTTAGCAAGAATACTCTTTAAAAAACATGGAAGTAATATCGAACGGTTGGTTACTCTACCTATGTGGCCTAGAAAGACAGACACACGTCAGCCACACGAAAAGACTGAAAAGGTCTGACAACCCTTTCAGTTTTGTCCCGCGCTCAGCAGAAAATTATTTTCCTCCTGAATCCAGCCTGAGAAACTTAAAGCGACTCTGATTACAATAATGCAGTTGCGGAATGAAATGTGACATTCAGAAGATATCAGCCATATATTCATTCTATCTGGAAGCAATTCCTAAAATGCAAATGCCCAAGGCAGCCGAGGAGACAGTTGATGTTCCATGAAAGGATTTTTTTTTACAAGGTTTGCATGATGGAGGCCCGAAAAGAAACCTTCAATCAGTAGCATACAATTTCACTGTAGGACGAATGTATGCAGAAAACAGTGAACGATTTCCCTATTCAATTAATTATATCCATATTCCATTATACAGTATTAGATCGAATGTCTCTAAGAGAATATGTGCATCATATTGTGTTGCATCTGAAGGAAACACAACTGGCCTTTTTATGCTTTGTCATTGGCCGTCTACAATAAGCAGCGCAAACAACATTAAATGAGGGAATGAAGGTGGCATTAAAATAGGTGAACCGATTAAAATAAATACCTTTTTCCCAAGATGAGTCCTTATTCTGTTGGGAGTTAACTTTAAGATTGAAAGAATCATAATTTAAACGTTTTATTTGGCACATGTATTGAAGCAGCTATTTTATACTAATGCTACACGAACAATTGAAGAACTGAAGCTCATTAACCCTCTAGCTCCTTAGGCATCGCACCTTCCTGCCCCTCCACCGAGTCGAGCACTTTTTAGATTTTTGGGGCAGTTTGCACCTACGTCTTCATAACCTTTTTTTCTCACAAAAGGTATCCAGGAAACATTTTCATAATTTTCCCCATTTTTTGAGGATACTAATGATATCCAAAGTTTGATCATTTTCTTGGAGGGAACTGAGAAAACACCCAAAACATAGCAACATTTCATTTTTTGGGGGGAGAAAAAGTGCTAGATGTGTTGTACAATAAAGTGCTTTTTTTCCAAAAATGGAATCACCAAAAGATGTGCTGTACTACGATCACCATCTTCACAGCTTTCGGGAAGAAGCAGAGTTGAAGAAAAACATTTTTTGCACAGTTTTGGCATTTTTTTAAGTGATAATCAATTTTTCCTATTTTTGTTGTTGTGTTTCTTTCTACTTGCAATGTGTGGTGGAAACAGCAAACCCAGCAAAGGTGCATGAATGGATGAAAACAGTGACCCTTGTAGTCAATGTTTTCATCACATAGTCACTGATCTGTTCTTGTCTCAGGTAATTGGCTCAGAACCGCAAGTGGGGTAACATTTTGTGGATCCCTGCAGATTCCCTCACAGAAATGTAAGTAAAATGTGTGATTTTAGTCAAATTTTGACATTTGCAGGGCAGTCTGGGTAAGGAAACGTCATCCACATCAAACAAAAAACTCAGCATTCATCTGTGTTTCTAGGTTTCATAATTGTCCAGCGATTGCC
Source organism: Pleurodeles waltl (assembly GCF_031143425.1). Taxonomy (NCBI): domain Eukaryota; kingdom Metazoa; phylum Chordata; class Amphibia; order Caudata; family Salamandridae; genus Pleurodeles; species Pleurodeles waltl. Next base: position 1,119,902,752 of record NC_090447.1, read on the forward strand.
ACCGTATCAATTTCAATGCCCAAGAAGGACCGACAACTGGAGGGGCCCACTGCTTGTCTGGAGCGAGAGGAACACTAAGTTCCAGGAATAAAGAGATCAGTTCCCCAGAGCCCAGGACCAAGCCTGGGATTCGGGTGGGCCCATCAGCAGGAAGTCATCTAGATAATGGATAATGTTGCAATGGCCAGTCTTGCGCACAAACAACCACTGAAACATAGAGCAGAACTGTTCAAAATAATTACAGGAATCTGCACAGCCCATGGATAAACACTTGTCAAAGAAATACTGACAATTGTATTGAAAACCCAGTAGATGGTAATCCTCCAGTGCGACCTGTCAGCAGATTCAATATCTGTCTTTGCTAGTAGTGCCACGGGGCCTAGCTTGTGCAATCTAGCTAATGCCATTTCCACAGAAGCGTAAATAACAGAGCAGAGCTCCAGGTCAATTGCATCATTGACAGCGAAACCTTTTGGTGCAGAAAGATTATGTAGCAGCCCGTACTGGCCAGGCTCTTGTTTTGGCACTACACCCAAGGGGGAGCACACATAGTTAATCCAACGTGGTTTGACAAAGGGCCCAGCAATCCTACCAAGAGAGCTTTTGTTTTCCAATTTCTGAATGACTACCCTAGGAGGTGCTCACACTGACAACAAATTGGCACAATCTGAGGCAGATGCTACCCCAGAAGCTGGGATGTAGAAACTATTAGAAAAACCGTGAAATAACAACAGGACTGCTTTCCTTTAAGGGTAGAGATTGAGCCTAGGAAGAAGTCTATCCACACGGACCAGGGTGGCACAATGACCTAATGACCAATGGGCTTAGAGGAGTCCTTTTCTCTCCTTTTGAATTTCTTAACAAATTTAAATTCTGGGTGGGAAGGATGCCTGCAGAATAAGCATACATGCTTAAACTTACAGGCTCTGGCCGACTGCACACTTTTCTATTGAAAGCCCAACATGACCCTTTTTTGTCACTACCACCCTGTTAAGAACGAAAGGGTTGTTTAAGGGGTGTCTTGTTATTCACACACTCTAGCCAAACATTGACTTCAGTCTGGTCCCATCCAATATCCGGATCCTCGACCTTAGCCCACCTAAAATTCCTGTCATAGTCCAACCAAGCTGTCCCTCCATATGACTGGTGAGCCTTGATAATCTTATTCCCATAAAAAATCATGGGTGCAGCCTACTCAGGATTCTTTTCCAACATCACCGTGATGAAAACATTAAAGCCAAACAACCAACTGGTAATGGACTCCTCCAGCTTAGGCTTCTTCTCCTTAGATGAGGCATCCCATCCTTTTCTTTCACCTCACCCTCCCGCCTTTTGGGCCTAATTAGAGAGAAAATATCCACAAAATCCCCTCTCTGAATCTTCTCCTTCACATCAACCAGCTTGTGTGAAGCCAACTTCCCAGGCTTGGATAGCAAAGTGTTCTGCTTAACTAACAATTTAGAAGTGGAGCCCGCATTCCTCACTGCACCCTCCAGTACTTTACCTGATGCCATAGCACCAACACTCCTGGCTGCACCATCAGGACCCTCCTTCTGGGATCCAGGATCGATCTCAGCTTCACAGTGCGTTTTGACCAGAGCCCGACCTGCTTCTGCAACTCAGTTATAGTGGACAACACAGTAGGAGATGGGTGACACCGCGTTCACTCCCGACCGCCACAAAGCCCTACCAATGGGGCTGCGGTAATGCCGGTAGTCTAAATGTCCACAACTATCATGACGTCCGGGAGCAGACATGAAGTCATCAGCAGCGCGCCACACGGCGAAATGTTCGCCAGGCAGCATCTCGCTGGAAGGTTTGAGGTTGTTCGCCCCCTCCCCCAGCCCGAGCGTCACCAAAATGGGACAGCAGGGGTCCAACCTATGGGGGCCCAGGGACCTAATGCAGCACACAGGTGCATCGGGGTGCTTGCCCATTCGTACAAGCCTTTCAAACTTTAGCTATATTTAAAATGTTGTCAGTAAATGTGTAGTGGGACAGCAATCTCACCTAAACTCTGCAGTTGAAATTTGGTAAAGAGATTATATAAAAACGAAGAACGTTTCTCATTCACAGCCGGACAAAAATAACTGCCTTGATGATTATCCCACGTTATCAGCAGCACAGTTACATGAAAACAACCTGCGCCTTGTACTCAAATAAAGTGCACAGGTTGAAATTGTATTAGTAATTATTGCACTGCTTTTTGTTTTGTCAGGCCAATTTTAAATTTTACTGCTTACATAAATGTACAGTTTGTATTTAATTATAGCGCATTGTAGTCATGCTATTGCATTTCAGTGAATGATATCTCGTCCCTGTAGCCCCTTACTGAAGTCAGCGCTGTGCGTTGTGGAGTCTGTTGTGGGCCTCAGAGATCCCTCCCTCAACCAGTCCTGAGCCCTGAGCCTCCCTCCTTTCTCATGTTTATAAACAATACATTTATAAACAGCCTCGTGCGACCTCGTGTCACTGCGCCCCACCTGTGGTGAGCTCACTAAACACACATTTCACAATACAAGGCCTCTACGGCCGGTCATTGTCCTGTTTGCCCTTTCTTTGTACATTTAAAACATTTACAGCAGAGCAAGGCTGCCATTTGAGCACTGTGCACATAATGCAATATTTTGGGTTTGTTCCTGGAATATATTTAGCAGATTACATAAAAGTGAGTGTCTTTGCTGTTGCTCCAGGGGGCACATTTTCATCCTCTTTCTTTTTATCCGTGACGTATGTTACCTTCGGGTGGAGTTAGAGCCTGTCAACTTATTTTCACAAGCAGTCAGCAAGTGCATCTGCTCGTTCCTTCGTGTCTGTGTATGCCTTAGGAGTCTGGAAGCTCCATTGTGTGTGCTAGTGTGTCTGTCAGGATAGAATACTGACTAAGAGGGCCTGGTTCTGGACATGATGAAGTCATATTTCCATTAGCTGACATTCTACACTGGTCTCTCGATTCTGTTCTCCTTTTTTATTTCCTCCTTCACCTCTTAATCAGCCCTATTGTTTTTGTGGATGACTGGACTTCTTCCCTAATGTTAAAAGGAAGCATTTCTCCTAAAAATGACCTTTCTATTTTGCTCTGTGACTGTGATGTCACTTCCTCATGTTTTGGATCTTGGTATGAGCATGTATCTGAATTGTCATTATCTGAAGATAGTTCCTGGTTCCTAAGATTTTGGCTTTTCAATTGTTCTTTGCTGAGGTTTTTATACAAATTATATTATATCTATAAGTAAAAGTTATCTTAGTATATTTAACTTTGATATTCACTCGACCTCAGAATAGGAGGAATTCATGCTTTTTAGGCTCGGGCAGAGTGAGAGAAATCTATTGTTAAATCACAGTTTGGCATAGAATATACAATACTTTTTAGGTCTACAATTATCACAGATATTGGTATCCATTGAGTTGGGATTTTGAACCGATGATTGACTTGAAGCTGCCATACTGATTAAGAAATTTCAGGTTGGTTACTAAAGAACATTACCCAAATTCACTGACGAAATTGGTTCTGGACGAAGGGTACTACATATATTTAGACTTGGGGCTGGGAGTGTGAGACCTGTATTACAATCCCTTTGGGTTTTTGGGTCTTTATTTGCTTTTGCAAACAATGTCCTTTATGTTGGAATAACAGCTTTGTTTACGGACACATCTTTATAGTAATTACTGCAGAGAGAAAGGGAATGTTTGAGAAATTGGGTTTAAATACATATTAGGCATCATCGTAGGGGTATTGTATTGGTAAAATGAACGAATAATTAAAGAAAATACATATATTTTTCTTTTTTGGTCTTTATTTTGAGATTGATATTACACAATTTGACATGTTCAAAGAATTCCTTTTTTTCCAATGAAAACCTTTTTAATTGTGTTTTTATATGAATTCAAATTAGGCATTTCAAGTTTCTGCATTAGGGAATATTATGTTCCGATGCCATAGAAATAGTTTGGCAGTGCCATTCCGAATACAACTATTATTTGAGAGGTTTAATTTCGTTAATGGAATGTGAATCATATTTACACAAATATCATGCAGCATGAAAATAAATATTTTAAAGGACAAAATTTCATCCTATTAGACCCCTATATCACAGCTCTGAGGTCAGAGTACCTCCACCCTGAACCCTTATGCCACTTTAAAAAAAAATTTCCAGCCCCGGAGACTGTGTCTCATTACCTAAAATGGCAGCTTCAACTTTTTGGTCAGGTTGCGGCCAGCCATTCACACCATTCATGTTGGCACACGCATTTGCGAATATGCCTACTAGCACTTTTTTACTTGGCTATAGCTTGAGCGCCGGATGACAAATCTTCACAAAAAGTTTCAAAAAATACAACCCTTGTTTCCCACTCTACACTATTGCACTGTAGGCAACATCACTGAATAACATTCCACTTTTTTGCTTTCCCCTCTGTGCAACTCCATTCTATGCTGTTCCACTCCACCACTCTACTATACACTATTCTATTATATGCCACCTCACTGTATGCTATTCTATTCTACACCACTATACTTAACCCCACTCTGCTCTAAGTCAATCAACTGTGTGCCACGCTAGTATACCACTCCAATCTGTACCACTCCAGTCTACTCCACTCCACTGTGTGTAACTCCACTCTACACTATTCCACAGTACTCAATTCCACTGTTGCCACTTCATTCTAAACTATTTCACTCTACGCCATCGGTACTCACAAACTTTTTCTCGGGGGCCTAAATTGCAGTATGGTTTATGGCCGAGGGCCGCACTGAAGGGCCAGCGGGTGGGTGGCGGGGTCGTGAGTGGGGCTTCTAGGGGCCACAACCACCCGTCCCCTTTTTCAAAACATTGCTAAACAATGCTGCATTTTGAAGCCAGATATAACTACAAACCTACAAAGAGGACATTTTGAAAAACATTTTTATTATCAGACAATAGTAATCTTAAGAGGCATGGCATGGTAATCCTTGTGAACAGGATATTCAGCACATGCCCAATGCAGCAGAGGTTTATCTGAGTCTGGAAAATAGGTATGTCAAAGGAAGACATACTAAGAACTTATTTTGCACTTTATGTTTCTTACTAGTGCTCTGTAATCTGGTATTATGTCTGAAATGGCAAGCCTTAAGAGCTGATCCAGATGTAAGTCTGTTAGCTTATTTCTGAGTTTACTCTTCAAAAGTCCCATTGTGGAAAATTAACTTTCACAAACATATGTTGACCCAAACATACAAATTATTTTCTGGGCCACTGTAAAAAGAACAGGAAATTTGTCAGAAGGCACAATGTTCCAGAATTCTTCTGGTGCCTGCCCCCAAAAAGATGCTTCGAGAGCTGAGTTGTGCTGCATGTCTATCAGCTCCATTTGTGCTTGCGGTCTTTTCACACCAATAAGTTCAACAGCATTAAGATTTCGTGCACTCACCATCCAGGGGTTTTCAACCACCCTGAACAGAGGGGTGAGGGTTCTGAGTTGAAGAAATCACCTTTTGATCTCCCCAGAAATTTCCTCACGACATGCACCAAGATTTAGCGCTGGCAGCATTTCTTGTACATTTGGAAACCTCTGAGTCACAGCCAACAGTTTTGGAAAGTGGGTGAAGCCAGCAACATCCAGTTGTTCTTTGAATAGCACAAGCTTACTTTCATGCAAACGATTCAAATATGCTGCACTACTATAAAAGCTTCAGGATTAGCTGCCTCCATATTTCATGTTCTAACATTTAATTGCACCCGCTGCATGTTTAAGAGGAGGGCTTTGAGCACCGGCATGGTTTCATTTACAAATTAAGCAGTGCGTTGTGGTGGAGGTGAAGAGCCCATTATCTGTTTGTGCCACCTTCTGTGCCCTGCATTTGGCAAACATACGTTTAAAAAAAAAATATTATATTCTGCCCCCCGCACTTGCCGCCCTGCCCCTTTTCCCTTCCGCGAGCCACCACTGCTGGTTATAGGTATTTATTTTAAAAGGCAGCTCTTAACTAGAACCAGCTAGGAGTGATGAAACAACAGAACCTGCTGCTTAGGTCTGACCAGCAAAATATTGAAAGACATCTGGACAAAACCCACAAAATTATACCTCTCTACATTTTACAGTGCATTGTTTTAATCATAACTGTCTTACTTGTGTACTGCTAGGGAGAAAAATACCACCTTTAAATGATTTTCCCTATTTTACTACTGCCTGAGACAAAACTCTGGGCATGCATGTGAAATAAAGCAGCCCTGTGGGTACCTTAGCTCCTGTCTGAGGCAAGCTGCAGTGGGGACACAATGCCCCCCCCAAACGCACACTTGGCCCATCCAGAATTACATTCCTCCTGGCCTGTGTCCCATTCACTCACCTAAAATATCTTGTGGCCAGACACTGGTGCAGGTGGCAGTATCTGGCAGCAGGCAGGTGGGTGGCAGGCAAAAACCGGGTGGAGATGGTGGCAGGAAGCGGACGAAAAAGCACCGTAAAAGTTAGCTGTGAGCGCTGACTTTGAAGGGGCTTTGGCTTCCCGCCACTGGCCAGGCTCGTGACGTCACCGGTAAACATAGAAGAGGGCACTCGGAGCATGGGCAAAGAAGCTGCTATCGTGCATGGTCCCGCGCCCCTCTTCTATGTTTACGGCGGCCATTGTTGTATAGTGTTTTCCGACGTCCGGTCCGCGGGCCACCAAGGTAGGTCCGTGGGGCCGCTGGTGGCCTGCAGGACGTACTTTGAGTACCACAGCTCTACGCCAATCCACCCAACCCCATTCCACTGTATGCCAATCTACTATATGCCACACAACTGTACACCACTTCACTGTACACCACTCCAATCAATGCCACCTCACTCTATGCCACTCCAGTATATACTAATCCACTCTACACCACTCCACTCTGACACTCCACTCTATGCAATTCTACTGTATGACCCTATGATATAACTCACTCCATTGTATGCTGCTTTACTGTACACCACTGCACCCTACACTACTCCACTGTACACTTTAACACCCTACCACACTTCATTCTAGAACACTACACTCTTTGCCACCCCAGTGTACACTATTCTACTGTGTGCCGCTCCACTCAATGCCACTACACTCTAAATCCCCACTGGATGCTATCCCACTCTACGCCACTCCACTGTAAATCACTTGAATCTATGCCACTCCACTCCACACCACTCAATGCTACTCCATTATACAATAGTTCACTTTATGCAACTACACTGTACACCACTCAAATCATGCTATTTGACTCTGTGCCTCTCCACTCCCCTCTATCCTACTACACTGTATGCTACTCCATTGAATTTCCCTGCACTCTATACAGTCCACTGAATGGTAATCTAATCTATGCCACTCCAGTGTATGCCGCTATACTGTGTACCACTCAACTGTATGCCACTCCACTATACACTACTCCACTGTATGCTACTTCAGTGTATGCTACTCTATTGTACTCTATTCCACTGTATGCCATTCCAGTGTATTATACTCTTCTCTATGCCACTCCACTCTATGCCACTCAACTGTATTGTATTCTACTGTATGCCACTACAGTGTACCTCAATCCCCTCTACACTGCTACACTCTATGCCACTACACTCTACGCTACTCCCTTGTATGCTTTTACACTCTACAACACTTTATTCTATGCCACTTCACTCTTTATTGTTCTGTACAGCACTCCACTCTATGCCACTATGCTCTACAACACTCAACAATATGCTATTTCTCTCTTCACCACTACATTGTATACCAATCCACTCTAACCATGCCACTGGCCCCACCCTATGCTGTGCTATCATACAGCACACCACTGTATGCACTGCAATCTATGCAACTCATCTCTACACTATTCCACTCTAGGCCACTGCACTCTACCGGACATCACTGTACTTCAGTCCACTGTACGCTATTCCACTGTATGCTACTTCTCTATAGCCCACACCTCTTCGCACCACTCCACTTTATGTTTTTTCACTGAACTCCACTCCACTCAGTGCTATTCCAATTTACAGCACAGTAGTGTATGGTATTCTAGTGTATGCCACTGTACGCTACTCCACTGTAGTCTATTTGAATGTTTGCTTCTCTAGTGTAGGCTACTCCACTGTATGCCACTCCCCTGTACACCATTCCAGTCTACAATACTCCACTGTGCACCACTCCACTCTGCTCCACTCTACGCCATTCCGCTCCATCACTTCATTCTACGCCACTCCACTCCACTGTACACTATTCTACTATATGCTACTCCACTATACCCCACTCCACTGTACACCACTCCACTATACGCCACTTCACTGTATGCTATTCCAATTTACACCACTCTAGTGTATGTACTCCAGTGTACATCACTCCTCTGTATGCCCCTCCCTGTACACCACTTCAGTGTACGGTATTCCACTGTACGTCACTCTATTCTACTCCATGCCACTCCCCTGTATGCCACTCCTTTTTATGCTATTTCTCTGTACACCACTCTACTCTAGATGACTCCACTATACACCAATCCTATGTACCCCACTAAAGTCTATGAAAGTCCATTGTACTGTACTCCATTCTAGACCAGTGTTCTTTATGCCATTCCACTGTATGCAACTCCACTCTCTGCTGCTCCACTCTATGCCCTTTCACTCTACTCTACTGTATGCCATTCCAGTGTATGCTCCTACAGCCTATGCCACTTAAGTGTACGCTTCTCCACTGTACACTATTCCACTCCAAGGCAATGCACTGTATGCCACTCCGATGTATGCTATTCTATTGTATGCCACTCCACTGTACACCACTCCAATATACTCTATTCCACTTTATACTACTCCACTGTACGCTAGTATGATGTATCTCACTCCACTGTATATTATTCCACTCTTCTCCACTCTACTATACACCAATCCACTCAATTGCACCCCACTATACACACCTTCACCCTACAATACTTCACTCTATGCCACTCCACTTTATGGCACTCCACTGTATGCTATTCCATAGCATGCCACTGCACTTTACGACACTCCGCTCTAAACTAGTCCACTGTATGCTACTCCACTGTACACCACTCTACTCAACAGCACCCTCTACCACTACATTCTACATTACTATATGCCATTCAACTTTAGTATACTGTACTCTACTATACCTCATTACACTGTACAACACTGTACTCCACTAAATGCCATCACACTGTACTCAGCTCTATGACAGTTTCACACAATCTTCAAGAGAGCATACCACTCCACTGTATGAAACTTCACTCCATTCCACTCTATAACACTTTACCCCACTGTATGATACGCTACTAGATTGTACTACACTCAATGGCATGGTGCTATATGAAACACCAGTCCACTAGATGACACTTTAGTCCACCCTGCACTATGCCACTCAACTTGACTACACTTGATTACACTAAGGCATATGTTATACTTAGCTGAAATAAATATAACTGCACACTTTCCATGGTTTTGTGTATGTAAAATCTGAGCCTAACAATAATGTCCCTGTAACTTTAGTTTTTTAGTGAATTTCTAAGATTTTCTTTTAATTATGTTTCCTACTATAAGTTCCCTGTAACTTTAGGTTTTTCAGTGAATTTCTAAGGTTTTTTTTTTAATTCTGTTTGCTAACTATGCCATTCCTGTCCACCTTGTCTTGTTTTTTTCAGTGAATTTCACTGGATTCTGAATTCTATTTCCTTACTATAACACCCCTGTAACTTTTGTGTTTTTCAGTGAATTTCTAAGGTATTTTCAGTTATATTTTCTAACAATAACATTCCTGTAACTTTTTCTTTTTGAGTGAATTTCACCAGTTTGTTTAATACAAATTCTACTACACTTTCACACATTCAGTTCAGTAATATACAATAGTATACATTTTCACAAGTTTGTACTATACATTTTAAAAGTAACAATTCACCAAACATCGTAATATTATTTATATAAACTTTACGTGAATACAATACAGCAAGTCTTTCTCTTTCTTGTATTCATTTTATGAATCCACAGATCAGCTACAATGCCACTACAAATCTGCCTCAATTTCCTGAACACATTCAAACATCAACTTCTCATTGGATACACTAAAGGCAAGATTTACATGGCCCTATCACTCCCGGAGCATCAATTTTTATGACGCTCCGATGGCACAATGCCCAGCACCATATTTACTAGAAGGCATTAAGCCATTTTTTGTGGCTTAATACCACCTTGTTAATATGGCCCCTTCACACCCATCACTTTGTGTGGAAGGGGCGTGCAACATCCATTGCATTTTGACACTGCTGCAAATTTACAGTATTGTGTAAAAACTGAGGCAGCACCAAAATCTAAGGCCACCCCAGGGATGGAGTTAGAGTGAAGCAACGAGAAGAAATGCTTTCACTTCTAATTGTTGTTTGCTCTTTTTATGTGTGCTGCTTTCAGTAAGGTGGGAGGAGTGGAGACGTCTGTTGAGTACATAGAAGGTGAGGCGGCGGTAGAGGTATGTCGGTCCTATGTTGTACAATGCCTTGAATGTGTGGATCAGGAGTTAGTATGTGATGCGCTTGTTGACTGGGAGCCAGTGTTGGTCTCTGAGGTGGTAGGAGATTCGGCTGTGACGGGGGATGTCCAGGATGAGTCTGGCTGCTGCATTCTGGACTCTTTGTAGTCTTGATTGAAGTTTCTTGGTAATGCCGGCATAGAGTGCATTGCCATAGTCCAGTTTGCTGGTGATGATGGCATGGGTCACAGTCTTCCTCGTGTCAGGGGGAATCAATTTGAAAATCTTCCGCAGGGAAGGAGGGTGTGGAAGCTAGAAAAGGTGATGGCGTTAACTGGTCATCTGTAGAGAGAAGTCCAGGATGATGCCCAGGTTGCGCACAGTATCATTGGGGGTGAGGACATTACCCAGAGGGAGGGCCACCATGAGTTTTTCCAGGCAGAAGGGGTAGAGCTGATCACAAGGATCTCTGTCTTGTCCGAATTATGCTTGAGGCAGTTGGCCTCCATCCAGGTGGTGACTGCTTGCATTCCAATGTGTAAATTCCTCTTGGCTTGTGCAGAGTCTTCGGACAGGGAGAGGATCAGTTGGTATTGTCAGTGTAAAAAAACTATGTTTAGCTTGTGTTTGTTGGTGATCTTAGTGAGCAGGTCCTTGTAGATGTTGAAATGCAATGGGCTGAGTGAAAATCCTTGGGGCACTGTGCAGCAAGTGTGTTTAGGTTCTGTTGTGAACGGTGGTAGTCTAACCCTTTATGTTCTTCCGGTGAGGAAGGACATGATACAGTTCAGGGCTTTGTCTCGGATGCAGGCGTCGTGTAGTCTGTCACAGAGGTTGGAGTGGGAGACGGTGTCAAATGCGGAGGAGAGTTCAAGAAGGATGAGTGCGGCCATGCCTCCACGGTCCAGTATGAAGCATTTGTCGTCGGTGGCTGCTAAGAGTGTGGTTTCCATGCTGTGGTGTCTTCTATAACCAGACTGGGAAGAGTCTAGGATAGAGTGTGTCTTGAGGAGCTCGGTGAGTTGCTGGTTAATGGCTTTCTCTGTTACCTTGGCTGGGAAAGGGAGCAGAGAGATGGGTCTGTAGATCTTCAGCTCCCTCAGGTCGGCGGTCGGTTTCTTGAGTTGTGGGCTGATTTTGGCGTGTTTCCCATCTGAGGGGAATATGGTGGTCTTGAAGGATAGGTTGATGGTTCAGCAGAGTTCCGGAGCTATGGTGGCACTGGCCAGGTTGAATACGTGATGAGGGCATGGATCCAAAGGTGTTCGTGAGTGGATGGAGTTCATCAGTCTTTGGGTGTCCTCTATGGTGATGAGGGTCCAGAAGTTCACAATCTGGTGGGGTTCTAGGTCCATGGTGGTGGGCGGTGCTGGTGGGCTTTGGTTCCTGAAGCCTTTGTAGATGTCCTGAATCTTACGGTAAAAGAGGGCGGCAAGGCTGTTGCAGAGGTCTTGGGAGGGAGGGATGGATGAGGTGTCTGCCTCGGGGTTCATGAACTCTTTGACGGAAGCAAGTGGGAAAAAACTGAGCTGGCTAATATGGGCACTGGGGACAGTAAACACGAATATCCTGCCTCTTTCCCTAATTAGAGCAGACTTTAAAATAATGACATGGTCAAGCCTTTTTAGGTGTTTCAGGAATGTGATAAGCAAAGTGTCACTCCTTCAACCTTGCCACATCCTCCAAACATGTGAAGTGAAGTGAAGGCTGCTGCTTCTGCAGCAGTAGGAATTTCAATGACAGACAACTGAAAGTCAAGGAAAGACATAAGCAATAAACAACGTACGTATTGTATGTTGCCTTCTGGATCAGGTGGGCAAACAGTTTATTGTACCAGGTACGAGTTTTGCAACTCGCATTGTATGGCTGAAGAACCTGGTCGGTCTTATCCACTCTGCCCATGTACTTGTTGTAATCAAGTATACAGGTGGGTGGTAGACCTATAAGCCTTCGGGTGGTCATCCCCCAACTTTTTACCTGCCTCCCACCACTTTTCTGACACTGTTTTTGCTGGTTTTAGGACTCTGCACTTTACAACTGCTAACCAGTGCTAAAGTGCACATGTTCTTTCCCTTAAACATGGTAACATTGGTTTATTCCCAATTGGCATGTCTGATTTATTTACTTATAAGTCCTTAGTCAAGTGCACTACATGTGCCCAGGGCCTGTAAATTAATTGCTACTAGTGGGCGTGCAGCACTGATGTACCACCCACTTAGGTATCCCCTTAACCATGTCTCAGGCCTGCCATTGCAAGGCCCGTGTGTGCAGTTTCACTGCCACTTCAACGTGGCATTTAAAAATACTTGCCAAGCCTTAAACTCCCCCTTTTCTACATATAAGTCACCCCTGAGGTAGGCCCTGAGTAACTCATAGGGCTGGGTGCTTTGTAGGTAAAAGGCAGGATATGTAAACATGTGTTTTATATGTCCTAGTAGTGAAAAACTCCTAAATTTGTTTTCCACTAGTGTGAGGCCTGCTCCTTTTACAGACTAGCATTAGGACTGCCCTCATATCCGTTTTGAGAGGTAGATTCTATTCTGAAAGGGGTAACCAGGTCATATTTAGTATGGCCAGAATGGTAATGGAAAATCCTGCTATTTAGTGTGGTTGGATTTTATATTGCTATTTTAGAAATGCCACTTTAAGAAAGTGAGTGTTTCTCTGCACTTAAAACCATCTGTGCCTTACAGCCTGTCTCCAATCAATGTGTGGTCTTTGCTAGTTGACAGCTCCCTTGTGCATTTTACCCAGACAACCACAAACACAGCACACTCAGTCACACCTGCATTCATCTGCATATTGAATGGGTCTTCCTGGGCTGGAAGGGTGGAGGTCCTGACACTTACATTTCAAAAGCCAGTGGCCTGCCCTCACACAATGGACTGCCAAACTCCCTATCGGGACCCTGGCAGACAGGACTGAACTGAAAGGGGAACTTGTGCACTCCCAAACCATTCTTTGAAGCCTCCCCCACTTAAAGGCATTTTTAGGTATGAAAACTGGGTCTCTGACCCCATCAAACCAGATACTTCTGGAGTTATACCTGCATCTTGTCAAGAGGAACTGCCTGGCTGCCCAAAGGACTCATCTGGACTGCTTTGATGAGAAGGACTGCTGCCCTGCTGCCTCTGACTTTGCTGAGAAGGACTTTGCCTTCCCCAAAAGAGCTCTAAGGGCTTGGATTGAGCGTACCTCCTGTTTTCTGAAGTCTCAGGGCCAAAAAGACTTCAGCTCTTCAGGAAACTCCTTGTGCATTGAAAATTGACGCACCTCCTGCCAAAAATGACACGAAGCGTGCATTGTGATCGAGAAAGTGTTGCACAGCCAACTGGAACGAAAAAGCCCCCACTTCCCAACTGGAAATTCAATGTGACAGAAAATTTGACACAGCGCCTACTGGATTGACTCAGTAACCGTGCCTTCTTCCAGTGTGTCAAGGAACCAAGACTGCGTGATGAAAAATTATGCAAACCCCTTGCAGCATGGAAAGAAACAACGCATTGTCTGTGCTTTGTTGGAAAATTCGATGCAACATCCTGATTTTCCACACATCTCCTCCTCTGCGGTCTCAGTGTTTCATTATTTTTGACGCCGCATACCAGGTACTGTGTGTGATAAGGAGAGAATAGTTTATTTCTAAGGATTAAGAATATTTTAAACCTTTTAAAAGCAATAGTTCAACTTGTGCTTATTGGATCTTTGTTGTTTTCACTTGATTTTAGTCAGATCAATAATATCTATTTTCCTTAGCCTGTGTGGTGTATTTTTGTGGTGTTTTTACTGTGCTACTGTATGATTTATAACACATTGCCTTCTAAGTTAAGCCTGACTGCTCAGTGCCAAGCTACCAGAGGATGGGCACAGGATAATTTGAATTGTGTGTGACTTACATTGACTAGGATTGTGGTCCCTACTTGGACAATGGTGAGTACCTCTGCCAACTAGAGATCCCATTTCTAACAGTGGGATTCTGAACTTTGGCCATCTGACCCGAAACCATGATGGGTGAATGATCTCATCATGAAATGTACTGAGCACGTACACAAAAAGCCTATTCCAAGAACTTGACTGTGAGCAGTTCATTGGAATGCAAAGCAGTGCTCTGGGATTTCCCATGGACCACCGCCTACTCTTAAAAAATGAAACTGAAAAGTTTATTTTTTTTAAAATGCATCCCATTTTCCTCTAAGAGTAGGTAGTGATCCATTTGGAATTGCAGCCATCTCAGGGATTGTGGCCTGCTGAGGTCAGCAGACCACAGTGTATGTTAATCCTTTTCAATAAAGCACTCCTTTTTAGAGTGAACCCTGCGTCCCATGGGCTTGCGCATGCGTTTAACTTGCAAGATGCTTTAGTAGTTAGAAATGGGCTCGGAGCCCCATACATGTCATGTCAGTGTCTTTCACTGGTTCGTGGGCTTGCCTGTGAAAATCTGCTTGCTTTCATTAGTGGAAGGCATGCGTACGTCATGCCTTTTCCGCTGGTTAGCCCTCCTCGAGTGCAGCGACCAAGTACTGAAAACATCCGAGGCTCACTGTTTTCCATCCGGTTTGTGGACTACTTTTTATCTTTTTTCACAGCGCGATCTCGCTTGGCAGAAGTTGAGCGCTTTCCATGACATCGACCCTGTTACACAGTTAATTACACTTTTGCCGGTTACATAGATAATTGCACTTTTGCTGATAGGTTTCACTATGAGTGAACTGTAGCAGCACAATCGCCCTCTTTTTTCCATTTAATGTGGCAAGAAAAGTCTGGTTGGGAGTTTACAACTGCTAATAGCTCTAACTCTGAGAAATGCGAGACCTGCTGCATTGCAAACGCTTGTCTTTAAAGCAGCCAGTTTTTCTTAAAGGAAAATAAAATTCATTTATAAAAGAAAAAATTAAACTTTTCAGTTTCATTTTTTGAGAGTAGGCAGGTGTCCATTGGAAATCCCAGAGCACTGCTTTGCATGGTACTGACTGAATTAAAAAAAGAGTGTTTTATTGAAAAGGAATTACAGACATGGTGGTCTACTGCCCGCAGCAGGCCACCATCCATGTGATGGCTGCAATTCCCAATGGGTCACAAATTTGGACCTAACTCATTCAGATGCATGAGGTAGGTCTATTTGTGATCCACTAGTAATCACTAATGAAACTCAAAAGAGTTTCATACACTAGGAATACCGATTTTGTAATTGCGATTCAGAGAGAATATTTCTAACATTAGCACATCTGGCCCTATATTAACTATTCAACATTTAGTGCCTGATTTAGATGTTGCAGGAGGGAATACTCCGTCACAAACATGACGATCAACCCATCTGCCATATTATGATCCCCAAAGAATATCATTGGTTCATAATGTGACAGACAGGCTATCCGTCACATTTGTAACAGAGTATTCTCCTCCGCCGAGATCTAAATCAGGTCCTTAATTATTGTAGTAGTTTTTAAAAACTGCACACAAAAAATTTGCGTTAATCAATACAGCAGTTCAGCGACTAGTGATAATGTTATATTTATTATACAGTGAGAGTTCAGAAGGATGATGGAAAATGCAAATTTGGGAAACCTTCAGGGGTTTTAAAAATATACTTAACTTGTGTTCCTGAAAGGTCTGATGAAACAACCCTTTGCCTTGCATAGAGCTTATGAAAATGTTAAGCAAGATTAATTCCAAAACAATGAAATAGCTTATTACTGTAACCTTTCAGACCTGTGCTTTGCAGATAAGCAATTCATTTATAGACTGTTTACATAGACTAACTATAACAGTCTACATAGACAGCAGACTGTATGGGAATTACCAATCTGCTAATTTGTGCTGAGCTTAATTCAGGAACAGAGATCATTTAAAGGCATTATCTGCATTCAGTAGCATCGTAATTTGAAGTCCAGTTATAGGATCCTTCACTATAGCATTTCTTTTTGTGCTACTGTTTGACTTGGCTGACTCTTAAGTGTCATTTCCAGACTTTTTGCTTTCACTCCTCCTCTTTTTGCTGAATTTGTTTTTGTTGGCCTTAGGTCACTGTGTACTTCACCCCTGCCAACCAGTGCTAAAGGGCTTGTGGTCTCTCCTTCAAATATAGTAAAATCGGCTTACGCTCAATTGGCATATTTAATTTGCCTCTAAATTAAGTCTGACTGCTTTTGTGCCAAGCTACTGGAGGGTTGAGCACAAGTTAATTGTGGGTTTGCTTATGTTTCACCCTGAAAAGAATTGTTGTTACCACTCAGGCAACCCAATTTCCTACATTGGTGTTCTGCAGTCAGATCTAGGACGTGTGCTTGTGCAATGCCATTCAATGATTTTGTGTAGCACTTGCTTTTTCCAAATTCACCCTCTTTCTATGTGTCTATCTGTGCCCTTGGCTCCACAAGTAATAAAGCTTGCCAACCTGAATAACTACACTGTGCTTGAGTTCAAGGAATTCTCTAAAGAGAGGGGACTTGCAACCAAAAGAAACATCAGTAAGTTGGAACTCCAAAAGGCTCTGAGGGCCAGGGTGGAAGTTAATCGGGGCACCAGCAGATAATGACTAGAAGGGTGAGATGAGGTGGAAGAGCAAATAGAGGACCTGGTCTTGAAGTGTAGATCACAAAGGAGGGGGATGACTTGTCTGCTGAATTGGAAATCCCTCCCAGAGAATAAAGTAGTGTGTTTTCCCAAGGCCTATTCCCACAGTAGCTGAAGGACAGGAAGACTGAAAGGGAGTTAGGCTGCAGATGGTCAAACTCATGACGGACGAAAAGAAAGCTGGGGCAGAGAAAGTCTTAGCAGATATTTAAACTGGCAATGGAGGAAAGTAAAATGACCTATGAGCTAAGTCTCAGAGAGCTGGACATCCAAACCAGGCAGGCAGAGTCCAGCAATCATGGTGGCAGCATACCCACAGTACCCTCTGGAGACAAGAGGGTCCATATTCCAAAGGATATGGTACCTAACGTTGTTGTGGGGGATGGCACTGATAAGTGGTTTGAAACCTATGATGTTTCTCTGGAGATACACAGGGTCCCTGTAGAGAATTGGGGGGTCAGTCTCTGGAGGCACATACTTAAAGAGGGAGAGGGATGCCCTACTGACCATGGGAAAAGGGGACAGGATGAGGTACTTCCACATGAGGAACACCCTTATCAGAAAATATGTGCTTACCACAGATAGTTATAGGCAGACATTTAAGGACAGTCAGAAGTTGTTCCAACAGTCCTGGGTGGATTCCCCTGCATGTCACTTGATGTTTGGGTAAAGGACCGTGACGTGAACGATTACCATGGGCTGTGTAATTTGATGGCAAGAGAACACATGTACAGTCTTTGTTTTACAGAGCTGCACCAACACCTGATTGATGGTAGGCTCACAGAATCCAGGGAGCTTTCTAAGGAGGTAGACCACTAGCTCAGCACCAGTGTCCACAAGAAGGTGCCTTGCAGTAACCCCAAAAAGGATGCTCCAGATTTCCCCAGAAAAGTGAAGGAAATGTCAAGAAAGACACAGACAAGTCCCAGAGTAAGTTAAGGGGAATGTTTCCTGTTAGACCTGACATCCTTTACACCTAACATCTTACCTTCAGACCTCCTGTTTTGTTGACTTCATTTTTGCTGGCGTTAGGAGTCTACACACTTTACCACTGCTACCCAGTGCTAAGGTGCTTGTTCTCTTTCCCTAAAACATGGTAATATTGGCATATATCCACTGGCATATTTAATTTACTGATACGTCCCCAGTAAAGTTCAATACCTATGCCCAGGGCCTATACATTAAATGCTACTAGTGGGCCTGCAGCACTGATTGTGCCACCCACTTAAGCAGCCCTTTAAACATGTCTCAGGCCTGCCACAGAAGAGCCTGTGTATGAAATTTTAAACTGCCATTTTGACCTGGCAAAATAAACCTTTTGCCAGGCCCAAATCTTTCTTTTTCATAGATGTAAAACACTCCAATGGTAGGCTCTGGACAGCCCAGGGGGCATGGTGCACAGTATTTAAGAAGGAGGAGATGTATATTTTAGTTTTACATGTCCTGGCAGTGAAAATCTCTTAAATACATTTTCAGCACTGCAAGGCCTATATCTCCCATAGGACAACATCGGAGTTACCTTATTACAATTTATAAGTGTGATATCCAAATGGAAAGAAATAACCCCCCACACCTCTAGGTTTGGTATCTCTGGAACCAAATTTTTAAATCCTAACTTATGTCAGCTGGACTTCACTCTGCTGGACTCCTGCTTTGCTGTGATGACCTGTTGCCTGCTGCCCTCTTGCCTGGGAGTAAGAAGGATTGAACTGCATCTTTGTACCGAGAACCCAGAATGACTCCAAGGCTTGTTGGCTGGCCTACTGATCTGAAGTCTCAGGGACATAAAAGACTACCAACCCCCCTGTTTCTGCACCTGGTCTCTGCCATCTGTGAGTCTACCCTACAAAGTGATGCCATACCAGTCTTGGACCCTTTGAAGTTGACCTGAGGAGCTTCCCAGTGAAACCGATGCATCCTCTCTGCTGAGCGTTGCATCCTGAGGAGAAACAACGCAGCTCCTCAGCAGAGTACCGCACCCTTGAGAACTAACGCATCGTTGCTCCTGCATGGATTGGACTCAGCACAGAAGATTCACTACTGTGCAGCATCCACATCTTGGGCTCAAAACATTGCCTTTTGAACTGCTGGTATGCAACGTTTCCCTGGAGTAGGCTCTCCCAGCAATTGTTGATGGCTGCCTTGATGAAGATGCTAAAGCTCAGCATCGCAGC
This sequence comes from Pleurodeles waltl, assembly GCF_031143425.1. NCBI lineage: Eukaryota > Metazoa > Chordata > Amphibia > Caudata > Salamandridae > Pleurodeles > Pleurodeles waltl. The sequence goes on from NC_090447.1 coordinate 1,119,921,946, forward strand.
TTGGCTGCTTAATGGATCCGACGCTTCGCCCGACTGCACAAGACATCCCTGACACTAGCCTTCACGTCGCAAGCTCTGTCAACGGGATCCTCAATACTGACACAACAGGGCTTTGCACTGCAGGCTCACCACATCTCAGAATCAAGACAAATCATTTTCTGCATGACGCATCATCGACTCGGATGCATGTAACGTTCCGCAACCTGGATTTAATGTACTTTGTTCAGCAGAACTAGTGGGATCCCTGTGGTGGGCCTGCTCTCCATCATGGTTGACCTGAACTATTGACTTTGTCCCCATCCAGCGTGCCCAGATAGCTCCAGTTGCCACTTTTTCCTCTTAGGTGCTATACTACAGTTTATTCTTTTAAAAAGTCAAAACTTAAGTTCTACTGATTGAGTTTTTGTCATTTTGGTCTTGTTTTTTTTAATTGAAATCTACTCTATTTTCCTAACCTGGTGTTGGATCCCCTTTGTGCGGTGTTTTCACTGTGTTACTGTTTGAAGTGTTGCACAAATACTTTACAAATTGCCTTCAAATTAACCGTGACTGCTATTTGCCAAGCTATCAGTGGGTGAGCACAGGTTAATTTGGAGTTTAAGTATGTTTCCCCCTGACATGAATTATGGTTGCTGCTTAGTAGAGTTTCACCAACCTCAACAAATAAACCAAATTTGTACAGCTGCCCTACACTTTGACATGTCATACAAACAGTTTCCCAAATGTTCTACTTTTCTTGTACCGGATTCTGTCTATATCAGTTTGCATTTGAGGCTTGTACTCTGACATATATTGACTTTATTTCTCTGTGTAAATCTTACTCTACCTGACTGATTGTAGTACTATGCTGAGTACTACAGCTCCTTCTTTCTCTCTTTAAAAAGAACGCTTTTCACGGATACCCCTAAAGGAAGATATACTGTTAAGTGACACTCTGAAGAAATCTGAGACATTACATGAATCCATGGTTTCAAAATCCATTTGAAATTATTCTCGAATACATTCTTGAATTTTGGTTTTGAACTTCATGTACTCTACTAAGAAACCACTAAATTTTCATTAAATTATATTAAATTCCCAATGCAAAAGTGGTTTCATATGCGGTCTTGGGTTCTAAATTCACAGACTAATTCAAAAATAGGGCCAAATCTCTTCCCTGTTTATATTCAATTTCTTGGATATTAAAAAGAGGTATATTGATGCTTTTGTGGGTCAGTGTCACACCAGACATCCCTTAGATCATATCCTTTCAACAAATCTCTCAATTGGACATTCAACTTACATTTAGCTATTTTTCTCACAATCATAACCCAGAGCTATCTTATTTAACGTCAAATTGAAGGCAACCCAGAAAAATGGTTCAGGCGGATTAAGCTGCCGACTTCATCTTGAATGCATTTAAGTAACAGTAAGACAACAGGGAAGTTTAAATTAGGACTGCATAAGTCCACATAACTATTTCCTTACCATTGGGCAATATCAGAAAGTGAATGGAGGCAACACAACAAGTCTGGCCCCATGTTGCAAAGCTCTGGGGAAAACCAGGGTAGACAGCACAACCATTACTTGCCCTTCGGCAATGCTAGAGGTACTGTGGGTTACATATCACTCCAATGGTCCCTGAGCAAGGTAGGGATGGGAACTGAACATGAGAATGAGAGGGACACCACAACTCAACTCGACCAAAATAAAGAGAGTTTGGCGAGTAAAGCATCATTCACAATTTGGCTTAGGTAGAGTAGCAATGCATTTCACTGTAAGACCATTGGTTGTCTGTCATTAACTATGTAACCCATGTCTCTGCCCCTCATGATACCTTCTCTCATTTCCATGCACCTTTTCCTTCACAGCCCCACACTCCATCCCTCCCCTACATTTTGTGGGCTCCATTACCAAATAATAACCATTATCAACATTACAGTGCTAGAAAATCACTGAAAAATCTTTGGTTGAGGTATATTAAAGGATGATGGGAGAGCAATAGTGACTAGATGATTAATTAATTAATTTATCAAACCTATTTATGACACAGGGACCAAGACAAGAAGAGCAAACTGTCAATATAAAGGCAGAGGAAAAAGGCAATATGCTGACGGTGACAAACAAATAACAAAGACAGGGTGCACCTCCCTCTCAAGGACAAAGAATTAGGAATTTAGCACAATATAAAGGTTTTCTGAAATCTTCAAAAGATAGAAAATTCCAATATTAGCTGAAGCCAAGGAGAAAGATTGTTCATGGCTCTGCAGGAATGCTCCCTAAGGTGGCAGTACAGAACTTGTCCAGCCAAACTGATTGCGCTCGCTCAAAGACCAGACTTTTAATGTTGCTTGCCCTTAAATGTAGTGTCGCACACGTGAGATAACAAGTGCGTGGGAGGAAAAAGGGGTCAACCAACCCCATCCTGAGGGGTAGCCAGCCCACCTCACCCTTATTTGTGGCCTCTGTGGTTTAGCCCTGGGTCACGTGTAAGAGAAAATAAAGGCAAGATCTGAGAGGGTGGAGTCAGTAAGGACCCATGCCTCAGAACTCAGAGGTGTAAAACATTATTGCAGAGCCCAAGCCTTATTGCGCCCCTGCCCAGAGCCACATGGACCACACACCAGCCAATACAGTGCTGGGGGACTGATGAGTGCTGCGCAGTCTCCACACACACTAAAACTTGTGATGAGGGGGTTAGCCCACGCACAGAGTCTACTCCATGCCCTGAGTCACCCACACATGGAGGCTGTGTGCATGCCGCAAAAGAAGCGAGGAGCACAGTACTCAGGCAGGCCACGCCCCAGCTACACGAGCAAACAGCATAAGGAGCGCTCAGATGGACTCTGCCCAAGTGCCCTGGTGATGAGCTCAAGGCACATGTGAAGAGCAAGATGAGGCTCAGGGACACTGCCCATGTTTACCACAATGAGGGTAGGTGAATTCCCTTCATCCATCCACTGGGAGACAATCACCCATATCTCAGCATAGCCTCCCATGCAGCAAACACCCACACAGAAAAGACTAACACGGCACAAGGGAAACTACCTGTTAGGTGCTAGGAGCCCCATAGCACACAGCCAGCCTGAAAAGGCACAGCAACTGTGGACAAGTGCCTCATCAGCAGACCACGTGACTAGTGACTCACTGACAGTAGGGTATCCCTAGGCACAACACCAACACAAGGAAGTGCCCAGGAAAGGAAGGGAAGGGAGCACAACATACGTCACCAAAAGCTAAACCAACATGTCCAAAATACCTCCCATAGAACCATTCATCATAGAGGGAGCCCCATCTGCACAAGTGTCCAGATGAAAAGATTGGCCTGAATGGGTGTGCCTCTACTTTGATGCAATGAAGACAGAGGATAAGAGAAAGTGTTCCATGATCCTTCACCTAGGGGCCAAAGAACTACACTGAATCTCCAAGACACTACCAAAAATGACCCACAAAACACATGCAACCCTGGTGACCTCGCTGGACGCGTATTTCGCACCCATGGTCAATTGAGAATATGAGCTATTCATCTTCAGACAAGCCAGGCAACTAGAAAATGAATCTGTTGATGCATTCTACACAAGACTAAAAAAAATAGCAAGCACCTGTGGCTTCACTGATGAAGGCGAAGAGATCTGAGGCCAAATCACTCAGGGCTGTGCGTCAGCCAAACTGAGAGAGTGCATCCTGGAAGAACCTGGAAAATGCCTAGTGGACGTCCTAACATTGAAAAGAAACAAAGAGCTATCCAAAGCATGGGCATCACACATGGAGGCCCCTCTGTAAAAGTGACCTTTGACCTGCTTGGCCAGTGGTCCACTCCCTGTGTGCACAGCGCCCCCCAGCTGTCCTCGTGTCTCCCCACCCCGCCCTCGCTGCTCCCATCTGATCACTGGGGTCTAGTGGTAAGCGTAGTGACTGTAATACTATTATTCTTGTGATTACTGTTTTGTAGCACTGTTATTCTTGTGATTACTGTTTTTGTATTTTCTGCTTTTCGCCTTTTTCTGCCGGATTTTTGGGCCCCCTTGCCCCCTAGCGCCTCGGCTCCCCTAAGCCGTCTCCTTTTCCCCGCCGCTGCGTCCCTGCGGCCCCGCCCCCCTCGAGCCCCCATCCGCTCCCGCCTCGCGCCTCCCAGCTGCTTCTCCTACCTCCCCCTCTTAATGGTGGTTGCTGTGCGCTACGGTGAGTGACCTTTGACCTGCTTGCCCAGTGGTACGCTCCCCACGTGCACAGCGCCCCCAGCTGTCCTCGTGTCTCCATACCCCGCCCTCGCTGCTCCCAGCTGATCCCTGGGGTCTAGTGGTAAGCGTAGTGACTGTAATACTATTAATCTTGTGATTACTGTTTTGTAGCACTGTTATTCCTGTGATTACTGTTTTTGTATTTTCTGCTTTTTGCGCCTGTTTCCGCCAGATTTTTGTGCCCCCTTGCCCCTAGCTCCTTGGCTCCCCTAAGCCGTCTCCTTTTCCCCACCGCTGGGTCCCTGCGGCCCCACCCCCCTCGAGCTCCCATTCACTCCCACCTCCCGCCTCCCAGTTGCTCCTCCCTCCCACCTCCCCCTCTTAATGAGAGTCGCTGCGCGCTACGGTGAGTGACCTTTGACCTGCTTGGCCAGTGGTCCGCTCCCCTCGTGCACAGTGCCCCCCAGCTGTCCTCGTGTCTCCCCACCCTGCCCTCGCTGCTCCCAGCTGATCTCTGGGGTCTAGTGGGAAGCGTAGTGACTATAATACTATTATTCTTGTGATTACTGTTTTGTAGCACTGTTATACCTGTGATTACTGTTTTTGTATTTTCTGCCTTTCGCACCTGTTTCCGCTGGATTTTTGTGCTCTCTTGCCCCCTAGCGCCTTGGCTCCCCTAAGACGTCTCCTTTTCCCCGCTGCTGCGTCCCTGCAGCCCCGCCCCCCCTCAAGCCCCCATTCGCTCCCGCCTCCCAGCTGCTCTTCCCTCCCACCTCCCCCTCTTAATGGCGGTCGCTGCGTGCTACGGTGAGTGACATTTGGCCTACTTGGCTAGTGGTCTGCTCCCCGCATGCACAGTGCCCCCAGCTGTCCTCGTGTCTCCCCACCCCACCCTCGCTGCTCCCAGCTGATCCCTGGGGTCTAGTGGTAAGCGTAGTGACTGTAATACTATTATTCTTGTGATTACTGTTTTGTAGCACTGTTATTCTTGTGATTACTGTTTTTGTATTTTCTGCTTTTCGTGCCTGTTTCCGCCTGATTTTTGTGCCCCCTTTCCCCCTAGCGCCTCGGCTCCCTTAAGCCGTCTCCTTTTCCCTGCCGCTGCGTCCCTGCAGCCCCACCCCCCTCGAGCCCCCATTCGCTCCCGCCTCCCAGCTGCTACTCCCTCCCACCTCCCCCTCTTAATGGCGGCGCGGCACACTACGGTGAGTGACCTTTGACCTGCTGGCCAGTGATCCGCTCCCCGCGTGCACAGCGCCCCCCAGCTGTCCTCGTGTCTCCCCACCCCGCCCTCGCTGCTCCCAGCTGATCCCTGGGGTCGAGTGGTAAGCGTTGTGACTGTAATACTATTATTCTTGTGATTATTGTTTTGTAGCACTGTTATTCTTGTGATTACTGTTTTTGTATTTTCTGCTTTTCGCGCCTGTTTTCGCTGGATTTTTGTGCCCCCTTGCCCCCTAGTGCCTCGGCTCCCCTAAGCCGTCTCCTTTTCCCCACTGCTGGGTCCCTGCGGCCCCACCCCCCTCGAGCCCCCATTCGCTCCCAGCTGCTCCTCCCTCCCACCTCCCCTCTTAATGGCAGTCGCTTGCGCGCCAGAGGCGTGCCAGAGGCAAGCCCGTCTGCGCCCGTCCGCGCCTGGACCGCGCCCAGCGTCACCCCCCCTGGTCTGCAGGACGCCCGCACCTCCAGACGCCACTACATGGCCAGCGACCTCAACGCCCTCTGTCCCGGCCGCATCTCAGCATGCTTCCAGTCCTTACCGAGAAGCACCAACGGACCCTTCTCCTGCAGCACCTGCAACTTCACCTGCGACAGTACGAATAAACCTCCAAGACCGGAACAAACCACCTCCACTGCATACTCCTCAACACCCGCTCCGCACGCAAGCACGCCATCGAGCTCTGGGATTTGTTCGACACCACCGCCCCAGACATAGCCTTCCTGACCGAAACCTGGTGGAACGACTCTTCGGCACCCGACATCGCCATAGCCATCCCGGATGGCTAGAAGATCACCCGCAGGGATCGTGCCAACGGAATCAGAGGAGGAATAGCCATCACCCACAAATCCACCATCAAAGTCTACACCCACATGGACGACACCCTCAAGACCGCTGAACACCTGCACTTCCGAATCCACACCGATCCCAACACCACCCTCAGAGGAACACTCATCTACAGACCCCCCCGGACCATGGGCACCTTTCAGCGACTCCATCGCTGACCTCACCAGCACCCACGCACTCACTTCTACGGACTACATCCTCCTCGGGGACCTCAATTTCCACCTTGAGAACAACAACAACGCCAACTCCACATCTCTGACCGCCAACTTTGCCAACCTCGGCCTCAGACAACTCGTCACCACATCGCCGGCCACACGCTTGATCCCATCTTCTCCTCAAGCGCCCACGTCACCTTCAACCACACCACCAAACTCCACTGGACCGATCACCACTGTATCCACTTCACCTTCAAGAAACATACCGAGCACCACGGCACCACAGCACCCAACAACCACCCCATCGCTGTTGGAGCAAAGCTACTGAAGACCAGCTAACCAACACCCTCGCCCAGAACCCTCCTTCCGACCCCACCGACCCAGACACCGCCACCCACAACCTCAGACAGAGGATCAACGACTGCGCCAACATCCTTGTGCCACTCAAGAAACCCACAGACAACCAAGCCAGGAAAAAAGCCACCTGGTTCACCGACGAGCTCCAAACCTCCAAGCGCCACTGCCGGAAACTCAAAAACAAATGGCTCCTCGAACGCACACCTGACAGCCTTGCAGCCCACATAGACACCACCCGCAGGCATCAGCAACTCATCAAACTAGCCAAAGGATCCCACTTCAAAGACCGCCTGGATAACAACTCACAAAACAGCAAAGAGCTCTTCAGCATCGTGAAAGAACTCTCCAACCCCAGTGCCAACATCAACGACATCCCTCCATCTCAAGAACTCTGCGACGCGCTGTCCACCATTTTCCACCGGAAGATCACCGACATCCACAACAGCTTCAACACCACGACCACGCCAGACCCTACCCCCGAAAACACCACCCGCACCAACCACCTGACCTCCTGGACCAACGTCAACAACACAGAGACACGTAAGATCATGAACTCCATCCACTCAGGATCTCCATCAGACCCATGCCCACACCACATGTACAACAAAGCCAACGGTATCATCGCCCCCCAACTACGGAAGGTCATCAACATCTCCTTCCTGGACAGTTAGAAGCACGCTGAAATCCGCGCCCTCCTCAAGAAGCCCAAGGCAGACCCCAAGGACCTCAAGAATTTCTGACCCATCTCCCTTCTCCTATTCCCGGCGAAGGTCGTCGAGAAAATAGTCAACACGCAAACTAACCCTTTACCTCGAAGACAACGACATCCTAGACCCCTCCCAGTCCGGCTTCAGACGAAACCACAGCACTGAAACCGCCCTCCTCGTCGCCACAGATGACATCAGACGCCAAATGGACAACAGTGAAACATCAGCCCTCATCCTCCTGAACCTGTCTTCCGCCTTCGACACGGTCTGCCACTGCACCCTGAAAACACTCCTCCACGAAACCGGAATACAAGAAAAAGCCCTCGACTGGATCACCTAATTCCTCTATGGCAGAACCCAGAGAGTCCGCCTCCCTCCCTTCCGATCCGAAGCCACCTACATCATCTGCGGCGTCCCCCAGGGCTCATCCCTCAGCCCAACGCTGTTTAACATCTACATGGCCCCCCTCGCACAAGTGGCCCGCTAACACGACCTCAACATCATCTCTTACGCCGACGACACCCAACTCATCCTCTCCCACACCAAGGACCCATGCAGCGCCAAAACCAACCTCCAGGAGGGAATGAAGGCCATCACCGAATGGATGAGAAGCAGCCGTCTGAAACTGAACTCGGACAAGACGGAGGTCCTCATCCTCGGACCCACCCCCTCTGCCTGGGACGACTCCTGGTGGCCTACCTCCCTGGGAACCCCACCGACGTGGACCGACCACGCACGCAACCTGGGCTTCGTCCTTGACTCCTCCCACTCCATGTCCAAACAGGTCAACGCAGTCTCCTCCTCCTGCTACAACACCTTTCGCATGCTCCGTAGAATCTACAAGTGGATCCCGACAGAAACAAGAAGAACAGTAACACAGGCCCTCATCAGCAGCAGGCTAGACTACGGCAATGCACTCTACACAGGTATCCCAGCAAAAAATCTACGACTCCTCCAACACATCCAAAACGCCTCCGCCCGACTGATCCTAAACGTAGCCCGCCACAGCCACATCTCCCACCACCTGAGAGACCTTCACTGGCTCCCCGTAGACAAGAGGATCACATTCAAGCTCCTCACCCATGCTCACAAGGCACTCCACAACACCGGTCCAGCCTACCTGAACAACATACTCAGCTTCTACATCCCCACCCGTCAGCTCCGCTCCGCAAACCTCGCCGTCATTCCCCACATCCAACGAAAGACCTCCGGTGGCAGATCCTTCTCCTACCTCGCCGCCAAGACCTGGAACACCCTCCCGACCAACCTACGGCAGACCCAAGACCTACTCACCTTCAGAAGACTCCTAAAAACATGGCTGTTCAATCAGTAGCAGAAGCACCCCCCCCCCTCAGCGCCTTGAAACCCTCACGGGTATGTAGAGCGCTTTATAAATTCTATGACTGATTGATTGATTGATCAAGGCAGAACCTGTTAATCCCATCATGTGAAACCTTTCTCTAAGAAAACCCCCAGTGAAAAGACCACCACAAAAGGTGTGCGGATACTGTTGTGGCCCCACAAACCACCCCCGGACTGTCCAGCAAAAAGAAAGAGGCGTGCAGTTTGTGGCAAGTACAGTCACTATGCAAAAGTATGTTGCTCCAGCAAGAAAGGACCAACTCAAGCCAAAGTCATCTCCCTAGCCGACCCCCAAAGTGGCATGGATGACGACGATGAGGCAGAACACATTGTTCACGCTGTGTTTACTGTGGGGACAGCCACATCATATCAGGACAACCTCCCCCAGTATTATGTCTCGGTTGCCACAGTAGATACTGGTGCCTCCATCAACCTACATCCCAAAAGAATGTACCTCAAGCTGCAACCACCACTGACCCTTCAGAAAACACAAATCAAAGTCTTTGTAATTGGAGAACACCAACCTCTTGCCATTCAAAGAAAGTTCCACACACTCATCACTCATGAAACAGAGTCCTGCAACTTCACTGTTTACATCACAGAAGAGGGCCACGGCATGCTGCTAGGATAACAGACAGCTGAAGCATTAAAGATCATCACCTTCACCCATTTTGTCCTCAAGGAAGGAGTGGACCACATCATAGACTGATTTCCGGTGGTGTTCAAAGGGATCGGGTGCCTAAGAGGGAAGGAAATTGCCTTTCCTTGGAGCTCCGCTGGGATAGTCGAGAAATTTCCCATCATAAAAATTTGATAAGAACTCCTAAGCTAAACTAAACTAAACTAAACACTTCACATCAACCCAACAGTGAAGCTGGAAGCCCTGAGACATTGCAGAATCGTATTCCACTTGAGGCCTTCAGTAGAAAAGGAACTGGGCAAGCCAGAAGTGAAAGGAATCATCAAAAGAGTACCAGGGCCTACCCTGTGGGTATCCCCAATCGCAGTGACTTGAAAACCAAAGCAACCAGGGGAGGTACGCATATGCGTGGACATGCAGCTGCCCAAAATCACTATGAAAGGAGAACAATGCCTCACCCCCACCGCGGATGGCCTCCTAGCTGAATTGAGCAGAGCATGCTGATTCTCTAAGGTCGACCTCAGCTCTGTATACCACCCGCTCATTTGGCAGAGGAGTGTAGGAGGCTGGCCTGGCTTGTAGTGGGTACCAGAGGTACTTACACCTTGTGTCAGGTCCAGTTATCCCTTATTAGTGTGGAAGAGGTGTTTCTAGCAGCTTAGACTGATAGAAGGTAGCTATGGTAAAACAGCTTAGGCTGAACTAGGAGACATGTAAAGCTCCTACTATACCAGTTGTATCATATGCACAATATCATAAGAAAACACAATACACAGAGTTACTAAAAATAAAGGTACTTTATTTTTATGACAATATGCCAAAAGTATCTCAGTGAGTATCCTCAGTAAGAACATAAGTGATATACACAAGTTATATGTACACAAACCAAAGTTAGGTAAGTAATAGCAAGAAAAGTAATGCAAACAGTGTAGAATTGCAATAGATTGCAATAGGAGCACATAGGTATAGGGGCAACACAAACCATATACTCCAAAAGTGGAATGCGAACCACGAATGGACCCCAAACCTATGTAAGCTTGTAGAGGGTCGCTGGGACTGTAAGAAAACAGTGAGGGTTAGAAAAATACCCCACCCCGAGACCCTGAAAAGTAGGAATAAAGTACACCTACTACCCCCAGAGAGCACAGAAGTCGTGATAGGGGGATTCTGCAGGAGGAACAAACACCAGCAATGCAAAAACAGTGGATTTCTGGACCTGAGTAGCTGTAAGACAAGGGGACCAAGTCCAATAGTTTCGACGGTGTTGGGAGTGGGCAGGAGCCCAGGAAATGCCAGCTGAAGATGCAAGGAAGCTGCCACTGGTTAGAAGAAGCTTGGAGTTCTGCAAGAAAGAAGAGGACTAGGAACTTCCCCTTTGGAAGACGGATGTCGCACGTCGTGATGAAGCTTGTAGAGGTATTCCCACGCAGAAAGACCACAAACAAGCCATGCTAGCTGCAAGGGTTGTGGTAGAGGTTTTTGGGTGCTGCTTTGGCCCACGAGGGACCAGGATGTTGCCTTTTGGAGGAAGAGACAGAGGGGGCACCCAGCAACTCAGGGAGTCCTCAGAGAAGCAGGCAGCACCTGACAAAGTACCCCAACAGGCACTTAGAAGAAAAGTGAACTGGAGTCTATGCGAAGTCACAAAAGAGAGTCCCACGACGCCAGAGGACAACTCAGAAGGTTGTGCACTGCAGGAAGGAGTGTCGGGGACCCAGGCTTCGCTGTGCACAAAGGAAATCCTGTAAGAGTGCACAGGAGCCGGTGCAGCTGCAAATCACGCAGTACACAGCTTTGCAGTCTAGCGTGGGGAGGCAAGGACTTACCTCCACCAAACTTGGACTGAAGAGTCACTGGACTGTGGGAGTCACTTGGACAGTGTTGCTGTGTTCCAGGGACCACGCTCGTCAGGATGAGAGGGGACCCAGAGGACCAGTGTTGCAGTCTTTTGGTGCCTGCGTAAGCAGGGGGAAGATTCCGTCGACCCACAGGAGATTTCTTTGAGCTTCTGGTGCAGGGTGAAGGCAGGCTACCCCCAGAGCATGCACCACCTGGAAACAGTCAAGAAAGCCGGCAGGATTAGGCGCTACAATGTTGCTGGTAGTCATCTTGCTACTTTGTTGCGGTTTTGCAGGCATCATGGAGCAGTCAGCGGTCGATCCTTTGGTAGAAGGTGAAGAGGGAGTTGCAGAGGAACTCTGGTGAGCTCTTGCATTTGTTATCTGAAGAATTCCCCAAAGCAGAGACCCTAAATAGCCAGAAAAGGAGGTTTGGCTACCAAGGAAGGAGGATTGGCTACCAAGAGAGGTAAGAGCCTATCAGAAGGAGCCTCTGACGTCACCTGCTGGCACTGGCCACTCAGAGCAGTCCAGTGTGCCCCCAACAACTCTGTTTCCAAGATGGCAGAGGTCTGGGACACACTGGAGGAGACCTGGGCACCTCCCCTGGGAGGTACTGATCAGGGGAGTGGTCACTCCCCTTTCCTTTGTCCAGTTTCGTGCCAGAGCAGGGCTGGGGGATCCCTGAACAGGTGTGGACTGGCTTATGCAGAGATGGGCACCATCTGTGCCCATCAAAGCATTTCCAGAGGCTGGGGGAGGCTACTCCTCCCCAGCCCTTCACAGCTACTTCCAAAGGGAGAGGGTGTAACACCCTCTCTCAGAGGAAATGCTTTGTTCTGCCTTCCTGGGCCAGGGCTGCCTGGACCCCAGGAGGGCAGAAACCTGTCTGAGGGGGTTGGCAGCAGCAGCAGCTGCAGTGGAGACCTCGGAAAGGCAGTTTGTCAGTATCCGGGTTCTGTGCTAGAGACCCGGGGGACCATGGAATTGTCCCCCCAATACCAGCATGGTATTGGGGTGACAATTCCATGATCTTAGACATGTTACATGGCCATGTTCGGAGTTACCATTGTGATGCTATACATAGGTAGTGACCTATGTATAGTGCACATGTGTAATGGTGTCCCCGCACTCACAAAGTCAGGGGAATTTGCCCTGAACAATGTGGGGGCACCTTGGCTAGTGCCAGGGTGCCCACACACTAAGTAACTTTGCACCCAACCTTCACCAGGTGGAGGTTAGACATATAGGTGACTTATAAGTTACTTATGTGCAGTGGTAAATGGCTGTGAAATAACATGGGCTTTATTTCACTCAGGCTGCAGTGGCAGGCCTGTGTAAGAATTGTCAGAGCTCCCTATGGGTGGCAAAAGAAATACTGCAGCCCATAGAGATCTCCTGGAAACCCAATACCCTGTGTACCTCAGTACCATATACAAGGGAATTATATGGGTGTACCAGTATGCCAATGTGAATTGGTAAATTTAGTCACTAGCCTGTTAGTGACAAATTTGGAAAGCAGAGAGTGCATAACCACTGAGGTTCTGGTTAGCAGAGCCTCAGTGAGACAGTTAGGCATCACAGAGGGAACACATATAGGCCACAAACTTATGAGCACTGGGGTCCTGGCTAGCAGGATCCCAGTGACACATAACAAACACACTGACAACATAGGGTTTTCACTATGAGCACTGGGCCCTGGCTAGCAGGATGCCAGAGAGACAGTGAAACACCCTGACATATACTCACAAACAGGCCAAAAGTGGGGGTAACAAGGCTAGAAAGAGGCTACCTTCCTACAAGGAGTCACAGTACATAACCATTTTTTCTGCCTATGTTGGCCTTCGGCAATATCGCAGACTCAACTTTGGCATCAACAGCACCGCAGAGGTTTTTCCAAAATACCATATGAGAAATCCTAGGGGACCTCCTGGGGGCGATGAATGTCAGCGATGACATACTCATCTATGAAAAGGCTATCCCAGTGCACCACAGCAGACTCAGGGGTGTGCTACAAAGAGTCAGATATGCTGGACTCACCCTCCACCAGGACAAATGTAAGTTTCTAACCCAAAGGATCAGCTTCTTTCGATACACATTCTCCTGGGAAGACATAGCCCCTGACCCCAAAAAAGTACGCAACATTAAAGAACATTAAAGAAGCTGCATCCCCACCCAGGTCTCAGAAGTCTGCAGTTTTTTGGGGATGGTGAATTACTGTGACAGATTCATCCCTGACCTGACCACTTTGACCCAACCCCTTTGGGAACTGATAAAATCCTCCACACCTTGGCACTGGGGAGTAACACAAGAGCAAGCGTTTCAAGCTACCAAATCTGCCCTATCAGCTGACACCACTCTCACATACTATGACCTCCAAAAAGAAACCACCATCGCTGTTGATGCAGGACCAAAGGGACTGGGGCAGTCCTGATGCAGTGGGCCAAAGTAGGAGAGTGTGGCCTTCACAAGCTGATCCCTCATGGACACAGAACAGCGGTACTCGCAAAGAGAAAAGGAGGCCATCGCCACCCGCTGAGGGTGTCAGCACTCCAACCTGTACATCTATGGCCAGCTGTTTGTGGCTATTACCATCCGCAAACCCCTCATTCCATTGTTCCAAGGGACTGCATCAAAGCCAGCCCCAAGGATAGAAAAATGGATGCTGCAACTACAGGAGTATCACTGTCTGGTGGAGTACCGACCAGGATCCACCAACCTGGCCGACTACCTGTCCAGACATCCAACGGCAGCTACTCCAGGGAAGGAAGGTGAAGCACAGGAGACAGAAGAGTCGGTTTGATATGTGGTAGACAGGTCCCGCCCCTTGCCCATCTCCATGGACCAACTCCAACGAGCCACAGACCAGGATGAGTGTCTACAACAGTCCCTGGGAGTGATGAGGAACAATCAGTGGCACCAGTTCAAAGAGAGGTGGGCCCAGAAAGCATATGAGGTGCAGCACATCATGTAGGGCCTGTACCATGTCCAACAAGAACTAGTCACTGATCTGGAGGGATGCCTGCTTCGTGGACATATACTAATTATTCCCACCAGCCTCCAAAGTAAGGTGATCCAAATCGCACATGCTGGCCACCAAGGCATTGTTAAGGCCAAAAGTCAGCTGTGCGCCAAAGTCTGGTTCCTGCTCATGGACAAGCAGGTAGAGGCCCTGGTGACATCATGCCCCCGATGTCAGGCCACTGGAGCCACGCCCACCCCTGCTCCTGTGATAACTGAAGAAGGAGCGTGGCAACCCTGGGTCTGTGATTGTATGGATTTCAGCAGCCTACCAGATGGAAGATACACTATGCTCATCATTGATGACTATTCCAAGTGCCCATAAGTTGAAATCCTATCATTGCAAGGGGCTCACAAAGTGCTTCCTAAGCTGGAAAAGATAATGGACACACACGGACTGCTGAGAGAACTGACAACGGGCCACAGTTTCACATCTAGGAGATGGCCGAGTACCTCAAGTCCTGGAACATCTTGCACCAAAGAATTCCCTCAAGATGGCCGCAAGCCAACATGGAAGTCAAAAGATTTATTTATGAGAACACTAAACAAGGTAATTCGAATCTCTCATTCCACCTAGTAACCCTATGACTGGGCCATCAATCTTTGTACTTGAGGGAGTCCCGCCAGGGACACCTTCTAATGGGCCGGATGGTACAAGACTCTATTCCCCATCATCCTGGGTGGACCCAAGCTCCAATGGATGATCAGAGAGCCCTTGCTAAATGCTGACAATCCATTGCCAAGGCCAGCCAATGTCGTGAAGCAAGACAGGTGAAGCTTCAAGTGTGGGGCCAAGTGCTCCTCAAAGACCGATTGCTGGGGCAAAAGTTTTGCCTGCCCTTTGAGAGGACTGCATGGACCATCACCCACCTTCCTGGCACAAGGGTAACTGCATGGTGGGAAGATGAAGTGGTGTCTAGAAATGTTTCACACTTTAAGATGTTCCATACGCCTCTGTTCCCATGCAACAGAACTGACCCAGAAGAACTTGCTGAAGAGGACGGAGACCATGTCTCACCAGACAAACACCTGTCTGACCCCTTGACAAAGTCGATAGGGGGTCACACATGAGAATACTCACCCCCAAGACAGCCCAGCAGTGCAGGATCTGGAATAGGTCCCTAACATGCCAGGTGGTCAGAGCGAACGGACCCACTACCACCTGCGGGCTAATCCAGACCCTCTACTCGTCTAAAGAATCACGTAATGTCTCTTTGACTTTTCCTCCTGCGGGCTAGATCCGAGGGGGGAAAGTCTGTTATTGAATATGTTTTGAGTTGTTATACTTTTCTGAAACAAGGGAGGTATGCAGTGTTGAACTAGTGAGGTAACCAGTGCAGGGGGAATGAGGGCTTGACTTGACACATCCAGAGGGGTGGCCGGCCTCACCCTTTTTTGTGATCCCCATGGTTTAGTCCGGGGTCACGTGTGAGAGAAAATAAAGGCAAGATCTGAGAGGGTGGTGTCAGTAAGGACCCACACCGTAGAGCCCAGAGGTGTAAAACATTATTACTGAGTCTGAGCCTTATTTGGCCCCAGCCCAGAGCCTCATGCACTACGCGCTATCCAATACAGTGCTCTGGGACCCTTGAGTGCTTCTGGTTACTGAAGACACTTCACCTAACTTATAACAATTGTCTACGACCCAACCCTGCACAGCTGAGAGGAAGCTGCTGTGTGCCAATGATACCAATATTGCCTTGATCAAATTTTAACACAACATACATGAGACCCAAGATTTTTAATGGCTACCACACAAAGAATACTATATCTGTACATTGACCAGCTAAAGTGATTGGATAATCTGAAATTACACACCCACCATCAAGTGTGAAAGGTTGTATGCATACATCAATAAAACAGTGAGTTATTATTTTGTGGATTGTGTGAGTTTGAATGACTGAATGCCCAAATTATCATGTGCAAAAGATTACACTAGTCAATAACCGTGCAATTCTCTGTCACTGTAATCATTTTTAATTTTCTAAAATAGGTCCTATTATGTGCAAGATCCATGTCCTTTAACTGACATTGTGATTTTGTTTGGTATTGCATATTATTCCATTTCTGTTCCCTCAGAAAATGTGGCACCACACATGACAACATTAATTAATATTATGAGTGAGTACAGCAACAATATATTTTGATTTGGTACTTGTGAGGCAATGTGTGAGGTTATAAACAGTGGTGCTTAATTTGAACCGGCGATTGCTGGTGCAGGGCACCAGCACTTATTTTTGAGGGCCAATACTTAGTTTTCTGCATCAGGCATTTAATGCAAGCAAAATACACATGTGGGAAACGTGGAGGAAAAGAAAAAAACAAAAAAGCATCACAAAGGTAGAAAGCAGAAAGCTGCAAGAGTGAGCTAAAGGGGCAGGGAGTAGCTGTATATGGAGTAAAGAGGCCCAGGATAGCTTTAAGGATTACACTGCTTCAGTATTCTGTGCTTGTGTATTTAAATGCAGAAGCTGCGTGCTTCAGAGGAGAGCTTTGTGCACAGGCGCATTTTTATTTACAAATTAAGCACTCTAAACAATACATAATGGGGTTGCAGTTACATTCACATTAGGTGCATTTTCAGGGACATATTTAAAAGCCCATAGTGCCTCCTTGTTCCACATTAGTGTAATTTTTTTACTCTATCTGTGGACCAATGAGGCCAAAATCCCTGTGCCATATTTACATGCATTGAGCCATTTTGTCACCCTTTGCGCTACATTATACCTGCACCAGGCATAATGTATGCAAAGGGACATTTACCCGCTAGAGGGGCAAAAAAATGGCACAAAGAAATCTAAGAGATTTCTTTCTGTCATTTTCTATGGTACTTTAACGTCTGCTCAGAGCAGGCGTTAAAAAGAAGCATACCATTAATTATAATGGGCTTTGCAGGATTAGCGTCAACATTTATGACACTAATTCTGCAAAGCTCTAGACTAGCATTAAAAATGATGACGCTAGTCCCCTAACTACTGTCATGGTGCACCATATTTTAAATGTGACGCACACATGGTAGCATTAGGGGGGGCGCTAAAAGGTGCAAGAAACGTGGCACTGCACTGAGTACAGCACCACTGTTCTTAAATATGCCCCTCAGCCTTTTTTGGTTTTTATATTGCTGCCACAATTACACTGTCATTGAAATAAGTGGCCTCTTTGCAATTTTGCTAAAAACCTATCTTCGGCTACTGCTCAAAATTAACACTGGACAGTTGAAGGGAAACTACTTTTGGATGAAGAATTATGCAAAACATTGGGATAAAGGCAGATATATTTTTAAGGTTAATCTTTCCTTCACAACTGTTAGAATGGTCTGGGTTTCCTGTAATACACTGGTGTGGGACTCACATCAACCATGTTCTAGCGTTGTCTGGGTTTTGATTTTGTTCCAAAATGGACCAAACTGCCTGTAGTTTAGAGTAACTCCCTCTCACAACAATAACTCCTTATCTGTGCACTTATTGCATCAATTCATATCTCCTTGTGTACCAGAAACGTATCTAATTAACAGTCTGCAACGGTTTTTGGTATTCATGTGGACTTATTTATTTCATACATTTCTTGGTCGATATCTGCACAATGCCTGCAATTTTGTGATGCCTCAAATCATTTCTGGGGACTCCCTTCATCAAGTGGCTGTGCAGACTATACTTTGAAACAAACAGAATAGTATAATTATTGAAGCCACTGGTAGCATTAAACATTTTGAACAGGTCAGCACTGAGTCGTGGGACTGACTGGCAACTGGTGCACATGCAGTCAAACCATTTTTGAAGAGTTTGGCACCGATGAGCCTGGCTAGAACATTGTTACTTAGACTGTTGCTGGTCTACTACAAATAACAATTACAACTACTTCTCAGTACACGGAAAAAAAAAAAAATCAACAAAAAACTTGCATTTTGTAAGTGGCCAGAAACTTTCAATTTGCTCCAATTGACCGAACTAATGGGGTCATTACAACCCTGGCGGTACAAGACCCCCAGGGCTGAAATGACGGAAGCACCGCCAACAGGCTGGCGGTGCTTCCCTGTTCATTATGACCGCGGCGGAAGCACCGCTGTCGCACCGCTGTTGCACCGCCGGGGCCAGCGGTTTCCCGCCACAATGGTCCCGGCGGTAGTAATCCACCAGGCAGCGCTGCTAGCTGCGCTGCCCAGGGGATTACGAGTCCCCTACCGCCAGCCATTTCCTGGCGGTTTGAACCACCAGGAAAAGGCTGGCGGTACGGGGAGTCGCAGGGCCCCTGGCATGGACAGTGCAGGGGCCCCCTGACAGGGCCCCTGCAGCTTTTCACTGTCTGCTATGCAGACAGTGAAAAGCGCGACGGGTGCAACTGCACCCGTCGCACGCCCGCAACACCGCCGGCTCCATTTGGAGCTGGCTCCTATGTTGCGGCCGAGATCCCCGCTGGGCCGGTGGGTGGAAACCAGGTTTCCACCCGCCGGCCCAGCGGGGTACTCATAATGACCACGGCGGGGTGCGGAAGCATTGGCGGCCGCCCGGCGGTCAGATCTTGGTGGGCGGCTGTTGCCGCCCACCAAGGTCATAATGAGGGCCTAAATATCCATGTTTTATCTTGAGATCATCACTGCGTTGATTAATGTGTACAAACCTGCAGAGGACTTTCTTTTCAGACCTCATCAGCAGGGCTTCTAAGTCGAGGTTTTTAAATTATGGAACACAGCTTTGTTTATGCCAGTGTCATTTAAAAAACTGCTCATTCAACATCCAAGCTAGTGATAAGTAATTTAAAAACAAAGCCATCCTTAAGTGTCTGTTTCGGTGTAAGAGAGAAAGCAAAAAAAGAAAGTAATTGTGAGAAACAGAAGCTGAGAAAGAAAATTATGTGAGCAGGAATAGGCAGTGTTTTGGAGATTGAGGCCAAGATTTATACTTGCTTTGCGCTGAATTAGCGTCATTTTTTTACGCACGTTCAGTGCAAACTTAACTCCATATTTATATTTTGACGCCAGACCCATCTAGTGTCAAAATATTGCAGTTAACACCATTTTTTGGATGCGTGAAACCACCTTGCATCAATGAGATGCAAGGTTGGCATTCAAAAAATGACTCTAAGTCCCTAGCACTATATTTATCCACCTGGGCATAAATGAGGCACTGGTGGGAGGCGGACCCACAAAATGAAGTTAACTCCGATTTGCATCTGGGTCAGACCATGCGTTAAAATGAGGCCCACGCACCACTACTTGAGAAGCAACATTATCAACTCACAGGACAACATGGAAGTGATACTGCTCCAACGTGGGAGATGACGCAGAGGACAGCAATGTAGAAAGAAGGAGAGGATATTCAGGAACAGGACAACCCTCCTTGGCCTCAGGGAACAAGACATAATAAGGTTATGCAGACTCAACCGGCAAGCCATACTACACCTGCTGCACCACATTGAGCCACAGATCACAGCCAGCCTGCAGACTCCACACAATATACCACCTGTGACAAAGCTGCTAGCTGTCCTTCACATGCTGTCAAGTGGCTCATTTCAAACAACGGGTGCCCTGGTTGCTGGTGTGTCACAGCTGTCGTTCTTGGTGTTTCAGCCAAAGGTGTTAGACACAATTATCTCTATAACACCCCATCGCATCAGCTTCCCCAACACCCAGCAAGTGAAGCAGGAGATAAAACAGAGGTTCTACCAGTTTGATGGCTTCCCCTCATGTGGTCGATGCAATTGACTTCCACCTGCAGCAGCAGAGCTTTTATACCAGAATCACAGACACACGCATTCCATAAATTTGCAGGCCATAGTGGACTACCAGGGACTATTCACAAACATTTTGGCCAAGTATCCTGGGAGTGTCCATGATGCCTACATATTCAGGCACAGCAGGACAAAGGAACACCTCAAGGATTGCCAATATGGAAATGGCCTACTTGTGGGTAAGTCAACAAACATAGCAATTTACACACAACACACTAACCCTGTAGGACACACAAGACATTCACCACTCCAAAAACACATGACCAGGGTAACACAGATGTGCAGGTAACAACACATATGCACCATGCTTCAGTACAGCACAATCAGTGCACACCACAAACACAGACACCCACATGTATGTAACACACCCACAACTTGACAGGCACACCACGTGAAGGACAGGTGCAGATATGTACTCTTTGCTAACACATGTCCAGAAACCACTACAAGTGCCCACAGGTTGCCTACTATATACACTTTACACACACAGTACACCAAACAAAGAATAGCACAGCAATGTCAATGGCATACACCATGCTCATGTACCGTAAGTCACATGTAGGCACACACCCCTCAAATCATGCCATACAAGTCTCTGCCAAAACAAGCATCAAATACCAGACAACTGGTGCCAATACCAACTACATCTCACCAGCACATACCTGACTTACCTTTAGTGTGCATAGAAATCTGCCTGATGCATTGGGTCACACACATAGGAATACAACATTAATAGCTATCACATACCATGTGCCAGATTTGTGAGAAGTGGCACCACACCTAATGTAGTGCCACCTCACATGCACCACTTATTGACCCACAGCACCATCATGTCTGTACCATAAACAATAAATGGCCCACCATGGGGCACAGTCACTGTTAGACAGTGCAGATCATGGATGCCATAGTGGGACCCTGTAGGAATATTTAGGACATCACTGACCTTACATGCACTGTGCTAAGGGATACATTTGCTAAGTAGCTGAGCTCCATCCCATAGCCTGCACTGTGCATAATGCTGATTCATGTTTTGGAAGATAGGAGAGATACTGGTAGTAATGTTGATCATCCTGAAACAATGGGATACACACACCTGGACACCTGATGGCTGGCACAAACATCAGCTGCCACTCAGGATCACTAAAGGGCATGTGTAAGAGCCCCCAGTGCCAATGTCATGGCTTGCACTGTATGTAACAGTTTGCTGATGACCACGCTTTTGTGACTTGAAGCCACATTGTAAATCGGCCACCCTCCCATGCAGCATTTAGCGTGGAGGGGCTTGCAATATGTTGCTGAAGGTCTGACACCACAAGATACATAGCATGATGATGTTGACTCAGATGTAGGTGTCACTTTAAACCTGAGGCAGTGCCAACATCAAACACCACCCTAGGGGTGCCATTTGCAGGTTGCAATAAAGAAATAGACTGTGATTTGACTTCATATGAATGTGCCACCTATGCATGCTACATACGGCTGCACACACAGAAAGAGCCAGTTGTCCATCAAAACTGTATATATATATATATATATATATATATATATATATATATATATATATATATACATATAGGAAGGTGCCCCTTCCTGCATAGATACATCCACCCCCACAGGACAGCTAGCCAAGCAGCCTGGTGCAAGGTTGGTAGTGTTGGTGCACGGCTGCATATTAGGTGCCAGCGCAGGGGAATAACAAATGGTTGCCTAGTAACATGTGACACATGGTGCATTCCTGCATAGTGAAAATGTTGCAGCACAGTGTTGCCAATGTTGGAGCTGAGTTGTGCATCGTCACTTGCCCATTAAGATGGGCCTAAGTGTTTTACTTCATCTGTAATGACACATGTTAAAATGGCTGGGATGTCCAGGCTCTGTAGGACTACCACGTTGTCACCA
The DNA here is from genome assembly GCF_031143425.1 of Pleurodeles waltl. Lineage (NCBI taxonomy): Eukaryota > Metazoa > Chordata > Amphibia > Caudata > Salamandridae > Pleurodeles > Pleurodeles waltl. Next base: position 1,119,943,877 of record NC_090447.1, read on the forward strand.
CATCTGACCCCATTGTGTTGTGAGGATATGTCATGTCCCCTCTAGTGAAAGAACACTGATACAAAGGTGCACTACACACACATGGTACATACACACTGAACATCAGTTAGGATTCCAAAATATATGTCCCAGGTCCTTGAGCCAATACCCAAGATTGTCATGTTCAACAACACAGTGTTATGTAAACTTTGCACAAGGCCAGGAACTCACACCATACTACAAACGCGTATGAGTCACAACCAACTCAAAACAACAACTGCCATGTTACATGACAAACCTGTTGCAAGCCTAACAACAACTTACACCTTTTATCTTTTACAGTGGATCAGGGTTATGGCATACAGTTGTGGATGATGTCCTCATTTGCAAACCCAAGCACAGCAGCAGAACGTGCATACAATGAGGGACACCATAAGACACACAATATTGTGGAAAGGACATTTGGCATACTGAAAACAAGATTCAGGTTCCTGGAGCTCACAAGAGGCAGCCTCCTAGATGGCCCACACATTGTGGGCAAAATCATCCTGACATGTGCTATCCTGCACAACATATGTGTACGGATGAATGTTCCTATGTATGACCAGGTAGATGATCTGCCTGAGGAGGAGGCGGACAATGGTGGTGAGGATATGGAGGGGGAACAGCACAACACAGCACATAGTTGACAACTTTTACTCTTAATACCCAATAAATTCACTTTGTTAATTTTGTAAATAAACACTTCACTAATACAACCAATCCCGCTTTGGTCTCTTCAGTCTCCACTATATATACCATAGGAATGTGAGTCAAACCTCAGGGATAAATAGGCATATGACAAGTACTGTTGCTACATCATATGTGATATGCAAGATTGTACTGCCACCATCCCACACATCACTAACAGCCTCATCACTGGTACGTGACAACTGAAGGACACAATCTATGGAACACAACATTTTTTGGACACACATGTTGACAACTTGTTAATCAATAGGTCATCAGACCCACTACATCATGTCCAAATAGTGTGTATGCAAGGGGACCACACATGAGGTAGTGGATGTCAAAAAATAGAAATTAAGTCATGTTGGAACTGAACACTGTCACAACTCAGTGTGAGAGTTGCAATGGCTGCATGGAACATATGTGACGGGGGGCATCATTGATAACTGTGTTTATCATGATTTGCCCAGGTATAACAACCAATGGTAGAAGTTGTGCCTGCGCAGAATATCCATGGTAATCTGTCCTGCCATGAGCACAAGCCTGACACAGGGTACACATGACCTCACACATTGCACGGATACGTCTGTAGAATGCACATCAGTATGGATGAGACCATATGCACCTAGTACTGCAGGTCCACCCCACACAAAACCAACAACCATTGGTAAGTGCAACAAGTTTAATCAAACTTTTGTGATCAAAACATATTCTGGGTGGAATATAGGCAGAGTATGTCATACACACTATGGGGGTCATTACAACATTGGCGGTAAAAGCCGCTTACCGCCGTGCAAAAGACCGCCAATACACAGCCGCGGAAATCTGCCACAGCTATTATGACCCACATCTCGGAATCCGCCAAAATTCAGACACCCACACAAGTCCGCCACACCAAAGGTCAGTGATAAACTGGCGAAAACAAAACATCCACCGTCACGCCAACAGAAACACACCCATGCTATCACGACCAACGAATCCACGCAGCGGTCTTTCAACCGCGGTATTCCATTGGCGGTACACACCGCTGCGCTCAAAATACACACACATCTCCAAAACACCGCCACATTGGACAATTCAAAATACAAACACCTGATACACATACAAACACCACTCCCACACACCCAACACAATATAAAACACACACCCACATCACCCACAAACCCCTACGACCAAAAATTAGAAACGAAGGCGAGAGAGAGAGCACAGCAATAGACAACCCCACCACACAGATGCACACGACACCATCACCCACACAACATCCACGCACCAAACACCACACACCATTACACATCACCACACTCATCACCTACACCACCCCATGGCACGCCAAAGACACCCCAGGTTTTTGGAGGAGGAGCTCAGGGTTATGGTGGAGGAAATCATACGGGTAGAGCCACAGCTATTTGGATCACAGGTGCAGCACACCTCTATAGCTAGAAAGACGGAGCTATGGCGAAGAATCGTGGACAGGGTCAACACAGTGGGACAGCACCCAAGAAATCGGGAGGACATCAGGAAGAGGTGGAACGACCTACGGGGGAAGGTGCCTTCCGTGGTCTCCAGGCACAACATCGCAGTTCAGCAGACTGGCGGCGGACCCCCACCTCCTCCCACACAACTGACAACATGGGAGGAGCAGGTCTTGACCATCATGCATCCTGAGGGCCTCGGAGGAGTCGGTGGAGGAATGGACACTGGTAAGTCAAATCTTAACTATCATATCCCCCACCCTACCTGCATGCTATCACACACCCCCACCCCCTCCCCTATCACTCCAAATCCTCACTAATGTACTAATAACACAAACCACCCATCCCAACACCAAGCCCTGCATGATACAACAAAGCATGGACACCCATCACTAAAGCATGCCCATTGCACATACCCATAACAACCCCTAACCATCACCATACAAGCCCCCACACAGTAATGCTACCACTGGGGTACACGTTCACCCACCCATTACACTCCATGACACACACAGATGCAATAATCATGCTTTTATACCCCTGCAGGACCACTACCTAACATCACCAGACAGGAGGGTCCAGACATCTCTACCCCACCCACAGAAGAGGCCCACAGTGATGACAGCAGCTCTGGCCAACTGGATCCAGATGACCAGCCCGGACCATCGTGGGTTTCGGGACAGTCGGTTCCCCTCGCACAGGCACAGCCCAACACTGACCTTCCACCCTCTGGCAACACCAGCAGAGCACCCACCCAGCGGGCCCATACCTAATTTCCCAGGACACGTCAATCAGCTGTGTGTCCACCACTACAGGGAACACAGGATAACCCACCACCCAAACAACAACAGGGACCTGGGGGCAGTGGTAGTGGGCACACGGTCCAGGGGACGGAGGCACAGGAACACAGGGGAACTGGGAGGGCTGCTGTGCGACAGGGGGCGGACAGGCCAAGGGAACCCACTCTCCACGAGGCCCTCTCCTCCATCATAGGAGCATACCACCACTCCCAGGAGATGATGGCTACGGTCCTGGCCAAGTTTCAGGAGACCCAACGCCTGCAGGAGGAACAGTATTTGGGGTTCAGGGAGGAACTCAGAACCATCAGCTCCGCCCTGGGCACCATCGTAGGGGTGCTGAAGGACATACAGTACACCATGAGGGACACCGTGGCAATCCAAGGGGCCCCTGACACTAGCCTGGACGATGAACTGCCCACCACCTCCGCCGGCGCTAGTGGACAGGACGCCCCGCCACAGGACCACCACACCAGCACCCCACCCCCTGCAGACGGAGAACCACCACGCAAGCGGTCCCTGAGATCCAGGAACAGGACAGAGCACGATGGCACGATGGCACGATGGCAAGACCCCCGCCAAGAAATGAGACCACCCTGATTGTCATCCCACTGTCCCACTTTGTAACCCTGTCCATATTGGAACTGCCCCAGCTCCACTTCCTATGCCCATATGGGCAGTGCACCTGTGAGACTAATAGACTGGACTCTGCCATGGACATTTCTCCACCATCACCCATCACCATTTTGCCACCCCCTCCAATAATTAGCACTTCAATAAACACCCTTGAACCACAAAACAATCTGGAGTCAGTCTGTGGTTTTGAAAATGTGTATTATCTATGACAATGACAAAATCCGTTCGAAAATGTAATTTCAACATACCTATGTCACACATCACAAGTCCAAGAAGGATGGAAGCAGATGACACACGTTGGTAACCACACCTGTGAAACCGTAATGGAAATGTTCAACTCAGTTACCAAATACTGCTTCAAATTGACAGACAGGATAGAGGTAGAAGTGTGAAAGTAAATGTACTGGTAAAGAAAGTGTTCTCACCTGTGTGTCACTGGAAATATTGCTGTATGACTGAGTCCCTGTTGTCAATGTCTTCCCAGGGCATAGAAGTCACCTTTAACTGTAGCCAAATCCTCCACCTGAGGGAAAACGATGTAGCTCCTCATGTGTTTCAGCAGGGCAGACAACACTCTGGACAACACGTTGGAAAACATAGGCTGGGACATCCCTGATGTCATGGCCACTGTTGTTTGAAATGACCCACTTGCTAGGAAATGGAGCACTGATAGCACCTACACTTGAGGGGGGATTCCTGTGGGATGGCGGATTGGTGACATAAGGTCTGGCTCCAACTGGGTACACAGTTCCTGGATTGTGGCACGGTCAAACCTGTAGGTGATGATTAAATGTCGCTCCTCCATTGTCAACAGGTCCACCAGCGGTCGGTACACCGGAGGATTCCGCCATCTCCTCACATGTCCCAGCTGACGGTGCCCAGGAAGGACAACAGCGACCACAGAGTCAAGCAATTCAGAGGTATGTGCCCACAGCTACACAGAACAGGAAACAAAATCCAAAAAGTTGTCTGTGTGTGTGTTGAGTCCAGGCCTAGGTATGTCTGACGCAGTTGAAAATGAAGCCATGTGGGCCCCTGAAATGGCGGATGTCTGACCTCTAAAGTGGGACAATGGGGTGTGAGGTAACTGCGCTGGCGTTGTACACCGTCGCGGTAGGCGGTCGTAGACCGCGGCGCAATGCTGCATTGGTTAACATTGGACCCTATGGGTCCCAGGAGCCAATGACGAAGTGCGCCAGCGGTGATGATACGCACCGCCGCGGATGTCACCGCCGCGGACGTGACCGACATTTTCTAACTGTTCAATCACTCGATACCTGATCTTCGAAAGGAGAGGACCTACACTGCAAGTGCTGCTGTGACCTCGGTCTGGAAGAGACAATGGTACGTGCGTCTGGGGAAAGGGCCCCTGCCTTCACTGCACAGGAGTTGGAGAAGCTCATGGACGGGGTCCTCCCCCAGTACACACTACACTACGGTCCTCCAGACCAACAGGAGAGTACACAGGGTGCCAGTTGTATGGGCTATGCCTGGGTGGAGAGGGCTGGATGTAAGAAGGAAGAGGGCAGAGTTCTGCGAGCATGAAGGAGTGTGAATGCATGTGCCACATGGCAAGGGCAGGGATGTGGGCCACTCACTTTGACGGTGCAGTTGGTAATGACTTCTCTTCTTCCCCTGTACATGTCATGTAGGTCAGCGCCCACCAGAAGAAGGATATTTGGCGTGCCATCGCCAAGGATGTCCGGACCCTGTGGGTCCACCAGAGACGGAGCACCCACTGCCGTAAAAGATGGGAGGACATTTGCCGCTGAAGCAAGAAGACGGCAGAGGCTCAGCTGGGGATGGCCTCCCAACGTGGGAGGGGTGCCCATCGCACCATGACCTCCCTGATGTTCCGGATCCTGGCAGTGGCCTACCCTGAGTTGGATGGGTGCATGAGGGCATCACAGCAGACACAAGGGGGTGAGTACACTCACATTCTGCTGACTTTGCGCGCAGTGGAGGGGTCTGGGTGGGGGAGGAGGGCTGTGGGTTTCCCTAGGCCAGGGTGAGTTCCGTAGGCTAGGCCCCTCCATAATGCAGGCCATGTTGCACTCCACCCCACCTCTGTAGAGTGCCAAGTACAGGTATACATGCCCCTGTGTCATCTATGTGTGCAGATGTCTACCATAGCCATGTAGGCCATATCCCAGGAACTGCATCTGCAGAGGCCAAGAGCACAGCGTAGTGCAGGGGGCTGCTGTGTCAGTATTGTCCGCCACCGGTAGATAAGCCATGCACTCAACCTGTCTTTCTTCTGTTTCCCCACCCCTTTTTGTGCTCTCCCTGTTCTTTTGTGCATCACCATCATCAGGCACGAGGGGGCTGCATCCCACATGGCCATGAGAGACACACCACGGACTCAGAATACACCAGTGGGACGGAGGGCGAGGGGAGCTTCACGGCGGTCACCGGATCAGCAACCAGCGACACGGACTCGTCCTCTGATGGGAGCTCCCTTGTGGTGGCGGCAACATCTGTGCCCCCCACTTCTACAGGTACAGCCGCCACCCCCCCTTCCAGCACCACCCTCCCAGCAGCCCCTCAGCCTTCGCCCCGTGCCCGCTCATCCAGGAGGGTGGGCATCACCTTCGCCCCAGGCACCTCAGCCCCTGCCCCTGTCACCCCTGCTGCCCTCAGTGAGGAGGCCATTGACCTCCTCAGGTCACTCACTGTTGGGCAGTCTACCATTGTGAATGCCATCCAGGGAGTAGAACTGGAGTTGCAACACACTAATGCATTCCTGGAGGGCATTCATTCTGGTCAGGCTGCCCATCATCGAACCCTGCAATCTCTGGCCTCAGCACTGATGGCAGCCATTGTCCCTGTGTCTAGCCTCCCCCCTCCAACTTCCTCCACCCAGACCCAATCCCCTGTACCCCAGCCCATCCCAAGCACACCATCAGACCAGCCTGCACACACGTCAACACACAAGGGCAGCTCAGGCAAACATAGGCACCACACCTCCCACAGGCACTCACACAAGCATCACACACGTACAGACACAGCAACATCCACTGCCTCCCCCTCCTCGTCGTCTCCCTCCTCCCTCCCATTCTCGTCTACACTCTCACCTGCATGCACTACCACTACAGTCACTAGGACTCGCACCAGAACACCCAGCACCACACCCTGCTCACCTGCACTCACCACCCCCACTACCATTTACACGTCCCCTGTGTCCTCTCCCAGTGTGTCTGTGACGCCCCCTCCCAAAGTACACAAACGCGGGCACACACACACCCAACATCCGTCCACCTCACGACAGCCTCAAGAACATGCACCTGCACCCAAATCATCAAAAGTTACACCTCCTACATCCACCTCCTCTTCCTCCACTCCCAGACCCCCTCCAGCTACCCGTCCCAGTATTCGTCAGAAACCTTTCCTGAGCAACGTTGCCCTCTTTGTCACCACCCCTCCTCCAATTCATAGGTCCCGTAGTAGCACCTCAGCCAAAAAAAGTCTGGTACCAGTGGTGCCTGTTAGAGGTATGTGGAGTGCACCGGGCACCAGGGCAGCCAGTGTGACATGGAGCCAAAGCACAGCCAGTCCCCCCCGTGAAGCACCAGAAGTTGGACAGTGCCCGACGGGAGAGGGTGAAGCCTCCTGCTGGCAAAGTCGCTCACAAGGGTCCCGGGGGGAGTGTCGAGTCAGCTGTGACTCCTCCCAAGGTGGGGAAGGGGCAGAAGAAGTCGCCAACGTCTGGGAAGAGCAGCACGGCGGAGAAGGCCGCCATCATCCCCGCTGCCCAGGACGCCACCGCCAGCCCCATCGTCACTGGTCCGGAGACCACCGCCAGAGTCAGTGCCCAGGAGGGCAGCACAATCGTCACTGGTCCGGAGACCACTGCCAGAGTCAGTGCCCAGGAGGGCAGCACAATCGTCACTGGTCAGGAGACCACCGCCAGAGTCAGTGCCCAGGAAGCCCCCGGCAGCCATAGCCCCGCTGGGCAATGAGGGACCGCCATGGCACACACCGCTGCACAGGTCAGAGACAGCAAAGTCAAGCACCGCTGAACAGGGCAAAGACCGCCATGGCATGCACTGCTGAACAGGTCAGAAACTGCAAAGTCAAGCACCGCTGAACAGGGCAAAGACCGCCATGGCAAATACCGCTGAACAGGGCAAGCACCGCTGAACAGGGCAAAGACCGCCATGGCAAGCACCGCTGAACAGGGCAAGCACCGCTGAACAGGGCCAACTCAAGCATCGTTAGCCCATGTGCGGCAGGGGCAGTGACGGAACTGGGACCGTCACGGGGAGCGTGATGCACTCTGGGCACCAGTCCCCCTCCAGAACCAGTGGAGAACAGCATCCACTACGTCAGTCCTTGCCAGGATGAAGCACTCTGGGCACCAGTCCCCCTCCAGAACCAGTGGAGAACAGCATCAACTACCTCAGTCCTTGCCAGGATGAAGCACTCTGGGCACCAGTCCCCCTCCAGAACCAGTGGAGAACAGCATCCACTACCTCAGTCCTTGCCAGGATGAAACACTCTGGGCACCAGTCCACCTCCAGAACCAGTGGAGAACAGCATCCACTACCTCAGTCCTTACCAGGATGAAGCACTCTGGGCACCAGTCCCCCTCCAGAACCAGTGGAGAACAGCATCCACTACCTCAGTCCTTGCCAGGATGAAGCACTCTGGGCACCAGTCCCCCTCCAGAACCAGTGGAGAACAGCATCCACTACCTGAGTCCTTAACAGGATGAAGCACTCTGGGCACAAAGCCCCCTCCAGAACCAGTGGAGACTGTTATCCACTTGAGAGTCTGTGGCTTTGCACTCCCCAGGATGGTACAGTGGGCAAACCACCCACTGCAAAGACTTGTGAGACTGTGGCTTTGCACTCCCCAGGATGGTACAGTGGGCAAACCACCCACTGCAAAGACTTGTGAGACTGTGGCTTTGCACTCCCCAGGATGGTACAGTGGGCAAACCACCCACTGCAAAGACTTGTGAGACTGTGGCTTTGCACTCTCCAGGATGGTTCAGTGAGCAAACCACCCACTGTAGAGACTTGTGAGACTGTGGCTTTGCACTCCCCAGGATACATCAATGGGCATGGAGCCCCGTCGTGGATCTGGCGTGGTGCTGTCATCCGGCTGAGGTGCCCCCCCTTCCCTTCCCCCTGAGGTGCCTGTTGTATTTCTATCTGATGCCCCTGCAGTGTTCTCTCCGTTTCTGGACAGGTATCGTGTGTGGGCCTCGCCCATGCATTTTGGGCCCAGTGATCCACGGACATTGAATGGTGCATACCTGCAATACTAATTGTGATGTATTTTTTTGGAATGTGTGTATATTTCTGTATATATTTGGTTACTGTATTTAGAAACATTACAATGGTTGTACTGAATTCCTTTTGTCTTTGTTTTCTTCCGGGGGGGGGTTGGGGGTTGTTTCGGTGATGTTTGGAAATGCATTGGTGTGTGTGTTGTAGTGTGCGAGGGTTGGGGTGGGGGTGTTGCGTGTGTGTGTCCCTGACTTTTGCCTCCCCTATGTCGTAGGTGCAGTACTCACCATTGTCTTCGGCGCCGGCGTTGCTGATGTTCGTAGAGGAGCAGGAAGACAATCGCAGGGAGTATTTGGAGTTCCGGCTCCATGGTGCCCTCCTTCCTCGTGGAGTGTGTTAAGGTGAGCGTTTTCCCATTGCAAAAGCTGTTTTCGCCGTGTTTTTATCCACGGTGAATCTGCCCCGGAAAAGGTGGCGGATTGGCCTGTTGTAATACTGTGGGCGGTACTTTGTCTTCCGCCTGTCTGTTGGCGGTGACCGCTGCGCTGCTTGTCTGTACCACTGTGGCGGTCGGAGTGTTAAAGTGGCTGTCTATGTTGGCGGTTTCCGCCACGGTCATGATTCCCTTTTTTTCCACTGGTCTGTTTGCGGTATTACCGCCGCTTTAACACCATCCGCCAGGGTTGTAATGACCCCCTATGTACCAAAGATGTACATATGTCAGACAAATATGCAGGCTTCACAGAAGTCTCCAAAAACTCAAAATCTACATATGGAGGCAGTTGTTGGGTAATATTTCCTAGGTAGTAATGGTTCACCCAACAACAACAATGCCTGACCTGTGCATGTAGCTTTAAATATTAGGCTCTGTATGACAACATCATACATCACAGACAAAAACACAATACACAATCACAAATCAGAACTATTTCATTTGACTGAATGCCAAACATATGTTGATACACTGTTGTCACACCTCCATATATATGTACAACATGCAACAATTTGCATGCTGTTGACTCTGTAACACACACATTGGTAGAACAGACCAATCACATTCTTATCACATTGTTGCATGGACTACCACATGTGGCCATACCCAATATGCTACACTCCAGCACAGCCTACGTCTTATGTATGTTGAATCAGGGTGCATCTAAGGACAATGCAAAAAAGCATGCAATCAGGAATTGAGTAAAAAAATATGATGTAAATGTGTCTAAAACATCTACAAACGCAAAGAAAATGACACATGGGCCCTTAGCGTGAATTCCACCTTAGCACTCCTCTCAATGCTGCTTTTGGTGAAATTGACGCATAACGATCATGCATCAATAGAAACAACGCACGTGTGTTATGCGTCTAAATAAACCTACGCAAATGTCTAATGCATCACATAAATACACACATAACTGAAAAACGTGCCGCAAAGGAACAGGAAGTGATCGTGACACAACAAAAGTCCAGGGTTGAGGGACATGTCATGGAACATGCTTGGGTGAAGTGTCATTAAGTGCAGAGGAACAATATTTGCCAATTGGTAAGTGCGAGACAATGACAGTCCATAGCAGACAGGCCAACAGTGTGTGGGTGAAGAGTGAACATATCCAACTGTGCTAACACTGGCATGATCTGAAGCACAGGACAAAGGAGAACACTGCCCATGTGGCATGGGCTGGTGCTACCAGAAGCTCTTACGAGTGAAGATGATCTGTTCCACTTCTTCATTCTCTGATGTGTGTGGTGTCTCCTCTGCCCTTGATGGTGGTGGTGGAGAGCTAGAGGGGACCACACACCCTTCAGTTGTTGGAGATGTGGAATCCCAATTCCCGGCAGCTACAATCTGTGGAACAACGTATGGCATTACTGTAGCAAGGAGGAGCTGCTGATTATTCAGGATAGCAGCAACATCCCGGTGGTAGCCAGCCATGTCTGCCCTGAGGAAGGCCAGTTCCCGGTGCATGGAGTCCATCTTGTTCTCAAGCCTGCTGCAGCCAGTTTGGGAGGGCAGTTATTGTGGCCTCTCCCTCATGGCAGCAGATATGTCCCTCAGACACTGCTGGACTCCATGCATTGGGGAGTGTGTGCCTCGTTTTGCTGCAGTATGTTCATTGGGCGCAATGAGGCACATGCGCGTACCCTCTAGGCTGGCTGCCGCAGTCTCCATCCCCACCTGCACCTGCTTGGCCAGCTCCCGCTGGACTCCTACCACCGCCCTCTCAAAGCTGATCCCTGGGTCCTCAGAGTCCTCAGCTTTGTCAGTGCTAGCAGGTCGTTCTTTTGGGGTGTTGGGTGGGGCTTCTTGGATGGCTGCTACAGTATTTGCTTTTGGAGCCTCATTGTCATCTTACTTCCCAACATTGTTCCTGTATATCATGGTTGCAGTCTATCAGCCCTTTGCCCCACCTGAGTGTCACATGAGGGGAAGCTCAGGTGGCGCAATTGGCTGCGTCATATCTACTAGGTGTGATGTATATCCTTTTTGTGGCTTAACACCATCTTGCTATTGTCAACCCTCGTTATGCTTCCACTTGCATGGTAGGGCCTTGCAATGGGTGTTGCAATGGTCAATCCACAGCAACACACATGGCAATATGCCCCTGTCCCAGTCCTACATGTTTCTCATACACCTGGGCAGTACTGAAACATTGCACCACCCCAGGGATGGCATTGCCAAGAAACTATGCTATTGTTTCCTTTGATAGCTCCTCATGTTGATATATGTGTGCTGCATGCGCAGTACACATGGACCTAGCAGATTTCTATTTCATCTTCTGTCTGGGCTGGAAGCTGCACCTTCCTACACAATTATGATCTTCCCCTCAATGCAGCCATCCTTGCATTATGAGGCAAGAGATGCAGCATAGTGGCAGTGCAGCTAAATTGACACAAGCATAGGGGTGGACCCGGGGATGGCCAGCTTAGGCATCATTTGTTGCTGTCTACATCATTTTGCATATGACAGTGCCTGATGGTAAATTAGTTTATGAACATAGCCAGTTAACTGGAGTTGAACTTAAGTCAGGGCCTCAAGCTAGTTTGATGATGAATTTGCAGGTAGTCATACTGGTGCATACATGGACCCTCATTACAAGTCCAGCAGTCCTATGACCACTTGACTGCCATTGTCTATATGACCATCCCCAACAGCGCAGGTGGTAGTGGCACATGTTGTCAATGGGGAATGCCCCATGGGCCAATGGCCTGGCACTGGCAGGTTGCAGCCAGCTTGCAGACTGGCAATACCACCTGTCTTGTGACACCAGAACAGTATTATGATCAGCGCTACCTTCCTGGTATGTTCCCGCTTTTTCACCATCCTTTGCATGGCAGTGAAACCCCCATGCAAAGGTTGGTGGTGATGTGGTGTGGTGTGCCCCTGGGTGCCCCTGCACAGCCCATGCAACTGGCATGGGCAGTGCAAGGGGACCCATGCCCTGGCCCTTTGCCCTTTCCACTGCCTGATTTGCAGGGCTAAGTGCAACATGTCCTGTCACACCCAATGCACCCCAAGACTGGCACTGGCTCTATTTGATCCAACAACAATGTTGTGCTAAGTGCCTCACAGAGCTGCCATGAGCAGACAGGTGTCCACCCACCATCCAAACATGTGACTCATACTGCCAACTGCAGGGGGACACTGCACTGGCAGTCTTACCAACACAAGACTTGACCATGGGCCATCTCCTGCCCGGCAGTGTGAAATTGTGCACCATGATGTTCACAGGCATACACCATGTGTTGTATTTGTGTGGTTATATCCCCATTCCTATGTGTCTCACATGATTGTGTCAGAGTAGTAGTGGGCTCAGCCTGTTTTTGTTGTGACCTACAGATAGCAGTCTATAGTACATAGTTTCTCTAGTGGCCAGTACTGATCAACTTCAAAATGTGTGGCTCCACACTACACCAGTTTAGTTACACTAGGTAGTGGCATGTTTCCTGTGAGACAGGACCACACTGCTATTACCCCAGCACCTGCCCAGATTTATTTTCCCTGCACCCAGAGTGGCATCCTTACTGTATGATGGAGTAGTGGCTGCCTTATGGTGATGTGTTGTTTATGTCTGGGGTGTTCATGCTTCTGGCACATGTCTGGGTACTGTTGGCAAAGGTTTCAATGTATTGTGTGCTGTAAGATGCAGCACACATGCATTTTGGCAATGAGACAAGGCAGTTGCAAACAGTTTCTGCAAGGGACACCACCATGACGCAACCCCAGGAACGGTATTGGCTGAGTTTGTAGTCTCTGATGTCTCTTGGTCGTGTTGGTAGGGTTTGTTTGGCTATATACAAAGGATGTTGTGATAACACAACCAAGGGCACAGTCATTAGACATGTCTTCCATCCTATGTGCTGCATATGTATATGTAGGTATACATCTCTAGTGGTTAACATATGTCCAGGTTGTGTATGTGTTGTGGCGCATGGCACTACCAATGCGTATGCACATATGTTGCTTACATTTGAATGGAGCAACTTGCTCCATGTGCAATGTGTCCATCTGCATTCCTTTGACATGCATTGAGTGTGGCCTATGTGCCTCCCCCTTCTTGTACCTGACAATTTTGCATTATTTTCCCTCATGCAACTTACCCTGCATTTGTGGTGTTTCCTGGTAGTGTGCTCTGTCCTGTGATAACAGTGACCAGTTCCTCTGGGATGACAATTGCAACTACCTACTCCAGCTCGTCCAGGTCCTCTTGTGGTGTGGGACTTCCACCTCCAGCTTGCAGTGCTGCTTGTTCCTTGACATTTTCTCCTTTGTCCTTCTCTTGCAGTCATGCCAGCGTTTCCTGCTCTCAGTTACGTCTCCCCTCACCTCTGCCACACTGTTGATCTTGTCAGCTATATGCTGCCAGATTGCCTCTCTTCTGTCAAATGGCAATTTGGAGGTGACGAATCATTGTTACTAGTGCTCTGCCACCTTTCGCACCAGAATTTCATGCTCCTCTGTACTGAAACCTCACTTTCTCTTTTTCTTCTAGCTCCCCTGGGACTAGTGTGTGTCCTCCTGGCTGGCTCCTGGTTGTCTGGGGTAAAAAAGGTGCATTTCCATATTGTGATATGTTTACGTGTCATAAAACAGGTTAGAGTCATTTTTCTGGCGTTAACGTCATTTTACCTTATGACAAGGCGCAATGGTTAATGTAAGAAATTTTGGCTCTGATCGTTTTTTAGTCCCATCCAGCATAGTATAAATATGACACCCGGGTGGCGTTAAAAATGGTGCTAGCCAATGTTAAACTTTTTGACGCAAAACTGCGACAATAGTCAAATGACTGTAAGAAAGTAGTGTGTCTGCTGAGGTTGAGGGAAATGAGAAAGATGGAGAGAGCAGGGTTATAGAGGATTGACAGAAACAGGTGTGCCTGCTGCAGGAGCCGGCAGTGCGCTTTCACACAGGGAGCTTTTAAAAATGCAGCTCCCTGTGTGCAAGAGCAATCATTTCCTCTCTTTCCCTGCCCAAGACTCTGTGGGCAGGGAAAAAAAATAAACCTCTGCTTACAGTGGGCGAGAGCCCTTTGACAGATCTTGCCCACTGGAAGTGGAGTGCTTGCTCTGATTAGGCAGGCATTGTCCCACCAAGTCAGAGCAAACAGCTGTGTCCTGGCAGTAGGCACCACAGGACAGAGCAGGAGCCAGCCCTTGGCTCCCCAGGGTATTTCAATTTAGCACTGGGAAGGTGGTGGTCCCTGGGACCAGGGGTCCGCAACAGAACCCCTTCATTAATTTACTTAGTAGCCATGGGGAGGTGGAGGTCCCCGGGGAGGTCCGCAGGGCCCTCTCTTTTATAGTTATACCATTTTGCCCGGGGTACGTGGTGGTACCATGGGTGCAGGGGGCTGTGAAACCCTTGCATAATATTATCTTTAAGCCCCAGGAAGGTGGTGTTTCCTGGGACACAGGGGAGCCACACAGCCCCACTGCATAGTATTTACATTAAGCTCCACGGAGGTGGCGTTCTCCTGGACAGAAATAAGGCCTCCATTTAAAAAAAAAAGCACAGCATTCCCCGGGACCTGTCTCACCTGGGAGCTTAATGAAAAACAAGTTGTGGATTTGCAGCAAAAATATTTAAAAAATGCTTTTTTGCCCTGCCTGGGTCCCTCTGGGACCCCAAGAACAAGGCTTGAGGGTCAGGTATTCGTACCCTGACCCCCTTTCTTTTTTTATGATTTTTTGTGGGACTTGGCTGAAGTCAGGCCCCAAGATGGCTACTAACACTTCCTGGTTGAAGTGTTGGCAGCCAATCAGAGCTCTGCATTTCCTTTTCATTCTTTGCAAAGCCATTGGGGAGGAACCGCAGGGTTAGATATACAAATTTGGATTTCCTTAAACTTCTCAACAACTACTGAACGGATTTACAAGCACAATCTGCAGTACAAAATCTAGCTTTCTGCTAAATTTTGACTAATTCATCTAATTTAGCTAGCGGTTCGAGCTGTAGTCGTGTCAAAACTCATATGGGAATTTACATGGGAAACACACTTTTTTACCCCCTCCATTATCTCGATCTCCGCTTGACCTACTGACTTAACAGCTGGTAGGTTTTTAGGTTAGATATATGTATATATTTTTATACATATATATTGGTGAAGATGTAAGAACGTATGCTATTGTTTCCTTTGATAGCTCCTTATGTTGATATATGTGTGCTGCATGCGCAGTACACATGGACCTAGCAGATTTCTATTTCATCTTCTGTCTGTGCTGGAAGCTGCACCTTCCTACACAATTATGATCTTCTCCTCAATGCAGCCATCCTTGCATTATGAGGCAAGAGATGCAGCATAGTGGCAGTGCAGCTAAATTGACACAAGCATAGGGGTGGACCCGGGGATGGCCAGCTTAGGCATCATTTGTTGCTGTCTACATCATTTTGCATATGACAGTGCCTGATGGTAAATTAGTTTATGAACATAGCCAGTTAACTGGAGTTGAACTTAAGTCAGGGCCTCAAGCTAGTTTGATGATGAATTTGCAGGTAGTCATACTGGTGCATACATGGACCCTCATTACAAGTCCAGCAGTCCTATGACCACTTGACTGCCATTGTCTATATGACCATCCCCAACAGCGCAGGTGGTAGTGGCACATGTTGTCAATGGGGAATGCCCCATGGGCCAATGGCCTGGCACTGGCAGGTTGCAGCCAGCTTGCAGACTGGCAATACCACCTGTCTTGTGACACCAGAACAGTATTATGATCAGCGCTACCTTCCAGGTATGTTCCCGCTTTTTCACCATCCTTTGCATGGCAGTGAAACCCCCATGCAAAGGTTGGTGGTGATGTGGTGTGGTGTGCCCCTGGGTGCCCCTGCACAGCCCATGCAACTGGCATGGGCAGTGCAGGGGGACCCATGCCCTGGCCCTTTGCCCTTTCCACTGCCTGATTTGCAGGGCTAAGTGCAACATGTCCTGTCACACCCAATGCACCCCAAGACTGGCACTGGCTCTATTTGATCCAACAACAATGTTGTGCTAAGTGCTTCACAGAGCTGCCATGAGCAGACAGGTGTCCACCCACCATCCAAACATGTGACTCATACTGCCAACTGCAGGGGGACACTGCACTGGCAGTCTTACCAACACAAGACTTGACCATGGGCCATCTCCTGCCCGGCAGTGTGAAATTGTGCACCATGATGTTCACAGGCATACACCATGTGTTGTATTTGTGTGGTTATATCCCCATTCCTATGTGTCTCACATGATTGTGTCAGAGTAGTAGTGGGCTCAGCCTGTTTTTGTTGTGACCTACAGATAGCAGTCTATAGTACATAGTTTCTCTAGTGGCCAGTACTGATCAACTTCAAAATGTGTGGCTCCACACTACACCAGTTTAGTTACACTAGGTAGTGGCATGTTTCCTGTGAGACAGGACCACACTGCTATTACCCCAGCACCTGCCCAGATTTATTTTCCCTGCACCCAGAGTGGCATCCTTACTGTATGATGGAGTAGTGGCTGCCTTATGGTGATGTGTTGATTATGTCTGGGGTGTTGATGCTTCTGGCACATGTCTGGGTACTGTTGGCAAAGGTTTCAATGTATTGTGTGCTGTAAGATGCAGCACACATGCATTTTGGCAATGAGACAAGGCAGTTGCAAACAGTTTCTGCAAGGGACACCACCATGACGCAACCCCAGGAACGGTATTAGCTGAGTTTGTAGTCTCTGATGTCTCTTGGTCGTGTTGGTAGGGTTTGTTTGGCTATATAAAAAGGATGTTGTGATAACACAACCAAGGGCACAGTCATTAGACATGTCTTCCATCCTATGTGCTGCATATGTATATGTAGGTATACATCTCTAGTGGTTAACATATGTCCAGGTTGTGTATGTGTTGTGGCGCATGGCACTACCAAGGCGTATGCACATATGTTGCTTACATTTGAATGGAGCAACTTGCTCCATGTGCAATGTGTCCATCTGCATTCCTTTGACATGCATTGAGTGTGGCCTATGTGCCTCCCCCTTCTTGTACCTGACAATTTTGCATTATTTTCCCTCATGCAACTTACCCTGCATTTGTGGTGTTTCCTGGTAGTGTGCTCTGTCCTGTGATAACAGTGACCAGTTCCTCTGGGATGACCCCTGCAACCACCTACTCCAGCTCGTCCAGGTCCTCTTGTGGTGTGGGACTTCCACCTCCAGCTTGCAGTGCTGCTTGTTCCTTGACATTTTCTCCTTTGTCCTTCTCTTGCAGTCATGCCACAGTTTCCTGCTCTCAGTTACGTCTCCCCTCACCTCTGCCACACTGTTGATCTTGTCAGCTATATGCTGCCAGATTGCCTCTCTTCTGTCAAATGGCAATTTGGAGGTGACGAATCATTGTTACTAATGCTCTGCCACCTTTCGCACCAGAATTTCATGCTCCTCTGTACTGAAACCTCACTTTCTCTTTTTCTTCTAGCTCCCCTGGGACTAATGTGTGTCTCCTGGCTGGCTCCTGGTTGTCTGGGGTAAAAAAGGTGCATTTCCATTTTGTGATATGTTTACGTGTCATAAAACAGGTTAGAGTAATTTTTCTGGCGTTAACGTCATTTTACCTTATGACAAGGCGCAATGGTTAATGTAAGAAATTTTGGCTCTGATAGTTTTTTAGTCCCGTCCAGCATAGTATAAATATGACACCCGGGTGGTGTTAAAAAATGGTGCTAGCCAATGTTAAACTTTTTGACGCAAAACTGCGACAATAGTCAAATGACTGTAAGAAAGTAGTGTGTCTGCTGAGGTTGAGGGAAATGAGAAAGATGGAGAGAGCAGGGTTATAGAGGATTGACAGAAACAGGTGTGCCTGCTGCAGGATCCGGCAGTGCGCTTTCACACAGGGAGCTTTTAAAAATGCAGCTCCCTGTGTGCAAGAGCAATCATTTCCTCTCTTTCCCTGCCCAAGACTCTGTGGGCAGGGAAAAAAAATAAACCTCTGCTTACAGTGGGCGAGAGCCCTTTGACAGATCTTGCCCACTGGAAGTGGAGTGCTTGCTCTGATTAGGCAAGCATTGTCCCACCAAGTCAGAGCAAACAGCTGTGTCCTGGCAGTAGGCACCACAGGACAGAGCAGGAGCCAGCCCTTGGCTCCCCAGGGTATTTCAATTTAGCACTGGGAAGGTGGTGGTCCCTGGGACCAGGGGTCCGCAACAGAACCCCTTCATTAATTTACTTAGTAGCCATGGGGAGGTGGAGGTCCCCGGGGAGGTCCGCAGGGCCCTCTCTTTTATAGTTATACCATTTTGCCCTGGGGACGTGGTGGTACCATGGGTGCAGGGGGCTGTGAAACCCTTGCATAATATTATCTTTAAGCCCCAGGAAGGTGGTGTTTCCTGGGACACAGGGGAGCCACACAGCCCCACTGCATAGTATTTACATTAAGCTCCATGGAGGTGGCGTTCTCCTGGACAGAAATAAGGCCTCCATTTTTAAAAAAAGCACAGCATGCCCCGGGACCTGGCTCACCTGGGAGCTTAATTAAAAACAAGTTGTGGATTTGCAGCAAAAATTTTTAAAAAAAGCTTTTTGCCCTGCCTGGGTCCCTCTGGGACCCCAAGAACAAGGCTTGAGGGTCAGGTATTCGTACCCTGACCCCCTTTCTTTTTTTATGATTTTTTGTGGGACTTGGCTGAAGTCAGTCCCCAAGATGGCTACTAACACTTCCTGGTTGAAGTGTTGGCAGCCAATCAGAGCTCTGCATTTCCTTTTCATTCTTTGCAAAGCCATTGGGGAGGAACCGCAGGGTTAGATATACAAATTTGGATTTCTTTAAACTTCTCAACAACTACTTAACGGATTTACAAGCACAATCTGCAGTACAAAATCTAGCTTTCTACTAAATTTTGTCTAATTCATCTAATTTATCTAGCGGTTCGAGCTGTAGTCGTGTCAAAACTCATATGGGAATTTACATGGGAAACACACTTTTTTACCCCTTCCATTTTCTCGATCTCCGCTTTACCTACTGACTTAACCGCTGGTAGGTCTTTAGGTTATATATATATATTTTTATACATATATATTGGTGAAGATGTAAGAACGTATGTCAAACGTATGTCAAAACAGGAAGAGGAAACAAGAGCATGAAAGCTGCATAAATGTAATCACAATAAACTTGATTACGATCAGGTATGAGCTATACTTTTTCTCGCAAATATGACACCTTGAGAGCCAAAGAGAAATTGAAAAATGTGGACAGATCAGATTTTACCCCCAGTAATGCTGTTCTGAGCTCAGATCCAGGATCCTCAGCTGTTGCAGCGCTACAACATAAGCTGGATTTTCAAGGGGAGATGAAACCAATGCAAATGTCCACGCTACAATCAACCAGAGGCAGAGGGCGAGGCCGCAGTGGCACAAGACGAGGACGAGAAAGAGGAAAAGTTGCCAAGGGGTAGATGGATATTCTGCTTTGCAGGTAGATTCCCCAGTGAATGTAAGGGTTGTAAATATCCCAAGACAATATTAACTAATAACCAAGAGAGAATTTTGAATCTTGGTCTCAGTTCCTGCCCTAGTACAGTCTGGGACTATATTAAAACTCACATTGAAATATACAAATTTGTGTGGAAACTTTGTCTGAGCAAATATTATGCTATGAAACCTCCTCCAACCAAGGAAACACAAGGAGCATGTGATATCAAATAGTCTGAGTTTAAAATAAGAGCCATCCTGGATCTGATGGTCATTAAAGATTTAGTGGATGAAACTACCCAAGATGTGTCATCTGGAACTGAAAGCAAGGATACTGATATGGAAAGATTGGGATCCATGGGTTTTGTCAGAGACCACTCCAATGCAAGCCATTTGAAGCCATCTAATAGATTCATTCCCCAAATACCGAGTGGTAATTTAGTTGACATTTTTCATGAACTAATTGTTGAGTATATCAATAAATTATAGACAAAGACAAATATCAAAGGGCGTGTCAATTTTACTTAGAATGGCTGGAAGGACATTAATGCTCTTACGAATAATGATTTTATCAATGTAAAGACCTCAGCTAATAATGGGAATATTTTTATTATGGACACTGTTCAATATGTCAGGGAAGCTCAGAAGCAACTACATAACTGTAACTCCAAGAAAACCCTACCAGCCCTCATTAAATAAGTTATCATGAGATGTTGAAAGATTAGTTGAGCCGTGAACTCATTGAATATGAAGAATATCAATAGCAAGGACTTGCTGTTTTTACTTTCTATCGAAGAGCCATAAAGACAAATCTCATCCTCCTGGCAGACCTATCATTAGCATAATAGGCTCCCTTTTAGAAAACACATCCAGATATTTAGATTTCTTATTGTGTCGCTATGTCACAGAACTTCAATCATATTTACGTGACGCAGACTTTTTATCTGCAATTGACAACATTTCTTAGGAAAGCACATACCTTTTAGTACCTATGGATGTAACATCTCTATATATGTCTATCAAGCATCCATTTGGTATGGAAGCATGTAGATATTTCCTAAGGATGCGCTCCATTTGAGTTTGCACAGCACATTGAAATGCTGATGACCATGTTGTAATTCTGTCTGACACATAGGGCCTCATTATGAGTTTGACAGACAGAAAAGCCCTTCTGCCAAACTCCTGGCAGGGTGGCCTCCGCCTTTGTAGTGACCACCCTGCCGGACCTATTAGGAGTTTCCCGCTAGGTCAGCACCCGCCGGCTTAGTGGGAAACAGGCTTCCTTATTGTTTCTGGCTTGTATTTGAGCCAGCGGCAATGCTGTAGCCCGCAGGGTGCACCAGCACCCTCGAAATGTTTACTGTCTTCAAGGCAGACAGTGAACATTGCGACGGTGCTGGGCAGGGGGCCCTGCATTGCCCATGCCACATGCATGGGCAGTGCAGGGGCCCCCTTCTGGTCCCCTGCACCTGTTCTCCACCACTCTTTTCAAGTTGGTGAAACTGCCATAAAAAGGATGGCATAGAACAAGGTTATAATTCACAGGGAAGCGCTGCATGCAGCATTGCCCTGGCAGATTACGATCTCCACCATCGTCAGGCCGTTGGGATCATGGATCCTGGTGGTGCTGGTGGAACCCTGGCAGAATGACCACCAGGGTCTTAATGTGGTGGTCGGACCGCCACACACTACGTAACCAGGCCCATGATGTTTTTTTGTTCAATAATGATGCAACCGCCAGAAAAAAGCTACAGTGATGGGAGCTTCATTTGCACTGATGTACGCCAACCTCTATATGGGATGCCAGGAAAAGGGGGTCAGATGAATTGAGTGTATACATGGTGAAAGTGGTGCTATGGGTGCACTTTATTGATTACATTTTCCTCACATGGGATCGGCAAGAGAGTTTATTACAAGAATATATTAGTAAAGTGAACAAACATCTTGTAGCAACCTGGAGCAACACCAGAATTGAGTTCGAGGATTTTCCTGCTTGAAGTGAAAAATGAAAAATGTATCACAAACCAACAGCATGCAACTCGATTCTGCATGTAACAGTGGACATCCTATAGCTCTAAAAAGGAGACTCCACTGTAGACAATTTCTGCAAGCCCATAGGATATGTTCATGTGATCTGACATTTGGTAAAAAAAAAATATCTGTCATGACAGAGAGATTCTCTGAGAGAGGATATCCCCATAAGGTCCTTGTGGATGCATATGAAAGGGTAAAAAGTAAGAAAAGAGAGGATTTGCTTTTCAAACATCAACATCCTAGAGAACAGGGAAGTGTGGAACATTACCAACTCAGATTCTTTCTGGGGTTCAATAAAGAGCGTAAGGCACTCAAAATTATTCTGGCTCATAATTGACATGTCTTCTAACAGGATTTACATATTAGGACAAGGATTGGCTAGAATGCTCATATTACAAACGGAAAGGTGAGATCATTGGGAGATATGTTAGCCAGGAGTTTGTTTATGAAAAGGATAAAACAACATGCTTGTTAAAAAAGAGTCTGGGGTTTTGGTGCTGTGGCCATTGCAAAGCATGCAAGTATGCAGTGAACACACAGTCCTTTCAGAAATTTGAGGGAAGACTGTGTCATATTACAGAAAGAATTGCGTGCAAAACTGAACTTGTAGTGCATATGATCCAGTGTGGTTGTCTGAAAAATATGTTGGGGTTATCATTCAAAAACTTAAGATTTGATTCTTGCAACATCTTAGAGCCATCAAAAATCAAGATAGATTATATCCCATTGCAAAATATTTTTGGGATGTTCATGAAGGGGATTGCAAGACTCTGACTTTTATGGTATTAAACACGTAAAGGTAGACCCTAGGAAGGGGGATAGAGTGCTGGAATTAAGAAGAGCGGAGTCCAGGATGCATCTGTCATTGGGTACAAAGAAACCATGGGGACAGAATTTAGATGCAGAGCTACATGTGCACATATAGGAGACACAATAGGAATTTGTTAGTACTGGATCAGGTTGTGACAACAAGATATGGAGTTTTCCACCTGGAGGTCTCCCCATCCAGTTACAATCAATTTTTGGATTAATTTGCTCTCCATGTGCTTAATTAATGATAACTTGTGATCCCTGTCTAACAATCATTATCAGTGACACCCTCTATGAAATATGAAAGTGAGGGGTGTCAGTTTGGCGCTGTGACAATGTGAAATGCAATGTATGTATGTAGATGTAGTAGAAATTAGTAGCGCAGTGAGGCATTTGCACATGTATGCCTTAATGTGCTGAATTTGTGCACTTAGTTGGTAGTATTATCCTTGGATATTATCACCCCCCATTCTTTATTTCATGGCTACGTTTATTTATTTTCCTTGGTATTGGATTATGCCATTTAGAAATATTAACAATTTGTACAGTGCTATATGCAGCATTTTGGGATTCATATGGCACTTTGTATGACAGGCAATGGGGCATCGTTCTGTGCAATTTGGGAACACTGACAATTTGCACAATTTTGCAGTTTGCACAGCATATGTTATTTTAGTATCTGGTAACATACAGATGCCATATAGAGAAATCAACTAGATATACAGTCCTCTACCTGGTACACGCGCTGGCTGTTGGATATGAACAAATTGTATGGAAATGGAGTTGTGCACAGCACATATCACCTTGAAATTTGCCAACAGATTATTGGAACTTATTGTTCAATACATGCCAGATGGTGGGCACTTTAATATCCCCTACTGTAGTTTGTATAGAGATAAGTCACTTTAATCTCTAGTCCTGGGTGGGTGTCAACTAGAGACATTGATGAGTTCCATAGCATGTGGCTCTCTCGATATCCGATACTGGTCTATTGAAAAAAATATCAATGATTTGCACAGCAATGGAATTCACACACAACACTTGTCACTTTATAACTTAATAATTTATTTATGAGAAGGGAATGTGCATTGACTATAATATAAGTTGGATGGTGCTTACTCAAATTTTTGGCTCTGTATTTGGGCCGTTCAGGAGATATTGATAACTTGCAAAGTAAAACTACTCTATATGACAGATGTTGATTCCATGCCTTTCTAGCACCCCTATACATTGTATAACATAGGCCACGTAGGCAATTAAGCACCGTTAGGGTGCTTCTTATCTATACACTATTTCCGTTCAAATATTAAGTTATGCAACAGATCATCATTGAGAGACAGTAGCTAGATGGCAGCTGGTTAGCAATAGAATATATT
Organism: Pleurodeles waltl; assembly: GCF_031143425.1. Lineage (NCBI taxonomy): Eukaryota > Metazoa > Chordata > Amphibia > Caudata > Salamandridae > Pleurodeles > Pleurodeles waltl. The sequence continues at coordinate 1,119,967,854 of NC_090447.1, forward strand.
AATTATGTGAAGTAGTGTGAATGTCAAAGATGGTGTTTATTTTTCAATATGTGATATATTTACATATGTGTACAATCTTGAATGTTAAGCATCAATATGAATGGTTGTGAATAGAAAATCGGTACTTGACACTCACCAGCAGGACAGAAATGTGCCCTTAATAAAGTTTATTGTTTTGTGAATAACGTCATACTATGTAAATTATCCAGTGCTGAACAATGATGCTCATATCAGATGAATGGTCGGATTAGGAGAGAATCAAAATGAGATTTGGAGCATTGTACTTCAAAAGGATGGGCAGGACTGCAGCAATTCAACTCTCTGAGAAGAGCACATGATGTCCATGGGAACAAAAATATCAAACAAGGTAGTGAGGAGGTGTAAAAAGAAACAATGGACAGCAGGCTTATATTGAGAAGTTGATTGTGTGGAGGGGATTGTCCAGTGGAAGCCGCTAAGCTAAAACCCGTTGACGTTTTTATGGTTGAAGCACTTTGGAAAATACTTTGATAACTATAAGTCATGCCGCCGCCATACACATTTGTTTCAGCAATAATTTTACTGCAAATGTTACAGTAACATTATCAATGGTATTCTAAAACATGTCATGAATGCTGTAATATCTGGAGTAATTAGCTTTAATTGGCAAGGGCGCAAGTTATAGTTACTTTAAGGCACAGTTATAGTTACTTGGAACAACTCTAGCTCTAAAGCCTGAATTTTTACAGTTTTATACTTTTAAAATGTGAGCCTAAATAGGTAATAGAATTAAAAAAATGTAGAAATTAATTTAAAAAACCAAAGGTAACAGGGGCATTATAGTTAGGCTTACATTTGAAATTTACGAAACCATGGAAATTCACCTGTTATAGTTAGAGTTATCTCAAGTAACTACAGCTCATTCCCTATGGTAACTATAACTTGTGCCCCTGCAATGCACATTATTTTGATCAAACATTTTACTGCAACTATTAAATTGACACTATCAGGGATGTTATCAAATATGTCATGAGTGCCGTAATTTGTGGGGTAATTAGCAGTGCATGGAGATGGTGCGAGGTATAGTTACCTTAAGGCACGGGTAACGCCCAGAGGAGGCATGAAATCTAATAATCACCCCAGGAGGTGGGGGTCCCTGGGGTTCAGCAATCCCAGCAAGCCCAGGAGGGGGGCCCCATGCACCCCTCCTTATTTTTGGCAGGGCCTGACCCACATGGGGTATTCTGTAAAAGGAAAGAGCAGGAAAGCCCCCTTAAAAAAAAAACAGAAAATCCACAGATCTGGATCTGTTTAAGAAAATTGCTTTTTAGCCATGGCGGGTTCCATCTGGGAACCCAGCACCAGAGCTAAGGTGTCAGGGTGTCACTACTCCTGGCCCTTTTGCTTTTTTTAAACTTTATTTTCTGGGAATTGGCTGAAGCCGAGTCCCAAGATGGCTGCCATCACTTTCTGCTTGAAGTGTTGGCAGCCAATCAGATATCAGCACGGGGACAGTTGGATCCGAGGAGGATCTGCCTCCCTATATATATTTTTTTTTAAACTATAAGGCCCATAGTTATACTTTTTTTTGCGCTGCATATTATATTTTGTAAGTTTGCACCGCTTTTGAGTCATAACATGAAGCAAATGTGGCACAAAAAAAGTATGAGTATGGGCCTAATTTCACCAAAACTACTGTAGGGATTTACACCAAATAACAAAAAGCGTGCTTTCTGGACCAATACCTAGCTTTCTGCCATATTTGGTGTAATTACATTCAGCAGTTCAGGATGTAGTCATGTTAAAAAATATGAATAATGTGAAAAATCCCATTGACTTAAAATGGGGAAAAATTGTTCCGGGACCCCTATTTGTCCTTGGCCCCCACTTGATGGTTAACCCCAAAACCTTCAACACAGCAGCTGAACGAACCAAAGTATAATTTTTCAAAATCTCATGAAGATTTGTCAAGTGGCAACAAAGTTACTGGCAAAACAAAAAATGCTCTGTCTATGGAAAACACACACATACATAAACATATATATATATATCTATATATATATATATAGAGAGAGAGAGAGAGAGAGAGATAGATAGATAGATAGATAGATAGATAGATAGATAGATAGATAGATATTAATTTATCGTATTCCTTTAATCTGCCGCAGACAATCACACTACAACTAGGCAAATGTGTTTCCACTCGCTGCTTTTCTCAATGCCCTGAATGCTGAGAATGCTTAGTCCATTTTTAAATGTTTAAGTCTTATGTGGCTGCTATTCAACAATGGACCAGATAGTCCATACAGCCTAAGCAATTTTATGCGGCGGCCATTATGGAGGTGGTTGTGACGCTATAGTAAGCTATGAAACCTTGCAAGTGCACATCTGTATTATTCCATTAATGGGTCACTAACCATAATTTCTATTACAAAATTAACCCGCCTCATGTTATTCCTTTCTAAATGAAGGGCCAGATTCAAGAAAAGTAGTGCTCCACCCACTTTTCTTGGACCCCTTAGCGCCCTCTTAACGCCACCATGGGTGCGCCATATCTAAGATACAGCACAACATGGCAGTAGTTTGGGAACTAGTGTCAGAATTTTTGATGCTAGTTCGGAGCATAGCAGGATTAGCGTAAAAAATGTTGATGCTAATCCTGCAAAGGCCATAGAGGGCCATTGTAAACAATGGTGTGCCTTCCTTTAAAACATTTTGTCGTTCCCCCCTAATAAGGTAATGCCCCCTTTGCATACATTATGCCTGGCATAGCCATAATGTACCACAAAGGATTACAAAGTTGCCCAATGCATGCATTGTGCCACTTTGTAAATTTGGCACAGTGATTTTGGCCCGTGGGCCACATTAGCGTAAAAAAAAAAAAGACCTAATGTGGCACAATGAGTCGATAGGGTATCTTAAATCTGCCCCAAAATGTTTTGAGTTTTACCAGTTTGACTCAATCAAGATGGCTTCAGGTGTGCCACAACTTTGTCATAAGTAAGACTGTTAGGTGGTCATTACAGCCTCAGCGGTCTTTTTCCAAGACCGCTGAGGGACCGCCGTGCGGAATACCGCCAGTGGTGGCGGTTTGCCGCTCGGCCTATAATGACCGTTGGTAGCTCTCCGTCATTTTACGGACGGAGAGCCACCAACAGCCATACTGGCGGGAGGCGGGGAAGTGGAGGTTGCTCCACCTCCACCGCCATGCCGACGGAACTGCCCCCATGGCTCTCGTCCCCTCCCAGAGGATCGACGGAACAGGTAAGTCGATCGTCCGTTAGGGGAGGGGGGTGGGGGGTGCTGTGTGTTGTGTGGGTGCATGGGGGTGTGCATCTATGTATGTAGAGGGGGTGTGTGAGTACGTTTATGCTTGCGGGGTGTTGCGTGTTTTGGGAATGAGTGCGTGTATGTCTGTGGGTATATCTGTATGGACACCATAGAGCTACATATTCATACAATATGTTTTATGGCCAGGAAATACTGGACAGGTAGGTTGATACAGCAGCCTACATACCCATATATTAATGTCTGGGTGGAGTCACACATGTGGCACTGTCAATTATATGTTTCCACATGCAGACATAGATGTACCTTTACACAGGTGACCTAAACGTACACATGCACTAGCCTATTGCCAGATCTACATTTCTCAGTCAGGCAATTAGAGTACTATGTAATCCCAGTAGTCAACATACATGGAGCACCTCCTACTTTGTCACAGCTGCTAAAGTGTGACAGCAAGCACCAAACTATCAGACCGAAGAACATGGGCTCCGCAAGTACTTACCCCCTTGTGGCTGGTGTCCTGCCCCCAAATGCCCATCCACCTCAGGGTAGGCCACTTCCAAAATGTGGGCCATTAGGAGGGTCAGGGTTCAATGGGCACCCCTCCCTCGTTGGGAGGACATACCCAACTGGGGCTCTGCGGTCTTCCAGGCCCAGCATCTCAGGTCCTCCCACCTTTTTCTATATTGGGTGCCCCACCAGCTATGGACATCCAGGGTACACACTTGCTCGGTGATGGCATGCCAAATCCCCTCTTCTGATGGGTGTTCACAGGCATGGATGACACAGACAAAAGGAGAAAGTCATATACACCTACACCATACCAATAGGAGTGATCAGTGCACACCAGTCACAGCAGGTTGGCACACATACCCATCCTCTCAACACACGCGCTTACACATCATAGCATCTGCATGCATCTACACCTACACTAGTGCACATGCTCGATGCAACATCACACACATGGCTAAGGGATAGGACTCACTTGCTCCTCTGGTGCTCCATATAGCTGTTCATACTGGGGTAGGACCTCATCCACCAGCCTCTCAAATTCTTCTGGGGTGAAGGCAGGGGCCCTATCACCTGTAGGATGTAGCATGGTGGCTCAAGAGGCAGTACACAGCAGCCCACATTGTGGAGGTCTTGCTGGTAACAGTGTTGGGAGTCAAGTGATCAATACTGCAGAAAATGGCAGTCACAGCTGCCACGTAGAGGACCGTCACAGCTGGTGATCATTGTCATTGGCCCAAGTCTGCAAAAGGCAGCAATGTTACCCAATGGCAAGTTGTATGGCAGCTGCGACCGCCTACCGCCATGACGACTTCCGCCGGAGGACTTAAGTCACTTCCAACTGTCCAGTACAGTAGGTCAGGCAACTGCCATTTTGGGCACATTTCATCGATGTGTTTATTAATCTGCGTCTTTCACCTATTCCACCAAAACTGTTTATACGTATGTAGTGATATCATGTATGTGCAACATAATAGACATATATGTGCAAAATTATGTGATGAGGGAGTATATTTGGAGAGAACTATGTAAAGCTACTCTGAGATGCATAGGCCACAGGTAAATATTGGTAGTTTACAAGACATCTGTGTAAATAGTGCAGGACAACTAAATCTTACACACATGTACACAAACATAAGTTCCATGTGTACATTTCCATTTACATGTTAGCCAATGTGCAGCAATGAGGCTGGAATTGGCGTATATCTATGGGCTGTACAGTATATGTCAGACGTGCTATGCATACTCTGCAGATGTTAAGTGTCAGGTAATATGCAATGTGGAAATGATGTGTGCACACTGCATAACTCATAGTATATCTACTACTCTCAACACAGTAATGCTGCCATGAGGAGAAAGAGACAACTACCAGTCTAAGGTCCACTAGTAGACATGGAACCATGGAGGACAGGGATCACATCCAGACATATCATCTGAATCGTCATACCATCATGGATCTTTGTACTCAGGTGGAGCCAGATCTGATGCCTGCCATATGCAATCCCTATGGCATACCGCCCATTGTTCAAGTCTTGTCAGTGCTAAACTTCCTGGCTGCAGGCTCCTTTAAGAATACTGTTGCCTTAACAGTAGGGATGTCTCAGCGCATGTCTAGTCTGGTGTTGAAGGATATACTGTGTGCATTGTTGAAACATCTGGACAGCTACATCAGGTTCCCCCAACAAGTGGATTTGGCCTATGTGAAGGCAGATTTGTATGATGTGGGACACATTCCTCATGTGGATGGAGCCATTGATGGCACCCATGTAGCCCGGGTCACTACCAGTGCCAATGAACAGGTGTATAGGAACAGGAAGAACTACCACTCAATTAACGTTCAGGAGGTGTGTCTGGCAGACAAGTACATCTCACAAGTTACAGCCAAGTTTCCAGAATCTTTACATGATTCCTACATCATGGGGAACAGCAATGTCCCATATCTAATGACACATCTACAAATAGGGAGGGCCTGGCTGTTTGGTAAGTTTGCACTTTAGTGTGTGTCTGTGAGTTATGCCTCCTGTCATCACAATCTAGCCAGACCCACATTCAACATTTTGACCATTGTGTACACAGGTGACTCCGGCTATCCAAATCGTCCTTAGCTGTTGACACTAGTGAGGTACCCAGCCATGCCAGGGGAACTCCATTACAATGAGGCCCACGGGAGGACAAGGAGTGTAATCGAGTGAACAATTGGGCTCCTGAAGGCAAGATATATCTGGAGGAGCCCTCCTCTACTTGCCCCAAAAGCTATGCCAAATTATCATTGCCTGCTGCATGCTCCACAATCTAGTCCTGAGATGTCAGATACCATAGATTGCAGATGAGGGGGAGACAGCTGGACCTGTGGATCGAAATGCTGATAAGGCAAGTGATGAAGAGCCAGAGGAAGAAGGAGTAGGTGACTCTAGGGCAGATCTCATCAATCAGCAGTACTTCAACTGACATACAAATATGTGAAGTAGACCTTTTGATGTGTTCAATGTGCACAACTTGAAGTAGATGGCAGCCATTACACCTCCTGACTTGCCTCATTAATGGGGAAGTCACGGGCTCCAATTCCTATGTGTGAGTTGTTGTTGCAGACTGATAGATTGTAAATGTGCAGTACATTTTGTTCTGCTAAGTCATGTATAGTTACATAAGATCCTAACATACACTTCTGTAATGGACTACACAGTATTAAGGTATGTTTTTTGCATTCTCTTATCCTCTTTTTCCTCCACTCACTGACATAGCCATTTCCTGGCTTGCAATCTAGGCTTGACATATTCATTGTCAGTAGGCAATGGTAAATGGTGACAGACATGAGAGGTGTACCAGAGAGGCAGCTGATAATATGGATCTAGGTACAGTGAGTGGTATCTTGTTGGCACTTCCTTCATACAAGTGGGGTTGTGACTGCTTAGTCCTTTCCTATTACCAGTGGGATTGGGGGGATGTGAAATAGTCTATTATGTGTCAGTTGTAATTAGTGGCCCATGTGTGATGTTTGAATCATGGCCAGTGGCTTCACAATGGGTTGAATACTTAGTGATGAGCTAGAGACCTAGCTGTGTTTGTATACTGACATTGCTGTCCAAGGTGCAGGTAACTGTATACCGACAAAGGTGAGTGCCAATCCTACAGGTACAGGCCTATGTTAGTTTATGGTTTAAGTACTGTGCTCATCTGTGATGATCTTTTTGTGTTTCATGGGATATGTGAATATGTAGCTATGGTATGGTCATGTGAAGAGCCTGTACCTGTGATGTATAGGTCCAATATGGGTGACCTCACTTTGTAGGTAGTCTACCATGGGCATGACTTCTATTACCTGTAAAAGTGCTTAGTTTGCCACTATGCCTTCCATCCTGTTGGTACTCGCTGTCATGCTCTAATTGCAGATTTGAATATTGACTATACCCTGGTGATTCTCTGGATTTCAACCTCTCTGACATCTGTCCTATGACATTTCTGTTGTACTGTGCCTCCTGCTGAGGGAGCCTCCATCTGATGGCATTACACTGGTTATTCAATTCGGGGGGCATTACCAGACACAGTTGGCAAGCATGACAATTGTTCATGTATTATTAAAGACACATATACATTAGCTGTGTTCAAATGTGATTTATTGTCCATTTCAGAATAGAATAAATCAAATTAAATGTGCATAAATACACTAAAAGGTAATGAGTGAAGACATGGTAGATGGATTCATCAGAGTAGCTGTCACAGTAGTTGGTTGCACAGGACCAGTGTCCCTGTACCATAGGAAAATGGAGTTATGTTTCAGAACAGTCAACAGGGCGCCTCAGTAGCACACAAGAGTGACAAAGCAGGAGAAGTTCACTTCCTGACAGTGGGTTTGGTCTTGACATCTGCTCCAGGTGGATGTCTGGGTAGACGTCCACATTTGCGTGAGGTTCTTCAGCTACAGAGGGAGGGGTGTCTGAGACATGTGGTTCCCTTGGCAGGACCTCCTTTCCCCTAGCTACCACTAATGTAGATGTGGCAGATGTTACATTGCTAGTGGAAGGGGTCTGATGGTGTGTTGAGAAACCACGCAGGGTGATGTTAATGTCCTTCAGCACCCCTGGAATGGACGCTATGTGAGCATTTCAGGCCTGCCACTGCTGCATGACTTCCTGGTGGTATTCCTTCTGCAGCCTTTGATTCTCTCTCAACATGGTGATTATTTGGCCCATCATTTTCTGGGAACTTTGGGATGCTCCCAAGACTTGAGAGATGGTTTCCTGGTCAGTGGTTTCCCTTTGAGTCCCCATCCTCTGGCCCACAGAATCCCTCCCAGAATCCCTCCCACACACCCTACCCCTAGGTGCCTGTGCACCTGGAATGTTGTGACCACTCCCAGTGGTAGCAGGACCATCATTGTCTGGGGTGCCAAGGTTCAACTCAGGTCCCTGTACTGTGGGGCACACAATTGATTGAACAAGTTTGGGGGGGTGAATGGTTGATTGTGATATGGATATCCCAGAGATGGGAGGGGTTGATGTGGGCAGGGTGTGGCACGGAGTTGTTGATTGACTAGGTGCCCCAGATGGGCCAGGTTGTTCATAACTGTCCAGACATCCAGGCGTGTTTTCCTCACTAGGGCCTTCATCCTGAGGGGGACTGTCAGTCTCTGCAATGGCAGGGTTACCTGTGGAGGGAGTGAGACACAGAGTTCAGGTTAGAATGTGTGTTTGATTACCTCTTTGTGAGATGTAAACAATGGCTTCACATGATTACCTGCAATGACATTGACAGCTGCTGCACAGAATACCTTTTGTTGTACATACAATTCTGTGACTTGATTCCCATACACCATGTTGAGAGCTGTCATACATCTTTGGTACATATTGCACTGTGGATGGGTTCCGATTTTGTCTGTTATGACTGTTCAGCTCAGTTACCTAGTGAATAGTTAGGCTTGCTAGATGTCAGACATTATAGCTGCACATTGTACAATGGTGTCCTAGTGGGAACATAGTATTTGAGTATGCAAGGGTAATAGTCCTGTCTCTGGATGTGGTGCATGTGCATGGAGTCTGACATCTTACTTTCCAACCCATGTCAGTCTATTTCAGGCTTGCAGATATAGATTTGTGGCCATTAGGAATGGTTAGTGAGCTGTAGCTGTGTTTTACTTTTGTTGCTATTGTGAGTGTGCCATTGCATTGCTGTCATTGCCATGTACTGGTTCTCACTAGTACAATCTAGATGGTGTGACCCGTACTTTAGTTGTATATAGATAACATGTGATGTGTTGTTCACATGGCAGGTTTTCACTTTGATGGGTTAGTGCATTCTGGAAGATGTAGTCATATGATTAGCCAGTAGTTAATATGACATTGCCATGGGCTGTGTGGGCAGTTGGGCTGGGTATAGTGGTGGCATACAGGAGAGGGGCATTAGGTGATTAGGTGGTAGGTGTGGTGGTACATTCAGTTAATTAGGGAGTATTTGGTTGGTGAGGAAGCAAGCAGGAAAATACAAATATGTGACATGGATATTGTGGGTACTTACCAGACTCCAGTCCCCCCAGGTATTCCAGTCAAGCCCTCTGGATACAGTATGTCCAAGATATTCCACTCCCAGATGTCAACTGTGGGGAAGGAGGTATGGACCCACCACCAGTCTTCTGCACAACGATCTGGTGGCGAAATGCCATGGAGCTCACCTTCCCGGGTAGGTCGATCCACCTCTTCCTGATGTCCTTCCTTGTGCGCGGATGGCTGCCTACTGAGTTGACCCTATTGACTATTTTTTGCCGCAGCTCCATTTTCCTGGCAATCGATGTTTGTTGGACCTCTGCTCCAAACAGTTGTGGCTCTATCTATACAATTTCATCCACCATGACCCTCAACTTGTCATTAGTGAAACATGGGTGTTTTTGTGGGGACATGGTAGTGGTTGTGTATACGTCGTGTGGGGGTGTTGTGAGTGTAAGGCTGCCGTGGTGGGTAAATAATAAGGTGTGGGTGCTGTGTTGTGAGGGTGAGACAATTGTCGTGGATTGTGCGTGCTTGTGGTGTGTGTAATATGTTAGTTGCGCTGGTGTGTGGGGTGTGCTGAGTATGGTGTGTATGTGTGCCTATAGTGTGAAGGTGCTATCTCAATATAATTGCCTGTTCTCAGTGGTTGTGATTGGTGTTTTTGTTGCAAAGGATTGTGGGTTGTATAGGGGTGTGTTATAAAGTACAGTGAGTAGGTGTGTCGGGTGTAAGGATGTGTGTCAGGTGTGGGGTATTCATACTATCCAATGTGGTGTTGTGTTCTGACAGCAGTAAGTTGTGACCGCGGCGGTTCGCCAATGGTTTTCCGCCATTAAAGAACTACTGTGGTCATTTGTGGCTCATAATCTGGAGGGTGGATTTTTGTCCTGCTGGCAGTACTGGCCGCCTCGTCCCTGCCCTCCTGTGTCCTGGGGGTTTTGGAATTCTGGCTGTTCTTTGGCGGTCTTCACAGTGTGACTCTTAATACGACGGTCGGATTACTGCCAACATGACATTCTTTTGCCGGCTGCCACCACAGCTGTCTTGCCAAAAGACCGCCAAACTTGTAATGAGACCTAAAGTCTGAAAGTAAACTTTTGACTGAAGCCTCTCGCATGCTCTAGTTGAGCAGGGCTCCATCGTGGTCGGCTTAAACTTTGACTTCGCCCCGATCGGGGTGCAACCAGGTATCCTTTTAGTTTCTATGTGCTAAAAAACATTAATTCCTTTAAAATTCATATCTCTGGTTCCCCTTATCCGATTTTAATCATTTTGGTGTCAAATTAAAGAGAAAAAAGTCCCATTTGTATAAATTGATATTGGATTTTTAAACTATTTTATGTGTTTTATCTTATTACTGTTTTGTGATATTTAAAGGCTTTATACACTTTGGCCCCTTTATGACCATGGCGGTGAGTGATAAAGTGGCGGTAATACTGCCAACAGGCTGGTGATAATTACCACCAAATTATGACCATGGCGGTGATAACTCCCATAGACAGCCAATGTACCACACCATTCACCAGGGCGGAAACACCACGCACGCCGGCGGTCGCTATCAACAGCCAGGTGGGAGACAAAGTACCGCCCACCATATCAAGACCCTACAATCTGACCTGTTTTCCAGAGTGGGACCAACACCATCAAAAGCCTGGCGGAAACACATCACTGAAGAGAAAAGACTCACCTTCAGAGACATAGGGAAGAACAAGGCAGCCGAACTGCAAGTTTTTCTGATGATCTTCTACCTTATGCTGCACCTGGAACACCAACGGAGATGAAGATGACAACAGTGAGTACAGCCGCCTAGCACACAAGAGAGGGAGGAAAACAAGAGTGACACACATGCACAACACACACCAGACACACACACACACCATACCCATGTCCAGCTGCACCTGGTACACGGCAAAATAATGCAAGGACAACAGGAATGCATGAAGGTGAATGTATTAATACCAACAGCTAATAAATAATCAAATTGTCCGTGAAACAGATATGTACAAATGTACACAAAGGGACACTGCACAGTCCAATGTTCAAAGGGCCCACAAGGACACAGTCCAAGGCCCAACTCGAATCCTGACTTCATCTGGATAGAACTCTCCAGGGGCATCAGTTTGCAAGTGGGCAGGCACCTCGGAGGGAGGGGTGGGGGGGCACCTCAGCCGCAGTCAGGAACAAGCCCACTGGTTCTGAAGTGGCTCCATGCCCATTTCTCTGTCCTGGGGAGTGCAAGGTCACAGTCTCTGGAGTGGGTGACTTGCCCATTGGTTCTAGAGGGGGATCCATGCCCATTTCTCTACGCTGGGGAGTGCAAGGCCACAGTGTCTGGAGTGGGTGACTTTCCGTCTGGTTCTGGAGGGGGCCCTCGTACAGCAGCCCCTCGAGGGTGGCCTACATGGCTTCCCCTCGCAGTGATGACTACAGTGTAGTGGCAGATGGAGGTGCCTCCTGGGCAGCCTCTGCAGGTGGTGATGGCTGCACTTCCTCAGCTGGCAGTGGGGGCCCCGTAACCACTGGTGGTGGTGGAGGTGTCACCCTGACAGCCTCCGCTGGAGTAGAGGGCTTTGTCCTCTCCATGAGATGGGGCGTCAATTCCTTACCTTTTTGGCATAGTTTGATGTCTTCTTCCTCTTCATGGCAGGTTGTACGTGGTCCTTAGCCTGCCGGGCAGGAGTTGAGGGCTTCTTCCCCTTCAAAGCAGGAGGTGCATTCTCCTTCCCCTTCTTGGCTGGAGGTGCAGGCTTCTTCCCCTTCTTGTCTGGGGGTGCAGCCTCCTTCCCCTTCTTGGCTGGAGGTGCAGGCTCCATCCCCTTCTTGACTGGAGGTGCAGGCTCCAATCCCATCTTGGTTGGAGGTGTGGTATCCTTCCAACCATGACTAGGTGGTGCCACCACTGTCCCTGTGGACTGTTTGGCTGAGGTGCTGGGCTGGGTCATTGGGACCCTGCTCTTATGGGTAGAACAGGGGGCAGAGGGAGGGAAGAGATCAAGTTGGTCAAGGAAAATCTTCTTAGGGATGGTGGGAGGAGGGAGGAGTGATGGGAGTGGAGGTCGAGGGAGTAGTTGTAGGAGGTATAAATCTGCTGGATTTGGGTGCAGGTGCATGGGCAGTATGCTGATGTGAGGTGGATAGCTGTTGGGTGTATGATTGCTTGCGTTTGTGTCCTTTAGGAGGGGAGACAGACAGGGTGGGAGAGGACACAGGGGACACATGCATGGATGTTGGGGAGATGTCTGCTGGTGAGGTGTGTGTGCTGCTTGGTGTGGTGATGCTTGTGGTGGATGTTGATGTAGTGCATGCAGGTGTGAGTGTGGACGTTACTGGGAGGGAGTGGAGGAGGAGAGGGAGACAGTGGACGCAGTGGATGTTGTCATGTCTGCAACTGTCTGGTGTTTGCGTGAGTGTTTTTGGGATGAAGTGAAGTGTGGTGCTTGTGTTTGCCTGTGTCACTCTTGGGTGTTGTCTTGTGTGCATGCTCATCAGTATGTGTGCCTGCGATGGGTTTGGGTTGAGGAGAATGGGACTGGGAAGTGGTAGCTGGAGGAGGGATGGTAGAAAAAGCGACAATGGCTGCCATCAGAGAGGAGGCCAGAGCCTGAATCGATCTCTGTTGGGCCACCAATCCACTGTGGATGCCCTCCAGGAATGCATTGCATTACTGAATCTGGGATGCCAGCCCCTGGATGGCATTCACAGTGGTTGATTGCCCTATAGAGATGGAGGGCAATAGCCTCCTCACTCAGGGCAGCAGGGCCCACTGGGCAGGGCCTGAGGTGTCTGGGGCGAAGGAGATGCCCACCCTCCTGGATGAGTGGGGACGGGCAGCTCGCTGAGGGGCTACTGAGAGGGTTGTGCTGGTGCGGGGAGTGGAGGCTGTACCTGCAGCTGGAGTGGTCATAGAGGTGTCTGTGTTGTCACCTCCTGTCTCCACCGTGGTGCTCTCCTCACCCTCCTTCCCACTGGTTCCCTCTGCATCGGTGGACTCTGCCTCATGGGTCCGATGGGATGCAGCTCCCTCTGTCGCCGCTGCCCCTGCTCCTCCGCCAGATGATGCTAATGCACACAAGGACAGTATGACAGAATAAAAAAGGGGGGGAGAGAGACAAAGGAAATACTGGGTCAATTGCTGCACTAATACCACAGTTGGCATACACAGCACCGTCACACACAGGGAACAGTCTTAAGCACTATGTATTGCACTGCCTGTGATATGGCTAGATGCTAAGGCAAGATGAGGGCCACACGCACCCTTCCTTGGACCCATGATGCCCTGCCTGAAGTGGACTGCTATAAAGCTAGGTTACCTGTTTTTGATATACACCCAGTACCCTAGAGTTGACCCACGCTGCAATATCTGGCTTGGCCTTAGGGGCACCCACTAACTCACATCCACCACCTGGATCCCACCCCAGCTGCCAAAACTTGTAATGATACCCACTGTACTCACCCCCTTGTGGCTGCTGCGATTCCCTCAAGCACCAATCTAGCTCAGGGTAGGCCACGGCCAGTATGCAGGCCATTATGGGGGTCAGGCTCCGACGAGCATCCCTTCCTCTTTGGGAGGCCACCCCCAGCTGGGCCTCCGCGGTCTTCCGTGCCCAGCATCTCAGGTCCTCCCACCATTTCTGACAGTGGGTGCTCTGCCTGCCATAGACCCCCAGGGTCTGCACGTCCTTGGCCAAGGCATGACAGAATCCCTTCTTTTGATGGGCGCTGACCTGCAGAGGCAATACAGACACCGTTGAACAAACAGTCCAGCCTGTCAAGCAAATAGCCCATCATACCTGAATCCATCACCATTGGCACACACATCGCCCAGGGCACACCATGCACACCACTACAAGACATTTCCCCCGCCACCTGATGACACGATGCTTGCGCACACATCCCCATGCATCCTTCCCACATGCATCGTGCCCAATGTGTACTCACCTGTTGGTCTGGAGGCCCATACACCAGTCACTCCAACTCCTCCGAAGTGAAGGCAGGGGCCCTTTACCCGGTCACACAGGCCATGATGGGTTCCAGACACAGGTCACAGCAGCACACGTAGTGTAGATGTTCTACTGTTGAAGGTCAGGAAACAAGTGAGGAATCAGATAGAAAATGGCAGTCATCTCTGTGGCTGTGTACACCGTCACCGTCGGCGCAGAAACCCATTGGCCACTGTACTCCATAGAGCCCCATATTATCCAATGAGGAATTGCACGGCGGTGCAATACCGCCTTCTGCCATGACGCCCAACGTCGGCGGAATTACCTCGCTTCCATCTGTCCCTACATACAGGACAGGTGGTCACCCTTTCAGAGGGGGGGAACAGTCATATCGAGATTAACTACGTCACAGATTAGATTGGCACATACCTCCCCATTAACTCTGTCCCATTACATAAGTGCACCAAGTACACTGAAGTTGTGGTTCCATTGTTCCAATTGTGACAGCCTACTCACTCTTTTGTCCCTTAGATACCTACCGCTGTGGATGAATAGGAGGTGGAGACATACCCCCATGTACAGACCCCTTGTGGACTTAGGTACACTGGAGGACAGGCACATTATCATCACCTATAGACTGGACAGGACCACAATCACAGAGCTGTGTGCCCAATTAGAGCCAGAGCTGATCTCATCTATCAGTCATCCGACTGGGATCCCCCCTCTTGTGCAAGTGCTATCAGTGCTCCATTTCTTGGCAACTGGTTCTTTCCAAGTGACAGTGGGCTTGGCAGCAGGAATGTCACAGCCAATGTTCTCAATCGTGCTGGCAAGAGTCTTGTCTGCCCTGGTAAAACACATGTGCAGCTACATTTCTTACCCCCAGGTGGAAGAATTGGCCACTGGGAAGGCCGGATTCTATGCAATGGGACATATCCCCAATATTATTGGGCGATTAACGTTACACATTTTGCGTTTGCCATCCCAGGCAAAATGAACAGGTGGTCAGGAATCGTAAGAGTTTCCATTCACTGAATGTGCAGATGGTGTGCCTGGTGGATCAGTCCATTTCCCAAATCAATGCTAAGTATCCTGGGCCAGTGCATGATGCCTTTGCTCTGAGGAAAGCAGCATCCCAATTGTGATGGCCCAACTACAGAGGTACAGTGTGTGGCTAATAGGTAAGCCTTGGACCCCACCCACTGTATGTTAGTGTATACCTTCTGCTGTTAACCCCATAGGATTGGGTGAGGCTAAATGTGGTCCCTTAATATTTGCTGGTGACTCTGGCTACCCAGACCTATTGTGGCTGCTGACCCCTGTGAGGAGTGCCAGGACATGGGCTGAGGAACGTTATAATGAGGCACATGGGCGAACAAGACAGATCATTGAGAGTACCTTCGGCCTCCTGAAGGCAAGGTTCAGGTGTCTCCATCTGACAGGTGAATCTCTGTGCTACTCACCCGAGAAGGTCTGCCAGATAGTAGTGGCATGCTGCATGTTGTACAACCTGGACCTCAGATGGCATGTACCTTTTCTGCAGGAGGAGGAGAATGGAGATGCCCTATGGCAGCAATAGATTCTGAGGACAGTGAGGAAGAAGAGGCTGAGGATGAGGACAACAGAACATCAGTTATCCGTCAGTACTTCCAATGACACACAGGTGAGACAGCGCAACTGCACATTCCTATGACTATTGGTGTATTCTGTGTGGCTGTAGCATGATGGCATTAAAATCCTTTCCGTTTCAACTTACTGTCACCTATGTTTGTCATTTTACAGATGTTGGTGATATAACAACTGATGTGCTGACTACTGACAGCTACAGGTCATTATTTCTATGATCTCACAGTGTACAGTTCATTTGCACTAGATGTGACTGTTTCCATAAATAAACATTTTCATAACATAAAATACTAGTAGTCCAGTCGTGTTCAAGGGTGTTTATTGTAGTGCTAGGAAATTGAGGGGAAGTGCACTGGAATGGGGTGGTGATGGAGGAAAGTCTAGGGTATTGTTCCAGTCTGTTGGTAGTACAGGTGCAGTGTCCAAGGGGCCATAGGAAGGGGAGCAATGGCAGTTCAAAGTGGACAAGGTGACTGAGTGGGACACACAGGGGACAATGAGGAGAGTTTAATTTCCTGGCGGTGGTCTTGGCAAGTGTCTCCGGCTTCTGTCTGGTTCACAGGGAACATTTGTGGGGTGTTTCACCTTCTGCAGGGGAGGAGCGCTGGTGGCCTGTTTGTGCTGTTGTGGGGCCTCCTGCCCACTAGCGGCAATGGAAGTGAAGGGCTGGTAGATGGACTGGCCAGTGGTAGGGGCCCACTGATGTGCTGTTGGGGACATGGGTTTTGTGTGGTATGTGTTGGTGAGAGAGTGTTGAGTAATGTGGTGGGGTGCGTGATGTGGGGTGGGTGAGGGATGTATGGGTGTAAGTGGTGTGTGTGTCTAGTTGTCGCAGTGGTCTTGGTGTCAGTCTGGTGGCAATGATTTGTATTCGTAAAGGGTTGTGGGTACTGCGGGTGTGTGTTTTATATTGCTGTGGGTGTGGGTTGTGTATGAGTGTCAGGTGTGTGTCTTTAGTATTAGCAAATACGGTGTTGTTTTGTATGTGAGTGTCCATTCTGAGCGCGGCGGTATGTACCACAATGGTTTACCACCGCTGAATGTCCGCAGTGGTTATTTGTGGGTCATAATGTGATGGGCGTTGTTTTGTTGACGTAAAGGTATGGGTGTTAGGACCGCCACTTTATCACTGACCTCTGGGCTGGAGGATTTGTGTAGGTGGCTGTATTCTGTCAGATTGGTGTGTGTGATAAAATGGCAAACAGATATTTGCCACCACGGCAGTATGTTGGTGGATGTCACCACGGTGGTAAGCGGGATTTACCGGCAATGTCATAATGAGGGCCTTTGTCTCCTAAGTTAAGGCATGTTGCTCATTGCCAAGCTACCAATGGTTGAGCTGGGTTTAACTTATTGAGACCTAACTGGGCCTAGTGGGGGTTAGTGGCCTATTGCTAAGTGTTGGTACTTACCTGCCCTTACCAATAATCCACTTTCCAACAGTTATAATATGAAATTGAGTAGCATAAGATGAGAAGGTATACATTTCTGTATTTTTTAATTTTCCTGCACTACAAGACATATGAAAAATGCCAAAGAAAACACCAAAAAAGAAATTGATGAAATTATATTACCTACTTGCAAATCAGAAGAAACAAGAACAATGTATGAGCAATGTCACTAAAGAGAAAGGAGCTCCTGATAAGAAAACCAAAACATATGGGGGTCATTAAGACCCTGGCGGTCGGTGCAATAGTAGAGGTATTACCACCAACAAGCTGGAGGTACATACCTCTACTATTAAGACATTGGCGGTTTGGCCAAAGCCAAACCGCGAAGTTAACACACCCCCAGCCCCCTCTCCTGTTGTAGAACCCGACTTACCTGCTTGTAGGGGGCCCTCTGGCAGGAGACAGGACACTGCGTAGCTGGCAACAGCAGCATCCGCCAGCAAAACACCGCCATGCCATATCATGGAACAAGATACGGTAGGCGGTGTTTTGCTGGCGGGGTGCTGCTGCTGCCAGCAGCACCACCTTACCGTCATCCGCCACCATGACCGTTGCCGGAATTCCACCAGCCTTCTGGCAGACTTCCAGCTATGGTCATAATTCCATGATCGGTCGGTAGCCACGGTCACGGAATGTTGACGGCTATCGCCGTGGCTGTAGGCTGCATTTGCCTCCAATGTCACAATGAGGGCCTATATGTGGGAATGTTTGCAAAATGAAGAAAAGGACACTTTTAACTCAGTCCATGAAAGTAAAAGAAGTCAGATTAGAAGCAAGAAGTGAAACACGAAAGCAAAAAGCTCAACCAGAAGACAGCAACAGCTCAAAGAAATTAGAGTGAGAATCTCTGGTGCCAGGTAATTAAGAATCTTATTAAAATACGAAGCAATAAAGAAGGGGAAGAGAAGTAGTGAAACAAATAAAATGTGCTGAGGATGTAGTTGATAACATGTTTGCCTTGAAGAAGAAGCTTTTCATTTTGATTAGCAATAGGATGAGAACATTGGATAAAACAGCATTGGGTATGAAGAAAAGCAGCCAAAGAAAAAGGCTTGTTAACAAACCTAATTTATGTAAAGTCTTTAGAGGTGAATGAAAGTATAACTCCAGTACAGAACCTTTCTTTAAAGAAGAAGGCTATTTGCAAGAGAATACATTAATACATGAAATTGATTAAACTGGTCGATGTTCTGAGATCAAAGTTCGGAATCCTATTGAAAAAGAGGAGATTATTCCTAGAAATATTGAAGAGGTGATAGCAGAAGAGGTCCAGGGAAGGCGTAGAAATGCTCATGTTTACAAATAGAATTGTAGCAATATTTGTATCATATGTCTGCAATCTACTGATTTATTATGAACTTTTGTACATGGCTTTCCATGTAGAAGTCTCAAGCAAAATAAATCAATTTTGCAAGGATTAGATCCATGCAAAGTAAGAAATCATAGTCATTTACAAGGACATTGTTTTAGCATTTTTATTCAAGAAAGTGTGCTTAAGCACCTTTCATCACTTTAAAATGTTGCCAGTTCACCATTCAAAAATACAAAGTTTTGTTAGGATACTTTGCCATCTGAAGACTCCAGCATTATGTTTAGAAGAGATGAATAGAGTACTTTTGCATGGTACTGTACAAGAGGTAAACAAGGTTTGTGAGGATGTGCAGTTATGGTTATTTGGACCCTAAAGTGGATTTTAGGGAGAATGAGGCATTCTTATATACTGAGGAAGAGAGCACAGGTACGCTGCAGAGAATTTTGACCAAGAGATCATAAAGTTTAGTACAGCTTGTTCTGAAAAGCCAAACTATGTGTGCAGTTTTTGTAGACGTACTCACTACAAAAGTCAAACTTGAGATGTAGATGTCTATTTTAAAACTGAAGGGGAAAACAGAGAAAAGTGGAAAGAATTTGTTACTTACTTATTTGTCCATTTGGCAAGTTATATGCAAGTATTGCTATGAAAAGTTAGAGGATCAGAAAACACCAGCTAGAGCAGGGTGTAACAGATTGGAACTTGTGACTGTTCCAGAACAACTAAAATGCTTAAATCTACATGAATCTATGCATATACAGTCTGTACATCCATTTAAAGTGATGATACATTTGGAACCAAAGAGAGGTAAATTGCATCCAACAGAGTTATTAAAAGGCCTTAAAGGAAGAGTAGTGTATTTGCCATTAGGCTTTAAAAAAATATAGAAACTGTAGAAGTAAACAAAGACTATGAAGAACCACTTGTTAGTCTGTTAAATGGTGTACCGACTATGAATAAAACAATTTGGCACAGGTTGTTTGATGTTAATAAGGTTAAACAATCAATGTTATACCTGGTACAAACTAATGTTTATTACAAAAATGTTGATGTTGACCATGTTGTTCCAAATGTTGATAATGTTGAGAGTTCACCACCAAGTGGACGAATAGAAAAAGTAGATCCATCCCGACCAGAAAAAAATTATGAGCACTACAGCATCCATCCATTACATTCAAAAGAAGTCATTGGTGATGCTATTGACTTTTTCCAAATGAAACAGGCTAAAGGAGCTCCCATGAGTGTTTGGGAAAAAAAGTTTAAAGGCTTGCTGTTTTCCCTACTTGTTTCCCTCTGCAGTAGGAGGTCTGTTTGATGACCAGCATATACAAATACCAGCAGCTAAATACCAATCAAAATGATTATATTCAGAGGATCCAAGATTTAGACAGTGTATCCTATACATATCTCACTTTCTATTTGAAAGTGACTTGTCTGGACTTTCGAATACAGTAAACCATATTTGAAAAACAGGAGTTAATTTTCAAAATATGTCTGCAAGAGATTTTGTTAACAAAGTTCAAGAAAAGTATGAAAACTTAGAATACAACTTTATTAATTTAATGGTGTGCCAATGTGGCACCAACGAATATTGGTTTTGTTGTTATGGAGAACTGAAGTTTATGCTGAAAAACCTGGGACCACCAATCTGGGTTTCTGCATTGAGTTGCACAGAGTATGCCTGGTATGCCCTGATTCAGTTCTTAAGAGAAGCAAACTCTAACCTAAAAGATGTCAATTTAAAGACAGCTTGAGCACTCTGCTCATTAGATCCTGCAAATGTTTGCAGATATTTCAACCACAGGTTCCAAGCTATGCTTGCTTTTATCTGCAACAAAACCAGTCCTCATCTTGGAGAAGAAAGTTATTTCTTTTCGTAAAAAGAGTACCAGGCAAAAGGTGCTCCTCACATTCACATGGACAAATGAAGCACCCGTATTTGGAGAACAAAGTGATGAGTCTGTGTTGTCTTTTATAGAACAGTATGTCACATGTAGCATACCAAAACACAGTGGTGAAAAAGGTCTCAGACAACAAGTTTTATGTTTTCAAACACAAAGATGTGGGAGGTACTTTTTTCATACATACAGGTCCAAAGATTTTTTTTACACAAGATGGCCATTTGGATTTCTGCAACCTGTTATTTCAAAAGGAAGAGTGAACAGCTTATTCTCTTCAGTCAGACATACTCTGATACGGAAATCACGAAAAAACATATATAACTTAAACAGAACTAAAGATACCAAATTTATTAATGACTACAATCCTATGATTTTAAAAATGTGGAATGCTAACATGAAAATAAAATTTGTTGCAGACAACTCCATCACTGTGGTTCAGTATGTCACATTGTAAATCAGGAAGTTTGAAAAAAACTGAGATGAAAGATATGTGTGGGAGGAGATTTCTACAGAGAAGATCCTCTGCAAGAAATTGTATTCCTTCAGCTTGAAAATGCTTTCTCATAGGGAAAGGGGTCTTATGAAGCCTGTGAAAGATTGAGTATGGCAAGTTTGCTCTCAATTTCAAAAGGAATTGTCTGGGTAACTCTTGGTCTATATACTGCAAGAACCAAAGTATTGATGTCTTTCACTGAAATTCAGCACCTTGCAGAGTTTTAACTAGAAAGTACAGACATTGTAAAATCAAATAGTATATATTATCCAAGAAGAAGTCCACATCTAGAAGACAAGGGCATTTACGAAATTCTTCAAAGTTATAGATAGAGAAGTAATGTAAGTGAGAGCATAGAGGAAGGGAAATATGCAGTACGGGGATGTAACAGATGTTTAGTGAAACATGGAAAAGAAAACCTAATGAACCACCAAAATCGTAGGTTCCAAATACCTGAGAAAAGAGAATATTTCTCTTTAGCACTTCTTTAACTATTCAAACCTTGGGATAGTGAACTGGAATTACTTGGGGATTATGACTGCTATGTAGATTGTCTAAATGCTATCACATATATACTCAGGGTCCCATGTTCAAGAACTACTTACAAATGTTAAATCATAGAATAAAAGAGGAAGAAATGATTGCTGCTGAGGTAGCTAAGGACAGTTCTCAAAGCAGCCAAAGCTCTGCACCTTCAAGTCAGGCTCCTCTTGGAAAACCTATTATGAAAAAGAAGCTGCAGTAGCTATCAAATGAAGTGAAAACTGCCATGGAACAATCTAGAGAGGAATCTGTAGATCTAAAACAGTTAGTTGGACAACTCTACAATGAACAGAAAGAAATGTATATTGAAGTGAAAGAGAAAATAGAACATGGATTGCAACAAGAGAACAAGCTATGCAATTGCTCATCATTTCAGCCAAAACTACTTTATATATTAGTGATCAGGCTGGTATCGGAAAACACTTTTTAATCAAAGTTATCTTTACATACCTTACATTATAGCCCTTTGGAATTTGATCTCAAGAGCCCAAAAAGGCTTGTGAAGGGGGAATCTCTCATTTTTTATTGTATTTGGCTTAATGGAATGTGGTTCCTGGGGCCAATAAAGGGTGGGGGAGAGGGCTGCACGCCCCTCCCTTTAATATATACATTTTGGTCCCAGAGGAGTGGGTCCCCATTGCCTGAAGGCCAACCCTATGCTGCACACGTCAAAAGCTGTGCGCAATGTGGGGTTGGCAATCTGCTGGGTGTTTGGCATCACAGGCCCTGCAGCTAACACCATGCAAAAGCAAACGCTGTTGCTTGGCTTGGGATTGGCTGCCTCTGATGGCTGTCTGTGAGGAGTTGAATGCAGGACCTGGGAGGCTGCATGTCAAAGGACCCTGTGCAGTATGAGGGTGGCTGCTTTGAGGGGGTTGTCTGCCTCTGGGGAGGTTGGACACTGGGCCTGGCTCTGCTGTGTAAGGCAACACTCCATGTACAGTCCAGTATTGGCTGCTGCAGACCAGGTCCTGTGGCCATTCCCTGCCACTCATGGACAAAGGCCATGCACAGCGGGGGTTGGCTTTGGGTGTGTTAACATTAATATTAAATTATAGTTAGGTGTGATAAAAAGATTTGTTTTTGCTTTAGTAAAAACCTTATAAGTCCAAAAAAGATCTTTATGCTTATAGTTATACATATCTGAAGAAACTATAACTTGTGGCCTAAAGTTACTTTCCAGCAAGAGTTATGGTTTTTCATATAAGTATATCTATAAGTATCACTATATCTGCTGAATGTCTACAGTTTTGGTCTGGGTAAAATGTGAACCTAACTATAACGTCCCTGTAACCTTGGTTTTTGTTGTAGTTAATTTCTATGTTTTTTAACATAAAGTAAGATATAAACACCGTATGTTAATACAACCACCGCCGCTCACAGCTAAAGGCTGTGAGCGGCTGGGGTATAGTGTGTGAGAGGGTGAGATTTTTTCCCATTGGGCTTCGGATACACAGATACAACATGGATTTACACTGGTGAGTGTCCTGTGTGCCTGGAGAATCTGCGGATTCCTTGAATTGCCCCCCCAAAAAATTGGGCAACTTTTTGCCCAACAGGGGTCCCTTAGAGACTTCTCCATGTGTCCTATGAGGCCCATTAGTGTCTTTTTATTTATGTTTTCTCCCCAGTGGACCAGCCGAGAAACAAAATAGTGGCCACAACATTTCTTTTCGGTTGCGGCCAGTCAATCAGGGACTTGCTTTTTACTCAGATCCATGTCCCTAGATATCTATAGTTTTTCCCTTTAGTAACACCGAAACTGCTGAACAGATTTACATCAGACTACAAAAAGCATGATCTGTGGAGAAAGATCTAGCATCCTGACAAATTTGGTGTAATTCAATGCAGCGCTTCAGGCAGCAGTCATGTCTAAAACCCTATGGGAAACTGCGTGGGGGAAACATGTTTTGCCTAACAGCAATACATTTTCAATCACATTCTAGATTTAAAAAATGTACACAATCTAAACTTAAATAACATAAACAAATAAAATTAATTATAATTAAATTCACTTCCCTCCCTAAAACTAACAAATCCTCCAACACCCATAAAATAAATAAACAAACTTAAAGAAAATCACACTTTACAATTATTAATATTAACCCCTTTGCTGCCAGGCCTTTTCCCCCTCAGGTACCAGGACTTCTTTTGGCTATATGGGACAGTTTACGCCTAGGCCGTCATAACTTTTTGTCCACATAGGCTACCCACGTCAAATTTGCGTCCTTTTTTCCAACATCCTAGGGATTCTAGAGGTACACAGAGTTTGTGGGTTCCCCTGAAGAAAAAACAAGAAAGTAGCGAAAATGCAAAGAACATTTTATTTATTTATTTTTAAAATGGGAAAAAAGGGCTGCAGAAGAAGGCTTGTGTTTTTCCCCCTGAAAATGGCATCAACAAAGGGTTTACAGTGCTAAAATCACCATCTTCCCAGCTTTGAGGAGCAGGCATACTTGAATCAGAAAACCACATTTTTCAACACAATTTTGGCATTTTACTGGGACAAACCCCATTTTTACTATTTCTTATGCTTTTAGCTTCCTTCCAGTTAATGACAGAAATGGGTGTGAAACCAATCCTGGATCGCTGAAAGCTAAATACTTTTAAAAAGTAGACACAATTCTAAATTCGTCAAGGGGTCATTTGTGTAGATCCTACAAAGTTTTCCTACAGAAAATAACAGCTAAAATAAAAAAAATGAAATTGTGGTGAAAAAAACAGACATTTCTTTCCACTTTTACTCTGTAACTTTTTCCTGCTATGTCAGATTTTTGAAAGTAATATACTGTTACATCTGCTGGACTCTTCTGGTTGCTGGGATACATAGGGCTTGGGGTTCCCAGGTACCCAGAGCCAATAAATGAGCTGCACCTTGCAATTGGTTTTGATTCTATGCCAGGTATACAGCAATTAATTTGCTGTAATATAAAGAGTGAAAAATAGATATCAATGAAACCTTTGCATTTCCAAAATGGGCACAAGCTAAGATGTGGAGAAGCAGTGTTTTCTTGCACATCTCTAGATTCTAGGGTCCCCATACCAGCATGTGAATTACAGTGCATTTCTCAAATGGATTTTTTTTTTACACACTGTCTTGCATTTGGAAGCCAAAAATGTAGAGAAGGAAAAGGAGCAATAGCACTTGTTCTTCTATTCTGTGTTCCTCCAAGTCTCCCAATAAAAATGGTACCTCACTTGCAAGGGTAGGCCTAACGCCTGTGACAGGAAACACAACAAGAACACATCACATTTTTACATTGAAATCTGACATGTTTTTTGCAAAGTGCCTACCTGTGGATTTTGGCCTCTAGCCCAGCCGACACCTAGGGAAACCTACCGCACCTGTGCATTTTTAAACATTAGACACCGAGGGGAATCCAGCATGGGGTTACTTGTGGGGCTCTTACCAGGTACTGTTACCCAGAATCCTTTACAAACCTCAAAACGTGACAAAAAAAAACACTTTTTCCTCACATTTCAATGACAGAAAGTTCTGGAATCTGAGAGGAGCCACAGATTTCCTTTCACCCAGTGTTCCCCCAAGGCTCCCCATAAAAATTGTACCTCACTTGTGTGAGTAGGCCTAGTGCTCACAACAGGAAATGCCCCAAATTACAACGTGGACACATCACATTTTCCCGAAGAAAATAGAGCTGTTTTTTGCAAAGTGCCTAGCTGTGGATTTTGTCCGCTAGCTCGTCCGGCACCTAGGGAAACCTACCAAACCTGTGCATTTTTTAAAACTAGATACCTTGCAGAATGGGGTTTTCACCATGTTCTTTTACCCAGAATCCTTTGCAAAACTCTAAATGTGGCAAAAAACACTTTTTCCTCACATTTCGGTGACAGAAAGTTCTGGAATCTGAGAGGAGCCACAAATTTCCTTCCACCCAGTGTTTCTGCAAGTCTCAAGATAAAAGTGGTACCTCACTTGTGTGGGTAGGCCTAGTGCCCGCGAAAGGAAATGCCCCTAACCACTATTTGGACACATCAAAATAATCAAATACAAAACTACCTGTTTTTGCAGGAGAGTACCTGCGTTTTGGGTCCGGGGCTCAGCCGCCATATAGGGAAAGCTACCAAACCCAAACTGTTCTGTAAACTAGACACCTGATGGATTCCAGGGAGGTATGACTTGCGTTGATCCCCCAGTGTTTTCTTACCCAGAATACTCAGCAAACCTCAAATGTAGCTAAAGAAAATCAAATTTTTCACACATTTCAGTGTGGGATCACCGCACCGGGACAAATTTCCTACCACCCAACATTCCCCTCAGTCTCCCAGTAAAAATAATACCTCACTTATCTAGGTGGGCCAAGTGCCTGTGACAGGGAAGAGCCAAAAACATGATGAAATTGAGGGGGAACCAAGGTGGGTCCAAAAGGGCAGTTTGACAAAAAATGGGCATTTCTAAAATTTGTTTTGCCCCCAGGGGACTGACCCCTGCCTAAGGGGTCTTTCCCCATGAATAAAAAAATAAAAGTAACAAAATAAACGTATCTCTGGTGTCTAGAGGTTTCTGCCCCCAGGGGCAGCTCGGGCTATTTATAGTAGGCCGATCTGCCCCTGGGGGGGCAGAAATGGCTTTAAAATTAATTCCCACCCTGGGGAGCAGCCCTTGCACAAGGGACCGCTCCTCTTATATGTAAGTTAAAAAAAAACTCAGTGGTATCTAGTGGGCATTTCTGCCGCCCGATCGCATCGTGATCGGGCAGCAGAAATGCAGAGAGAGACATCAAAGAAAAGGAAAGGCCTTTCCTTTCCTTTCATGCCTCTCTAGCCCCCTCCGTGGCCTAAAATAAATTTGTCCCCCCCCGGGGTTGCTCCCCTTGCGTGAAATTGGCGCAAAAAAAATCCCTGGTGTCTAGTGGTTTCTGCCCCACTTGAGGGCAGATCAGCCTAATAAACATATGCCGATCTACCCCCAAGGGGGGCAGAAATGGGCTAAAATAAATTTGCCTCCCAGGGGAATGACCCTTGCCTAAGGGGTCGCTCCCCCTATGGGAAAGTAAAACAATGCATATGTGGTGCCTAGTGGTTTCTGCCCGCCTCAGGCCAGATTGGCCTAATAAAAATAGGCTGATCTGCCCCCAAGGGGAGCAGAAATGGCTTAAAGTTATTTCTGGCCCAGGGAAGCAACCCTTGCCTAAGGGGTCGCTCCCCACATATAAAAAAAGAAAACCAAAAAATATATATATATGGTGCCTAGAGGTTTCTGCCTCCCCCGGGTGCAGACCAACCTAATTAAAATAGGCAGATCTTCCCCCAAGGGGGGCAGAAATGGCCTAAAACAAATTCCCCCCCCTCAGGGGTGCGACCCTTGCCTAAGTGGTCACTCCCCTCAAGTGAAAATGACCTAAAAACTAAAAAACCCTGGTGTCTAGTGGTTTCTGGCCTAATAAAAATAGGCGAATCTGTCCCCAAGGGGGGAGAAATGGCCTAAAATTAATTTTGTCCCCAGGCGACCGACCCTTGCCTAACGGGTTGCTCCCAACATATAAAAAAATAATATAAAAAAATAAAAACAATTATCCTCTGGGGGCAGATCAGCCTAATTATAATAGGCCGATGGCCTTAAAATGAATTGCCCCCTTTGCCCCCTGGGGAGCGGCCCTTGCACGAGGGGGTGCTCCCCTTATATGTAAGTAAAAACAAAAAATGCCTGGTGTCTAGTGGGCATTTCTGCTGCCCAATCGCATCGTGATCGGGCAGCAGAAATGCAGAGAGAGACATCTTTCCTTTCCTTTCATGCCTCACTCACCCCCTCCATGTGATCAGAGGAGAAATGCTAAAGCACTTCTCTTCCGATCCGCTTCAAGTGCTGAGGGAGGAGCCTCTGATGAGGACAGAGCGTGATCGCGCGTTGATGTCATCAGACGCCACGGGGGAGTCCGAGGGGCTAGGGTGGAAGGGGAAGCGATTCCCCTTCCATCCCTGCCCAGGGGAGGGGAGTGATTCGCCATCGAGGGGAGTGCAAGCACTCCCCCTGAGGGCCCATAGCAGGATGTAACGGTTACATCCTCTGTACCTCAGTGGTGCAATCGAGGACATAACTGTTACCTCCCGGGCACCCAAGGGGTTAAAAACATACAACAAGAAATTAGTAAATAGGTAAATAAAAGAAATCATTTAAATAATTAAGCAATTGAAAATCTGCCTAATTAACTATCAATAAAAATTAATTCAGATTGAGAATTAACCACAAAATATATATTTTCAATAATGTTCATATCTATTCCCCTAAAAACACAACATCCTTCTACTGGAATATATTATATAGTACTAACAAAAAAAGAAAAATTAAAATATCGATTATAGTATACAAAAGAATTAACAGAACAAAATAAATAGTAATCAACTAAATACTTACTTTACAATAAAAATAATTAAATTAATGATTACATTTACTTAAATTAACTTCTCACCCTTTTCCCCGAGAAACTCAACAACCTGCTTCTAAAATATACATTATTAATATAAATAAAAACATTTATATAAAATTTAAAATTAACAAATTAAAACTAAACAAATAAAATAACCATTCAACAATGTACATATTTAGTGATCAAATAATTAATTAATTAACAATAGAAATTAATTAACATTAAAATTAAATCATTCATAGTTTAGTTAACTTCCCACGATTGTCCCCTATACATCCTACAAACTGCTGCTACATTAAAAATTATGTTACAAAATGCACATTAAAAATAATCAGTATTGTAAAAAAAAACAATACATTAACATTAGTAGCAGTGAAAGCAAATATACTGTCTAATATATAGTAAATTAATAAAACACAATATTTATTAAAACAACATTAAAGTTAACAGTATTAAATACAATATTCTTTTAAATATTATACGCAAAAAATATTTTTTTCACAATATTTTGGTAGTCACAATATGTTTGACACAATATTCATGTCACAAGGACAGAAGACAGAATCAACAATCTCATGCCCCCAGTCCAGGTACCTGAGTCACATCTAGACACCTCTGACAATGATGGACCTGGACCCAGTGGTAGGGGACAAACTGTGCCAAGGGCGCAGGTACGTGGGGGTAGGGTGCGTGGGAAAGATGGTGTGGGTCTGCATCATGAGGCAGCTGAGGATGGGTCTGGCCAGGACACCATCAGGAAGTGACCTCTTCCCTATGAGGCTCTTTGTGTGCCACAGAATCACACTGTTGACTGTTCTTCAAACACTATCCATTTTCCATGACAGTAAGACACTGGACTTTGGACTTCAAAGGTTGTGGCAGCTACTCTAATGATTACATCCACCATGACTGACCCCTTCACCTTTTGACTTTTTTAACTTAATTTCCCCCTTTGTGTTCAGAGCACATGTGAATAAACACAACTAGCACACAATCAATGTCTAATAGTGATTTTTCATCATTGTGGGATGTACAATGTGAAATTCATGTGAAGCAAATGAGGCACTCAAGATGGTAATGCAAGGATGGATATGTCACAGGCAGTGTCAGGCTGAGGATTACTAGCAACACAACAACACACGTGGTCACTTACACCAAAATGTGTATTTACACTGTTCAGCCCACAGGCTGCAAAACTGTCTGGACTGTCATTGCCAAGAATGAGAAAACATTGTTGCTTCTGGTTAGATCTCTCAAAGTACCACCCCGTGGCCACAGAAGAAAGGGCTACGTCAGACCCTGTCCCATAGTATAGACAAACGGATTGGTGCATGTTGTCACCAGCTTGACCCTTATCACATAGCAAAACCAGGTCCATCCAACATAATATATCACATGACACAGACAGAGGACATTAAAAGAGTCCCTAGTCTGAGGCTCATCCTGTTACAATGGTTAGGCATTGAGTGGGATGTTACACACCTATGTCAGTGTTATGGCACAGGCACTATGGTCTGCAATGAGGAAACACATTGAAAGCTACATACAGGACATACAGGATCAATATCAACACAATGTGAAGGGAGAATGGATAGATCGCACAGGATGACATGTTTCAAGGCCATACACATGAAACCTTTGGACCAACATACCAGGGCAAAGAGGTCTATTCTGTAGCTTAGGTAACTGCCCTGCCACTATCCAGGCAGCCTTGGCATGGAACTCACATAACCCACATTTGTGACAAACAGTCCCTTGATCAATTCCATGTCCCCTTCACGTCAGACCAGTTACAGCCATCTGCTAATGACACAACTCTGAAATGCCCACATGAGGATGGCATAGTGAAGAGACCTCAAAGGAAAAAGTGATATTCAAGGAGTTTAGGCAGAAAAAGGCATAAATGGACACAAAAGTCATTTTAAACTTCTGTTGTTCCTCTGACAATGCAATGTGACTGCCTCAAACAAAGGAGATCCTCAAGAGAGGCACATCGTCAAGTCTGATGTAGCCAGCAAACCTGGCCCTTATGATGCATAACATGTGATGCCCTGTCTGATGGTGACAGAGATATCCTTCTCCACAAATTCTGCAGGGACAGTATTCCATGCAGTCACAGTAATCACAGAACATCACATACTTACACTGAAGTGAAGTACTGATTGATGAGATCTGCCCGCATGTCTCCACCTTCATCCTCATCACTGTCATCCTCACTTGGCATTTCCAGAGGATCACCTGGTGGCACTGCCAGTTCCATCTCATCAGGGATGTATGAGATATTTCTCCTCAGGGCAAGGTCATGGAGCAAGCAGTAGGCCACAATAATTTTACAAATGTTTGCACGGGAATAGAGGAGGGCTCCACCTGATTTGTCTATGCTATGACATGTTCTTCCATGTGCCTCATTGAAGTGGACTTTCCCTGGCATAGTTGGGTTCCTCACTTGTGTCAACAACCAGGGATGGTTTAGGTAGGCAGAATCCCCTATAAGGAAATGTGACAAGCGTGCAACCATCAGTCCAGAGCAACGTCTCACTAGCAGCAGACATAGCATACAAACACACATGACATATGTTACTTACCAACCAGCCAGGCCCTCTCTGGGTACAGCTGTGTTATCAGCTGGGGAATTGCACTGTACCTCATGATGAAGGCATCATGGACTGAACTTGTGTACCACGCACAGACTTGGGAAATGTAGAGGTCTGCCAAACATACCACATGGACATTGATGGAATGGAAGTTCTTCCAGTTCTGTAGACCTATTCAGTGCCATTGAGTGGAACCAGGGTTACAGGGGTGCCATCAATGCCTCCCACAACATGTGAGATGTGTGCGAAACCATAGAACTCTGCTTTAACAGAGGAAAAATCCTCATGTTGAGGAAATTGAATGTAGCTGTCCAGATGTTTCAACATTGCGGAGAGAATATCCTTCTGCACCAAACTGAACATAGGCTGGGGCATTCCATCAGATAGAGCCACTGTGTTTTGGAAGGACCCTGTGGCCAGGAAGTGCAACACTGACGTGACTTGTATTATAGGTGGTGTGCTATTTGGATGACATATGGCTGGTATCAGATCTGGCACTAACTGACAACACAGATCCACGATTGTCTGTCTATCCAGGCAGTAGATGTGAATGACGTCTGTTCTTCATGATCTGCAAGTCTGCCAATGGACAGTACACAGGAGGGTGTCTGATCCTTCTCCTCCCAGGGTAACTATGTGGGCCAAAAAAGACAGTCGCTCAAAGTGTCCCTAGCAACCTACATACTACATGTCAGATATGAAATGTGTCATGTCATGTGATTCACTGTAAACATGATACACAACACACAGCAGGGCTAACAATTACACATTTGTGAAATGTTAACGCCTTGCTTATCTACATATGTGTACAAAAACTCAATCTGGACAGCAACCTCATGTCCAAATTATTCCATAAACTGTCTCTGATTCAATGCCCAAATCCTGGATTACACGTGGGGAGAGGGTGGTGGCTTTATCCCCAATAATGTTGTCACATCTGCAGGACCACATACGTACATGATAATGGAAAAAATTGACCTACGTGACAAGACAAGGCCAGCACTAAATATTCGCCAGAACATCATTTTTATAATGGTGATGCATCAAAATATATTGTGTAATTGCATTGTGTTCCTCTAAAATGGCGGCTGCCTAAGCTACTCCCTTGGATATTAGGAACCGCGAGCTACCGCCATCAGAAGCCGTCATGGTGCTAGGCGGATGCTACTGTGGCAGAAACGGCCATAGGATAACATTGCTGCATGTGGCAGTCTTTGGCAAATGTCAGTGTCTGATGGAGGTAACGATCGCGTATGTGGCAGACATAATCAATATCTTCTGCTGAAACCCTCACTTGACTCCTGATACTGCTGCCAGCAAGACCACCATGACCTGAGCTGCTGTGTACCTCCTCTGGGAGCAATCATGCCATGTCCTTCAGGTGATAAGGCCCCTGTCTTCTCACCCAAAGAGCTGGAGAAGCTGGTGGAATAGGTCCTACCCCTGTATTGATAGTTCTATGGTGCACTAAAGGAGCAGGTAAGTGTACCATGTGCACTCTTTTCTCTGTGCCTCTACTTGTTTTAGCTTTAGTCATTCTAGGCTTAAGGCCAGTTTCTACGATTGTGTCTGCAAAGCCCTGTAGGTGCTATCAGTGAGCATTAAAGGTTGAGTCAGTGGGCATATATCTATGTCATATGACAGGTTTGTAGTCCTGAGACAATGTGGTGAGTGTGCATAGAGTTTTCCCTGAAACGACGTGCGTTTGATACACATGGCTAGGTGACGTGTCATGACAGCCATCCCCAGTATAATCTTGCCACAATATTTTTGCAATGTGTAGTCACATGTGGTTGCATGACAGCAGGAGAGTTGAGTGCATGTTGTATGTGTTGGTTGGCCACCATTTGAATACTTTCTGTGTTTGCACATTGATCTTTGGCCACATCTGGCCTTGTTGAACTGTTGTTCTGAAGCCAGGTAGTGACTCAATATGCCCCTCAGATCTGCACCTAGACAGCCAATGTAAATTGCCTGTAGGCTACATGATGTACTGTGATGCATGTGATTTTTTGGACACAGTGTATTGTGCAGGTATGTCTGCTCAGCCTGCAAAGAAGGTGGCCTGTGTGTTGTCACTCACTACACAATTGGACAGCTGGGCTGGTATCAATTCCCTCTGTTCACTACAAGTGTGATACTGTGCCCACTCCCTGTATCCCTGGACAGCATTTGATGGTGCCAAAGCATGTCTCACTGCCAATATGCAGCTTTTTGAGCCCATGTCAAGTGATTACTTTGGGAATTGCATTGGTGGCAGGGTAATAATCTGTGGCTGATGTGCTCATATCATCTCAATGTGTGTCATATAGCCATGACAGATCCCTTAAACCCAAAGCTCTGGTGTGTCCAGTGCAGGCACTTTTTATTTTGGACATAGCACATCTGCAGACAGTGTACTGTTGAGTGATGTGTCATGATATTGGACTCTGTGGTTATGGTTATGAAGCAGAATGTGTACAATGCATGGCCACATTTCCCTTTCAGTACTATTGGTTTTGTGAACACACGTGTGGACTTCAATGGTGATGTGACATACAGACCACCACCACCAGAAGTAGCAGGTGCCTGCATCTGTATCTGCACATGTCCACACATGCTCAGGCTTTCCTCTTTGTGTGCTCAACATGTCACTCCCTTCATGTTGTGGGCACAGTAGCACATCCAAGAGCTTGATTATAGTACGATGCTGTTGCTTGCAACATTCATACTTTTTTGGGTATCTTCATTAAATCCTTGAATACCAAGTTTTCAATAAACAATGCTTGTTAAATGTCTCATTTATTATAACCAGTGCTTGTTGATTATGTACATTTTATTTCACCTAATCCAACTATAACTTCCAAAACATGTGCTATTCACAATGTGGTCTGTATTGAATATGTGCAACAAGCAGGAGGATAATTTCTCATTTCCATAAAAAACAACCAACTGCTTTTCCACCTGCTTCAACTATAACATCCAAAACATGTGCTCTCCACAATGTGATCAGTATTGAACATGTGCTACAATCAGGAGGATAATTGTTCATTTCCTTAACCCCTTCCCCGCCACGGACGTAATGGTTACGTCCATGGCAGCGCCCGTGTGGCGCCATGGACGTAACCATTACGTCCTGAATGCTGCCCTCGGGAGAAGCGCTAGCGCTCCTCCCGAGGGCCGCCCCCCCACCCCCCTAGGTCAGGGCTGACAGGGGAATCCCTTCCCCTTCAACCCCGACCCCCCCCCCACCCCCCCTGTGACGTCAGCGCGCGAGCGCGCGCTGACAATCACACAACCTCCCCCATCGCGCTGGAAGCAGAGCTTCCAGCGCGATCGAAAGAGAAATGCTCAGCATTTCTCTTTCGATCACGTGGGGGAGGCCCGGAGGGGCTTCAAAGGGAAGGAAATGTATTTCCTTCCCTTTGAAGTCTCTCCGAGGGTTTCAAAAGCCGGATTGCTTGCAATCCGGCTTTTGAAACCCCACTAGACACCAGGGATTTTTTTTTTTTTATATGAAATTGACAGAAGGGAGCGACCCCTTGGGCAAGGGTCGCTCCCAGGGGTTCATTTTTTTTTAAGGCCTTTTCTGCCCCCCCTGGGGGCAGATCGGCCTATTATTAGGCCGATCTGCCCCCAGTGGGGGCAGAAACCTCTAGACACCAGGGATACTTTTTTTTTTTGTTTTTTTATTTGTTTTCTTTTGTTTTTTAGGTGTGGGATGCGACCCCTTAGGCAAGGGTCGCTCCCATAGGGGGAAAATATATTTAGGCCATTTCTGCCCCCTTTGGGGGCAGATTGGCTTATTTTTATGAGGCCAATCTGCCCCCAAGGGGGGCAGAAACCACTAGACACCAGGGAGTTTTTTTTGTTTGTTTGTTTTTCACGTAAGGGGAGCGACCCCTTAGGCAAGGGTCGTTCCCTTGGAGCGGCAAATTTATTTTAGGCCATTTCTGCCCCCAATGGGGGCAGATCAGCCTATTTTTATTAGACCGATCTGCCCCCACGGGGGGCAGAAACCACTAGGCACCAGGGATTTTTGTTGTTGTTGTGTTTTACAGATGGGGAGCGTCCCCTTAGGCAAGGGTCGCTCCCCTGGAGGGGCAAATTGTATTTAGGCCATTTCTGCCCGCTTTGGGGGCAGATCGGCCGATTTTAGGTCAATCTGCCCCCAAGGGGGGCAGAAACCACTAGGCACCAGGGATCTTTTTTTTGCGCCGTCACGCAAGGGGAGCGACCTTGTAGGCAAGGGTCGCTCCCCGGGGGGGGCTGAGGGGGGCAAATTTATTTTAGGCCATTTCTGCCCCCCCTGGGGGCAGATCGGCCTATTAGTATTAGGCCGATCTGCCCACAGGGGGGGCAGAAACCTCTAGGCGCCTGGGCAAATAGTTTTTTTGTGTTTTTTTTTTGTTTGTTTGTTTGTTTTTTTAGAGATGGGGAGCGACGCATTAGGCAAGGGTCGCTCCCCTGGGGGGCAAATTGTATTTAGACCATTTCTGCCCCCCTTGGGGGCAGATTGGCCGATTGTAGGTCAATCTGCCCCCAAGGGGGGCAGAAACCACTAGGCACCAGGGATCTTTTTTTTGCGCCGTCACGCAAGGGGAGCGACCTTGTAGGCAAGGGTCGCTCCCCGTGGGGGGGGTTGAGGGGGGCAAATTTATTTTAGGCCATTTCCGGCCCCCCTGGGGGCAGATCGGCCTATTGTTATTAGGCCGATCTGCCCACAGGGGGGGCAGAAACCTCTAGGCGCCTGGGCAAATAGTTTTTTTTTTTTTTTTTTTTTTTTGTTTGTTTTTTTAGAGATGGGGAGCGACGCATTAGGCAAGGGTCGGTCCCCTGGGGGGCAAATTGTATTTAGACCATTTCTGCCCCCCTTGGGGGCAGATTGGCCGATTGTAGGTCAATCTGCCCCCAAGGGGGGCAGAAACCACTAGGCACCAGGGATCTTTTTTTTGCGCCGTCACGCAAGGGGAGCGACCTTGTAGGCAAGGGTCGCTCCCCGGGGGGGGGGGGTGAGGGGGGCAAATTTATTTTAGGCCATTTCTGCCCCCCCTGGGGGCAGATCGGCCTATTGGTATTAGGCCGATCTGCCCACAGGGGGGGCAGAAACCTCTAGGCGCCTGGGCAAATAGTTTTTTTGTGGTTTTTTTTTTGTTTGTTTGTTTTTTTAGAGATGGGGAGCGACGCATTAGGCAAGGGTCGCTCCCCTGGGGGGCAAATTGTATTTAGACCATTTCTGCCCCCTTTGGGGGCAGATTGGCCGATTGTAGGTCAATCTGCCCCCAATGGGGGTTGAAACCACTAGGCACCAGGGATCTTTTTTTTGCGCCGTCACGCAAGGGGAGCGACCTTGCAGGCAAGGGTCGCTCCCCGGGGGGGTGGGGGGCAAATTTATTTTAGGCCATTTCTGCCCCCCTGGGGGCAGATCGGCCTATTGGTATTAGGCCGATCTGCCCCCGGGGGGGGCAGAAACCTTTAGGCGCCAGGGCACATTTTTTTTGTGTGTTTTTTGTTTTTTTTTGTTTGTTTTTTTAGAGATGGGGAGCGACGCATTAGGCAAGGGTCGCTCCCCTGGGGGGCAAATTGTATTTAGACCATTTCTGCCCCCCTTGGAGGCAGATTGGCCGATAGTAGGTCAATCTGCCCCCAAGGGGGGCAGAAACCACTAGGCACCAGGGATCTTTTTTTTGCGCCGTCACGCAAGGGGAGCGACCTTGCAGGCAAGGGTCGCTCCCCGGGGGGGTAGGGGGGGCAAATTTATTTTAGGCCATTTCTGCCCCCCCTGGGGGCAGATCGGCCTATTGGTATTAGGCCGATCTGCCCCCAGGGGGGGGCAGAAACCTCTAGGCGCCAGGGCAAATTGTTTTTTTTGTGTTTTTTTTTGGTTTGTTTGTTTGTTTTTGTAGAGATGGGGAGCGACCCATTAGGGAAGGGTCGCTCCCCTGGGGGGCAAATTGTATTTAGTCCTTTTCTGCCCCCCTTGCGGGCAGATTGGCCGATTGTAGGTCAATCTGCCCCCAAGGGGGGCAGAAACTACTAGGCACCAGGGATCTTTTTTTTGCGCCGTCACGCAAGGGGAGTGACCTTGTAGGCAAGGGTCGCTCCCCGGGGGGGGGTTGAGGGGGGCAAATTTATTTTAGGCCATTTCTGCCCCCCCTGGGGGCAGATCGGCCTATTGGTATTAGGCCGATCTGCCCACAGGGGGGGCAGAAACCTCTAGGCGCCTGGGCAAATAGTTTTTTTTTGTTTGTTTGTTTTTTTAGGGATGGGGAGCGACGCATTAGGCAAGGGTCGCTCCCCTGGGGGGCAAATTGTATTTAGACCATTTCTGCCCCCTTTGGGGGCAGATTGGCCGATTGTAAGTCAATCTGCCCCCAAGGGGGGCAGAAACCACTAGGCACCAGGGATCTTTTTTTTGCGCCGTCACGCAAGGGGAGCGACCTTGCAGGCAAGGGTCGCTCCCCGGGGGGTTGGGGGGGGCAAATTTATTTTAGGCCATTTCTGCCCCCCCTGGGGGCAGATCGGCCTATTGGTATTAGGCCGATCTGCCCCCAGGGGGGGCAGAAACCTCTAGGCGCCAGGGCAAATTGTTTTTTTTGTGGTTTTTTTTTGTTTGTTTGTTTGTTTTTGTAGAGATGGGGAGCGACCCATTAGGCAAGGGTCGCTCCCCTGGGGGGCAAATTGTATTTAGACCATTTCTGCCCCCCTTGGGGGCAGATTGGCCGATTGTAGGTCAATCTGCCCCCAAGGGGGGCAGAAACCACTAGTCACCGGGGATTTTTTTTTTGGCACCAATGTCACGCAAGGGGGGGGCGACCCCATAGGCAAGGATCGCTCCCGGGGGGGCAGGGGGGTTGGGGGGTGGGGGACAAATTTATTTTAGGCCATTTCTGCCCCCCCTGGGCCCGGCTGAGCTAGAGGCCAAAATCCACAGGTAGGCACTGTTTTCTATGAAAAAATGTGATGTGTCCACGTTGTGTTTTGGGCCATTTCCTGTCGCGGGCGCTAGGCCTACCCACACCAGTGAGGTATCATTTTTATCGGGAGACTTGGGGGAACGCTAGGTGGAAGGAAATTTGTGGCTCCTCTCAGATTCCAGAACTTTCTGTCACTGAAATGTGAGGAAAACATGTTTTTTTAGCCAAAAATTGAGGTTTGCAAAGGATTCTGGGTAACAGAACCTGGTCAGAGCCCCACAATTCACCCCATCTTGGATTCCCCTGGGTTTCTAGTTTTCAAAAATGCGCTGGTTTGCTAGGTTTCCCCAGGTGCCGGCTGAGCTAGAGGCCAAAATCCACAGGTAGGCCCTGTTTTCTATGAAAAAATGTGATGTGTCCAGGTTGCGCTTTGGGGCTTTTCCTGTCGCGGGCGCTAGGCCTACCCACACAAGTGAGGTATCATTTTTATCGGGAGACTTGGGGGAACGCTGGGTGGAAGGAAATTTGTGGCTCCTCTTAGATTCCAGAACTTTCTGTCACCGAAATGTGAGGAACATGTGTTTTTTTAGCCAAATTTTGAGGTTTGCAAAGGATTCTGGGTAACAGAACCTGGTCCGAGCCCCGCAAGTCACCCCTCCTTGGATTCCCCTAGGTCTCTAGTTTTCAGAAATGCACAGGTTTGGTAGGTTTCCCTAGGTGCCGGCTGAGCTAGAGGCCAAAATCTACAGTGAGGCACTTCGCAAAAAACACCTCTGTTTTTTTCCAAAATTTAGGATGTGTCCACGTTGCGCTTTGGGGTGTTTCCTGTCGCCGGCGCTAGGCCTACCCACGCAAGTGAGGTATCATTTTTATCGGGAGACTTGGGGGAACGCTGGGTGGAAGGAAATTTGTAGCTCCTCTCAGATTCCAGAACTTTCTGCCACAGAAATGTGAGGAACATGTGTTTTTTTAGCCAGATTTTGAGGTTTGCAAAGGATTCTGGGTAACAGAACCTGGTCCGAGCCCCGCAAGTCACCCCTGCTTGGATTCCCCTAGGTCTCTAGTTTTCAGAAATGCACAGGTTTGGTAGGTTTCCCTAGGTGCCGGCTGAGCTAGAGGCCAAAATCTACAGGTAGGCACTTCGCAAAAAACACCTCTGTTTTTTTCCAAAATTTAGGATGTGTCCACGTTGCGCTTTGGGGTGTTTCCTGTCGCCGGCACTAGGCCTACCCACACAAGTGAGGTATCATTTTTATCGGGAGACTTGGGGCAACGCTGGGTGGAAGGAAATTTGTGGCTCCTCTCAGATTCCAGAACTTTCGGACACAGAAATGTGAGGAACATGTGTTTTTTTAGCCAAATTTTGAGGTTTGCAAAGGATTCTGGGTAACAGAACCTGGTCCGAGCCCCGCAAGTCACCCCTCCTTGGATTCCCCTAGGTCTCTAGTTTTCAGAAATGCACAGGTTTGGTAGGTTTCCCTAGGTGCCGGCTGAGCTAGAGGCCAAAATCTACAGGTAGGCACTTCGCAAAAATCACCTCTGTTGTCTTCCAAAAATTTGGATGTGTCCACGTTGCGCTTTGGGGCGTTTCCTGTCGCGGGCGCTAGGCCTACCCACACAAGTGAGGTATCATTTTTATCGGGAGACTTGGGGGAACGCTGGGTGAAAGGAAATTTGTGGCTCCTCTCAGATTCCAGTTCTTTCTGCCACAGAAATGTGAGGAACATGTGTTTTTTAGCCAAATTTTGAGGTTTGCAAAGGATTCTGGGTAACAGAACCTGGTCCGAGCCCCGCAAGTCACCCCTCCTTGGATTCCCCTAGGTCTCTAGTTTTCAGAAATGCACAGGTTTGGTAGGTTTCCCTAGGTGCCGGCTGAGCTAGAGGCCAAAATCTACAGGTAGGCACTTCGCAAAAAACACCTCTGTTGTCTTCCAAAAATTTGGATGTGTCCACGTTGCGCTTTGGGGCGTTTCCTGTCGCGGGCGCTAGGCCTACCCACACAAGTGAGGTATAATTTTTTTCGGGAGACTTGGGGGAACATAGATTAGCAAAACAAGTGTTATTGCCCCTTGTCTTTCTCTACATTTTTTCCTTCCAAATATAGGAGAGTGTATAAAAAAGACATCTATTTGAGAAAAGCCCTGTAATTCACATGCTAGTATGGTCACCCCGGAATTCAGAGATGTGCAAATAACCACTGCTCCTCAACACCTTATCTTGTGCCCTTTTTGGAAATACAAAGGTTTTCTTGATAGCAATTTTTTACTCTTTATATTTCAGCAAATGAATTGCTGTATACCCGATATAGAATGAAAATGCACGTCAGGGTGCAGCTCATTTATTGGCTCTGGGTTCCTCGGGTTCTTGATGAACCTACAAGCCCTATATATCCCCGCAACCAGAGGAGTCCAGCAGACGTAACGGTATATTGCTTTCGATAATCTGACATTGCAGGGAAAAGTTACAGAGTAAAACGTAGAGAAACATTTATGTTTTTTTCACCTAAATTTTAATATTTTTCTTTTTCAGTTGTTATTTTCTGTAGGAAACCCTTGTAGGATCTACACAAATGACCCCTTGCTGAATTCAGAATTTTGTCTACGTTTCAGAAATGTTTAGGTTTCTGGGATCCAGCATTGGTTTCATGCCCATTTCTGTCATTGACTGGAAGGAGGCTGAAAGCACAAAAAATTGCAAAAATGGGGTATGTCCCAGAAAAATGCCAAAATTGTGTTGAAAAATTGGGTTTTCTGATTCAAGTCTGCCTGTTCCTGAAAGCTGCGAAGCTGCTGAGTTTAGCACCGCAAACCCTTTGTTGATGCCATTTTCAGGTGAAAAACCCAAAAGCCTTCTTCTGCAGCCACTTTTTCCAATTTTTTTGAAAAAAACAAAATTTTCCCTGTATTTTGGCCAATTTCTTGGCCTCTTTCAGGGGAACCCACAAAGTCTTGGTACCTCCAGAATCCCTAGGATGTTGGAAAAAAAGGACGCAAATTTGGCTTGGTTAGCTTATGTGGACAAAAAGTTATGCGGGCCTAAGCGCGAACTGCCCCAAATAGGCAAAAAAAGGCCTGGCACAGGAGGGGGAAAAGGCCTGGCAGCGAAGGGGTTAACAAGCAATCAACTACCAAAAGGCATATGTGTACATTTTATTATTTAAGGATGCTTGGGAGTCTGAGGCCTTGCTTGACTTCATACCTATTGCTATGCTCATCTGTTTCCAGTTAAGTCAAGTTCCTTGTTCTCCAGTCTGCCTGCAGCCGAGTTCGAGTGCAAGTCAAGTTTCTTGTTCTCCAGCCTGCCGCCAGTTGAATTCCAGTGTTCCTCGTTCTCTGACCAGCTGCCAATCGTGTTTCAGCCTTTCTCGTCCTCCAGGCAGCCTCAGTCGAGTTCTGGCGATCATCACCCTCCGGTTGGCTTCCTGCGGAGTCCCTGCTCTCCTCTTCCATCTTCTGCAGACAATCCCATATTTCCTGTAAAAGAAAGAAAATAAGAAAGGTGGAAAAAAAACTGTTTGGGTTCTTCTGAAACTTTCAAGAAAGTAACTTCATTTCAAGGTAAAGAAATATTATTTGCTTAAATGAAACAAAACTGAGCTCTGTGTTTTAAATAATTTATGACAATATTTAATAGCATGAGTTATTGTTTGAGTGGGAATCCAAGATACCGCTAAACAGACGTTAAGGAAAGACATATTTCCTGTAACAAGCACTCCCCTGAGAATTAGAAGATTGGAAATAGAGCAAGTTTATCAAAACTATTATTGGCCAGAGATTATGAAAGAACGCAAAGAATCCCTTTAGTCAAGTTTATTGTTTTTGAGTTTGGACATTGCTTCAGAAACTCTGAAAATATTGTAAAGATAGAAAGAGACTTATTCAGCCTCATAAAAAAGTATGCACAATGTGTCAACAATAACTGACTTTATGCAATGTACAATAGTTTAGTGAAGTAATTCTTTTGCAGCCCATAACCCTAAAAACCAAGAATCCAGTATTTTGAGAAGTCAGAAGTCCTGATGGCCAACACGACATGCAGTCCAGGGTCCAGCAGTCTAATTCTGCAGTCCACGAAGCCGAAGCTGGTATTTTCTCTTTTTCTCTTCCCAAAGCCCTCTTTCCCTTGAGGACTTGCAAGAGGGCAATGTACTCTTCAGCGCAGTCATGTTAGTCCTCACTGGGATTGGGGAATTGTCATCGTCCCATCAGAATGCCTGGAATTCAGGTGAGTGGCTTGCACAGTAGTCACTGTAGTCAAAGCACAATCGGTATGTATGTAGGCTTGCTGTGACATGTCAGGACTATATGCAGCGGGTGACGTTTAGAAGTAGTGGATGTTTTTGCGCATTGTTTGCAGTGTGCTTTACCTGTCACTTGTCACTTTCTGAAATGTGTTCCTTTGTGTTCCTAGTCAATATCATGTGTTTAGCTAATGTCCCACAAAAGTCTCTGTTTTTTACCTGGACAGTGCAGGGCCTGAGCTGGTGGGGTGTAGTGCAAGCTCTTCTGGAGAGTTTACAGTCATGTCCCTGTGTCCAATGCATGCTATGTGCCACAGGTGGACAGGATGGTCAGGACAGGATGTCATTAGTTAGGTGAACTGACATGTATGTGACTTAGCCATTTTGAATGGGACTTGAGGACATGATATGCTGTCTTATCCTTTGCATTCATGCAGGCCAATGCCCATCAGAAGAAGGGCATTTGGAGAGCCATTGCCAAGAAGGCAGGGACCCTCGGGTTCCACAGCCAGCAGAGTGGCCACTGTCGGAAGAGGTGGGACCTGTGTGTTGTTTGTGAATTGTGCATTGACTGTATGAATGCATCATGGATTGACTTGCAGTGATGTTTCCATGACATGTGTTTGGGGCCAGGGATTCATCCACAGACAGATGCCATGCTTGCCATGTCAGGAACATGGGTAGTGATGTTGCTTCTCATTGTATAACAATTTGGTATCCTCCCGATAGTGATTGCAAGTTCTGTGCCACTCAGAAGGTAACATGGAAATTCGTGTGAGACATTGGTGGGGGTATCCTGGGCCTAACACTACTATTCATAAGTGTATTCTGGAGACATCTCTCCATGAGGTTTGGGACCTGACTTCATTGTTGTTCCATGCAAGACCACATGTGGTGCACATCTGGGTGACCTTGCTACTACCTCCTTCACTCATTTTGGTAAAGTGTGACTTGTGCAGCTTTAAATAGTTGTGAGGTGCCCATAGGTACATGAATGTTTCAATGTCACCAAATCCAGGTATGGCATGTTTGAACCAACGTTGTGTGCCTCTCCTCACCAACATCACTTATTATTGAGACATCATATTGGTGCAAGTTAGATTTTTGCATGTTGTCAGTGTAATTGGTAGGGTAACTTACAATGGTATCCAATTGGTGGCTTCTGGTTCCATGTGGTGGGCTGAGTGTGGCACAAGTTTGATGTGCAGTGGTTACCTAGTTGTGTTATGGTTAGTGTGGTAGCTAGACTTCACCCATGCTATTCTAGTTATCTGAGATCAAGATTTGCTTATGTATTGCCTTTGTGATTGCAGATGGCATGCTTGGTTTTGTATTGGCACATGATGGTGCCACTTTGCTGTCACTTCATGCAGTGGACCACTTAACATGATGGTGTGTTTTGTCTCTCAGAGTTGTAATTGGTGTGTCATCATGTACATGTTATGACCTTACGTCACTTTCTTTTTGCAGTATCTGCAGTGGCAGGTGAAGGAGATGGGGCCGAACCAAGTAGGGAAGCATCTGGCCAAGTAACGTCAGGTCACAAGACTACCAACATCAAGGGACCCAGTGGCCCAGAGGGTAAGGGGAGTGTCACGGGAGAGACGAGATCTGGCTGTAAATCATGGCATTCCTCCTCCAGTGACCACTCCCTAGTGGTGGCGGACCCATCAGGGACCACCACAGTACCATCTTTGTCTGCCACCCCTCATTCTATCACCTCCCTCCCTGTTGCTCTCAACCCAGTTGGCCGTGCCCGCTCACCTAAGAGGGTGGGCATCTCCATTGCCGAAGGCATCTCTGCCCCAGCCCCTGCTACCCCTACTGTCCTCAGTGAAAAAGGCTATTGACCACCTGAGGTTGATCCCTGTGGGTCAGACGGCCATTGTGAATGCCATCCAGGGACTGACAAGCCAGGTCCAGCAAAGCAATGCGTTCCTGGAGGGCATTCACAGTGCAATCTCTGGCCTACAGAGATCATTTCAGGCTCTGGCCTCCTCACTGATGGAAGCCAGTCACCCCTTGTCTTTCATCCCCCATTCACCTTCATCTTCCCAGTCCAAATGCCCCTTTCCACGACCCACCCAAAGCACACAGACAGACTTACATGCATCCAACTCAACAGACAATGCTAGTGCACACAAACATAAGCACCACAGACACACCACTGCCACGCACACTAACAATATCCACCTGCAGGCACAACAACAGTCACAACTACCCCCCTACCCCCAGCATTGCATACACAACATCTGGCACACCTATAGACACTGCATCAACAGTCACTGATCCAGCCACCACACTGATCATACCTGCAGACACCACAGAGACACCTATATGCAGCACATCCACCATACCTGCAATCACCACCCCAACAGACACCCACCTACCACGGCATCCCCCAGCACCCCCCCTCAGCCCCAAACAACCGAACCCCTTCTGATGACTGTCCCCGTGTGTCAAAGAAGCCTTTCCTGTGTGAACTTGACCTAATCCTTCTTCTCCCCATACCACTGCCAAAAGGTCAGTTTCTATCCCCAAGTTCATCCCTTCCACTGACACTGCCTCCCCTGCCCCCCTGCAAGCACCCATGCCCCTCCCCACCAAGAAGAAGTCAACCCCTCCCAAGCAGGTATCCCCTCAAGCCCAAACTCCTCCAAACTCCCACTTCCCTGCCCTATCTATAATCCCTGAGGTGACTGTCTGCCTTCTTGTTGCCTCTACTTGTGGAGGTTACTTAGCAGTCAGGAGTTGAGTTAGGGTCCCAGGACTGTGCCTTTTGGCCCTTTTGTATTATGGACTGGTCTATG
Source organism: Pleurodeles waltl (assembly GCF_031143425.1). Taxonomy (NCBI): domain Eukaryota; kingdom Metazoa; phylum Chordata; class Amphibia; order Caudata; family Salamandridae; genus Pleurodeles; species Pleurodeles waltl. The sequence goes on from NC_090447.1 coordinate 1,120,012,303, forward strand.
GCCTTGGCTTTTATAACATGTTTACTTTTAATTAAAACCCAACCAGTTGTTGGTGTTTTGGATACACCTTTGTCCTACATTTTCTTACCCAGCTTTCTGGTCTTCCTTGCTGACATTGTATGCCTGTAGTTGTGTGTATTTGTGCTGCTAGCTGCTCCATGTGGTATTTTTTGAAGTATGTGAATTTGTGTGCAGTGCTGTTGTCCCCCAAGGGTAGGATGTGTGTTATGTGAAGGGTATGTGTATGTAGATTGAATGTTGGTGTCATGGCATTGTGTTATGTTATGTAGTGGTGTCTGTTTCTTTTTGGGTTGTTTGATGTATTGTTTATGACTTGTCCCCTGATATGCCTATTGTCTACATGTGGTGTGTGTGCTCTTGAGTTTTGTGAGTGCAGACCTGGACTGTGTTAAGTTGTGGTAGTTTGCTTTGCATTTGAGTGAGTATGTGTCCATTTAGATGTGTGTCCTTTGCTGTCAGTTGGTGTAGGGGTATGTCCCATGGAGTGTAAGTTGTGTGTGCTTTGTTGCCTTGACCATCCCCCATTGTGTGACTGTGCATGACAATTGATATTGGTATTGCTTGTCCCTGATATTCAATTGTGGCTAACTGTTGTGTGCATGTTGTTTGGGGCCTTGTTCAACATGATATGTGCCCCAATGCAGTCTCCTTCCAAGAATGGTCCTGCTAGTCCCATGCAGCTGTGCTGGTGTTGTTGTGGTGGTGCGCTTTGTGTCTTTTGTCTATTTGACTCTATGTGCTTTGGGCATGGCACTGTTGGTCCATTGTGCTATGAGTGTGTATGATCTGTGTATTGATTGCAGTGTTGTTTGATGATGGTGTGCCATGGCAGATGGATTCATATGTATGTTGTATGTGTGGCCAGTCCCTGGTCAGTGTTGGGTGTGATTTTGTGGAATGTATTTATATATGTGCAGTAGTTGTGTGTGTGTGTGTGTTGTATGGCCTTCTGAGTCCCTGATCCTGTGTTGTGTAGCCGTGCAAATATGTGTGGTATTTCTGTGCAGTGTGTGCTGGCTGAAGTGTGGATGTTATGAATGTGCGGGTGTCTGTGCTGCAGTATTTGAGTGTGTCTGGAACGATAGGTGTAGCTGCTGGCCTTGGTGTCCCCCCTTCTATAACATGTTGGGTAGCGGTACAATTTTGTTATACATGTTAATGATACAGGTAGGGGTGTGTACTTATGGTTGGTGCTGTCCACATGAGCCTTGAATTAGTTGTCTTTCAGCAAGCAGGAGCAGTGGCATATTTAGGAATGGCTCCATGGCAACTGTTGATGTGTATTGCTGTGTGCAGGTGAGTATCTCCCTTTAAACTGCTCGTTTCTGCATGGTGATTGTGGTGGTTGTACTGTGGCGGTCATATTGGCAGTGTGGAACCTCGTAACAGGACCAGTAGAAACATGGTCTCTACCAGCCTGTTTGTACCTCCAGAAACCGCTGTGATTTGTACTGCCTGGCAGTGGTGGCGGACCGCTGGCAGTCTTCTATTTCCTCAACCCGCACTCATAATACGGAGGTCTGCTCTGCCCGACTGTTGGTGGTTAGACCGCCAATATGTCAGTCAGGGGACCGCCAAACTCCTAATCAGCTCCTTAGACTATAAGCACCAAAGACCACAACCCTTTGGCCACAGGCAAATGGCATGGTGGAAAGCTTCCTGAGAACTCTGAAAAAGGCAGCAGAGCGAGCTGAACAAGACCATGCACAGCTACAACACACTTTCAACCCAGTTCTCGAAACACCCCATACCACAGAGCAGAGCCAAGCCACACTCATGTGTGGGTGGGAACTTCGGACCAGAGTAAAAAGCTGGAATCACTGTTTGAATGAAGAGTCCACACACCAGACACATGCTGAAATAAAAACCTGAGACGCAAAGCCAAAAGAAAAGATGAAAGAATGTGTGGATGGTGGGAGATGGGTCAAGGACTCCAACACTCACATGGGTGATTAAGTATTGGTGAGACAACATCAAACTAAGAAACTGGACATAGGATATGACCATTTTGAGTAGTAGAGAAGACAGTGGTCATTGGTAAGAACAGAGACAAATAACTCAGAACATATCTTATTTCAAGCCATACGATGAAATGAAGAATATAGCATAAAGGGCAACCCCAATAATATATTTGAGAAAAGGGGAAATAAAATCTCAAATGACAGCAAACATTTCCAGTTAACCTATTTTCTTCTTGCTCAGATTTAATCCCAACCGTATTATGAATACATTTATTTAATTTCTTATTATGTTTGTCATTTGTTTCACAATATTCAAAATAAAAAAATAATTACTACAATTATTTACATTACAGAGACCATAATTAATGTATTGTTTATTATACAATAAAAACCATTACTCTGTCTCTACAAATCATACTGTGAGTCACCCTTGTAGCATGTTCACCCCAATATAGGGGTGGGTCGTCATGTAACTATAATCAGGGACATTATAAAATATGTTTTTTAGGCCCTGGTAAGGGAAAAACTACACCTTTTCACTTTCCCCCATTGTAGAATGTCAGCTCTATAGGCTCTAATGAAAATATGTTTCATAAGCCTTAGTATGGCTAGGAAAAACATGAAAATATCACAAATGCACTCTGCTGAATGGGAATGACAGAGCCAACATTTAGCATTGTTGAATTTATAATAATCTATACAGAAAATGACTTATAAGACTTTATTTTCTGGAAGCCAAATTCCTGCCTGCTAGGGTCTATCCTGATTGGCCAGCCCGAATAAGATTAGCCAGGCTGCTTTGATTAGGTGATAAGTGGCCTGCTCTGAGTAGCAGTTATCTGATGGGGGTGGTAGTTATCTGATGGGGGTGGTAGACAGATGGTATACCAGGCAAAGAAGAGGGCTGGGTTAAGCAAGCCGAGGCTTCAAAATGACCAATCAGAAAGTAATGTAACCAGTCCTGCCCTCTTACCCTGTACTCTACAGATAGGTGATAGGCTTCAGAAAGGAATTAGCAGATGTCCAGATGAGGAGTTCATAGAAATGAGCTACACGAGGGGATAGTTTAGCCAGGTCTTGCTCCTCTGGAGAGAAATCCACCATCTTGGAATGCTAAAGTGCAGTGCTTTATGGGGCAAGAAGATGCCACACTTTGGAGGAAGTTGTCATACCTCTGGGTGGCGCCCTACAGAAGTCCCCACTGACTGTACCCGATATAATGGAATTAAGGTGACTAATCTGCATTGGAATTTGGATCTGCTGCCTGAAACCGCAAGGAGAACTCTGGTTTGCAACCCAGAGGCCTGCACACTTAGGGGGTGATTCCGACCCCGGCAGGCGGCGGGCGCCGCCCGCCGAGCGGAAACCGCCCAAACACCGCCCCGCGGTCAAATGACCGCGGGGAGCATTTTGACTTTCCCATGGGCCGGCGGGCGATCTACAAAAGATCACCCGCCGGCCCAGCGGGAAAGCCCCAGCAAAGATGAAGCCGGCTCCGAATGGAGCCAGCGGATTTGCTGGGGTGCGACGGGTGCAGTTGCACCCATCGCGATTTTCAGTGTCTGCTATGCAGACACTGAAAATCTTGTTGGGGCCCTGTTAGGGGGCCCCTGCAGTGCCCATGCCAGTGGCATGGGCACTGCAGGGGCCCCCAGGGGCCCCACAACACCCGTTCCCGCCAGCCTGGTTCTGGCAGTGAAAACCGCCAGAACCAGGCTGGCGGGAAGGGGGTCGGAATCCCCATGGCGGCGCTGCATGGAGGATTCCCTGGGGCAGGGGGAAAACCGGCGGGAAACCGCCGGTTCCCCTTTTCTGACCAATGCCCCGGAAGCACCGCCAGCCTGTTGGCGGTGCTTCCTCTGCCCTCTGCCCTGGCGGTGAGACACTGCCAGGGTCAGAATGAGGGCCTTAATGACTGCCTGTTGCACACTGGAACCACAGCCCAAAGAACTGTGCCTTGCTTCAAATAGGGCTCAGGAGTGGACTCCCTGAAACAACAGTTTAAACGAGCATCCCTTCATCATATCTTTGTCTTCCATCACCAACGAGCAACAAAGAACGATTGACTATCATCTCCGAAATGGGATCACATCCCTATAATCTTCCTCCAGATAAACCTTCCTATAAAGCAAGCATACATGCCACCCACCTGTATACCCTAACTTTAACATAATGCTATCCCTACCTACTTAATTTTAGATCTATCCCCAATTATCAGATTTACTAATCCGATAAACTATGTAACATGCAACTTGCCTCTCTGATGCACCTAAATCTTGTGAACACATTTCATATTGAGGCATTGACCCATAGGTAATGTTGCTTAGCACTACTCGGTTACTAATGTGCCCGCTACTACATAATATCTAACTGCCTGAGTAATTAATCGAATAACAGATGCACAAGCGAACAAATGGCTGTTAGATGTAGCTCATAGCTGCCCAAATGATACTCTTTAACAATTATACAGTCCATACCTTGCATGCACTACAGTAATTCAATGTTTTTAGATTACTTCAACTTTGACTTCCATAACCAACAAGCCGTGATTATCATATAACTGGGATCTCAGCCCACTAATTGCCTAATTAGTCTTATACCGCACACATATATTGTATTTTTTAACTGTAACTATAACTATACCTCTATAGACAACCTCAGAGCTATGAATAACAATTAGATTAACATATCAGAGTCCCTAAGGGGTTAGTCTCCTCTCCTTCCCAGACCCATCAAGTTCTCACTAACAAAATGCAAATTGAAACATTACACTACAGGTATGGGCTTATTCAGATGTTACTCAGGGTTTTTTTTATATGTTATTTATCATGTTTTTTAAGATGTTGCTTTGTTTTGGCTTGTGCATTGACGGCAATCTTAACTAGCACAGCTGCTCTGAATTGTAATAATGTCCTACTCTCAGATGATGCATAGTATATAATGCAAGTGTTTGTAACTCAATGTTGCTTAATATTGCCCATGTTACCCACAGTTACTGATATTGCGGAGATTACCAACTCTTGGATATCCGAGATCACTAATCCACTCCTCACAGTGTCCTAAGTGGCTCCCGCCATCTAGTAATCACGTTCCTTACACCAATGCACATTTCACTATCTCATGCATCCACATCGGATATCTGCAGGCTGCCTGCTTTAACAACTTAATCACATGTCACTCGTAACCATTAACATGCACAATTCCCACTCAGAACCACTTTAAAACTTATTAATAAATCACCATATAGGCACGGCCCTCGACCCCGAACCTAGGCCCGAGGTATCTTTTCAGGTAGCCTAACCATACCACTTCGTATTGATATGTTATACATGCTTTATTTTTCTCTTCTACTTAGTCTGCTTCTTCCTCTCTCTCTCTTTTCTCACACTCCTGCTATATCCTACTACCGCTGTCCTATATTCCCCTTCCATACACCTCCCCAACCCTCCCACTTTAACTCCCACATTGGCCCCAAAATCAACCCCCATACCCTCCCAAACTGGAAAATGCATATGCCCAACTGATTTGGACCAATCTTTTTATCTATGCATATCCTAAAAATTGTATCCCTTAATGTCAAGGGACTAAATCACCCAACCAAATGATAATACTCCTAGACTACACCCACAAATGTAAGAAAGACCTAATATCATCAGAAAACAAAATTGCCTTAAAAGAGGCTCTTCTTCTGAGGAAATCATGGGTGGGTGATAAATACTGCACCACAGCCCTAAAAAAATGGTCTAGTCACCCTTGTCCCCTCTTCCTCTGGGTTGACCATTACCAAAACAGAAGCAGATCCTGAAGAGAAATGGATAATTACTAAACTCCAGAAAAACAACACCAGTTTCATAACTGTGAACATATATGCCCCTAACTGCGATTACCCAACCTTAGGCTTAATCTTAACAAACAAATCTCTGCACACTGTAGACTCACAGTAGGTGGGGATTTTAACCTTCCATAGAATAGCATCCTAGACAAAAACTCAACATGCCTTTTCACACACAATAAATCACACAAACAAATGTTGAACTTTTGTAAAGCCCATAAACTAAAAGATATGTGGAGAAGCTTCAACCCAACAGGTAAAGACTATTCATTCTTTTCTCACCCACACAACACATTCTTCCATATTGATTACTTATTAGTTGAGGAAGCTCATGTCCCTGCCACATCGAATCCCACTATTGAAGCAATCTTAGTTTCTAAACATGCTTGAATCACCAAGCTTTATGATAGCTCTAGCTCTGCCCCTAAATTAAAAAATGTGGAGAATGAATGACCTTCTTACTAAAGACCTATCCTTCAGACAGTCTGTCTAGAAAGAAATTGACCTTTTCATTGCAGGAAATAGAAATTCAGCACCAAATACCCAGATAACATGTGATGCCCTAAAAACCACTATCAGAGGACATATTATTAAACTCATGGCAATGAAAAATAAACAAGACAACACAACTTTAGACCATTTAGAAAACCAAATTAAAAAACTAAAGATAAGACCTAACTAGCTACTCTAACCAAAATTAAATATGAGTATAACAAAATTCTAAGTAACAAAGCACATCTAATAGTCCAAAGACTCAAAGACATCCATTTCAGGAGCTGTAACAGGGCAGGTAGAACACCAGCCTCCTATCTAAAACATACTGGTTATAAAATTAGAATAACCGCCATAACAAACGAACAAGGGACTACCTCAAATAGGGAGAAAGACATCCTTGCCCTCTTCGAAAAATAATAACGGAACTAGTCCACCAAAAGAACAGAAGCCACTTATGAAGCCTGCCTAAACTATCTTAAAATGATTAACATAAACAAAATCGATCAGGCCTCTAAAGAACAATTGGGAAAACCCATCTCCAAGCAAGAAATCCTTTTTGCTATAAGTAAACTAAAGACTGAAAAAGCCCCAGGTCCTGACGGCTTTCCAGCCTACTTAAATCAAACATGGTCCACATCCACAATCTCACCATTAGAAGATCTTTTGAAACACTTCTCCAATACACGTGCCGTTCAAAGCACCGCTGCAAAGGCTACAATATTCGTCATTCCCAAGGAAGGGAAACATCCAACCAACCACAAAAACTACTGCCCCTTATCCTTAATAAACATTGACTGCAAACGTTATGTAATATTTCTGGCGCTCAGATTGTAACCCATCGTAGGTCAAATCATTCACCCTTCCCAAACAGGCTTCATAAAAGGTAATTTTAGCTCAGACAACATTAGACTATTGAGTCACATCTTAGAAATAGCTCCTTATCTGAAACATCCTTCATATGCAATAGCACTTGATATGGAAAAGGCCTATGATAAGGTCTCCTGGCCCTTTTTACATTCTACCCTCATTAGCTTCAACTTAGGCCCTACTTTTACCAGGATGATTCTATAACAAGAACTTCAAGCAAGAATTCATATCAATGGCTGCCTCTCCAACACATTCACACTCCAACAAGAAACCAGACAGGGATGCCCCTATCTTCCTTGCTATTTTTACACACACTAGAACTCATCCTTATAAAAGTTATAGAAAACGTGAATATCCCAGGCATTCCCTTGAATTCAGGCCCTATAGAACTAGCTGCCTACATGGATGACATACTCCTTTTCACTTCTCAGGATGACCTAGCCATACCCAATATCATGTCAACTATAAATAACTATGCCCACTTCTCAGGATACTATCTTAACAGAGATAAAAACAAAGTTCTCCCTCTTAACATATACTGCAACAAATCCATTACAGTTAACCACGGTCTTAAATGGAACACTGACAAATTAAAATACCTAGGATTATGGTTTTACCCAAACCTTAAAGAATCCATCCATTATAATGGGAATATGATCCTAAACAAAATGAAAGACATCCTATACAACTCGTCATCCAAATTTATGACATGGTGTGGGAGACTAGAATCCACCAAAATTATGATCTCACCTCTTATCATGTTTCTCATTAGTATGTCTCCCTCATAGTTTTCGGACAATCTCTTCTCTGGGATAGATGGTAGCCTTAACACATTTCGATGGCAATCTAAAAAACTCAGAATTGCCCACCCAAAGCTGAGGCTACCTGAATCACTGGGTTGATTAAACTTAGCTAAGTTTAGAAGATAGCAACATGTCTTCCAAACTAAACAAAGAAGTGTTTGGCTTGCACACTCTGCGTCTAACTCACCTTCCTGGCTCAAAATCAAAGAAGCTTTGTTCAAACCACTCTCTCTTACCTCCCTGATTACAACAAAGAAAATAACAGACCACTCCACATGTATACTTAGCTGCACAGCGCAAGTCCTCTGAAACATAGACAACAAACTGCACAATAAAATGTGATACTCACAAAGCGTCTCTTTATGGCACTATGAGCTGAAAAATATTGATGGAAAAACCCTCTTTTTAGAGGATTGGGCAAATAAAGGTATACTACTAATACAAGACTTAGGCACCATACAAAACCCATTACCTTTTTCCTTTCTCAAAACCAATTTTGGTCTAAAAGACATAGGACCTAATTACGGGTTTGGCGGTCGGACCGTCATACTGCCAGAGTGGTGGTCGCCAAAAGACCGTCATGTTATCGGTTACACAGACAGCCGTATTATGAGTTACACAGGCAGGACTGCCAAACGTCAGCCAAAATCTCAAGACTGCCAATTTCGTGGAAGGGGTGAAATAGGCAGACCGACCAACAGCACTGACAGCATGTCGATTAACCGTATTACAAGTCAAAAGTCTCACTGGCGGTTTAGCCATGGTGGTCTACCAACGGCGGTCTGAAGCACTGTGGTTCGCGATCACCACAGTAATGTACAACACCACAGTGGATGGATTTGAAAACAACCCCGGTGACACACATTGCCACACTCAACTCGCCTGCAAAACACACTGTAAAATACACCCCTTAACAAAACACAATGGTATTGGCAGCAGACACATTCACAAAGCACTGGCCACATAATGATTACAATCACATATACAACAATATCCTGGGTTTCCCTGCATAACAGTAAACTAGGACTTAAAAGAATCAAAGCCACATACTGCCCAGCCACTGTTTTGCCTGCACTCTGGCAAGATGTAAGTCTATGACCATCCTCCTACGTGCTAATTAACTCATACATTCTGCAACTGGTTGACTGAAATGAAATTGCCATATCTCAGAAATTGCAGGTCTATACAATTGATAGCATGTACACTAGTCTCATAAAGAAAAGCTGCCAATCCAACGTGTACACACCCTTGGCTAAATGTCACTGTCAACTCTTGGAGGCAGGTCACAACACAACCTGTAACATTATATCTCTTACATCAACAAGTCGAGCTGCCACTGGGAACACTGAGACTTCTGAAGAGACTGCTACTACCCCCATGGATGAAGCCCTCAATAACGACAACACTCCTCGATGTCTCGATGTTGAAGACTGTTCTGGCCCATCAAGGCAACCTGGTCACCAGTGAGCCTCACCATGACCACATAGACTCCTCCCAGCCTGGTTGGGGGCAAACTGTACCAAGGGTGCAGACACGTGGGGGGCAGGGTGCTTGGGAAGAATGTTGTGGGCCATTGGTATGAGGCCACTGGGGAGGGTCCTGGCCAGGACACCACCAGCCGAATCTTATGAGCCTATCAACAATCCCAAGCAGTGATGGGCCAGGTACTTACTGAACTTGGGGAAATCAAGCAGTTGCAGAGGGACATCGATCAAGAGTCATTGTAAAAGTGGGTGGACACAAACACCATCCTGGCCTCCCTATCAGGGGTGTTCAGAGAGATTAGAATTACCCTGATCAGGGACTGTGAACAACACCACTCCCTTTACTTTGACCCAGCAACACCAGGCCCTTCTACATGGGTGGCAGCCACTGGAAGTCAGGCCCTGTCAGGAAAAAGGACCCGCCTCAGACATCCCTGCCTCTGTAGCTGCAGACCACCCTCGCCTCCACACAAGCGGGGACGTCTACCCAAGTCTCCAGGAGGTATAGATGGCAAGACACCAACCATTGTCAGCAATTGACCTCTTCCTGATTTCACTCCTTTGTGTGCCAATTATTCACTCTGTTGACTGTTCTCCAACCACATTAAATCTTCCATGGTAGTAGAACACTGGACTTTGGACGGTGGCATCTACTAATATGATTACATCTACCATGACTGATCCCCTTACTTTCATCTTCTGTAGCACCAGTTTTATGGTCCTGCACCTCACCAAACAGAAAAACATTGCCTGCTTGCTTCTTGTGATGCACATGAGGAAGACACAAGATGGTAATGGAAGTAGGGATATGTCACAGGTAGTGTCATGTCGAGGATTAATAGCAACACAATGATAGAAGTGTCTGGTCCCACCAAACATTTTATTGCACTTTACAGTACACAGGCTGTCAAAATGTCTGGACTTTCAAAGTTAATAATGTCGGAACCACATTGAATCAGGCTAGGTATGCCAAAGTACCTTCCCCCAGACCACAGAAAAAAGAGCTTTGTCTGACCTTGTCCCACAGCATAGGCTAACAGATTAGTGGATGGTGTCACCAGCTTGAGCCTTATCACAAACCAAAACCAGGTCTGCCAACATTACATAAGCCATGGCACAGAAAGAGGGCAGTACAACAGTCCCTGATAATCGGTCTATCTCATTACAATGACAAAGTATATGTGGGTATGATACAACCTATGTCAGTGTTGTGACACAGGCACTCTGGCCTACAATAAGGAAACACATCTACAGATCTACAGCTACAAACAAGTCATATAGGATCATTGTCAAAACAATTTCAAGGGAGAATGCATGGATTGCACTTGATTAGAACATATCTCAAGGCCATATGATCGCATACGTGTTACAACTGGACCAACCCACCATATCAAATGAGTGTATCCTGCATTCCAGATTTCCATCTACACACTGCCCAAGCTGCCTTGGCATGAGACTCTTATACCCTACATCTGCTACCTACATTACCTGGATCAATCCATGTCCTCTTTCTATGTCAGAACAACATCAGATACCAGCCAATATCACAACTCTGAAATGCCCACATAAAGATGACATTGTGAAGGTACATGGATAATGAATAAGACAAGGAGTTTAGCTTTGGAAGTTATACCTATGCCGTCATGTTTTGCAAAATCCCTCACTTGACTCCTGACACTGCTGCCAGCAAGACCTCCAATGCCTGAGCTCCTGTGTACCCCCTCTGGAAGCAATCATGACATGTCCAGTAGGTGATAGGGCCCCAGCCTTCTTACCAGAGGAGCTGGAGAAGCTGGTGCCTGAGGTCCGACCCCTGTACGGACAGCTCTATGTTGCACCAGAGGAGCAGGTAAGTGCCTCATGTGCACAGTTTTCTCTGTACTTCGACATATATTCCTTCCTCACAAGCTAGATAGTGACTATGTGTGGCAGAATGTGAACTCTAAGCCCTGTAGGTGCAGTCAGTGTGCATCAATGTGGGAGTCAATGTGCATGTGTTTGTGTTCAGTGCCAGGTGTTGAGTCCTGATACATTGTGGTGTGTGTGTTTTTGAGTGCACCCTGATCCACCTTGTGTTGGAGGCACATAACTAGGTGAGGTGAAATAACAGCCATCCTCAAACATTTATTACCTCATGGATGTCATCAATGTGAGGACACATGTATTAGAATGACAGCATAAGCATTGTATGCATGTTGTGTGTGTCAGTTGTGTGTAATGTGAGCTATGTATATAGTGTCACAGACATTGCAAGCCACATCTGCCCTTTCTAGACTGTTGTTTGGAAGGCATATCCTGACTTACTCTGCCTTTCAAGTTACAAAACACCACATGCCCAATGGCTCTTGGCTACATGATGTACTGTCACGCATGGAAGTGTTGGGAATGGAGTTTCATGTAGGTCTGCCTCCTCAGACTGCAGAGACCAGGGCCTGTCAAATGTATGCTGCTGTATTTGTCCGAGTCTGGGCTTGCGTCAAATCACTTTTGTTATGCAACTGTGGCACTGTTTCCACTCCAAATATACCAGCACATGTTATGAGGCCAAATTCTGCCTCAGTGCTAATATGCAGTGTATTGAGGCTCTATCATCTGATCAGAATGTATGTGGTATTAGGGGAGAGCTGATGATCTATCAATCAGAGCATTTGTGAAGCGCACTACTCACCCGTGAGGGTCTCAAGGTGCTGAGGCGGGGCTGCTACTGCTCGAACAGCCATGTCTTGAGGTGTCTCCTGAAGGTAAGTAGGTCCTGTGTCTGTCGCAGGTGGGTGGGAAGAGTGTTCCACGTCTTGGCGGCGAGGTGGGAGAACGATCTGCCACCGGGGGTTGTTCGGTGGATGCTTGGGTCGTGGCGAGGGCACGGTGGAGCGAAGCTGGGCGGGTCGTGGTGTAGAAGGAGAGCCGTCTGTTGAGGTATTCTGGTCCGGTGTTGTGCAGTGCCTTTCGAGCGTGGGTGAGTAGTTTGAACGTGAATCTCTTGTTGACGGGGAGCCAGTGTAGGTCTCTCAGGAGGGCTGTGATGTGGCAGTGGCGGGGGATGTCCAGAATGAGGCATGGGGAGGCGTTCTGTATGCGTTGCAGTTTTTTTCTGGAGCTTGGCCATGGTTCCTGCATAGAGGGTATTGTCGTAGTCCAGTTTGCTGCTTATGAGGTTTGGGTGACCGTCCTTCTGGTTTCAGTTGGGATCCATTTGTAGATCTTCCGAAGCATGTGGGGGAAGTGACTGATGTGCACTTGGCATCCCTGTCAATGTGTGTTTCAGAGCCTTAACAGGTCCCTGACTCCAATAGCCCTGGTGTCAACTTCATGTAGGTCACATGTGCCCTGCACATGCTCATTACATTTCTGACATTGCATAAGTGTGTTGTTTACTGATAACCCACAATATGAGACTTAGGCCCTCATTCTGACCTTGGCGGGTGGCGGAGGCCGCCCGCCAAAGTCCCGCCGTCAGGTTACCGTTCCGCGGTCGAAAGACCGCGGCGGTAATTCTGACTTTCCCGCTGGGCTGGCGGGCGGTCGCCTTCAGGCCGCCCGCCAGCCCAGCGGGAAAGAGGCTTCCACGATGAAGCCGGCTCGGAATCGAGCCGGCGGAGTGGAAGCTGTGCGACGGGTGCAGTTGCACCCGTCGCGTATTTCACTGTCTGCGCAGCAGACAGTGAAATACATTTAGGGGCCCTCTTACGGGGGCCCCTGCAATGCCCATGCCAGTGGCATGGGCACTGCAGGGGCCCCCAGGGGCCCCGCGACCCCCCCTACCGCCATCCGGTTCCCAGCGGATGGCGGTAGGGGGGGTCGGAATCCCCTCGGCGGCGCAGCAAGCTGCGCCGCCTTGGAGGATTCAATGGGGCGGCAGGACACTGGCGGGAGACCGCCAGTGTTGCCGGTCCGACCGCGGCTTTACCGCCGCGGTCGGAATCCCCATTGGAGCACCGCCGGCCTGTCGGCGGTGCTCCCGCGGTCCTCCGCCCTGGCGGTCTTTGACCGCCAGGGTCAGAATGACCGCCTTAGTTGTCTGGTCACTTTGCAGAAAATGTACAATGCATGCCTATGTTATTCTGAAGGTGATTCATGTGTTATGTACACATATGTCAAAAAGTGTGTTTTGTATTGATGATGAGGCACACAGACCCCCCCACTCCCTGAACTGGCATGAGTCTGCATCTGTAGTTGTACATGTCCACACATGGACAGGCTAGACTCTTTCTGGGCCCACTATGCCAATCCCTTCATTGTTACCCATGTGATGTTAGAGTGTGTAACCTGGCAGTAGCCTGTAAAGGCTGTATGAGAGGATCATTCTCACAAATTGAGAGTATTTTGATGCATTCATGGCTGAGGGGTTTACCTTCCAGAAGCCACATAGGTGTGGTGTGTCTAATATTGTTTCTGATCTCTGTCAGATTGCGAGATCATCCCACAAAATGTCAGTTGACCTACCTAGTCAGTTCAGGGCTTTCCTTGGGTGGTGGGTAGGGCTGCATATTGGGAAGCATTTGTAGTCATCGCCCTATATTCAATGACTGCTGTCTGCTACAATTGGGAAGTATGGGCAAGACAGGATGTTCTCATATAGGTATTATGACATGTTTGTAACTCAGCCATTTTGGATGGGACTTGTTGACAGTGGGGTCCACAACAGGCGGAGCACCTATTGTCACAAGAGGTGGGAGGATCTGAGATGCTGGTATAAACAAAAATAGCAGAGAACTCAAAATGTTCTTTCAAATCATTAATATAGTACTTAATGGAACCATCGAGAGAAAACTATTCAGTTAATTCAAAAGTAAGGAGAAAAGGAAAACAAAGGAATATGAAAATATAGAATCATATGGGTATCCACATACATTGGGTCATCATTATCCTTAATAATGATTTGTTTATCTATTAAAAGAACAACACATGACTTATCAAATCTAAACTAAATATAGTCCCATAAGACCGCCAACAATTTAATCTCCTTTAATGAAAGAAAATAGGGCCAATGCCCATTCATAAAGAGTTCCATTGAAGATGGACCTCATAATGTCCAATCTGTGTGAATCATCGCCAGTCAAAATTAATTCAGTTCATATCATATTTGTTCAAACATATAGGGGGTCATTTTGACCTCAGCGGTCTTTTTTAAAGACCGCCGAGGGTCCACCGTGCGGAAGACCGCCAGTGCAGGTGGTTTGCCGCTCGGCCTATTATGACCGTTGGCAGCTCTCCGTCCCTTTACGGACAGAGAGCCGCCAACAGCCATACTGGCGGGAGGCGGGGAAGTGGAGGTTGCTCCACCTCCACGCCAACAGAACACCGGCCAGCGAATCACATCCTGTGATTCGCCGTGGTGGTGTTCTGTTGGCAGTGTGGTGTCGGCGGGGCTGCCCCCATGGCTCCCGTCCCCTCCCGGAGGATCGACGGACCAGGTAAGTGGATCGTCCGTTAGGGGAGGGGGGTGGGAGGGTGTTGTGTGTTGTGTGCGTGCATGGGGGTGTGCATCTGAGTATGTTGTGGGGGTGATGCGTGTTTGGGAATGAGTGCGTGTATGTCTGTGGGTATGTCTGTATGGATGTGTGCGTGTATGTTTGAATGTGGGTGTGCGTGTCTGACTGTGTGTGTGGATGTTGGCATGTATGTCGGTGTGTGTGCGTGTGTGTGTTGGTGGTGCCTGCATGCGTGTCGGGTGTGTGTGAGTTATGTGATGTTGGGGGTTGGGGTGGGGAGGGGGGCCCTGCCACCTTTGGGGGGTGTCAGGGGTGGTGGGGGGTGTAGGGGAGGGAGTTGGGGTGGGGGTGAAGGGTGGGGGAGACCCCTATCAGTGCCAGGGAAGGAATTCCCTGGCACTGATAGTGCTTACTGCCATGGATTTCATGGCGGTTCAAACTGCTGGAAATCCACGGCGGTAAGCCGGGTCCAAATACCGCCGGCGCTATAGTGACGGCCACCCTGGCGGGCGGAACGGAGAACCGGCGGATGACCAGGGCGGTAAACGCCATGGTCATAATTCCACAAGGTAAGACCGCCGGCCTGTTTGCGGTCTTACCGCCGGTTCTCCGCCTTCCGCCAGGGTCGTAATGACCCCCTTAGTCTCTATAGGTCTTCAATTGCTGAGGACAAGCATCAGTCCATGAGAAAGTCTTTATAAGTCTTCAGTTGCTGAGGATAAACTTCAGTCCATAAGATGTTTCAGCTGACTTTATCAAGGCTTATATTCTGTTCCTAATGAACTCCAAAACTCAGATTCATTAGGATCCAACTCTCTGAGTCCCGACTTGTACGGCGCTTCATAAACAGTCGCTCTCATGTTCGATCAAGCCATGATTTAGATTTGATAACTCACGTGTTGTTCTTTTAATAGATAAACATATCATTATTAAAGATAATAATGACCCAATGAATGTGGACAGCCATATGATTCTATATTTTCATATTCTTTGTTTTCCTTTTCTCCTTACTTATGAGTTAACTGAATAGTTTTCTCTCGATGGTTCCATTCAGTACTATATTAATGATTTGAAAGACAATTTTGAGTGCATGGCTATTTTTGTTTATATTTGACAACTGGTATGTTTTTCCAGCTCGCACATGGTGGCAACAGATATGTTATAGTGTTATTGAGCACTGTTGTCAGGTTGTTTATTTTTATCTGAGACGTTGGACCTGGAAGATTGCAGAGGCCCAGCTAGGGCTGTTCTCCCAACGTGGGCGGGTTGCATGTTGGACTATGCTCCCCCTAATGGCTCACATTCTGGCAGTGGCCTACCCGGAGCTGGATGGGCATTTGAGGGCAGTACAGCAGCCAAAAGAGGGTGAGAACACAGCAAATTCCTGCCTGTCCCATTGCCAGGTGATTGAGTGAGGTACTGACTGCTCCCCCTGACAATGAGGGATGAGCCATGTGTCACATAGTAGATGAGAGATTCTTTGTGTTGACATGTCATGTGTACCAAACTGGTGCGCCTTGCCTTTTGGACGTGCGACCTGGGATAAAACTGGGGGGAATCCCCTGACCATTTACTCAGTACGGAACACACATGCCTGTATACAGTGATCATTCATTTACTGACTGTTTTTCCAGTGGGTCTAATTTCTATTCAACAGATCATTCTACCAATATCTTGCAGGCCAAAAGTGAGTAGGGGATGGATCACTGTACTCTGCCATGTGTCTGAGCATATGTGTATGTAGATATCTGCCACCAAGGAGCAAGTTATCTTCTGTGTTTGACAGGTGCTGGTGTCTCACTGCAGTCTGTGATATGTAGGTGTCCATTATACACACAACATACATGGCTTACATGGCTATTTGTTTGCAGCTGTAGCAAAATACTTTCTCTTGGTAAGTGGGGAAGTCTATTGACATGAATGATGTGTCATCACTGATGCCAACATTCCTTGTGCCTATATGTCAGCCTGTGTCCCTTTCACTTTAAGAAACATTTATATGCTACAGTTCCATGCATGTTCTACCTATATTATTGAGATGATGTCTGTAATCAATCACATATATCTACATGGGACACTGTTAGTGATATTGTAAATCTACAATGGGTGTCTGTAGGAGGCTGGCCTGGCTTATAGTGGGAACCCTGTGGTACTTACACCTTGTGCCAGGTCCAGTTATCCCTTATTAGTAGAATAGAGGTGTTTCTAGCAGCTTAGGCTGATAGAAGGTAGCTAAGGCAAAGCAGCTTAGGCTGAACTAGGAGACATGTAAAGCTCCTACTATACCACTTATACCATATGCACAATATCATAAGAAAACACAATACACAGAGTTACTAAAAATAAAGGTACTTTATTTTTATGAAAATATGCCACAAGTATCTCAGTGAGTACCCTCAGTAAGAAGCTAAGTAATATACACAAGTTATATGTACACAAACCCAAAACAGGTAAGTAAAAGTCAGAAAAGTAATGCAAACAGTGTAGAATTACAATAGGTTGCAATAGGCAGACATAGGTCTAGGGGCAACACAAACCATATACTCCAAAAGTGGAATGCAAATCACAAATGGACCCCAGACCTGTGGGAGCTTGTAGAGGGTCAATGGGACAGTAAGAAAACAGTCAGGGTGTCCAAGATACCCCACCTCAAGGTCCTGAAAAGTAGAAGTAAAGTACAACTACAACCTCAAAAGAGCACAATAGTCGTGATGGGGAATTCTGCAAGAACATCAAACACCAGCAGGATTCCTGGGCCTGAGGATCTGAAAAGCAAGGGGACCAAGTCCAATAGTCGCGACAGTGTCCAGGGGGGGCAGGAGCCCAGGAAACCCCGGATGAAGGTGCAAGGAAGCTGCCTTTGGATGGAAGAAGCTTGGAATTCTACAAGAACGAAGAGGACTAAGAACTTCCCCTTTGGAAGGAAGATGTCCCACATCACGATGAAGGTTGCAAAAGTGTTCCCACGCAGAAATACCACTAACAAACCTTGCTAGCTGCAAGGGTCGCGGTAGAGGTTTTTGGGTGCTGCTGAGGACCACGAAGGACCAGGATGTTGCCCCTTGGAGGAGGAGACAGAGGGGACGCTCAGCAACTCAGAGAGTCTTCACAGAAGCAGGCAGCACCCGCAGAAGTACCTGAAGAGGCACTTGGAAGATTTGTGAATCGGAGTCCATGCAGAGTTACAAAAGAGGGTCCCGCGACGTCGGAGGCCAACTCAGCGGGTTGAGCACTGCAAGACTGAGTGCTGGGGACCCAGGCTAGGCTGTGCACGGAGGAAATCCTGGAAGAATGCACAGGAGCCGGAGCAGCTGCAAATCATGCAGTACACAGGTTTGCAGTCTAGCGTGGGGAGGCAAGGTTTTACCTCCACCAAACTTGGACTGAAGGATCACTGGACTGTGGGAGTCACTTGGATAGAGTTGCTGTGTTCCAGGAACCACGCTCGTCAGGATGGGAGGGGATCCAGAGGGCCGGTGATGCAGTCTTTTGGTGCCTGCGTTAGCAGGGGGAAGATTCCGTCGACCCACGGGAGATTTCATCTTGGCTTCCAGTGAAGGGTGAAGGCAGGTGACCCCAGAGCATGCACCACCAGGAAACAGTTGAGAAAGCTGGCAGGATGAGGCACTACAATGTTGCTGGTAGTCGTCTTGCTACTTTGTTGCGGTTTTGCAGGTGTCCTGGAGCAGTCATTGGTCGATCTTTGGTAGAAGTCAAAGAGGGAGATGCAGAGGAACTCTGGTGAGCTCTTGCATTCGTTATCTGAAGAAATCCCCAAAGCAGAGACCCTAAATAGCCAGAAAAGGAGGTTTGGCTACCAAGAAAGGAGGAATGGCTACCAAGAAAGGTAAGAGCCTATCAGAGGGGGTCTCTGACGTCACCTGCTGGCACTGGCCACTCAGAGCAGTCCAGTGTGCCCCCAACACCTCTGTTTCCAAGATGGCAGAGGTCTGGGACACACTGGAGGAGCTCTGGGCACCTCCCCTGGGAGGTACTGGTCAGTTGAGTGGTCACTCTCCTTTCCTTTGTCCAGTTTCGCGCCAGATAACACCCTCTCTCAGAGGAAATCCTTTGTTCTGCCTTCCTGGGCCAGGGCTGCCTGGACCCAAGGAGGGCAGAAACCTGTCTGAGGGGTTGGCAGCAGCAGCAGCTGCAGTGGAAACCTCAGAAAGGCAGTTTGGCAGTACCCGGGTTCTGTGCTAGAGACCCCGGGGATCATGGAATTGTCCCCCCAATACCAGAAATGGTATTGGGGGGACAATTCCATGATCTTAGATATGTTACATGCCCATGTTCGGAGTTACCATTGTGACGCTATACAGAGGTAGTGACCTATGTATAGTGCATGCATGTAATGGTGTCCCCGCACTCACAAAGTCTGGGGAATTTGCCTTGAACGATGTGGGGGCACCTTGGCTAGTGCCAGGGGTGCCCACACACTAAGTAGCTTGGCACCCAACCTTCGCCGGTTGAAGGTTAGACATATAGGTGACTTATGTGCAGTGAAAAATGGCTGTGAAATAACGTGGACGTTATTTCACGCAGGCTGCAGTGGCAGGCCTGTGTAAGAATTGGCTGAGCTCCCTATGGGTGGCAAAAGAAATGCTGCAGCCCATAGGGATCTCCTGCAACCCCAATACCCTGGGTACCTAAGTACCATATGCAAGGGAATTATATGGGTGTACCAGTGTGCCAATGAGAATTGGTAAATTTAGTCACTAGCCTGAAGTGACAAATTTAGAAAGCAGAGAGAGCATAAACACTGAGGTTCTGGTTAGCAGTGCCTCAGTGATACAGTTAGGCACCACACAGGGAACACATACAGGGCACATACTATGAGCACTGGTGTCCTGCCTGGCAGGATCCCAGTGACACAAGTGCTAAAACAACATACATACAGTGAAATATGGGGGTAACATGCCAGGCAAGATGGTACTTTCCTGCACAAACCCCCCCCCCCAAACGAAGGACAATAAGACTAGCCATGGCCTGATGAGTCTTCATTGTCTAAGTGGAAATATCTGGAGAGTCCATCTGCATTGGAGTGGGTACTCCCAGGTCTATGTTCCACTGTTTAGTCCATTCCTTGTAGAGATATGGACCACCTCAACAATTTAGGTTTTTCACCTTTTATTTATTTTAGCCAAAGTAGAGGTTTGTGGTGTGTCTGAAGAATAAAGTGAGTGCCAAACAGGTATGGCCTCAACTTTTTCAGCGCCCAGACCACAGCAAAGGCCTCCCTCTCTATGGCAGACCAACGCTTTTCTCTAGGGGTCAACCTTCTGCTGATAAAAGTAACTGGTTGATCCTGGCCCTCAGAATTCAGTAGTGATAAGACTGCCGCTACCCCTAATTCAGATGCATCAGTTTGAACAATGAATTTCTTGGAGTAATATGGTCTTTTTAGGACAGGTGCAGAGCACATGGCCTGTTTGAGCTCCTCAAAAGCTTTCTGACAGCTAGCTTTCCATAATACCTTTTTAGGCATTTTCTTGCTTGTGAGATCATTAAGAGGGGCTGCTATGGAGCCAAAATTCTTGATGAATCTCCTGTAGTACCCTGTGAGGCCTAAAAAGACTCTCACCTGGGTTTGAGTTGTAGAGGGAACCCAATCCATGATTGTCTGGATTTTCCCCTGGAGTGGTGCAATCTGTTCTCCACCTACCAGGTGGCCCAGATAAACTACTTTCCCCTGCCCTATCTGGCACTTTGAGGCCTTGATAGTGAGGCCAGCCTTTTGCAGGGCCTCCAAAACCTTCCAAAGGTGGACCAGGTGCTCATCTCAGGTTGAGCTAAAGCCAGCAATATCATCAAGATATGCTGCACTGAAAGCCTCCAACCCTTGCAGGACTGTGTTCACCAACCTCTGAAAAGTGGCAGGTGCATTTTTCAAACCAAAGGGCATTACTGTGAATTTGTAGTGCCCTCCTATAGTAGAAAATGCCGTCTTTGGTTTAGCATCTTCTGCCAATCTGATCTGCCAATACCCTGCAGTCAGATCAAAAGTGCTAAAGACACTTGGCAGAAGACAGTGTATCAATGAGCTCATCTGCCCTGGGTATAGGGTGAGCATCAGTTTTTGTTACCTGATTGAGCCCTCTGTTGCCTACACAAAACCCTATCTCTCTCTTTCCATCTTTGGTGTGAGGTTTTGGTACAAGCACCACTGGGCTAGCCTATGGGCTTTCAGAAGGTTCAATCACCCCCAAATACAAAATTTTCTGCACCTCTTGTTTAATGCAGTTTCTGACATGGTCAGGCTGCCTATAAATTTTACTTTTGACAGGCAGGCTGTCTCCAGTGTCAATTGTGTGTTCACACCAGGATGTAGTACATGGTACAAGTGAAAAGAGGTCAGAAAAGTGGCTTAGGAGATTGATGCAGTTGTCTTTCTGTTCTGCAGTCAGACAATCTGCTAAAACTACTCCCTCCACTAAGGCATCTGCTTCAGTGGTGGAGAAGAGATCAGGGAGAGGGTCACTCTCTTCTTCATGTCCCTCATCTGTTGCCCTGAGCAGGGTGAGATCAGCCCTGTCATAGCAGGGTTTCAGGCGGTTGACATGAATCACCCTAAGGGGACTCCTGGCAGTGCCCAGGTTTACCAAATAGGTAACCACACCCTTTTTCTCAACAATTAGGTGGGGTCCACTCCATTTGTCTTGGAGTGCTTTTGGGGCCACAGGCTCCAATACCCACACCTTCTGTCCTGGTTGGTACTGGATCAGAACAGCCTTCTGGTCATGCCATTGCTTTTGCAGTTCCCGGCTGGCCTGAAGGTTTTTACTGGCCTTTTTCATGTACTCGGCCATTCTGGATCTTAGGCCAAGTACATAATCCACTATGTCCTGTTTAGGAGCTTTTAAAGGTTGTTCCCAACCCTCCTTCACAAGAGTGAGTGGACCTCTTACAGGGTGCCCAAAGTGGAGTTCAAAGGGGCTGAAACCCACTCCTTTTTGGGGTACATCCCTGTAAGCAAAAAGGAGGCAAGGTAACAGGACATCCCATCTCCTCCTGAGTTTTTCAGGGAGTCCAATTATCATTCCTTTGAGAGTTTTATTAAACCTCTCAGCCAGTCCATTTGTCTGTGGATAGTAAGGGGTGGTGAACTTGTAGGTAACACCACACTCCTTCCACATTGCTTTCAAGTATGCAGACATGAAGTTGCTACCTTTGTCTTATACTACCTGTTTAGGAAAACCCACCCTGGAAAAGATTCCCAGGAGGGCCTTTGCCACTGCTGGAGCTGTAGTGGTCCTTAAAGGTATGGCTTCGGATATCTTGTGGCATGGTCCACAACCACCAAGATAAATCTATTGCCTGAAGCAGTAGGAGGGTCAAGGGGGGCAACTATGTCCACCTCTACCCCTTCAAAGGGCACCCCAACCACTGGAAGTGGAATTAGAGGGGCCTTTGGAGTGCCACCAGTCTTGCCACTGGCTTGGCAGGTCACACAAGACTTGCAAAAATCTTTGGTGTGCTCTGACATACGAGGCCAATGAAACAAGGGGACAAGTCTTTCCCAGGTTTTTATCTGGTTCAAATGCCCAGCCAAAGGAATTTCATGTGCTAGAGTGAGAAGAAACTCTCTGTACTGCAGGGGAATGACCAATCTCCTGGCTGCTCCAGGTTTTGGTTCGCTTGCTTCTGTGTACAAGAGGTTATCTTCCCAGTATACTCTATGACTGTCACTGACATCCCCATTTTGCTGTTTGACAGCTTGCTGTCCGAGACCCTCTAATGTGGCACAGGTTTGCTGTGCCACACTCAGCTCTTCCCCGGCAGGCCCCCCTCCACCCAAAAGCGCAGCAGCGTCTGCTGCCAGCTCCTCTGGTGTAGGTTTTGCGCAAGGAGGAAATTCCTCTTCCTCAGAAGGGGAATCATCTGTAGAGGGAGGGATAGTGGGTAGGGATTTACCGTTGCTACCACTAGCTTTAGGGAGCACTTGGTCCATTTTTCCAGATCCAAGTTACCCTGTCCTTTTTGCTTTTTGGCCTGAGCCATGGCTAAAGCAAAAATATGCCCAGGAATGCTCAGCATTGCTCCATTAGCCTCCAACTCCACTTCTGCCCAAGCTGTAGTATCTAAATCATTCCCTAGTAGACAGTCTACAGGTAAATCTGAGGCAGCCACAACTTTCTTTGGACCAGTTAACCCCCACCCCCCCCCCAGTTGAGATTCACAACAGCCATGGGGTGGCTAAGAGTGTTGTTATGAGCGTCTGTCACTTGGTACTGCTGACCAAGTAGGTGTTGTTCAGGGTGGACCAGTTTTTTTTATCATCGTAGTTACAGTGGCTCCTGTGTCCCTGTAGGCCTGAACCTCAACACCATTTATTAGGGGAAGTTGCTTGTACTTATCCATATTAAGGGGACAAGAAACCATGGTAGCAAAATCAATGCCACCATCAGAGACTAAAACAGCCTCTGTGGTCTCCCTAACAAGACCAACCCCAATTACATTGCCAATAGTGAGCCCAGCTACACCCTTGGTTTGGCTATTAGTAGTAGATTTCCCACCACCATTGCTATTACTAGGGGCACTAGAATTTGCAGCAGGGGTTGTGGTGGTGGGAGGTTTGGTGTTTTTCTTTGGACAACTGGAATCAGTTGCCCAATGGCCTTTGACTTTACACAAATAACACCAAGGCTTTTTAGGTTGATTATTAGAAGAGGATTTGGACCCACCACCCCCAGAGGGTTTTTGTGGGCCTGATGAAGACTCAGGATGTTTACTTTTGTCCCCACCCTTGTCAGAAGACTTACCATCCTTCTTCTTGCCATCCTTGTCACCCCCTGTATGAACTTTTCTGTTCACCTTTGTTCTGACCCACTTGTCTGCCTTCTTTCCCAATTCTTGGGGAGAGGTCAGATCAGAGTCCACTAGGTATTGGTGCAACAAGTCAGACACACAGTTGTTCAGAATATGCTCTCTCAGAATAAGATTGTACAGGCTTTCATAGTCAGATACCTTACTGCGATGTAACCACCCCTCCAAGGCCTTCACTGAACAGTCCACAAAATCTGTCCAGTCTTGAGAAGACTCTTTTCTGGTGTCTCTGAACTGAATCCTGTATTGTTCAGTGGTTAAGCCAAATCCATCCAAGAGTGCATCTTTCAATACTGTGTAGTTGTTAGCTTCACTTTCTCTAACAGTAGGGAGCCTATCCCTACCCTTTCCAGTGAAAGATAGCCATAAAATAGCAGCCCACTGCCTTCGAGGGACCAACTGTACCATACAGGCCCTCTCAAGTGCAGCAAACCACTTATTAATGTCATCCCCCTCCTTGTAATGGGGGACTATCTTGTGCAGATTCCTAGAATCTTGCTCTCTAACAGGATTGCTATCAGGAATACTGCTGCTGCCACCATGGGGAACTAACCCCAACCTCTGTCTTTCTTTCTCTATGTCTAGGGATTCCCTATCTAAGGCCAGCTATTGCTGTTCAAGCTTCAGTCTGGTCTCTTCAACCCTCAACTTTTTGAGTTCCCTTTCTAACAAGTTATCCTCAGGGTGGGTGGGTTGGGAATGCTTTGACACAGATGACAAATTGGAAACTTCAGAGGGGGACCTGCCCCTAACTGTCTGGACCCTGGTACCTGGCCTCTAGGGTAAAAGGATGCCCTACTGTTATGGGAACCTTTCTCACTGTCAGCATAACTAGGTGCCCTGCTAAGGGGCAGACCCTTGTCAGAACCCTCCCCAGCTTCTTCAGGGGGATCCTCTGAATCAGACTGGGAAGCTTCTCCCTTTTCTAATCACTCATTTCATGGGCCAGACTGGTTCTGGTCATCCACAACAAGCATATTAAAGAGAAACTCTTTTGTAGGGTTCTTTCCTATTCATAAGTCTCTATCCAGGCAGAGACCCTTTGAACTCTTGTAGTTCACACTCTCATAAGTTGCATTAACAGTTTTGAGAGTGGAAACAGACATGATAGAAAAGGTTTAAGGATAGTGAGAAGAGAGAAAATGTTTTAGAACTTTTGAAAGCACAGAGAAAAAAAACTTTTTCTAACTTTTAGAACACTTTTAGAACGTTTAAGAAACTTTTCAGAACTTTGTAAAAAGTTTTTAGAATAGAAAAGCAAACTTTTTGGGTTAAGTGTACATACACTGAACTGTTTGGTATATGATTCTCTTATGAAAAGTACAAAAAGACAAAGTGGTAAAGCAGTTACAAGTACTTATCCCACTGCTGCACCACCAATGTAGGAGGCTGGGCTGGCTTATAGTGGGTAACCTGTGGTGCTTACACCCTGTGCCAGGTCCAGTTATCCCTTATTAGTAGAATAGAGGTGTTTCTAGCAGCTTAGGCAGATAGAAGGTAGCTATGGCAAAGCAGCTTAGGCTGAACTAGGAGACATGTAAAGCTCCTACTATACCACTTATATCATATGCACAATATCATAAGAAAACACAATACACAGAGTTACTAAAAATAAAGGTACTTTATTTTTATGACAATATGCCACAAGTATCTCAGTGAGTACCCTCAGTAAGAAGCTAAGTAATATACACAAGTTATATGTACACAAACCCAAAACAGGTGAGTAAGAGTCAGAAAAGTAACGCAAACAGTGTAGAATTACAATAGGTTGCAATAGCCAGACATAGGTCTAGGGGCAACACAAACCATATACTCCAAAAGTGGAATGAAAATCACGAATGGACCCCAGACCTATGGGAGCTTGTAGAGGGTCACTGGTACTGTAAGAAAATTGTCAGGGTGTCCAAGATACCCCACCCCAAGACCCTGAAAAGTAGGAGTAAAGTATACCTACTACCCCAAAAGAGCACAATAGTCATAATAGGGGGATTCTGCAAGAACAACAAACACCAGCAATGCACTGAAAATGGATTCCTGGACCTGAGGACCTGCAAAGCAAGGGGACCAAGTCCAATAGTCACGACAGTGTCCGGGGGGCAGGAAACCCCGGATGAAGGTGCAAGGAAGCTGCCTCCGGATGGAAGAAGCTTGGAATTCTGCAAGAACGAAAAGGACTAGGAACTTCTCCTTTGGATGAAAGATGTCCCACGTCGTGATGAAGATTGCAAAAGTGTCCCCATGCAGAAATACCACAAACAAGCCTTGCTAGCTGCAAGGGTCACGGTAGAGGTTTTTGGGTGCTGCTGAGGACCAGGAAGGACCCGGATGTCGCCCCTTGGAGGAATAGACAGGGGGGGCGCTCACCAACTCAGAGAGCCTTCACCGAAGCAGGCAGCACCCACAGAAGTACCTGAACAGGCACTTGGAGTCCACGCAGAGTTACAAAAGAGGGTCCCACGATGTCGGAGGCCAACTCAGCGGGTTGAGCACTGCAGGACAGAGTGCTGGGGACCCAGGCTAGGCTGTGCATGAAGGAAATCCTGGAAGAGTGCATCGAAGCCTGAGCAGCTGCAAATCACACAGTAAACAGGTTTGCAGTCTAGCGTGGGGAGGCAAGGACTTACCTCCACCAAACTTGGACTGAAGGATCACAGGACTGTGGGAGTCACTTGGATAGAGTTCCTGTGTTCCAGGGACCACGCTCGTCAGGATGAGAGGGGACCCAGAGAACCGATGATGCAGTCTTTTGGTGCCTGCATTAGAAGGGGGAAGATTCTGTCGACCCACGGTAGATTTCCTCTTGGCTTCCAGTGCAGGGTGAAGACCGGTGACCCCCAGAGCATGCACCACCAGGAAACAGTCGAGAAAGCCGGCAGGATGAGGCGCTACAATGTTGCTGGTAGTCGTCTTGCTACTTTGTTGCGGTTTTGCAGGCGTCCTGGAGCAATCATCAGTCGATACTTGGTAGAAGTCGAAGAGGGAGATGCAGAGGAACTCTGGTGAGCTCTTGCATTCGTTATCTGAAGAATTCCCCAAAGCAGAGACTCTAAATAGCCAGAAAAGGAGGTTTGGCTACCAAGAAAGGAGGAATGGCTACCAAGAAAGGTAAGAGCCTATCAGATGGGGTCTCTGACGTCACCTGCTGGCACTGGCCACTCAGAGCAGTCCAGTGTGCCTCCAACACCTCTGTTTCCAAGATGGCAGAGGTCTGGGACACACTGGAGGAGCTCTGGGCACCTCTCCTGGGAGGTACTGGTCAGGTGAGTGGTCACTCCCCTTTCCTTTGTCCAGTTTTGCACCAGAGCAGGGCTGGGGGATCCCTGAACCGGTGTAGACTGGCTTATGCAGAGATGGGCACCATCTGTGCCTATCAAAGCATTTCCAGAGGCTGGGGGAGGCTACTCCTCCCCAGCCCTTCACACCTTTTTCCAAAGGGAGAGGGTGTAACACCCTCTCTCAGAGGCAATCCTTTGTTCTGCCTTCCTTGGCCAGGGCTGCCTGGACCCCAGGAGGGCAGAAACCTGTCTGAGAGGTTGGCAGCAGCTGCAGTGGAAACCTCAGAAAGGCAGTTTGGCAGTACCCAGGTTCTGTACTAGAGACCCGGGGGATCATGGTATTGGGGTGACAATTTCATGATCTTAGACATGTTACATGCCCATGTTCGGAGTTACCATTGTGATGATATACTATACATAGGTAGTGACCTATGTACAGTGCACGCGTGTAATGGTGTCCCCGCACTCACAAAGTCTATGGAATTTGCCCTGAACGATGTGGGTGCACCTTGGCTAGTGCCAGGGTGCCCACACACTAAGTAGCTTGGCACCCAACCTTCACCAGGTGAAGATTAGACATAAAGGTGACTTATAAGTTACTTATGTGCAGTGAAAAATGGCTGTGAAATAACGTGGACGTTATTTCACGCAGGCTGCAGTGGCAGGCCTGTGTAAGAATTGGCTGAGCTCCCTGTGGGTGGCAAAATAAATGCTGCAGCCCATAGGGATCTCCTGGAACCCCAATACCCTGGGTATCTAAGTACCATATGCAAGGGAATTATATGGGTGTACCAGTGTGCCAATGAGAATTGGTAAATTTAGTCACTAGCCTGCAGTGACAAATTTAGAAAGCAGAGAGAGCATAAACACTGAGGTTCTGGTTAGCAGAGCCTCAGTGATACACTTAGGCACCACACAGGAAACACATATAGGGCACATACTATGAGCACTGGGGTCCTGCCTGGCAGGATCCCAGTGACACAAGGGCTAAAACAACATACATACAGTGAAATATGGGGGTAACATGCCAGGCAAGATGGTGCTTTCCTACAGTGTCCATTTCATGTGATGCCACAGAGAGGAGTGTGTCACCATAGTGCATTGGCTGACATAAGTCTTCATGCACCATAATATGTTATTTGGCATGTAGAACTGCAGTAGATATGAGGGACAGACGACAAGTAGGCCCAGAGTGTGGAACCACTTTGTGTTTATCTATGTCCTTGATGTGGGTTAATGTGTAAAAGTGCACTGCACATGTGTAATGATTGAGGATTATTCTCTGACTGTTGGCATGCATCATGGAGTGAGTTGCAGTGATGTTGGCATCACATGTGTTTGGGTACAGGCATTCATCCACAGACAGACACCAGTATTGGGATGTCCAAGATGTGGTTAGTGATGTTGGTGCTCATTGGGCAACAGGTTGGGGTTCTTCTTATGTTCTGTTAAAGTTCTGTGTCTCCCCAACATGCACAGGACAAATGTCTACTAGAGAAACCCTCAGAGGAATACATTGTAATGGGTGTCAGGCATTAGTGGTGACTATCCTGGGTTTTGCAAAATTGTTGTTTTGTTTATTCTGGGGAGATCTCTCCCTGACATATTGAACCTGATGTCAACAGTATTCCTTCCAATGCAACATGTAAGGCTTATCTGAGTTACTTTGATATTACCTCATTGAATCTACTGTAACAGATGTCACTTGTCGAAGTGTAGTTTGTTGGAATGTTTCCTGAGTGGCTTGGTTATTTCCATGTCACATGCTCCAGGATATAGAACTTTTGGGATTCACATAGCAGGATTTCAGGGCCTCATCTAATTGTATGAGCCAAATAGCTGTATGCATGCCCTTGTGTGGGATATGTGGGAATGGAATTTACAGCGGGATGCTGTTATTGCCATTAGTTGACTGAGGTCTGCTGCACATGGTACAACTTTGAGAATGAAGAGGACTCCTAGTTGTTATGTGGTTAGTGTGCTCTAGGACTTCACCAATGGGCATGCATGCACATGCCATGGCACATGTATGCATCACTTAGATGAGTAGTTTTGCTGGGGCCTACTAGAATTGATGGTATTGTTAATCAATCTGATTTGTGGGTCAGATGTTATCATGGACATGTGATCACTATGTTCCTCTTTGACCTTGCAGCACCAGCACAGGCAAGCAGAGGAGAAGGGGATGAATCAAGTTTGGACGAATCTGGCCATGGGACCTTGGGTCAAGAGACAACTGACATGGAAGGATCCACGGCCCAGAGAGTGAGGGGAGTGCCACATGGGAGACTGGATACGCATCAACATCCTCAAATTCCTCCTCCAGTGGCCACTCCCTAGTGGTGTCTGACCCGCCTGGCATCCCTCAGCACCATCTTTGTACGTCACCCCCCATTCTATCACCACCCTCCCTGTTGCTCCCCACTCAGTTGGCTGTGCCCACTCACCGAAGAGGGTGGATATCTCTTTCGCCACAGGCACCTCTGCCCCAGCCCCTGTTACCCCTGCTGCCCTCAGTGAGGAAGAAATTGACCTCCCGAGAAGTATCTCTGCTAGACAGTTAGCCATTGTGAATGCCATCCATGGACTGGTGACTCAACTCCAACAAACCAACATCCATGGTGCAATGGCCGACCTACAGATATCTTTTCAGCCTCTGGCCTCCAAACTGACAGCACCCAGTCACCCCCAACCTTCCGTTCCACCTCCACCTCCCTCTTCCCAGTCCAAATCCCCCTTCTCCTACTTACCCAAAGCACACAAACGGATCCACAGACATCAAGCAGACAGACAGAACGCACACAGGCACAAGCACCACAAGACACACCGACCCACACACAAACAACATCCACCTACAGACACCACAACAGTCACAACTTCCCACGACACCCCCACCACCAACTCCAAGTATACCTACAGATACCACCATAATAGTCACAACACAGCCACCATACCCATCCTACATGCAGAAACAATCCCAGGAGACCCGCAGACATCCACCACAAGCAGACATCCATCACAAGCACCACACCTGCAGACATCACAGCTACAGACACACATACATCCGCCACATCCACCATAACTGCAGTCACCACCTCAACAGACACCCCCCACGCACCTCCATACCCCTAAGCCTAAGACACATAGACTCCCTCCCACACCCACCACGCACAAGCATACCTTGCATAAGCACACACCCACAACATCACACCTATACATCAGACAATCACTCCCTCAACCTCCAAATCCCGTCTCTCTTCTGATGATGATCCTCGTGTGTCCAAAAACGTTTTCCTCTGTGAGCTTGACCTGCCCCTTGTTCTCTCCCTGTACCACAACCAGAAGGACCTCGCCACGTCACCCCAGTTTGGACCCAGCCATATGCAAATCAGCCTTGACCCTGTTCCCCATGGGAACAGTCCAGCCCGAACTGCTAGGTCAGGTCCGCCCTGGACAGGAAACAAGTATCCTGGGACTGGTTTCAGGGTTTCACCCTTCATCAGCATTCAAGCTAGCCTGGCTGATGAAGGGTGAAACCCTGAAACCGGTCCCAGGATGCTTGTTTCCTGTCCAGTGAGGTCCTGGCTTGGCAGTTCGGGCTGGACTGTTCCCATGAGGAACGGGGTCAGGACTGATTTGCATATGGCTGGGTCCAAACTGGGGTGGCATGGTGAGCAAAGGAATGATGGATTAAACCAAGATCTGTGAGTGGGGGTGAGTGTTTGCATTGTTCAGCACTACGTCCATCATCCTTTTGTGTTGCTAATTTGTGTTGTGTGCCTAAAGTTATGTGTGTATTTGGGTTTGCTTGCTGCTCCATGTGCTGTTGTTTGCAGTGTGTGAGTTTGTGGGCAGTGCTGATGTCCCCCAAGAGAAGGGCATATGTTGTGTGTATAGGTATGTTTATGTAAATGCAATGTTGGTGTCATGGCATTGTGTAGTATTTGATATGATAAGTATTTTGTTTTGTGTTGTGCAATGTGGGCATGTATGGTGTTCAACATGTACCCCTAATATTGCTTCTGAATGTATCTGATGTGTGTCATCTTGAGTTTAGTTTGTGCAGACATGGAGTGCGTTTAGTTATGCTTGCTGTGTTTGAATTTGACTGTGCATGTGTCCACATAGGTGTGTCTATTGCAGCTAGATCATGTGCCATTTCCTGTGCATATGAGGTTTGAGGGGCCTGTTCAAGGTGATGCATATCCCAGTGCAGTCCCTTTCCCTGGGTGTCTCAGATGCACCCCCATTTGTGCAGATATAGTTGTCATGTTTTCTTTGTCTATTTGTGCATCTGTGTTTAGTGTATGCACTTCTGTTGTGCTCTGATGTGTGTGTCCATTGCAAGGTTGTTTCATGGTGGTGT
Organism: Pleurodeles waltl; assembly: GCF_031143425.1. NCBI lineage: Eukaryota > Metazoa > Chordata > Amphibia > Caudata > Salamandridae > Pleurodeles > Pleurodeles waltl. The sequence goes on from NC_090447.1 coordinate 1,120,043,665, forward strand.
TGTTTGTGTTCCATGCTACTTCAATACATATGTGTATTGTATGTGTGCTTAGTCCCCGGACAGTGGTGTGACAATGTTGTTTAGCCTTTACTGTCCCTGTGCCTGAGCTGAGTGTTCATGTGAATTTGTATAGTGTTGAGGTGCAGTGTGCACCCCAAAGGGGGCATATAGTGACTGTGTGCATGTCTGTGTTGATGTATGTTTGTGAGTGGGTGTGGTTTTTAGAGGTGTACCTGTTGCCTGTGTCGTGCCACCGATATGTAAGCTGGCACAACATGCTGTTTTGAAGGTTAATGATAGATGTAAGTGTGTGTACTCACGCTTGTTGGCATCCACGGCGGCATGGATTTCATTGCCTTTGGATGAGCAGGAGCAGCGCCATGAGGTTTGTGAAGGGCTCCATGGCAGCACTGGAGGTGTAAGTCTGCCTGCCGGTGAGTGTCTCCCTTTATACTGTCCATTTCCCCCTTCAGATACTTGGAGGTTGGACCATCACAGTCACATAATGAGTCTGGTGGCAACACAAGCTCCTCAGGCCTGTTTGTGCTTCTTCGTGACTGCGGTGGTCTGCCCTACCTGGCGGTGCCGGTGAACCACTGGCGGTCTTCTGTTAGTGTGTCCTCCAAACCCGTAATACGGCGGTCCAACTGCCACCACCTCCATGGTGGTTTGCGGACTGCCAAACTTGTAATCAGGCCCATTGTCTTTTATCATTTCTTAAAAACAAAGCAACTATTGCTAAACACAAATGCAACATCAAGGCTGACTTACCCAATAACCTACAGTCGTACAATAAAGAAGGCCATACTGCATCCAAGATATACTCCCTTCTATCTCCTACTAGCTCAGCACGGCACTAACCAAATCAAAACAAAAGAAATGGGAACTACTCCTATATCCCTCAGATTACCCGCAAAAGTCACCACTAAACTGGTCACAGATTTGGACTAACATAACTGGAAGCAAAACCGTTCCTTCACTGTCTCAAACTAGGTACTTGATGGCCCCTATGGCTCACTGGACTACAACTAAATTGTGCAAACCTGGACTCCACAACTCCGACATCTGCTGGAGCTGCAAAAAAGCTCCAGCAGACTTAAATCACATGCTACTACTCTGCACCTTCTTGAAAAAGTCTTGGAATGAAATAGGAAAAAGTGTTTAAAAAATATTAAATATTATCTTGATCCCAAACTGAGCTTCTATTACACTTGGTATACTTCCCCCTGATATTGCACTATAGAGGGAAGACTATTTACTATGGGATATATTTGTCTCTACAGGTCTCAAAATCATACTTTCTGAGTGGAAAGACTTATCCAAACTCCCCCCTCTCCCCCTCCCTCAACAGCTGGTAGGAGTGTATACTATACAATAGAGGTGCAGACTAATCCAACTTACTTGAAAACAAACAAAGGTAAAAAGGAAAGAATATGGTCCAAGCTTGACAAGTTTTGTGATTAAATAACCTACACACTAACTCTTGTTCCCGACTACAATTCCCTCCCCCTCCTCTGGCCCCCCGTCCCATTTACCCTACCCCCACTCATTCACCCCTTCTCTATCTTTACTGCTCTCTCTATCTTATTTTCTGCTCTCTATCCACTCTGCTGGGGTGGGGGGAACCTCAAGTTATTAAGAAGCCCTTGCATTTAGTGGTCAACTTACCAATACAAACATCAGCAATCTCCCTATGCTATACCACACACCCATATAACCAACTCATCCTTACTTCTGACCCTCACTCTTTATCATAAACTATGTTGGTGTTCTCAACAGAATTGTACATCTCCACCTCTGAATTAACCTGTGATGTCATACATCTCTATAAAAATCTTAATAAAAATGATTCAAAAACAAAAAAAGAGCATCCCTGTACCAACTTCCATAAATGTCCCCAGCTTGGAGTGCGTCCAGTGGACTTGCAAGGATTTGGCCAGGTGCACTGTGAGAATCCTAGTCCCAACACCACAAGGTGCAAATCTGGGATTCTGGAACCTTGGATTGGGGTTGTGGATCACTTTCCTGCATCAAATGTTCAAAAAACTCCCCAGTCTAGAGTGCTTCCAGTGGACTTGCAAAGATTTGGCCAGGTGCACGGTGGAAATTGTAGTCCCAAGGAGCAACTCAGAGATTCAGGAACCTTGGAAAGGGGTTGTGGATCACTATCCTGCATCAAGAAACACTTCTGTAAGTAAGTGTAAAAGTGTTACAATGCAGATGGCTGGGAAGCTTGAGTAGGTCGCAGTCCAGTGCAACTTTGCCTTTGAGAACCATGTGCTTCTAAGTGCTAGTTTACTTTTAATCTTTAAAAATTCCAACCTCTGGTTCCCTACATTGGATTTTTGTCATTTTGGTGTCATGTTAAAAAATAAAAATATTTCCTATTTTTATAATTTTTTGTGGGATTGTTACTGTGTGTTGCGTCTGACTTATTGACTGTATTGGTGTTTTTAAATGCTTTACATACCTGTCTCCTAAATTAAGCCTGATTGCTCGTTGCCAAGCTACCAGGGGTTAAGCCAGGGGCTACTTTGTGGGACCTTGACTGGGCACAACCCTGTGTTGGGGTGTACTGCCAGTGGTAGGCGTTTACTTACCTCTACCAGTACCCAGCCTCCAGCACATACACACTCATAACATCCAGCCATATTCCAGGATTTTCTTATCACCACAAGGTCATCCCTCTTTTTTCATCCACAGCTGTTGAATCATAGCTGGCAAATTCAAAAGATGGTCTGTAATTATTTTTTAGAACAAAAACAGGCAAGAAGCAATACAGGTTAACCGATAATGTTTGTTGCTACACAATAAAACAAAACATTAAAAGGGAGAGAATCCCAAATCAGATGTTGAGTGGGAGATGAAGACAAGCTCACTTGCAAGTTCCAACCAGCAACACAAACTACCCCGAGCATCCAAAAGTCAAAGAGACCAACCCAAAAGACTCATAGAAGAAATTGAATTCACTTTTCCAAGTGGGTGAGGGGTTGGGGTGGAGATGTAATGTTGCCCATAACAGACCATACAAGATCAAAAGCAGAGAAGGTCAGCTGTCTAGCTGCTCAATTGCAGGAAATTCCTGGACAAGCAGGAAAGGGCAGCACCGTGGGAACTAGCCTAATGGAGTGAGAAAAAGCACAACATGAGGAGGCTAGATGGTTGTACGACGGAACACCGATTTCCTAAACAACTAGTGCCTTAACAACGAGGTCGGAACACCGACCTCGTTGCTACTACTAATGATTTTACCACGAATGCCTTAACAACGATTTTCGTTGTAAAGGCATTCCTGATAAAAGCATTACCCCCCGAGCCCCAACCCAAAACCTAAAACGCCCTGACCCCCCACCCCCTCCCCAAAACCAAAAACTCCCCACCCCCCAACCTCATCCCAAAACCTAAAACCCCCTGACCCCCCTCCCCAAAACCAAAAACGCCCCACCCCCCAACCCCACCCCAAAACCTAAAACCCCCCACCCCCTCCCCAAAACCAAAAACGCCCCACCCCCCCAACCCCACCCCAAAGCCTAAAACCTCCTGACCCCCACCCCCTCCCCAAAACCAAAAACGCCCCACCCCGCCCCAAAACCTAAAACCCCCTGACCCCCCACCCCCACACCCTCCCCAAAACCAAAAACACCCCACCCCCAACCCCATCCCAAAACCTAAAACCCCCTGACCCCTCACCCCCTCCCCAAAACCAAAAACGCCCCACCCCCCCCAACCCCGCCCCAAAACCTAAAACCCCCTGACCCCCCACCCCCTCCCCAAAACCAAAAACACCCCAACCCCACCCCAAAGCCTAAAACCCCCTGACCCCCCACCCCCTCCCCAAAACCAAAAAAAACCCACTTACCTTAGTCGACCCCTTGTCACCTGCGTCCTCCTCCTTCACCAACTCCCTTCTTTGTACCTTAACCACGCATGTTCGTAGTTCAGAACATTCGTAGTTAGGGCACAAAATAACAGAGTCGTGGTTAAAAAAAGCGTTGTTGCGCTTTCGTTAACCACGACTTCGTTAAAAAGACTTCGTTGAAAAGGATGTTTCCCAGGCTAGATACTCATGCGTAGGCCATGTCAATAATTAAAGGGCAGATGAAAGCAAAGAAGGAACTCCAGTCCTGCAGTGTTTGTATTTACTTAAAGCACAATCACATCTCTGGTCAGTGTAGCTCAAAGACAACTATACACCATCCTGAGTCCTCCTCTTTCCTGCCAGCATTACTAAGTTAACATGGTCGTGAAAATGAACCAACAAAATGTTCCTTATGAAATGTTTTTTTTTTATCCAGAGCACATGGCATATTTTGCATACTTCGGCGTGAGTCAGATACATTTTAATTGACAGTCCTGTAAATAATGGAACACCAAAATAAATTGCACCGTAAATTAGGAGGCCCATTCCATGCCAATTCAGGAGGCTAACAAATGCAGTTTCTGTAGCGAACTGGACAGCAGGATCTCCACTGGGAAGGACAAGTATCTCAGAAAGTTGAACTCAGCTTGGAAACTAATAACTGTAAAAAAGAAAAAGCCAAATGACAGGTTTTCTCCATCTAGGTTCTCCATCTACTGAACAAAAAGCCTGTTGATTTCAGAATTAGTCTGACTCTCTTGAAATTCCGAATGGAAGGGAAAACCAGCTGAGAAACATTACATCTATGCTTCACAGAAGTTACCATCCACAAATATTTTGGCTTTGAAAAATTCCTATATCATACATCAAGCTCCTCTCCATATATACTTACATGCATACATACAACTGACAGATGTAAGTAACTCAATTAAGGAAATAATCAAGCTACTATGCCGAACCATCTTTTCCAAATGATTACAAGTAAATGCTTGATGATACGACACTCTAAATTCCTCAAAGAGTTGTAAGGCAACATTTTGACCCTAACTAAGAAGATAATATTGGTCCAGCATGAAGCAGGAACAAATACCTTTTGCCAGCTTCGTCCAATTGTCTGAAAAACGAAGTGGCTTCCACACATAATCAAGCAAACTAGGATTCCACACATCTCCTTGACTCCAAATAACCAGCCTCATTTCCACACCACACCAGCTACACAATTTTAACTGTTGTACTGGATGCTGTACCGTTTTGTCTCCACAGTACTGAATGTCCAGGATTCTTCCTTTAGATAAGAAAAATAAAATTGGTGCTGCAGTTCCTGCTTGATCCTGTTAACACCTATGTACATATGACCATAAAATCCTCAACTTGCAAGTAGCCAAAATTTGTGAGTCAGCTCCTCTCCTAATCCTTCTCTTTCCTCACAAACCAATTCCAAAAGTCAAACTAGATCATTTAGGACCTGGTTTAGATGTTGGTGGAAAGGGTACTCCATCACAACGCAATGGAGTACCCTCTCCTCCATTTCCTTCAACCTGAAGCGATAGACGGAAGAGTCTACTTCTCCTCTGCCAGGTCAAAGGAGAAAGGATTATTGGAGGTTCGGCCATGTGCCCCGCTGCCATACTTAGGTTGGGCGGAAACATAGCAGTCTGTCACCACCATAGAAAACGTGTTTGATGAGTGGCAGTGAAAACTTTTAAATGACCCCAAGCCATGGGGGAATGCTATCATGGTTTAGATGGTCATTGTTTTTGTTTTATTTTCATAAAGGAAAGCCTGCATTTGGAGAAAAAAGCTGCGAGTTTGTTGTACTGCTCCCTAATGTTGACAGAGCCATCCATCAAACTTACAATGCATTTCTAGGAGCCACTGTCCCAGCAGTTCCTTGAAATGCAGTAGATGACTGTGGGGGCAGCGGACATCCTGAATACAGTGGACGTAGTACCCTCCATATAGCAGGAACAAAGTACTGTGCCACAGTGATGGTAATTACTCCGTCCATCTTAATTTAAATCAGCCCGTTAATGTCGAATGTTGCCAAAACATGTTAGTCCACTCTCGGGTCTCTTGTTACTGAACTTCAATCCCTTAGTGCATATTACTTAACACCAACACGTTCTATATTGCTCTTACATGAATGACACACACCTTTTTCCAATGTTTCAGCAGCAGAGCCAGTAGATGCCAAAGCCTACTACTGTGCCTTAAAGTGACACAGGCTTCTCCTTCTAAGAGCTTCGTGTAATTTTAGATATCTAAGGCAATAGTGATGAATTTGCTGCACCATAGTTTCTGGTGTCATAGTAAAAAATACCCGGAAGGGTTTTCACTTTGTTTGACAATCAAATATGATTTATAAATCATGGGTTTTTAAAAGTCTGAGTAAATAGTTGACTAAATATTATTTTATTGTATCTCTATTTTTTAACAACTATAGTTTTTCATTAGCTTCTGTATCTAATGTTATGTCCTCGTTTACTTGGAGAGAATTAGCAATGCTCCAAGACGCCCTTTGCCATCGGTACATCATGCGGACTGGAAATATGAGACTCCATTAGGTGCTCTTTTTAGCGCAAATACTAATTCGAAGCAACCTAAAGTCATGCATAGTTTTAATACTTCAATCTGCAATAATGGGCCTCTGTTTTTCCCCAGCCACCCATTTAATAAACTCAGTGAAGGCTGCTGAATACTCAGGAGGAGTCATAATTTTGGAGAAAAAAATCAAAGTTGATGAAGCTGAAGCATGGGAGAGGCATTTAGAGCCGTGTGCTGAATCTTTCAGCGCTCTTAATGTGATGAGTGTTCTGCTTATTCACTGTAAATGGTGCTCCCTGGGACAGAGGGAGCAGCCCAGGGGCAGGAATGCCCTCCAGTGAAGGGGTTAATGTAGTAACCTGCTGCACAATATACATTCATGGGAATACCTTCCCCTTCAAATACCAATTAACCAGGCGCATAATTAAATATCCGAAATAATGAAATATTCACTGTGTACACAGTTAAAAATATCCCAGCATAAATTAGTTATCAAAATGTTATTAATAAATAAACACAGGATGGAGACTCAAGAAGTCTGTGTTGGTGGACAAAATTCCACCTTTTAAATCAACAAAGGATGAACCTTGGACTAAATAAACTTGCAAGCGGTGGCAAAAGAATGCTGAACAGCCACCAAATGAAGAAACTCTACATTAAGTGGAATTAACGCAGTCCGAGCAGAGAAATAGTGATGTTGAAGAAGAATGTGGCAACCTCACATTTGATCATATTTATTCGAAAGGTGTAAATATGTCTAAAATTAAAATATGTGAAACACATGTAAACTATACTATGAAACACCTCACTATCGCTTCTCAAATAAAAAGCCAAAAAGGGAGGTGCAGCCTAAATCACATGAGTAGTGGGTTTACATTGATGAAATCTAGTTATTGGTGTACAGGGGCGCTACTTTTTTGATGGTTGTTGTGATTAGAGAGTTCTGTGCGAGGAATAATAACAAGCCTCAATCATACATTAAATTAAACATAACATTACAAGTGACATCTTACATCTTGATATTATAAAGGCATTAAATGGGAATCACACATTATATATCAGCATAGTTATGATGGCAATTTGCAAGTTGATTGTTGCATCAGTTTACAGTTCGATACGAAAACAATATTTCCAAGGTTCATCGTACCTTTTTGGCAGAATTAAATCTGAAATAGAGACACAGCATTTTATGCAGACCAAACGATTCACATAAACGTTTGCTGATCAGCATTAGCCCGGAACGGAAAATGTACTTTTTGGTCATGTGCTTATAACACTGAATGTGAGCATGCTCACTACATGCTGCATGATTGCAAACTGTTTTCAGCAGACTGAGCACGCACATCAGCTGCACGTCCAAAATCTAAGCATAGAGGCATATGTGCTTGGTGCACACATAAGGGCATTTCTCTTCCTCTGAAGGATGGGCTGACGTCAATCTGAAGCACATCCTGTTCGAATGCAGTATTCCTGACATTGGGGAATTACAAAATAATACAAAGTCCAAAATGCATTCTTGGCCTCAATTACTTTTTAATGCTTATTTTATAGTTAAGAATGTAAAAGGCTGCATCTCCACTACTAACTTAGAACTCACCCGACACATATGTTGCCTATATGAATAGGTATTTTCAGGAGTGATTAAAAATAAATCTGCCATTTAGAAGCCAGACAAATAGCTGTGCAATTATGTTTTCTCTGAGAATTATAATTGTCAATTATACAAGTGGGATCTCCGTTAAGACTGTCCCGTTCCTTCATTCCAAAGCCCCATCTCGCCAAACTTGCAGTGGCGGTTTGACCACACACGCTACTGGCGGACTGACAGCCAGATATGGATTCTGGCTGGTGGACCACCAGGAGACCGCCGCCTCCACCAGGATCATGGATCCAATGGGTTGGCAGCAGTCGAAGTCATGGTCAGCCACGAAGGTGCCCATGGCGGCACTGCTATGCTGATCAAGACTTCACTTTCTGCCAGTCTTTCCATGGCAGTAGCACAACCATGGAAAGGCTAGTGGAAAGCCAGTGCTGGGGGACATGGGGGGGGTGGCCCTACACTGCCCTCGGCCATGACGTGGACACAGCAGCGGCCCCCCTCCCAGCACCCTATGCAGACAGTGCTCATACTGAGGATGCGGGTGTGTGACAGCATTGGCCTCGGCTCCTGTAAGGAGCCGAGGCCAATGCCGCTGTACAGTTCCCCCCGGCTGACCCCAGAAACGTGGTAATACAATGTTGCTGCCGGTCAACCCAGTGGAAACATCGTAATATGACGAGGGAGAGGCTGCCACCTTGACGGCAGCCTCACCCCTTCCTTGACGGAAGCCTCACCCCATCATATGGACTGTCTCGTGGGCAATGCCACTGAGATCGCGATTAGGCCCTTGGCCTCTACTTTGAGGAAGTTGAAGTACAGAGAAATATATATCTATTGTAAGATACCTTTTGGCTTCTCAATTAAAGTACTTTTTTGTGTCCATGTATACTCCCAAAGCACCTCGTTTCTACACTCAAATTTATGTTATTAAAATAACTTTTGTAATTTTGAAACTGAAATTGGTTGCATTTTAATAGTATTGCTTTATTTTCTGTATAGTAATTTTTTCAATTCTAGGTTTTCACTGCATGACATTTTAGCCAAGGAAGTGCAGTAGCTCAAACACTTTGAAACTTAAATCAACATTAAAAAAACAATTTTAGAAACATTTTACATGTGCAAACCTTTCTCTGTACAATTTGAGCATGCATTCTAAAGCTAATTAAGCACCTATCGGTTTGAAAGCTATGTGTGTTTATATGTGCTAATATTCATATGTTTGCAGCACACAGGTATTTATCCATAGTGTTTATGCTTCGTGGAACAACCAAGAATTATCAAGAGTACTTCCTTGTTGTTCTCACATCTTTCTTACTTAAAGCTGTGGATCTTTCCCTACTTTTAAGATTTACAGAAGGAAAGCAGAATCTGTATGAGATCATACACACCACTTTCACGCTGACGTTGCTGATGAAGATCATGCATTTCAGGATCATTTCTTTTATTGTCTTTGCTTATTTTCAAATGGTGATACATGAAACTCAAAAGAGCCTTCAAAATTGTATCTGGGTTCTGAAGAAGGACTTTGAATTTCTAAACTACAAAACACTCCCAAAACCTCTCTGCATTAATTTTGTGATGACTAACTGACACCTTTATCATCCAATGCTGAAATTGATTTATGTAACAGCCTTGAACTGACTCATCACTTGATTTATCTGTTATAATACAAACAAACAAAAATATTTGTCTTGCTTCATATCCCATTTTTCCATATCCTTTGTTCTATCAAAAAAGGATATGTTGATATAACCTGATGAATGGGAAATGAATGTTTCTCAGTTTTAATAAGCATTAAGCAGTTCAAATCATCAACGTTCAATGTAGCTGGGCAAGGGGATACCCTTCAGATTAGTCAGTCAGGGATTAACATATGCAGGGAGGACCACATGTGGGCAAAAGCCAAAGAGGACAAAAAGGGTAAAAGAAATCTGGAAACAGGTAATCTTGGGCAACAGGCCACTGACTAAAATGGGCAAAAAGTAAGTAAAAAGGGAAAGGGTCAGCATATCAGAAGCTCAGTTAAGAGTCTTCTTTTAAGTGTTAGGTAGAAAATCTCTAAGTCTCAACAAAGCATTTCAATAGGCCAAGGACACAGAGGACAGTACCTCCCGGAGTCCAAGGGGCTCAGCATGCAATATGGGATCGGGCAAAGGAATCCTTCTTCCGCTGGATCCCTATCTGCCAAATCTGGCCAAAATACAGCTGGACCTCAGTATATTAAAGTTCATAGGACAAGATGATTCATCAGTTTATCAGTCCACCTGAAGTTGAAGAGGAAACATCCAACAGAAATCGATCATGCACCTCCAGCTTGAAACATCCACATGGTTTCCCAGGTTTGTCATGAGAACAGTGTCCATCTTTATACTTCCATGCAAGATTGAAACAAATGTTAATACTGTCAGTCCACAGTCCTGGATGTTCCATATCCAAGGATGTTTTCTCATACTCATTATGTGTAGAGCAATAGACATCTCTTACGAAGGTAGCCTTCTTATGGGAATGAAGTTTGAAAGAAAAGTTCATGTTAGCAAGATGACTTGACATTTTTTGCACAGTTACCAATACAGGACCTAGCAGGCCACGCTTAGGCTAAAGCAAATTAATTAAAACAGCACATTAATACAATCAAATAAAACACATTTAATATATAAACTATAAATTCAACCTTAACAATTCTTCATTAGCATTCATGTTACAGTAACTAAAATGACATGACTCTGTTAATACATTTCAGTCAGTGTGGCACAGAACTGCATTTCTCTACTTTTGCATACAAATGAAAATATTTTGAAGTATAAATTCAATATTGTTTCAATACATAATATTAGTTTAGACACTAAAATATAACATAATGTCAGATTAATTCTTCAAATGTAATTTCATTTTGATACCACCTATGCTTCAGTGAGTAGTCTAAGACACATCCACACTAACATAACGTCTCAGTGCATTAATGTACATTCAAACTATTAGTACTTTGGTTAACATATTGCATAAACTGCCACACATAGATGGCCACTGTGACATGAGGGACCGTGCTAAAGTTTCTGCTACATTAGCCCCCCCCCCTCTGATGGCGAATCAAGCCGTCATAAAATACTTAACTCTCATTTCCAATGAGACAGCTCAAAATTTCAGAGGATTATTCAGGCAAGGTCTTCTGAATTCACCTATCTACTTGATGTTACAATAGTACATGCTCCTTGTAATCTCCATTTCCATCTCCTCCTTTCTCCTTTTACTCTTGGCTCTTTTCTCTTTCCGCTTCTTGAACAAAGTGTAAAGACCAAATGCAGCTAGGGACTAGGGCACACAATGCCATCATCAACAGGGGTCTCAAGATAGTTCCAACAGTTCCTCTCCCTAGATTTCCAAACCACCTTCCAATTGCTGAAAAAACATTAGCTATTGCTTCCTATGCACCTGTCCCTGTTAACTCTTTCAGGTCTTGTCTCAAGTCTGTCATTGTTAATATTGGAATAGCTGATGTTGGTGCACACAATGATACACTTACATAGAAGAACACAATCGCATCACCCTTATTATATTTACCCATCATGAGCTCTCCCTCACCCCAACTCCAAAATAAATGGTCAGGCAGGGTTTGAGACCTAGGCCTGAGGTTACTGACTGATAGGTCACAGCTGCAGCAGCACATAACCGGCAAACACCATAAAGCCAGATGCCAAATGTAGTTAGGAACACTCAACCAATAAGAACACAGTACTCACAGTAACACACGGCGTTCACGCACCAGTCAGGCCAGACATCTGCACAAATTATCCACTGGCCCTCATTGTGACCACGTAAGGTTGAGGCCCACCTGAATGTGTTGTCAGGATCTCATTTATCTCTCCAAGACAACTGTTCACATTCTTTACCCTGAAAGTAATGCTGTAATTGGTTTATGGTACCCCACTTAGATCAACAGTACATTGAGACAGTTCCCAGACCCCAGTTCTTTAACTGTTCTCCTGGCCATGATATGTAATTAAACCCACAGTTCCTTCTTTGCCAAATGCCTCATGTCTTAAATTTCTTTCAAGATAAACATTCAAGCAATGTTTTGGTGAGCCAGCCAGGAGATGATTAGTTCCTGGGACCTGTCTTTGACCAAAGAAAGAGGGCCCTGCCCGGACGGATTCAAATTTGCGCAACAGGGAAGGTGAGCAGATGCCGCAAATGATTTGAAGCTCTGCAGAATCCACTGGGCAGAGGTCTGTCCTGAAGCTGCCATCACAAGGGTAAGAGACTAAATCAGATCTTTAGTCCCAGCATTCAGTGTATGGCAAACTAGGAAGAAGAGTTGTTGCGTAGGCTCTCATTATTCTAATGAGACTACTGGATTTTGAGCAGCAAAATCGCCTGCGGTGTGGGAGACTGAGTCTTACCCACTACTGGTGACGCCTGTTGCTCTAATCTGGGTTTTGCTCCGGCTAACTAGCAGTGCTTCATCTCTACCCAAGAGCAGGGATGATTGGGCATCCACGCTTATGACATAATTGATTTCTCAGGGAAATCGTGGTCACGCAGGTCTCATCCGTTTCTCTCAGTTACATTAGTCTCACATACACAATGACAAACAGAGGCAGCATATGTTTCAATAAGGTTTTAATGAAGCGACTGCATCTTAGATAGCAAAGCATGTACTGCAGTAACCAGAACGATACAGCATGACAAGATTAGAATTGTGACAAGGAGAGTGAAGCATTGAAATAACGCTACCATATTTTCACTAGAGTCAATAGACTAATCCTTACCGAGGCTATAATAGAGCACAGCATGTTAAGCTCTAATTCTGCCCTTCAGGTTTCCCTGGAACAACATCATCCCCAATACCTGAGAAAAGGCCTGAAGTCTGCATAAGCAGCTGTAGCGAGGCATTCAGCAATCAGCATACAGTCATAATTCTCTGACTGGAATCTCCCTCTGAAGTGTAAGGGACAAGGAAGTGTTTATATAATAAAACAGCTGATGTTCTAAGAAAATATCCCTACGTAAGGATGTGTGTTTTCTATGAATGTCAGAGACAAAACTCGTACCACATTCACTGGCAACCTATCTCACTGCAGCCTTCAAAAAAGCACAGAGTGAACAAGAATGTCTTGTTTAAGAACATAGTGCTGGCCTAAGCAAAAACAGCTAGATAGAGAGAAATAAAACAAGACCGCAAAAGTTGCTATTGCAAGAATAATAAACAAAGCTGAATAAAATATATCTAGGTGAAAGTGCACAGCGGCAGGCCTCGTATGCTAAAATAACGTGCATGGAGCTACAACTAAAATGGCTACACAACAGAGTAACCCGCAGAAGTCACATTTGTTTGATAGTCAGCATGCAAGCAAAGGAGAATGACATTTGTTGCTTGGAGCACTGGGCATGACACAGATGGTATGTTTGTCTACTGGGTGTAGCAGAGGGCTGATCACTTGTACCGCTGGGCGTGATACAGATGGTTCAGAAGGAAGGAGGCAATCTAGGTGGGATTTAAAGGAAAAGCGCGATCTAAGGAGAGAGAGAGAGAGAGAGATAGAGAGAGAGAGAGAGAGTAAGAGAGTGAGAGAGAGCACTCTGAAAGCACAACAAGAGAGTTGAGCTGTGCAACCTCCACCTGAGGAGAGCATGGGTAGGTACAGAGCCCCATCTGAGGAAGAGTCTGAGGTAGAACTAGAGAGAGGCTTTCAGCTAAGATCCAAACCTTAACAGATCATCAATATAGGAGAGGGGCTGACCAGGAAATAAGACACCAAGGTAGCCTGCTACAAACTCAACTTAGACACAAGAGAACCAAGAGGGCACCTTTGTGTGCGCACAAAGGAGCAGTGACGAAGACGTCTGCTGATCCTATTGAATGTGCAGGACAGACAAACTAACCCCAAGAGAGATAGTGGCCTGAGAGCTTCAAGACCTTTGCACAACCATTTTGTCACCTGCTAGTCCAATGGACTGAGGGAATTGACCAGTACGAAGCATCCTAACTGGAGGAGAGATCCTTTGAATCAGAGGACATAGCTGTTGTGGAAGACTGCATCCAGCTTGGAGGGGGAGATCCCTAGTGGAACTTCCATTACATGCAGTATTGTCTAAGAAGAAGGGAACACTATGTTAACAATAAACCAATTGAGCTTCCCAAAGCCAACATATGCCCACTACTGCAGAAAGGCATGTCAGGGATCATCTATGTGCCATGGGCTCAGATGGATAAACAAGGGCTCCTAACTAAGTTGCCACCATTGCTGGATGGGATGGGAAAATGGATTTCATGCTTTGAGAAGAACACCACTGGAATAAACCAAGAGATAAGTGACATCAAAGTCTGCTAAGTAGTCTTATCGGAGAGTAAACTAACACTGTGTTAGCCCAAGCTCGTATATCAGCAATCACACTGACAGACACTGAGCATGATATGGTGACATTCAATTCATACATCAATCAAATATAAAGGGCCCTGAATGAAATGTTCTGCGACTGCCTAGATGTAGGAGGGTTAATGGCAGAAACCATGACACCTGGGGAGACAATAACTGATTTTCTGGATAATATAAGAGAACAATGAGGACAAGAGACAGGACAGTCATGGACCGATAGAGGCCCCCAAGTTACATCATTTTACATTATCCTCAAAAAGGGGCTGCCCACTGAAATACAAAGCAGATTGTACAGCACAATAAGGCTAGATGTAAAGCCCTTGTGGGAGATAGAAGCTCACATATTATATTATCACAAAAAGAAACAAGAAAATGACAGAGAAAGACAGGTGTAAGCCCAGAGAAGCACTGCTAAGTTGGTCCAACACAAATTGAAAAAGAGTGCCCTTGAGGGGACTGCATTGGTTCCTAGTGTCCAAATGGCACCAGTTCTGAAGGGAGCTCCCCCACAAAACCCCAGAGGGTTTCAACCTAGCTACAACAACAGAAACCAAGGAGGTAGGCAGTAGCCACATCTTATAGACTGTTACTATTACAACAGAATAGGCCAAATGGCTGACAGATGCAGGCTAAAGGCATATTACAAACAGAGGTCAATGAGTCGCGCCAGGCCCCACTAAATTTCCATCCACAAAACCAAGCCCAGGGAAAATTAAATGCATCTTACACTCTGCTGTAGGGAAGTCAGCCCACTGCTACACCACCAAAACAGGGGTCAGATAGTTGGACAAACACATGTCAGCAGCAACCACAGACAGGGAACCCAGCCCAACAAGTACTGCAGCCACAACCACAGCAGGGAGTGGCAACTGTTTGGGAAAACAATGCATTCGGAAAAACACAGAACCCAAATGTGCAGTAAGTTAAAACCCCCAAAGTGAACCTTCCATTTCATGCACCCCTCAAAAAATTCACTGTATGCAAAAACTCAGAAGAAGAACCAATGAGGCAACATTACGGATTCAAACCTTTATTTGCGTTTGGGAAACTCAGAGCCCTGTATGTATTTTGTTGATTGGGTATCCTCACTAGAGTCCACCATTCAGGGTGTCAGCAGGAACATAGGCCACACTCTGCTGCTAATCCTCCACGGTGGAGTCAGCTGGCCACACTCTAGGGGGAGAACAGTCTACTGAGGAGGGGAGGGTGGCTTTTCAACCAGTGCTTAAAAGCAGACAATTAGGTCCTCACATCCACAAGTCAATTGGGGTGGGTTCCAGTCACAAAGTTAGAAAGCCACCATTCTTGGACACCCAGCAGGGACCGAAATATCTTTATGGCATGTAGTTTCAACAGCAAGAGTGCCCCCAGAATGCTAAACGGCTTCCAGCCAAATGGAGGCCCCCTTTTTAGTTCCAAAATGAGAATGTCCTCCAGTGTCGGGAGCCAGGTTACCCACATGCTTAGTGTAGTGAAGACCCAATAACCTCCACAGCACATGCATGGAAGATGATAGATTGTGAAGCACCATATAATGCCTGGTCAGTGGAGCGGGGTGGGAGTTCCCCAGAACAACAAGCTGTCCCAGTCCATTACCATAATTTGGGCAAATTTCGATGAGTTCTTAGCTTTGCAACAGTCTCTCCATGCAGTGATATCTTTGCCTCCTTCCCACCCTCAAAGCTTTCCGAGTAACAGCCAGGAGAGACAGGTCCAAATATCCCAGGAAAAATGTGGCACTAGAGAAATGGGGGTGCCAGGGAAAAAGTCAGTCTAGGGAGATCCATCACAGCTCTGAGCTGAATAGAATTCAGAGCTATGCTCATCCCCATATCAGGCTTAGCGATCAGCCAACACACAAGACCTTACACACACTGGCTGGAGGGAGCAATATCCCAATCTTGGACACCGCAATATCAGAGGCACAAGGGGGGCACATAGCAACTCGCTGACCCATTCCGTCTCATGACAATTGTGGGTCCCTATGGAGACAGGGGGTACTCAAGTTCCAGTCTTTCCTGCAAGTAAGTACACGTGTCATCTGAGGGAAGACCAGGGGGGTTTGAAGGAGCACTGGAGGGGACCCAAGTAGGCACAAAAACCACACCCTCAGCGGCACAGGGGCAGCCAGGTGCAGTGTGCAAACAGGGCGTTGGGTTCTCAATAGAACTCTATGGAGGGATCCGGGGGTCACTTAGGTGCTGCAAGCAGGGCACAGGGGTCTTCTCGGGCAAGCCACCAACTGGGTAAGTGTTAGGGCCGCCTGCTGGTCGTTCCTGCACCGGTGGTCGTTTTCTCTCGAGCCTGGGGGTAACGGGTACAGTGCTTCTCGAGGGGATGGAGATCTTTGTCCCAGGCCGTCCTGGTTAGGGGGGTCCTCAGGATTCCATCTGCAAATGTCGTCATGGGGATCCTCTCTGGCTCGTTGGTTTCTCTGGACACGGGCCGGGGCCGTCGGGTGCAGAGTAGTTTGGACTCACGCTTCTGGAGTGAGGCGAGAGTCCCTTTAAAGATGGTTTCTTTGTCTTCTTGTTGGACATGTCCACTGTCCGTGGGAGTTTCTTGGTCATCGGTGAGGCAGGCAGTCCCCTGGAGGCTTTTCAGGGGTCGCTGGTCCTGCAGAACGCATTGCTTCTTCTTTTGCAGCTTTTTGAAGCAGAAGACGGACCGGTAGGGCTGGGGCCGAGTCATTTGTTGTCTCCTTCTCTTCTCTGCTGGGTTTTCAGTTCAGTAGTCCTTCTTCTTTCATGAGGTCATCAAGAATCTGAAGAGCTGGGTTCAGGATCACCCCTAAATACTAAATTTAGGGGTGTGTTAGGGTCAGGGGCAGTAGCCAATGGCTACTGCCCCTGAGGGTGGCTATGCCCTCCTTGTGCCCACTGCCACTGGGGAGGGGCGCACATCCCTATCCCCCTTGTGGTCCTAATCCTCCAGAGCAAGATGGAGGATTTCTCAAGGAGGGGGTAACTTCAGCTCTGGACACATTAGGGGTGGTCCTGGATGAAGGGGGACTCCTCCTTGTTTTTCTCATTATGCGTCTGGACTTGATGCCAAAAGTGGGGGCTCATCCGGGGGCGGGTATCTCCACTGGCTGGAGTGCCCTGGGACACCGTAACTCCAGGCCTGATCCTATGAGGCTCATCGCCAGGTGTTACAGTTCCTGCAGGGGGAGGTGCTTCACACCTCCATCCAGGACAGGCTCTGACCACAGAGTGCACAAAGACACTCATCCCATGTAGTCAGACACTCGTCTGGAAGTGGCAGACTGGCACAGCAATAAAAAGAAAAATATTTGTTATAATCAGGCATTCGTAGAGCTGGGGCACGACATAGGCTATCTGTCAGCTCTGTGAAGGCATGAATGCAGTTGTCATCCAATGGTACCGATCGGACACATCTTTGTGTGTCTGCCTCTGTAAAGGCTTGGCTAAAAGGGAAAAGTTTGGAATCCACTGATGACAGTAGTCAACCATTCCCAGGAACACTTGGACTTCTGTCTGAGTGGCAGGGGGATTAATTTTTACGTCGAGCATTCAAGACCTCTTGTATATACTTTACTATATACTTTTGTACTTCTTTGTAGGGTCTCTGTTTTTTCACTGGTTTGTTTCAGTGTCCTTAATCAATCCTTGCTTCCTAGTGGTCAATCCTTGCTCTCTGTCCCACCTTTTCCATAGTTGTACACTCCCCTGGAGCAGGGCCCTAGTACTTGTACCCTTTCATTTGTGCCTCTGTAGCATGGGCTTAGGGATTACTTTTTTGTAAGGCTAATAGCATTTGACCAGAGCGCTGGATGGTTCAGTGGAGCCAGTCTGTTTCTGTAAACAGGGCTCTAATCTGTTACTTATTTTCATATGCAGTCATGTGTGACTTTATTTATTCCATTTCTTACTCTCCCTCGCACATTTTTTAAACGTAGATGTTGCATTTTAAAGCCGGCCTTGCGTAGATGAATTATTCACTTTTAAATGCAATGTTCATTTTTGTATTGCTTTTTAAACATTGACGTTTTTGTGTCTTTCAATAAGTTGCTTTTTGGGTAAATATTAACATTTATCAATTTTGTAGCAGGATGAAAGATAAATTGTATTTATAGGTATGTTTATATGGTGTTCAATGTGAGTTATTGGCATCAGGTAGGCTGCATGGTGATTTAACTTTATTTATTTAGTGCAAAATTGGTTACAAACCTAAGCAAAACAACACATGCCATAAAATAAAGTTGATTTTTTTATCACACAACAAAGCATATAAATTATTTAATGTTGAATGCAACGTGGAAGTTTATAAAGCTGGAATACATTTTCTTCTTAACAATTTGAAAGCTTGGGAAGTAGCTTTGTGTCTTTGTGTGAAGCTCAGCATCTGTGCATTCGGCCACATCACTCACTGCCTTTCTGAAATAAACATTCACAGATGCTGGTTGTAACAAAAATACAAATCTTTATGGCTGCGTGAATAGCTGTCTTTTACTTTAACACATTGACAGACTATTTAATTGTTTCACACCACTCCATATGTAGATGCAGGGCTGCTTTAGTGCTGGTGTTGCCTTGTGCAACAGTGTTTTTTGGTGCCCCCCACCCCATATTAACTCCTTAGAATTCCTTACTACCACTGGGCAATTGATCCCATAATTTTTCTTTAGCCCCAATTTCACATACATTTATTTGTTTTAAAGCACTTGTAAAATATGTCTTTATTAATTAATTCAGTTATTTACATAAAATATTGTTCTCTTCTTTGCAGCAAGCACGCTAACTCTCTACGCTACTGTATAGTGAGTTATAGCTGCTTTGTACAAACTCCCATCTTTTTCCTTGGCAGGAACATTAATCACAAGAGGTATTTTGATATTTTAATTGTTTCCTGAAGGCTGAACGCAAACAGAGTTTATAACAGGTCCTTTAAAAATTGCACGTATTGTAAGTTATTGCTAAACACAGAGCATCCTTGAGGTTAGCTCCTCCAAATCGCGGCTCACCACCCGGTGCAGCTGCACCACTTGCACCACTATAAAGCTGGCTCTATGTAGATGAATTATTCACTTTAAATGCAATGTTGATTTTTTTTATTGCTTTTTAAACATATATATTATGTACATATATATCGTAAGAGAGACCTCAAAATAGTAATATAAAACAATAAAAAAAAATAGCAACATTTTCAATTTCAACTGCAGATAAAGGAAGAAGGTAAATAGAAATGCTTTAGTTATATACAGGGACCACTACATTTTTATGACAAAAAGGACCTCAGTGTGAAGCAGAGTTGACCAATTTATATGTCAAAAAAAGTTCACTTATGCATTTACAACATCAATAGCTCTAACTCAAAAAATTTGAGATCTATTGCATTGCAAGTGCTTGTTATAATTGCTGAGATTCTCTCTTGAGACACCTTCTGCATATCTTTCTCAATGTGGTGACCTAAGTAAATGACTTCCTTCATGTAATACTGTAGTTTTGCTGGGGAAACGTTATGTCCATTTTCTCCTAAATGATTCAACAGAGCAATTGTATCTCTCCTGCATACTTCTTAAGTATTTGATGCCACAAGTAGGTCATCAGTATACTGCACCAAGACTGAATGATAGGGCATTATAAGTGATTTCAGGTTGTCTTTAAAGATCTGGTTAAAAATGGAAGGATTCTCAGTATACCATTGTGGAACTAGGCATCATGCAAAAACATGACTGCCGGACTTGAAAATGGAGAGAAATTGGCTTTCCTCATTCAACAGTATGGAGAAAAATGCTTGACACAAACTATTGTGCTTCACACAAAATTTGGAACAAAATCACTTCAAGATTCGGTACCAAAGGACATCATTGCATGACATTCTCATTGATTTTTCTCAGATCCTGGAATATGCAGTACTTTCCACTGGACTTCCACATTCTGGGGAGAACTACATGGACTTAACGTTATCTCCTTCAGAATGCATATTTCAATCGGACAATTTATCAGAGGAGTTATTCCAGCATTTGTCTTGGGTGTCATAGGATATGGGGGTGTTTTTGAATACAGCGCATTTGACTTCACTGTTATTTTTATAGGCTCAACTGTTTTGATGAATCCTATTTCTTTTTCTGAAAAGTCCCAAACTTCAGGTATCACCGTCTCTTAAATCTTCTGGGAAATCATTACATCTCACCATTCTGCACAATATGACACTTGGGTACTGCTTCACAACTTTACAGGGCACATGTTCCTCGTTTGTCTGGATCGCAATTCCTTGAGGTGTGCAGCTAATAAAACAATTTAGCTTCCACAATAGGTCAAGTCCAAGTAAACCTACAGAAGTTGAGTCACAGACCACAAATTGATGCTCATTTTCAAATTACCTATTTTTACAGGGACACATTCTGTTACAGGGTTGGTCAACTGTTTATTTGTGAGTCCTGCAACTTGAATTATTTTTCCTGAAAGGGGCAAATTTGGGACTTCTACTGTTCTGAGAGTGGAGCGTGTAGCGCCAGTGTCAACCAGGAAGGACACAGGATGACCCATTATATCTGCATTTCCATAGGGACCACACTGATGTACTTCTAAGAATGCACCTAGCAGGCAAATCTCAGTGCCAGAGCTATCAGCTTGAAGACTGTCTAAAAATTCCTCATCAGGAAAACTGTGATGCTAACTGATTCACATCGGCATTTGCAATTTATGGGGCAGCCATTTGCTGTTGAACCACCAGGACGTGCGGTACCCGCATCTACTGTCCTTGGGACTTATTCAGATTTTGCATTGAGGGTCTTTGAACTCTCTTCATTTGAACCTGATTATTGCCTTGTACTTGAGGAACTCCATTATTTTGTACCTGATTATTCACTTTATTAAGGGTATACTCCCTTCTTCAATGGCCCAAATTTCCACACACATGACAGAGATTAGTTTTCTTCACAGCCTGAACATCAACAACCACTAGTGTTCATCATCACATGCGTCTTTAACTACCTTTCAGTGCAGATTTCAATTGCATGACCATAACCTTTCCTTCAACTTTTTCTGCTTCCATTCTAATTCATCACTGCATTATTTTGCAAACCGCAGGATCTCATCAATTGGTTTAGTCTGCCATCTAATCAAATGCTGCTGAGTCCTCTCACTTATGCTTGGTGTCAATCCTTGCACAAATCTGAACACAAAATGGCCCATATTGTTAGCCTCTATTGCTTCTGCACCACGGAAATGATTGAAAGTTTGCAACAATCTCTCATAATAGGCATGAATCAACTCCTTAGATTCCTGTGTTGTCCTGTCAATCCTCTGTCTTTTGGGGATACCTTATTTTTCATTAATTCAATCACCTTGTAATACTTTTTTATCACCTCTTCCTATGGTGCACCCGTCATTGGGTCTCTTTGGGGTTTACTGTCTAGCCAATCAACATTAACTTTACATTCAGTCTACAAATCACTCAGGGCCACAATGTCAAACAACAT